>NC_140594.1:975309100-976509100 GCF_964204655.1 Triturus cristatus | reverse complement strand
ACTTAGAGCATTGCTGGAAGGCAATGCATCCTTTAGAACTTAATAAATCGAATGACCTACTCAGGGAGAGGTAAACAAACTGCCGCTAGCATTGTCTGTGCTCAGTTTAGGTGCTGGTAAATGTTCAGCAATGTTTAAGATTACGCTGCATAAAGTTGCAGCTAGAGAACACCATCCTGTTTAGTTCCAAAAGCAAGGGAACTCTTCCTGACATCTGGGTCCATTACAACAAGGGGTCTCAGGAGCACCATGGGAGCATAAACCATTTCATTGTTTTGGTTTCTTTTGTAACTACTTCTGAAATGCACATTGCATTGGTGGAAATTTAGCACCACAGAATGCAAAGAAGATGTCCCCACATTTGCATGGGAACATATCCCCACACTACCGAGGGAGCGCCTTTGTGCGTGTGTTTTACCTCTGATGAAGGAACATGGGCAACTAGTCCTCTAAAAGAATGTGAGGCATATCACAGTGAAAGCACCTACCTGTGTGCCCTTTGAAAGGATTTACAACGGCTTTCAGTCCGCCCAAAGGAAGGGTGCAGGCATAGGCTGCACCACACTGTGATGGAGTGTCTCTAAAGAAGTTCAGGATAGAAGTATTCCTACCAAGACATTGACAACTCAGTATACTTGACACTGCATTGCTAGTGTCTCACCAGATAGAAAGAGTCTGTGATTTATCCCCCTCTTTGGGCGCACATGCAGGGCCTTCTTAAAGCAACAGAGGTTCTCCTGTAATGAAACTCAAAGAAGAAGGGTGAACCAGTACTCCAAGGTTTTTTAACAAAGAGTATAGGCTAAGTAAGGGAAAGGTAAGTTTGCACATCTTACATGTTCAATATATCAGAAATAAAAGAACCAGATGTGGGTATTAGAGTAACTCAAGTAACTATAACATGTGCCATAAGGTAACTCTAAGTGTGCATTTGCCATGCATATTGATATTATCAATGATGCCAAAGAAGATGTCATGAGTGATGTAATATGTAGGCTAATTAGCAGTGCATGGCGAAGAAGTGAGGTATAGTTACCTTAGGGCATGAGCTATAGTTACTTGAGATACCTCTAACTATAACTGATGAATTGAATTGTTTTTTCTTGTTTAAAACTGAACATTTCCCCTAACTATAATGTTACTTTAACCTTTTTTTCCAGTGAATTTCTAGTTTTTTTTTTAATTGTAAAGTAATATTTAATTACCATGTTAATCCCTGCGGTCAACACCCCCCGCATGCAACCAACCCCACTCTGCGCAGGACGTACATTCGTGATTGGTGAGTGGTTAGACACAAGTCCTGGCCTGCAGCCATTCTCCAACATACAACCAACCCTACACTGCACACAGCCTTTGGCCATAAACAGTGGGGGTTAACCAAAAGGCAGGGCCTGTAGGCAGACTGTGTCACCAACACCCCCAAAGACAGCAAACTCCACGCCATGGGTCCAGGCCCTGGAGACCCCTGGGCCTTTCTTCCCCCCCTTAACCAAACCAGTTATGGCCCTGGGGACCCATGGCCATATATATATTAAATGGCAAAAAGGGGGCATATGGCCAAACTCCCCAAGCCTCCTTAGGCCCTGGGGACCCTATACCCCAGGGTTACTAATACAATTAATTGGGAGGGGGCCATGTGGCCCCTTCTGAGCCATGCTAGGCCCTGGGGACCCTAACACCTGGGCCACAAATAAAATTAAAGGGGAGGGGACACACAGTTTCCCTCCCCAAACAGCCCCAGGGACCCCATCACCAGGGACTAGCACATTTTTGGGGGAAGGGAGGCACTTGGCCCCCAACCCCAGGCCACTTTTGGCCCCGAGGACCCCATCCCGCTGGAGCCCAGTGTTTTTTTGGGGGGAGGGGCCACGTAGCCCCCCTCCCTGGGCCACTTTGGGCACCGGGGATCCATTCTCCAGTGTCCAGCACCATAGTTAGGGGGAAGGGGGGCACAGGGCCCCCTAACCAGGCTAATTTCAGCCCCAGGGACTCCCTCCCTGGAGGCCTGGCCATAAAACGATCTATGCACTGGTGCCCAAACAGGGCACCCACAACACTAGCCCCAAGAGCCAGCATTGCTCTTGGCCGTGGGGAGCAGCTAAAAATGCTGCTGCCTGCAGGCGGGAGCAATCTTTTCATCTGCGGGCAAGGAAACCTATGTAAAGTCCACTCCCATCTGGCGGGAGCATTTTTCAAGTTCCCGCCCGCTGAGGGAAGACTTGGTGTTTAGTCCTACTTGGTGAGTGATCTGCAGAGGGTCTGCATCAAAATATATCTATATTTCTTTTTTCTTTAATAACTCTGCAACTACTGAACGGATTTACACCAAATCAAAGAAAGGACTCTTCCTGGACTAACAGCTACCTCTCTGCCAAATTAAGTGTAATTCTGTACAGCAGTTCAGGCTGCAATCATGTTCAAAATCCTTATGGGAAATTGCATGGGAAACTTTGATTCTCAATTTTTCTCTGGTCCCACTTCATAGATCACCGCAAAACATTCCATGAACAACTAGACACAGGAGGATACTCTTTTGGAAAATGTTGTGAGGAAACAGTGCCAATGTTATAAGCAAGTTAATTAAATGCTTTTCTTATCAAAATGAAGTCCTAACTATAACTACCTACTTGTGACCGCTTGTGTTTCACTCATACAAAACCAGTGAAATTCAGCATTTATAGTTACCTGAGATAACTATAACTCATGCCCCTGCAATACACTGCTTACAACCTCACATATTACATCATGCATGACATGATCTATAATAACAGATGTATTGTCTGAATTGGTTTGTGAATGGGTGTATCAGTGTCTGACTTGGTCTGTGAGCGGGTGCTTCACTGTCTAAGTGGATCTGTGAGTGGGTGCTTCAGTGTCAGAGTGGGTCCGTGAGTAGGTTTGTCAGTGTCTGAGTGGGTCTGTGAGTTGGTGCATCAGTGTAAGAGTGAGTCTGTGAGTGGGTGTCTCAGTATATGAGTGAGTCTATGAGTGGGTGCATCAGTGTCTGAATGGGTTTGTGAGTGGGTGCATTAGTGTCTGACTAGGTCTGTGAGTGGGTGTGTCACGGTCTAAGTGGATCAGTGAGTGGGTGCCCCAGTGTCTGAGTGGGTCTGTGAGTCAGTGCATCAGTGTAAGAGTGAGTCTGTGAGTGGGTGTCTCAGTATATGAGTGAGTCTATGAGTGGGTGCATCAGTGTCTGAATGGGTTTGTGAGTGGGTGCATCAGTGTCTGACTAGGTCTGTGAGTGGGTGTGTCACTGTCTAAGTGGATCAGTGAGTGGGTGCCCCAGTGTCTGAGTGGGTCAGTGACTGGGCATTTCAGTGTCTGAGTGGATCTGTAACTGGGTGCTTCAGTTTCTGAATGGGTTTGTGTATGGGACCATCAGTGTATGATTGGGTCTGTGAGTGGGTGCAGAACTCTCTGAGTGGGTCTGTGAGTGGATCTGTAACTGGGTGCTTCAGTGTCTGAATTGGTTTGTGTGTGGGACCATCAGTGTATTATTGGGTCTGTGAGTGGGTGCACCTGTGTCTGAGTGGGTCAGTGAGAGGGCATTTAAGTGTCTGAGTGGATCTGTAACTGGGTGCTTCAGTTTCTGAATGGGTTTGTGTGTGGGACCATCAGTGTATGATTGGGTCTGTGAGTGGGTGCAGCACTCTCTGAGTGGGTCTGTGAGTGGGTGTGCCAGTGTCTGAGTGGGTCAGTGAATTGTCATGCCAGTGCCTGAGTGGGTCTGTGAGTGGGTGCTTCGGTGTTTGAATAGCTTGTGAGTGGGAGCACCAGTGTCTGACTGAGTTTGTGAGTGGGTGCGCCAGTGGGTCCATCTGTGTCTGTGTGGGCCAGTGACTGGGTGCATCAGTGTCTGAGTGGGTCTGTAAATGCATGCTTCAGTGTCTGACTGGGTTTATGTGTTTGTGCAACAATGTCTGAATGGGTTTGTGAGTGGGTGCATCACTGTCCGACTGGGTCTGTGAGGGGGTGTGTTAGCATCTGACTGGGTCTGTGAGGGAGTGTGTCACTCTCTCAATGGGTTTGTGCATGAGTGCATCAGTGTCTGAGTTAGTCTGTGAGTGGGTGCTTCAGTGTCTGAATGGATTTGTGAGTAGGAACATCAGTGTCTTACCTGGTCTGCTTCAAAGTCAGTCCTGCTGGGTGCTTCAAAGTCAGTCCTGAGTTGGTCTGTGAGTGGGTGTGTCACTGTCTGAGTGGGTCTGTGAGTAGGTGTTTCAGTGTCTGAGTGGGGTTTTGAGTAGATAGGTGAGTCTCTGAGTTGGTCTGTGAGTACATGAATGACTGTTTGTGTAACTGTGTGACTCAATACATTATTAAGTAAATGTAGATTTGAATATTTTTTGTTTATGTATTTTTGGGTGGTCTGTGACTTAGTTGCAATGTTACACTTGGGGCCACGCTGGGTGCCACGATATGGTTGAGACCCCGTCTGAAAAAAATGTATTATAGACTTTCTGAACTCATTATAAATCCACTAAACACCACTACATATACCCCTGGACTCTGGGTTCTCCAACCATGAACCCTTTATTTATATTCTGTGTTTTCATCCATCCCCTGTGATGGACTGTACTTCTTAAAATGGCAGTCTTATTCTGGAGGTTCATGCCTTGAACACGATGTTACACGGTGGCCTCGCTGAGCGCTGCAATGGAGATTGTGACTTCGTCTAAATGACAAAATATATATTATTGACTTTCTGAACTCATTATCAATCCAATAAACACCAATACAATATATCCTCAGGGTCAGGGTCCTCCTATCCTAACCCCTTATACTGTTCTCTTAATTTTTATCCATCCCCTGGGACCGGCTTCACTTCATGAACTGATGGGTGCAACATTTTAACACATGGTGTGGCCAGTCAATTAAAGAACTAGTGTGCATGGCTTTGCATAACTGAACATTGGAGATACTAATCCTCCGCGTGACCTATATATCCATATTTGAATATTGGATAATATCTCAAAAACTACAGAATGAATTCACACCAAATTAAAAAAAGGCACTTCCTTGAATCAACATCTACCTTCCTGCCAAATATGGTGTACTTTCAAAGGTCCTATAGGAATTAACATAGGAAAAATGTGCTTTTAAGCCCCACCTTGTTCACAGACCCTGCTTGATGGATCATGTGTAAAAATTCAAGACAGCAGCTAAGGTGGACGACAAATTTGTTTAGAAAATTTCGTAAAGATTTGCCAGACGGCGCCAAAGTTATTGGCAAAAAAATAAAAACTCTTTTCCTATGAAAACTAGGTCCTAACTATAACTACCTACTAGTGACCGCCAGTAGATAATAATATATAGCCATTAGATAGTTATAGTTAAGACCAAGGTTTCCATAGAAAGTGTTTTTTGTTTTGACAATAACTTTGGCACCACTTGATGAATCTTCACAAATTCTTTTTTAAATTCTCCCATTTTGGTTCAGCTGCGGTGTTGAAAGTTTTGCAGTGATCCATCAAACGGGGGCTGAGAAAAAATTAGGGTCCCAAAACATGTTTTCTCCATTTTATGTATATGCAGATTTTTCATTTTTTCAACATGACTACAGCCCGAACTGCTGAACGAAATGACACCAAATGTTGGCAGAAAGCTAGATTTTTGTCCCGAAAGTGTGCTGTTTGTGATTTTGTGTAAATCTGTTCAGGAGTTTCAGAGACATTTGAGTTTAAAAAATATAGATATCTGTAGACGTGAGTCCATGCAATAGACACATGGATCTAACTGAAATTTGATTGGCTGCCAACACTTTAACCTTGAAGTGTTGGCACCCTTCTTAGGACTCAGCTTGAGTGATGTCACTGACCATGTCATGCATGATGTACTGTGTGAGGTCATAAGCAGTCCATAGCTCAGCTAACTATAACTGCGGAATTTCTCTGGTTTTGTACGAGTGAAATATCAGCCTAACTATAAAGATACCGTAAACTTTGGGTTTTGTCAGTGAATTTCTCAGGTTTTGTTGAATTCTATCTCCCAACTATAACGTCCCTGTAATGTTTTTTTTTAAGTCAATATGGTGGGGGCATAAATCACTTTCAAGATATTTGGAAGTAGGCAGGATCCCCTGAGGCTTGCGCATAATGCTCACCCCCAGCTATGACAGCCCCACCCCAACATGCTATGTGAATGGGGTGAATGCAATTTAGAGTCCTCACGAAGGTTGGTTACAATTTTGGTGAAATATGCTGATATTGATAGGAGTGACTTATTGCTACAAATTGATGAGTTAAACCAACAAATCAATCAGGTTGAGACAAATGACTCAAATTCAAAAATGTGTGATGAAATGTTGGCACGTTTAAAAAAGAAGAAGACATCATTTAAAGAAGAAAAACCTACAAATTTCAGAGGGATAAAAATGATTATGAACTCGGTCAAATAGTCACCTTCTCATGTAAATATGATGAAGCAAGGACAGTACCAAAAGGTGGCGCAGGGAGAAAAGGTCCAGTTCCATCATCAGGAACAAGTAAAAATCTACTGACGACTCCATCTGCATCGGATTTAAGCTCCTCTGTGGAAACAGAGTCGGAAGCAGAGCGTAATATGAGAACAACAGAGGGCCACACCAGTAGGTTCCCAAATGTACAATAGGGGAAGAATTGAAGTTTTTTAAGGGAATCAAGACAACAGACCCAACGTCCCAGGACAGAAAAATTCAGAACACAAAACGAAGGAACACAAAACGAAAAGAGAGAAGGAGGCACCAAAAGAACGAGCAAAAAGAAGAACAACAGGGATTGGCGCCACTAACAATCCCAATAAAGGAAAATGCCAACAGTGTCATAAATTTGTCATCAGTAAACTTGGATGCAGCAGAACAACAATTGTTGGCATTAGGACTCACGTATTGTTCTGAAAGTAACTTTGACTATTCACAAACGCGTGTATATATATAAATTCATCAGAAAGTTAAAATTACAAAAATATCATCAGCTCAAACAGGAAAGAAACATCACCTGCACAGCAACAGAACCAATACAAGAGGTTGAGGGATCGCTAACAGCCTCAGATGTGAGTCTGTTATGTGACCTTCATGATTTACAAACTGAAAACATTGAGTCCTTGCAGCCAGATAACACGCAACAATTTATGACAAACCAAGGAATCAATATAAATACAGCACCAAAAACCAACTTCAAACCCAAATCGAAGTTCACTCCAGTATCAACAAGAGATTCAATTGATATTTTCAACAAGACTGTAACGAGGGAAGTGAGAACCTTGAGTTTCAAAACTCAAGCAACAAGGAGAAAACAGAATGCATACCAACTAAAATATCAACAACTAATTAAGAAATTGCGTGAAAATGAAAATGTGGTAGTGCGCAATTCAGATAAAGGTGGTAACGTGGTCGTTTGGCCAATGACTATGTACTTGGAAGAAGCATCAAAACAACTTGGAGACAGGGTTTACTTCAAGATCAGCAACAGATTGACAACAAAAACAGCGCAGAATGTATTACATATGAAGTTACTGGCTTGGCAAAGCAGTGCCCTAATTATTCATGATGAACTGAAATTCATGAAAAATGATTATCCTACACTGCCGGTGATGTATTTCATTCCGAAAATACATAAAGAAGGTACTAACCCACCAGGCCGACCAACGATCTCTGCTATTCAAAGTCTAACAGAAAATGTTTCAATATCTATTGATTCTTTTCTACAGGAACAAGTAAAAGGGTTGCCGTCGTACGTACAGGACACAACTGATTTTTTTTGCGTCAAATACATGGATTTCAGTGGCAACAAGATTTTTTATTGATATCCATGGATGTAAGCAAGCTTTACACGTCAATTCATAATCTAGATGGACTAAGAGCTTTGGAACACTTCCTGGGAAAGAGGTCCATTGAATTCCACACCCATAACAAAATGTTATTAGACCTGACCAAGTTTTGCCTGTATAAGAATTACTTTTTATTCCAGCAACAGGTTTACCATCAAGCGAGAGGCGAAGTTATGGGTGCAAGTTTCTCACCCAGCTACGCCTGTCTCCACAGGGGGTGGTGGGAGGAAATGGTAGTAATGAAAGAATATGCAGAAATATGATCAAAAAACTTAATCAAGTGGATTAGGTTCATAGACGATCTGTTTTTAATTTGGCATGGTGATAAACATAGCGCTGAGGAATTTATAAGATGTTTAAACAACAACAATGTTATTAATCAGCTCACTCATACCATCAGTAATAGCACAATTAGTTTTTTAGATGTGGAAGTATATATTTCTAACAAAACTCTGGAAACTCGCCTACATCGAAAACCAACATCGGGCAACACCATATTACACTCAAGCAGTTTTCACCCAAAGCACACAATTCTTAGCATCCCCTACGGGGAGATGCGAAGAATTCGTAGAATATGCAGTAACGAGGTTGATTTAATCAAGGCGCAGAATGAGTGTAAAACACGGTTCTTAGCAAGAGGGTACAAAGATAAAGTGATTGATGTTGCCATGAAACAAATCAGGGCCAAGACACGAGAAGATTTACTCTTCAAACCATCAGCGAGCAACATCAAGCAAATGAAAAGCTCCGTCATAGAAAGCAGCCCTCGTTTAGTATTCACATTTAACAAACAGAAGGATAACCTGTGAAAAATAGTCAAGGATAACTGGCACTTAGTGCAAAATTATCCAATTATAGGGGGTCAAATGCCAGCTACTCCCCTAATAACATACAGGAAGGCACAAAGCACAGGAGACTATTTAGTGAGCAGCAGTCCAGAGGTTACCAAAAGTACCAACTGGCTGGCCAATCGTAATGGGTTTTTCCGCTGTGTAACATGCAGGGCATGCAAATATGGCGAGAGCAGAACTTCGTTTTTAACAGCTTTTAGAGCGAAGCCTACTGTCATAAATACATTTTTAACTTGTAAATCAGAGTGCGCCATGTATGTGCTGGAGTGCTGTTGTGGACTGCGGTATGTGGGAAGCACAAAACTGCAGGTCCACAAGAGAATACTCCAGCACATGCGGGCCATCACTAACAAAGATATTGATTATCCAGTGGCCCGTCACTTTGAGGAGGTCCATTCTAGTAGTTTGGACCACTTAAAGTACTATTCAATTGACAGTGTGCTCCCCCCAAGGAGAGGAGGCAACAGGGAAGTCATGCTGAGGCGACTGGAAAAAAAATACATTTTAGAAATGGACAGTAAGAGCCCGCATGGCCTCAATACGATGGAGGACCTTCATACCTGGCTTTAAAAACAATATAGTTAGTTGTAAGATATATGAAGAATGAATTGTTTAGGATCTCATCTGTTAACCATTATGATTTTTAACAAACTGCATCTCAAATTCCCCCCAGATTCATTTTTCCTTTTTAAAGTGTAGTTGGAAAACATGGGCTCATGTTAAAAACACACTTTTTTCAGACAAATCAGTAACAAGCATAACACAAGGGAGGAGGTAATTGCACTAAGCACTTTTTTTAATTACATCTTGCATATACATAATACTCATCTAATGAATGAAATCATTAGTTTTTAGGAAAAGGGAATGTTTACATATAATAGCGTATTTTGCACATCAATAATGAAATCATGAACTGTTGAAAGCATATCATGTTTTTAAGAAAATATGTATTTATATTATTTATTCCTCCGACGGTTCCCTGGTAGGAAACCAATTAGCACGCACTCACAGTTTGTTTAGTTTGGTCCCAATTCTTTATTCGTCTTAATAGATATCCAGTCTTAAGACAAACCAACGCGTTTCACCATCCACTGATAGCTTGATCACGGATCAGGGAATGTTTACATATAATAGCGTATTTTGCACAGCAATAATGAAATCATGAACTGTTGAAAGCATATCATGTTTTTAAGAAAATATGTATTTATATTATTTATATATGTATATATATATTTTTCAAGCAACTATTTATTTAATTTTATATAAAGGGAATGATGGTTTGTTTATTCTTATTCATGATTATTTGGCATTACGCGCGTATGTCAATAAGCAATATGTGTTGACAACACATAGGGCTATACTAAAATTTCCAACTAGACAACATGCTGCATTTATGCAAAGAATTACATTGTTTACATTAATGATTCATTCAGAAAAAACATAGATGAAAAATGTGGAAAGCAGATGTAGAAAACGAACAAGTAGTCTGTTTTCTAGTTTCTTTACGAAAAAAAGTAAAATGAAAAGAAAAAAATGCACTTGTCACTTTAAAAATGGGAATAAATGACATGGTATGTCATGTGATCAAGAACCCTTGGAAGTTCGAAACGCATCATGGCGGCCATGCACTGAAAATAAATTCAATTGCACAGATAAATTGGAGTTCGTGCCTTCTTTTCGTTCTGAATATTGGACCGTGGTGGAAAAGGGAATACGGACATTAACATTCCACAAAAAGCATGACCATTTATTTCAAGGCAACAAGGCATCAATGGTTAAGCCAACATCTACACCAGTGGCACCCACTGAAATTAGTGAAAGCGACATATCGGATGGTAATTCATCAGATGCATCTACATCAGCTGTTAATCAGGAGCTGATACAAGACCCACAGAGGAAGACGAATAATTTTTTGTTGCAATTTCAAATGATGACTCAAACCAGGACAGAACTTCAACAGGAACAAGGAGTACAGAGGGGCAGAGGACGGGGAGGCAGAGGACGAATAAGAGGAATAGGAAGGCAAAAGAGAGGAGGAAGAGGCGAAGACAAAGCTCTGGTGGGAATGGAAACAAGGGGCAGGAAACAACAAATATGACTGTGGTTAACCTTTCTCAGAGACCTCTGTCCAATGAAGAAATTGAGACCCTCTCTTTAGGACTATCTTTTTGCCCATCCTCGAATATGAATTTTGCCCAAACAAGGATTGATGTATTTCTCTTCTCAAGAAAGCTCAAATTGAAGAAGTGGTTCAATACGCGGCCACCAGGAAGGACAGCAAACGTCACATCAAGTGAAGTGAGTAACCTTAACATTGCTGACATTGAGATGTTACAGATATTAAATACTCTGAGTGATAATGGCTCTGCTGAGAACAGCATACCAGTAAATGTGGAATCCTGGGGGGAGGAGTTGGACATTTACCCTGGAAGTTGTTTTAAACCTAAATCTGTATTCCTTCCTAATGTGCAATGTGATGCCATAGATGTATTTGAAAAAGGTGTTTTGTTGGATTTGAATAAGCTAAGGTATACAAAAACTCCCTGTAATAGAAAAAAATGTAACCTTGACACAAATTAAGGCTATGGAAAATCTTAAAGCCAATAGCAATATTGTAATCCGTCAATCGGATAAGGGAGGAAATGTTGTTGTCCAGGACAAACACAAATACATAGCGGAAGGGATCAGACAACTAAGTGATGTGAACTGTTACTGCAAATCCAGCATGGCAGATATTTTGAAATCTAATGTGAGCTACAGAGAACTACTAGTTGAATGGAGAGAGAGGGGACTATTGGAGTGGGAGGAATTTAATTTTTTGTATTGTCCCCACCCTAAGATTCCCATCCTCTACTTACTTCCTAAACTCCACAAGAGTCTACTTGACCCCCCAGGAAGACCGATTGTCTCCTCTATGGGTTCTCTATTAGACAACACGTCCAAATTTATTGATTACTATCTCAGACAATATGTTGTAGCCCTCCCCTCTTACTTAAGAGATACTACACATTTTCTTACAGTAATTGATGGGATCCATTGGGAAAATAGCTACACCTTAGTGACCATGGATGTGAGTAGCCTCTATTCCAGTATCCAACATGATTTAGGCATACAAGCTATCCAACACTTCCTAAAATCACGATCTATATCTTTGTTGCACCACTCACATATGATCACAGACATGATTCATTTCTGTCTTGTTAACAATTTTTTTACCTTCAATGATACCATCTACCGGCAGTCACAGGGTACTGCGATGGGCACCTGCTTCGCTCCCAGTTATGCGAACCTGTTCATGGGCTTGTGGGAGGAGCAGGTGGTCTCACAGATGACTGAATTTGAGAACAATGTAACCCTGTGGCTGTGGTACATCGATGATATCTTTTTCATTTGGTGTGGTGATGAAAGTTCAGTTAAAGACTTCATTGATAAATTGAATGTGAACAAGTACAATCTAATCCTGACTGAACACATTAGTAAAAGTACCATAGAATTTCTAGATGTACTTCTCGAAGTTAAAGGGAATGTGTTGGAGACCAGACTGTTCCGTAAAGAAACTGCTGGCAACAGTATTCTTAGCGCCAGCAGTGCTCATCCACGGAACCTTATTTACAGTATACCCTATGGGGAATTATTGCGTGCCAAAAGAATCTGCAATACGGCCGATGCCTATAAAATTGAAGAGGCCATCATGTGTAAAAGTTTTAAGGAACGTGGATACAGTGATAGAGCTATTGGAGAGGCCCGATCTAGGGTTGAAGGAGTCACCAGAAATGAACTGTTACACCCGAGAAGAAAAGAAGTAGAGGGTGAGGGTATAAGATTTATTACCACATACTCAGGGCAGGCTAACGAGGTTCGTAGAATTTTTGACAAACATTGGCATGTACTGCTAACTAGGGGTGGGCGACAATTTCCGTTCCGCTCCCGGAAATTGCGACAATTCGACATTTCCGCGTTCCGACCGAAACGCGGAAATGCCGAATTGTCGCAATTTCCGGGAGGGAACGGAAATTGTTGCCTGGCCAACCACAACAGGAAGCACTTACAGATATAAATAAAGCAGGGGCCCGAGTGGAAGCTCAAATTCAGTAACGCTTTATCAGCACAAAACATTAGGGAGCTAGGTCGAGGCTGGGCAGGTGTGCTTTTCCCCCAGGTCGTCGTCACTTACCCGATCCGTGATTCCGACTCGAGCGCAATCCCCGCGTAGTCTCCGGGAGGTTCAGTCTCCTCATCTGCTGCTCTGCTCGGTCTCTGGCCCATAAACAGAAGGCATGTGAACTGCATGGAAGCCCCGCCCCACACACCAGCGGTGGGCAACGTCTTCCGCCCTTTCCCCCACTGATGGACCTGGACAGCTGAGCTGACTCGAGGGACCCCAGGAACGTCGGCGCCGCAACGTTACAGACACACATGGTCACTGTAACGGCAGCGGCAGGCCGGAAGCACCAATTCCCGCGATCACGGAAATATCGCGTGATCGCGGAAATCGCGGGCATTCTCGCGAGAATTGGCGGAAGTGCATTCCGCCAATTCCGCCCACCCCTACTGCTAACAGATGAACATCTGAAGAAAAATCTGGGCAGTAATCCTCAAATCACATTTAGAAAGAGTCGCTCATTGAAAGATGAACTTAGTCATAACTATGTGACAGAGGCAGGACACACGATCTTTAAGGGCAAATCAGGTTTTAAGTGCTGTAGGAAATGTAAAGCTTGTAAAGGTAGTTTTGATTGTGACACATTAACACTACAGAACTCAAAAAGAGAGTTTCAAATAAGGAAAAGCTTGGCATGTAACACCACATATTGTATCTATGCACTGATTTGTTCCTGTAATAAATGGTATGTGGGAAGTACCAAACACCCAGCCAAAAAGAGAGTCCTGGAACACATTTGGGCTATTAAAAAAACAATAGACAATACCCAGTAGCCCGTCACTTTCATGCCGAACACTTTCAGGATGAATCTCGACTTCGCATGGTTGTCATTGATTCAGTAAATCTAGGAGTCAGAGGTGGTAACAGGGAATTGTCTCTTAGACAATTGGAGTCCAGGTACATTATTGACTTTGAAAGTCTAGTACCAAAAGGTCTGAACTCAAGTGAGGAGCTGGCGATTCATCTGCATGACAAATAATGACTCGATGATTGTCATGAAATAACATTAGGTGTCAGTAATTTTACCTTTATCTTTTTGTTTTAGGTGGTGGTATCTCGTCATTCTACTTTGTGAGAAATCTGTGTGGCCGTATATAAATTCACTAATTGTGACAGACTGAGAAATTTGGATCTAAGCATTATATGACGATTATACCCACTTGGATGATTAACAGTTGATACTGTTAAATGCTCCAAATGTTGTATTCAATTTAAAGCCCACTAGGGCTACATGCCTTATTGTTATGTATGGACCGGGAGGACTCAGGATCCATTCATTACGATAATTATATTATCTGAAGTTGTTAATATGACGCGCTTCAAATGTTATCAATGTGATAAGCCCACTGGGGCTTTATATCGATCAGTATGCGATGTTTGGAAGTCCATGCATTAAGACATATGTGTTATTTAAATACACAGCAACAATTATATTGGGACCAGGAGAATTACAATCTCGGTTGGCAACATTATATGAGTTGATTTTGTTAGACGTATTAATTGTCTAATGTGTATATTCACGAGATCAGTGTGAACTTGCCTAGACATGTTCTCAGTTGTATAAACTACAAGATGGCCGCCGAAGTAGTGTGTCCACGCAGGGTGTGTAAGAGTCCTTTGTTTATTTTGTAAACAATGTATTTAATCACGTTAACATTGAGTGTTGATTATCGTGACCAAGGCGTAAAGCCGAAACGCGTAGTTCGATACTTGCCATTAAATACGCAGTTATTTGCAGCACATGAAGGCGTCTGAGTGGTTTCAGTGTACTACAGTGACTTTCGTGTTCAATATATATATAGAATCCTTTTGTAATACCGCTCAGTTTATTTGCAAAGTTTACACAACAGGAGCGGCAGCCATTACGCGTTTCGTCCCTCCCTGGGGACTTGATCACATGATGTTGCTGATCGCGAACAAGGCAAAAGTCTTGCCGGGATGTCATTTTGCTTGCTCGCGGTCGCCAACTTGACGTTGAGGACCGCGAGCAAGCAAAAAATGACCGCAGCACTACGCAACACTACGCTACGCGTGTTCGCACTGTGCTACGTGAAGTTCGCGTAGTGCGAAGTAGCGCGAACTTCGCAAACTACGCGAGCGTAGCGTAGTGCTTCGCCCAGGCCTAATATGGAGCCCATTCTATGGTCTCTGAGATAAGCAGAAACAGCTTTATTGACATTTTTTCTAGCTTTCTCAATTTGAGGACATAATTGATTGGACCACTTCCATTTCTGTCTATGGCATATGTTAGAGTATACAAAGACAGTTTGGGGGCAAAGCAACATCAATTCGGCAAAGATGTCCTTCATTAGCATTTCCAGACCTACCCCAGTCAATGTGCCTAGGTCATTGCCACCACAGTGCACAATCATGAGGTCAGAGGCTTGGAGATGTAAAAAGGTTTTAAGCAGAGGCATTAATTGATGCCACTTTAATCCTCTTTGTCCAATCCATTGAATGTTCACATTTGGTAAAGCTAGATTTTTGTCAATACCTCTGTGTTCAGCATACCTTTTGCACCAGAAAACATAGCTGTGTCCCACTCTAAGCATCTTGAAGGGAAGTCTGGGTGCACTGAAAAGAAGTCTGTAGCTGAAGTAGGCAGTTGCTAGATTGAGAGGTATCTAAAATGGTGGATAAGGTGCAGTTTTTGAAAAAGAAGAGGAATGATTGCTTGTGTAAGAACATTGTACAGTGAAAAATAGGGTGCATGTTTCTGTTTTGAAATAGCATGTTTAAAGGTACAGTAGATAGAATAAGCTCATATTTTGTCACGTCAACCACACCTGCTGTTTGTATTTGCAACATTTTATGGTGAGCTTAAAAAAGTGCTGAACTTGTGACCTGTGAGTTCAGTTGAGTCTTCCATGAACTGTTACTATGGAAACAGGTATTAAGCAGAATGGGGGTAGGGTTGAAAGTTAACTGTGGCATTAAAACACAAATTTGTTATAAATAGTAAAGTAATATGTTATTGCAGTGAGATTTTCCAATTCAGTTGTATGTTTAGAAGTGGTGTGTTATTTAAAAAAAGTGGTAAAATTATTTGTAATATATTTTGGAACTCCCGTATGGATTTGCGGTGCCATCTCTTTCAGAGCACGGTGGAGTCGCGACTTCATAAAATTACAGCAGCAGTTTGGGTTCAGTTAGAAGTCATTTGGCAAAGGTTGATATGTGTAACCAATAGAAATGTGTTTTAGAATTTGAAATAATCTGGGAAGCAATGTGATTTGTTATTTACATGTGTATGTGCGGAGATAGAGAGGGAAACTTTGCCATTACATATTGATTGTGTGCATAAGAAAATCTTTTCTGAGTGTCTGATACTTCATAATATATAAATCAATTTGAAAGGTGAGTTATAAATTTGTGAAGTGTATTATGTGTTGGCTTTGTTTTTAAAGGTAAAATATAAATCATGAACATTTACATGTTGTAATGTTTTTAAATGTTGTTTGATATATATTAAGCCTGGGCAAAGCACTACGCTACGCCCGCGTAGTTTGCGAAGTTTGCGCTACTTCGCACTACGCGAACTGCTCGTAGCACAGTGCGAACACGCGTAGCGTAGAGTTGCGTAGTGCTGCGGTCATTTTTTGCTTGCTCGCGGTCCTCAACATCAAGTTGGCGACCGCGAGCAAGCAAAATGACATCCCGGCGAGACTTTTTCCTTGTTCGCGATCAGCAACATCAAGTTGGCGATCGTGAGCATGGAAAATAAACCTCCCGGCGAGATTCCCAACGCGAGGAGGTCAGGTTTCTCATTGCGAGTGGTCGCGTATGCTCGCGATCACTCGCGATGAGAAACTACCAGTTCGCGTTGAGAAAGCTGCCGCTCGAGTAAAAATCTACTCGAGCAGCAGAAAACTACAGCTCGCACTGTGCAAGATGCCATTTTCAATGATTGCACAGTGCCGGTTGCTTGTCCGCACTGTGCAATCATTGAAAACGACATCTGGCACAGTGCGAACAAGGTACTACGCAGTTCGCGAAGTGCTACGCGTAGCTCGCGTAGTGCGAACTGCACTTTGCGTAGCTTCGCGAAGTGCTACTTCGCGAACTACGCCCAGGGTTAATATATATTCTGTATAGTATTATGTGTATTTTGGGAAATGGATTACTGATTATGGTAGTTTGTTTCAGTGTGTGGATATGTACATTTGCAGTATACCACATAATTTTAGGTGTTGATTTCAAGTTGGCAGTGTATATCTTCAGTTAAAGTATTAGTAAATAGACTCGTTTTTATGAGACTTTAGAGAGGTATAGTTGAAATTTACTACATAATTTTTAGTGTTTGATTTAAATTTGAAGTTCTGTGAATTTATGAGGTGTACATAGTGTTAAGGTAAAATATATTCCATGCATGTTTTCAGGAATATGGTGAGACTTGTAGCAGAGACATGTGAACGGTTCCTGCTTGATATTTGTCTAGGTGTAACATTATAAGTAGTTGTAAAATGGTAAAGCAGCAGCACAAAAGTGAGGCGTGAGATATGTTTGTAGAGATATTATCACTCAGGCACTTTGTATGCAGCAGCGGCCCATGGTAGGAGTGCTGCCGGGCGCTGATTTGGGGC
This sequence comes from Triturus cristatus, assembly GCF_964204655.1. Taxonomy (NCBI): domain Eukaryota; kingdom Metazoa; phylum Chordata; class Amphibia; order Caudata; family Salamandridae; genus Triturus; species Triturus cristatus. Next base: position 976,491,695 of record NC_140594.1, on the reverse strand, counting down.
GGGGTACGGGCAGGGTGGGGGATAGTAAACTGCAGAATATGGCCGCACAGAGGTAAGTACACAAACAAATAAATAAAATGAATTTTGTTGTAAGCGCTGCATCACATTTGGCGATGCAGCGCGTGCAACGAAATTCATTTTATGGATTTGTTTATGTACTTACCTCTGTGCAGCCGTATTCAGCAGTTTACTACCCCATGCCCCACATCAGTGCCCGGCAGCACTCCCACCATGGGCCACTACTGCCCTAAGCACTACTCTTGCAGTGCAGCCATCGTCCTGTCATTATCCTTGCACTCCTCCAATCACGTATCCACCACCATGTACTTATTTAATCACTCGGCCAATACCCAAGCAGCTACATACTATTGATTCACTCCTCCAATTATCTAGGTAGTACTCGTGCAGTCCAGCAATCCCCCTGTCAGTGCCAATGCACTCCTCCATTCACCCATTCACACCATGTACTTATCCAATCAGTCTGCCAATACTGAAGCACTTATAAATTTACCATGCACTCTCTTTGTAGCACTGTAATCTTTCAGTCACTACATATGTACTCATGCAATGACCCAGGCACTAACACATGCACTGGTATAATTATGTGTGCACTATCCATTCAGACCTATAACCACCTACACACTACTGATTCACTCCTCCAATCACTGAGGCAGTACCCATGCACTCCAGCAATCCTCCTGTCACTCCCCATGCACTCCTTCAAACACCCATTCAGTACCATGTAGTTTTCCAATCACTCCGACTATACCCAGACTCTTATAAATTCACCATTCACTCTCTTTGCACTACTGTGATGATCCAGTCAGTATCTATGTACTCATGTAATAACCTAGTCAGTAACACATGCACTATTACAATCCCCTGTGCACTATCCATGCAGACCTCTAACCACCGACAGACTACTGATTCACTCCTCTAATTACCCAGGTAGTACTCATACACTTCAGCAAACCCCCTGTCAGTCCCCATGCACTCCTCTAATCACCCATCCAGCATTATATACTTTTTGAATCACTGTGCCAATACCCATGCACTTATAAATTCAGCATGCACATTGTTTGCAGCACTGTAATCATCTAGTCACTACTTTCGTACTCATGCAATGATGTAGGCACTGACATATGCACTGCGACAATCCTCTGTGCACTATCCGTGCAGACCTCTAACCAGCTACATACTACTGATTTACTCCTCCAATTATCCAGGTAGAACCCGTGCAGTCCAGTAATCCCCCTGGCAGTCCCAATGCTCTCCTCCAATCACCTATTCATACCATGTACTTATCCAATCAGTCTGAAAATACCGAAGCAGTTATACATTCACCATGCACTCTGTTTGCAGTACTGTAATCATCCAGTCACTTCTCACGTACTCATGCAGTGACGCAGGCACTAACATATGCACTGCGACAAACCTCTGTGCACTATCCATGCATGCAGACCTCTAACCAGCTACATACTGCTACTGATTCACTCCTTTAACTATCCAGGTAGTACCATGCAGTACAGCAATCCTCCTGTCACTCCCCATGCACTCTTCCATTTACCCATCGAGCAGCATGTAGTTTTACAATCACTCTGCCAATACTCAAGCACTTATAAATTCAGCATGTACTCTCTTTGCAGCACTGTAATCATCCAGTCACTACTTCTGTACTCATGCAATGACCCAGGCACTGACATATGCAGTGTACAATTGGCTATGCACTATCCATGCAGGCCTCTAACCAGGTACACACTACTGACCCACTCCTCTAATTAACCATGTAGTACTCATGTAGTCCAGCAAACCCCCTGTCAGTCCCCATGCACTCCTCCAATCACCCATCCAGTAATATGTAGTTTTCCCATCACTCCGAGAAGACTCAAGCACTTATAAATTCACCGTGCACTCTCTTTCCAGCACTGTAATCATCCAGCCACTATCCATGTACTTATGCAATGAGTCAGGTACTAATTTCTGCACTGCTATAATCCTCTGTGCACTATCCATGCAGACCTCTAACCAGCCACACACTACTAATTCACTCCTCCAATTACCCGGGTAGTACCTATGCACTACAAGAATTCTCCTGTCACTCCCCATGCACTCCTGCAATCAGCCATCCAGAAGCATGTACTTATCCAAACATTCTGCCAATACTGAAGCAGTTATAAATTCACCATGCAGTCTTTTTGCACTAGTCTAATCATCGAGTTAGTATGCATGTAGTCATGGAATGATCCAGGCACTAAATCATAGACTGCTATAATCCCCTAAGCAGTAGCCTTGCAGTGCTGTCATCACCCTGTCACTACCCATGCACTTCCTCAAATCACCCATCCGGCAACATGTAGTTTTCTAATTACTCTGACAATACTCAAGGAGTTATAAATTCACCATGCACTCATCATGCAGTACTCTAATCATCCAGTCAGTATTCATGTAGTCATGCAATGGTCCAGGCACTAATACATGCACTGTTACAGTCCCCTTGAGCACTATGTATACACTCCAGCCATCGCTCTGTCACTATCAATGCACTCCTCCAATCACTCAGCCAGTATCATGTAGTTATCCAGTCACTCTGACAATACCCAAGCACTTGTAAATTCACCATGCACTCTCCTTGCAGTACTCATGTACTCATGCAATGATCCAGGTACTAACCAATGCACTTCTACAATCACCTGTGTAGTATCCATGCTGTATTCTAATCTCCTACACACCGTTCCACTGCTCTAATCATTGTGGTAGTATTATTGTATCTATGTTTATATTTAAACACGTGAATATTTCAATATAATTATTTTAATTATACTAAATTGTTTTTAATACTTGTTTTTTTACAGATATTTTGCATAATTATTAAGACAGAGTTACAATGACAAAAAAAACAAATGAAAAGACAACAATAAAAAGAGGCCTATGTAAAGAAAACAGCAAAGGAGCAATTAGATCAAGTACAATATGGATCTTTAAAGAAAAAGCCTTCTGGTAAGAGAAGTAAAGAATATGTAAAAAAAGTTTTAAAGAGTCTAACAAATTCAGAAAATAAAGAAGAGAGACACAAAAGATGTACAGTGAAACAAAAGGAAAAGAAAAATGTACAAAAAAGTGGAAAATTGGATTATCAGAAAAAATATGTTGAAAGGAGGAAGAAACAAGTTTTAGAGATTCGAAAAATAGTATATAAAAATAGAACTACAAAATTTGTTAAAAAAAGTAAAAAATAAATAAAGAGATCAGCATTCTACAAACAAAAAAAGGAGATTCTAAGCGCGATTGAAAAATCATTTGAATTGAAAAGAAAATTGTTTATCTTAGTTTTAAGCAGATTGAAAACTTTAATTACAATAATGAACTCTATGAAGGACAAATGTAAAAGAAAAAAAATTGTAAATAGATGCTAAATTTGTAAAATAATTTTTGATAAATGGAAGCATACTTCTAGTACGGAACCTTTTTTTTAATGAAGAAAGCTATTTTCAACAAAATACATTAGTTCACGCAGTTAATACCTGTGGTTGTTGTTACAAACTTAAAAATGGTTCTCCAATTGAAAAAGAAAAGATGGTTCCTAGAAATGTGGAAGAAGTAATAGCTGAGGAAGTGCAAGGAAGACGTACCCAGGATCCAGTGTTTACATGACATTGTAGTAGTATTTGTAGTTTACGACAGTAATCTGTTGATATATTACAAAATTTCTTAAGAGAATAAGTGAAAAAAACTGTGAAAAAGAAGATTAAGATATACAAAGACTGGATCCTTGCAAAGTGAGAAAAATACAGGGTTGCAAGGTCATTCTCTGGCTTGTATTTCTAGGAAAGTGTGTCAAAGTCGTTTTCATCATTTAAGAATGTTAGCAGTACATCATTCAGAAATTCGGAAGTTAGTTAGAATATTATACTACGTGAAAAGTCCTTCAATATGTCTAAATGAAATTAATACAGCTCTTTTGCATGGTTCAGTGTTGGATGTAAAAAAAGTTGATGATGACATAGAGTTATGTTTCTTTGCTGGTCAAGAGGAGTGTTGAGAAAGTGAGAGTTTGATAAGTGTAGGTGTTAAAGAAGAGATGGAAGATAGTACTGATGTGAAGTTGAAAAAAGAAATAACAAAGTTTAAAGTAGTTTCTGGTGATATTCCCAACTATGTTTGTATTTGTTGCCGACTTATTCACTATAAAATTCAAGCTAGGAATGTAGATGTGTTTCTGAAAAGTAAAGAAGAAAACAATGATAAATGGAGGAAATTTGATGTTTATTTGTTTGTGGAAGTTTGTTTTGAGTTGGGTAGTCAACAATCTATTTGTAAATATTGTTACAAAGCTCCACCAGCACGCGAATCCTATCCGCCATATTGCTAAACTCGTAAAGGATGCGCATTTCATATCCGACGGGTTTGTGGCACCACGTCCCGAGTAACATCATAGACGTATGTGGTCACGCCAGCTGCTACTTTGGTATGAGATGAGTACACAGTACCAAGCTGCGCCTTACCTCATGAACGTATAGGGTCACGCCCGCTGCGCGTTGCGTTAACGACAAGTGCACGCTGCCAGGCCCTGTGTTACGTCATAGACTTATGGTGTTGCACCGGAAACGCAATTCCCTCATTTTTCTTTTGTCTCAAAACTATATCTAAATAATTAAAGTGTATATGAGAACAGGCCATAATCTAAAATATTTTAAACATTTATATTTCTAACTGTAATAAACTTATATTATGGTAATATTTTCTCAAAATCGCGTCGGGTGCGGCCTCCTTGCGCGCTCGCTGCGTGCTTGCCATGTGACCTTAAAGAAAAGCATTTGATTGGTTCATAACATTTCCCATTGTAACAGTTGGAGGACCCCACCCATTTTTGCCATTTACCCTACAGCGTTTGATGACAGACTCCTCTTCTGCTTACAGAGCTTTTTGGAAAACTTTTTGCTATATAAACATATCTGTCAGTACACACAACATGCAACCATCATCTTCATCAATATTCATGTTCTGTAAAGCAGCCTTCCACCTGTGATAGCCATGCATCTAAAGGCTACATAACAGAACTTTTCCCCACTGCCAGAGGTAACATGGTTGCATACGCTGTCCACAGCACAATGTAATGTGGTACGGCCCAGGGGTAGTATCAAGCATACATAATGAACACACAGACACAGATAGATAGTGGAAGTGGGTACGGTCATGTGCGCTCGACTTCTTTTTATTACCAGGGTCACATATCCAGTGACGTCTGTGCTGGATGCATGTGGGGTGAATGTAAACCAGCCCTCAAGGAATGGTTGCTGCTAGCATCAACTACAACAGTAATCATTGGCTCACACACAGAGATTCAATAATAAAAGGGTCAATATTTTGTGCTGCAGTAAGGTAGGGACACTAGATGTGAAATAATACAGAAAAGATTCTATAGTAAAACAACCATAACTTGTGGTATACTAAGGTACAGGCAGTAGATCTGAAATAATACACAAAAAGATTGTATCATAAAGGGTCAATCAGGTCTAGTGCACTTTGATAGCCACATGAAAAGCATTCAGCATGTGCACAGCCAGCGATGATGCGTGCTGCGGGCGGGCTTTACTAGGAGCAATATCTGTTGCCTACAACACTACATCATCAGCAATAGCGACTCAATCTGAATTGTAAACACTGCTGTCTGCAGTGTAGGCCAGAGAGTGGTCAGCAAGGGCCCACAGTCACGTGGTGTTGACTTGAGCTGCCCAGTTTGCTGTTACCGAAGAAACAAAAATCGTGTGCGGACCCTGTGATGATGCGTATGCGTGGTGCGGACAGAGCGCACTGAAGCAATGTCTGTTGCCTACAACACTACATCATCTGCAAAAGCGACTCGATCAGAATTGTAAACACTGCTGTCTGCAGTGTAGGACAGAGAGCAGTCAGCAAGGGCCCACAGCCACGTGGCGTTGACTTGAGCTGCCCAGTTTGCTGTACGCGAAGCAACAAAAACCGTGTGCGTACCCTGTGATGAAGCATATGCGTGGTGCGGACAGAGTGCATATGAGCAATGTCTTTTGCCTACAGGACTGCGTCATCTACAATAGCGACTCGATCTGAATTGTGAACACTGCTGTCTGCAGTGTAAATTGAAGGCAGTAGTGAGCACAGTCTTCCATGAATACTTTTTCTCACGTCCTCTTCACAAAATACAACAACTTAAATTACACAAAACTCTGCAATAAATAAATCAAAACAATTCCAATTGCGATCTCTGCTGTCCACTGTGTACACTGTCATTCAGTTTTCTTTAACACTATTAAGAAGAATTTGTTCATTGTACTAGACCTATAAGTCAACTTAAAAAACTTCTTCAAGCAAGTATACTAAAAGGCTATTGTGTATATTTCAATAGACGTTGTAGTTAGTTGCCTGCTCGATTCTGTAATTAAACAATCACCACTCGATCTGAATTGTGAGCCCTGCAGACCGCACTGTAGGACAGAGGCTGTGGTCATTAATGCCTCACAGCCACATGCCGTTGGATTCGGAAGCACGCAGTGGTTGCACCTGATCGGAGTGGGTACACAGAAATCATCACAAACTTTAACTTCTGACATCCTCAATCACAGAATGAAGACCCCGTTTCACTGTTCCGACCTGCTGTACCACCAACTGCAGTCAACCAAGCCCAATAATCATGTGCAGCAGTTAGATATGGAAGCACAGAGTGTGATGCACCTCAACGGAGGGAGTTCTGTGAAAACCAAGCAGCAAGTAATATCGGACATCGTCCATTCTGGGATCAAGACACCGTTCCACTGTTGGGACCTAGAGTTGGTTACACCTGGTCGAAGGGAGTACCTTCATCTGCACTCTCAGATGCAGTTCTAACATCGTCCATTCTGGGATCAAGATCCCGTTTCACTCTTCGGACCTGCTGTACTGCAGTGTACTCCAGCGACTGCAGTTAGCCAAGCCCAATGATCATCAACAGCACTTAGCTATGGAAGCACAGAGTCTGATGCACGTCAACGCAGGGACTTCTGTGAAAACCCACAGGCAGCAGGTAATATCGGACATCGTCCATTGTGGCATTAAGACACCGTTCCACTGTTGGGACCTAGAGTTGGTTACAGCTGGTCAAAAGGAGTACCTTCATCTGCACTCTCAGATGCAGTTCTAACATCATCCATTGTGGGATCAAGACACTGTTCCACTGTTGGTACCTCTTCGACTACTGTGTTAGTAGTATACAGAGCACTTCACGGTGCTGGGCCTCAGGCTGGGCGCTGTCTGCCTGTGTCGTGGTAGCCAGCGTTGATCTCAGGAGCCTTCCCAGCTCGCAGACCTTGGCCCAAAAGCTTCCGCCGGCACATTGTGGTGGGCCCTCTTTCACATACGATGGTGTCGAAAGGTGAACAGTGGGGCATATGTGCGTCACAGCGGCCATGATGGTTTCTGGGTAGCAGCAGGCTGAGAGCATTATTCCCGCAGCCACCTTCGCTCACGGCGTCAGCCTCGTGGCGGTGTAAGCTGCGCAGACCTGACAGACATATTCGCCATTCCGGAAGAGAACCACACCCAGAGAAACGTGCCTTTTATTCATACCCCTATGCTAGCCTTGCGTACACCGAGCCAGCCCACTATTCTAAAGATTTGGGGGGGAAGGGGCACGTACGCACTATGTTTTCATAATCTTCCCTACTAAATGTACTATCATGGTTGCGGCAACTGTAAACTTCACTCAAAAGACCATCAGTGTATGTTGACATGTAAATGTCTGTGCTCTGCATACTCAAGTCTGTCCGGCACATCCCCTCAACATTTTGCATATTATACTTTTATAATCGAGAATCACTTGCCACCTTCGCACATACTTTGCTCCCATCTCTACCCGCATTCTGCATTGTGTGGCAGAGGTGCCATGCCATGTTTGGTTTTTGTACATGGCTAGCCACAGTTCCCACAGTACGTAGTGTTGTTGTGTTTGCTAGGTGTACATGTTGTTTGTCAGGTTGTATGTGATTATTTAAGGTAGCGCATTTATTCACGAGCAGTGGTTTCTCCCATTTACATATCGCTGTCTTAAAGAGGATACCAACATTTTTCTCACTGGTGAAAAGTGGGACCACAATGGCAATAATTAATTACTATGCAAGAATGTCCAACTGCACGACGCTTCTAAGCTTACAGCCCCCAATCGCGCGTGCTTTCTTAAAAGCACGCCAACTCCCACAATCAGACCAACATTCACACAGCTTTCTAATGGCAGTTATCTGCTTCTTAATAACAGGGCCTGCTACGCAATGTGAGCTGATATACCATATGTCCTTACTGTTTCAAACTGGATAACTTCCTCTGGCAATCTCTATTTCCACCCACATAAAGTAACTCCCAATGTTCAACTTGGCCTTCAATACCTACTTTGAAAACAGATTTTATTAAACGGAGCAAACTGAAAGCGCTTTTGCTTCAAACAAAAGTGTCCCTCACTTCTCCAAAAGTAATTTATCGACTGCAGATAGCACGAACTTCAAGTAAAATACACTCCCTTTTAAATACGAACCTCCCATTACACTTTGTGAATTGTTACACAATTTTCAACACATCTGACATTTAAGGTCTGGCACACTTTTTTTACATTGTCTCCTCCGGCCTTCTCACAGGCTTTCAAACTGTTTTTAGTCTAATACCAGACTTCATTCATTCGATCATCTCTGGAATAACAGCAACAGTGCCTATAATTCTCGCTCTGTTTGCGGCCATCCTACTACTATTTTAGCTTGTTAAAAATGGCTACGCTCTCTGTGTCCGACAGAATACGCCTCTACGCGAAGCTACATCAATACCATGAAAAAATGGAACAACATTTTGGCTGCCTGCCTCTATCTATTATCGGAGCCAGCTACAACATGACATTTATTTACAAATATACAATCTGCATGCAACCATCTTTTTATTGCAAAACTTGCCCAATCGACTGGCGAATGGATCTATGCCTTGCCAACATTCCAGCAAACGCTCCCGATATCCAGCAGGTAATGGAGTATCTTGAAAACCATGTACTTGATTGTTCGGGCAGTGGAGCAATGGCGGATGCAACGCAAAAAGGTATCCTGGCAGAATGGGATTTCTGCGCAGCCACGAAAGATCTCCTGCAACGTGCGACCTTTGACAACATCGCTGACTGCCTGCCAATTCAAATTGCCGCTCCAACATTAGAGGAACATTACTGTCCCTTCGAGGATATGAATTGGATCGCTTCGCTTTTCTCACATGATGGCAACAATCTCTTCTTGGAACATTACGCATCTCAAGCCACTGAAGAACGTCCGGACTGCAATCTCCAAGACTTGTAAGAAATTCACTTTATTCTTGGATTGATTTTTTCCAACTTTTTTGTCTTTTTTCTATTACATTTTTTAATACACTTCAATTGAACTATTTTCATATAATAACTTTCTAAGTATGTCTAGGCATTTGAACTCTGTTTTCATTATTGGCCCTTACCTCTCCACACTAACCAGGGATGGATGATGTATGGCCTATGCAAATACGCTATTTCCTTGCTAAAATAGCCTAAACCCGACATCCATTTTGAAACCATATCTATTCTTTGTACACACGTCTTTCTGCCTGCCTCTTATCCACGAAGCCCTTTCACACAAATTAGCTCATCCTCAGCCTCTGCTCACGAACTGGCGATCAAGATTAAAAAAAACACAGCATTGTTTAGGGACTGGTTGGCACAGTGTGGTAATCATATCCTACCTTTATTTTCATCCTACAATTTACAGTCATTCGTGTCTAATAGGTATTGTTTATGTCACCTGGAACTGTAAAATGTAATGTGTAATTGACTGATGCAGAAGCTTAGCATTGAATACAGCAGAAGTGGTTGGAGTTTGCCTCAGCTGGATGCCTTAGCTCTTGCATCAGTGGTTCCATTTATGGCACTTACATAAAGACACTTTTTGTATAACTTGCAGACTCCATCGCTTTATCCCACACAGCCACTTTCTTAAACACACATGATTTCACCATTTGTCTTCTGTCGCATTGCAACATTCTGCATTAAATTCTTCACAATTATTTCTTTATTCCTGCTTGCTTAAACACTCCATTTGAGTCTTCAAACCGGTAGGGGTGAGTAGTTTGCTTCCCACTCCCGCTATAGTCTAAACCCATACTAACAACACTTGCACAGCTATGCTACAGTGGCCAGTATGCTACAGTGCCAGGAGCACATCAGTTTACAGCAATCAGCTCACAGTTTCATCCCCGAGTGTACTGGCACCTCACCTCAGCACCATCTCACTCTGGTATAAACAACACTTTCACACCGCTAGGGGTGAATACTTCACTTCACACTCCCTATATAGCATACCCTAACCACCCCACACCACTATACTCTAAACCCATACTAACACGACTTGCACAGCTATGCTACAGCGGCCAGTATCCTACAGCGCCCAGGGCACATCAGTTTACAGCAATCAGCTCACGGTTTCATCCCTGAGTGTACCAGCATCTCACCTCAGCACCATCTCACTCTGGGTAAAACAGCACTTTCACACCGGTAGCGGTGAATACATCGTTTCACACTCTGTGTGTAGCATATCCTAACCACCCCACAGACCTCACAGCGCTCCTACCCTCCTCTTTCCTACTCTTTTTGCCCTTTTTTCCCCTTACTCACTTCAACAGAATCACAAAATGGCGGCCAACACTTCCTAGTTGCAACCGCTCACAGCGCTCACAACCAATAAGCAGCAAGCTCGTGCTTGTAACGCCTCAGCCAATCAGATGGCAGAATTCCCAAATATCAATATCTGTAAATTTCAATGTTTCTCAAAAACTACTGAGTGGATTTACACCAAATAAACAAAAGCGTGCTTTCTAGACCAAGACCCTTCTCCCTGCCAAATTTGGGGTAATTCCGTTCACCCGTTCGACCTGTAGCCTTGTCTAAAGTTTCCTATGGAAATTAACATGGAGAAAACACATTTTGGGACCCCCCCTTCTTTCTCGCCCCCCCTTGACGAATCACCCCCAAACTTCCCACATAGGAGCTGATATGAACAAAAATGCCAAAGTTATAAGCAAAACAAAAAATGCTCTTCCTATGAAAACTTGGTCCTAACTATAACTACCTACTGGCGACATGTTATAAGAAAAATCTGTCAGTGAAACAAATAGATGCTATTGATGAACATCTCAAGAAAAATGTGGGCGATAATCCTCAGATTACATTTAGAAAAGGTCGCTCACTGCAGGATGCCCTCAGTCAGAATTATGTCACTGATTCCAATAAACTCAGAGGAAGACCAGGTTTTAGATGTTGTCACAAATGCAAAGCATGTAGAGGGAGTACAGACTGTGATACTTTGGCAATACCGAACTCCAAGAGGGAGTTTATAATTAAAAAGAGCCTCACATGCTACACAACGTATTGTGTATATTTTTTGATAGGCCCATGTAACAGATGGTATGTGGGCAGTACCAAGCATCAAGCAAAACAACGAGTATTGGAACACCTGAGGGCCATCAGGAATAACAACAGACAATATCCTATAGCTCGGCATTATTTTGAAAGCCACATGCAAGATGACACACTAGTACGCATGGTGGTTATTGACAATGTGGATCTGGGTCTGAGAGGAGGCAATAGAGAATTGTCCTTGAGAAAATTGAAATCGAAGTACATTATTGACTTGGAGAGTTTGGCGCCTCAAGGGCTGAACTTGAGTGAGGAATTGGCAATTCATTTACATGATTAGTATGTTTGAAGAATGTTGTCCACAGTTTGTTTGAAATATTGATTAATTTTAAATGTAATCCTCTTTTTTTTCCTAGGTTTACACCTCCTTGTGTTGTTGTTCTATTACAGTGTGAAAAGCTACGTTGAGGAATAGAATTCTTGAACTGGATTGTATATTGCTGCCCGTACCTATGGAGACAGTAAAGTCTGTTCATAGAAAAAACTGTTTACCATGTAAAAGTATATGCCCACTTGGGCAATACATGTAGAAGTATTGTAGACATATTGTTTGTGTGCTATAGCCCACTTGGGCATTAACGTCAAGTTACAAAGTAGAACAATGTATCTTTATTGTTCACGGACAGTATTATCTGTTTGTAGTTTTATAATGCGCCAACAATATAAATGTATGGTGGATATTGAAGAAGTGCGTTAGCACACAAATTTGCTATTGTCTTCAAATATATTTACGTAATACGAGGTATATGACTGCTCCAATTGGGCAGCATATGAAATTTGTGTCATATGAACCACAGCGTATGAGTTAGTGGTTCGAATTGTGGACTCGTAATCTGGTCAACATTGAAATTTAATTTGCATCAGCATGTGATTCTTTGATGGTTTTGTGTCACACTGTGGATGTATTATATCAATAATGCTGACATTTGTATCTTTTTAAGATGGCCGCCACAGTAACATTGATGTGGGGGCATTGATTTTATGAGTCCCTTTTCGATTTTTTTGAACATACAACCAGGAAGTGTATTTAAACACGGAGAATATGTATGTATACGAGCGTGAACAAGGCATAAAGCTGAAACGCGTCGTTTTTTACCCTGCCATTAAAACTATTTGCAGCATTTTGAGTGTCCGAGTTTCTTTCTGGATTGGAGAAGATTTTTGGAATATATATATATATATATATATATATATATATATATATATATATATATATATATATAATTTTTATTTTTTTCACTGAAAGACAACATTAAAGTGACGTTACATTTAGATGTTGGAATCAATCAGACAAAAACTAACCAAATTCCCCAAAACTCTAAAATACGTCAGTTATAGTATCAGAATTAACCAAAACTTGCACCCCAATTATCATGCACTGCTTATGACCTCACATATTACATCACTCATGGCATGCCAAATGACATCATTGATGACATCACTGATTACAAATAAATTACTTTGATGAAATTACTAAGGAGACCAACCAATGATTCTGACAGTGCACTCAATGCTTTATGAACGAGAGGTAATACACCAACCGAAATCGTTCATTTGACTCTCATTAGTTTATGTGTAAACTTTAGAAAGATGAAAAAGAAATAGGACATTTTAAAAGGGAAGCACATTTAATGGATGTCATTGCTAACTTGTTTTCACCCAAAAAATCTGTGCAGTGGGAGTTGGTTACTCATGGAAAGTTAGCCTCTGAACATCAAGGAACATCATTGAACAATAAACACTTTCATCAACCTTTGCTATGAAGGAATGAGGAATGAAGGCTGGGGAAGTATGGTTTTTAGGTGGTCATTGAGTGGTGGTTACAAAGGAGGCCTAAGGCCTTGAGACCAATCCCCCACTTCGCATGGCCAAAGACCATGTACAGCTGGCTTGGCCCCAGGCAGACATTCAGGCACCTGGTCTGGTCATAGGGCAAGTCCACCACCCAACCCCTATTGCTTGTCGCCTGCAAGGTCTGGTGTGACAGCAGAACTTGCATAGAACTTCCTCTGTGTATGTACAAAGTATGTACATGGTAGGAGTTGGCCGCTTGTGGAGGGGTGGGTGCAGACACATACCACAGTCTAAACCCTGTTTCAAACTTGTCCTACCTATGGCTTAAGCTTGTGTGCAGTTTTAATGCTTACGGATGGGTGAAGGGCCTTACTGGAGCCTAGGCAATTATTTCAAGTCCTGTTGCGTATTTGATGCAAAGTCTGGTCGGAGGTTATAACTGAGACGTCATGAGTGATGTCATTGAAATGTCATTTAACATGTAATGAGCGATGTAATATATGAGGTCATAAGCAGTACATAATGGGGGTGCAAGTTTTAGTTAGTTCACTGAACTGTAAATAGCATATTTCAGTGGGGTTTGAGTTTTCTAATGTTAGCCTGTGTCTCATTCCAAGACCAAACTATAACGCCACTGAATGTTGTTTTATTGGGAAAATTCTATCTCTTTAAACATACTTTAAGGTCCTAGCACCTAGTCTAACTATAATGTCACCTTTGTCTTTTTCCTTTTATATACATATAAAGGTTAAAGTGGAGTTATGCATGCATCGTCTAACATTTAAAAAAGGTTTAATACCCAAAAGCACTGAAATTCACCAGTTATACATATATGGCAGTATAACTTGCACCGCTGTTGATTTCATAAGTCATCAGTGATGTAACATGTGATGTTTTGAGCAGTGCAGCATAGTGGTTTGAGTCATACTTATGTATAACTGGTGAATGTCAGTGTTTATTTGATTTGAAACTTTTCTTTCATTATTAGTAGGCGTACACATAACTTCACTTTAACTTTTAGCCTTTTCAGTTCATTTCAAAGGTATGTTTAGCATAAGTTAAAATCTTAATACCTTTTATTATGTATAACTCCACTTTAGTCTTTATTTTTTCAGTGGATATCAATTTTTTTATGCAAAGAAATATCTTATTAGTATACATCTGTCCCTACCCCCCCCCCCTTTGTGCACAGACTTTGGCTGTACACTAAGGTCTGCTGGCCACATGGCCTGGCCAGCAGTGAGGACCGCAGCCCAACCTCTCTCAGACATCCAATCCCTACTCATATATGGCCTTCGGCCATGCACAGGGGGGAGTGGGCTACAGGGACTACCCTAACCATCTACTGATGGTCAACCCCCCAACTGAACACAGGCATGGCCATGCACGGTTGGGGGCTGGCCACAGATCTTGCCCTCCAGCCAGGCCCTGCAACCACCACCCACTGGCATCCACCCCCACTGCACAAAGTAGTGCAGGGTCAGGCCTGCGGTCAGGCACAGTGCCCAACCATCCCTAGATGCTAACCTAGTCACAAACAGTTAACAGACCCAACCAAACATTTTTGGGGGGTTATCGGTCCCATAAGACTACTGCAGGAGCCCGCTGGTCAACACACGGGTCATGGTTGGCTCCTGCAAGAGTTATGCAGGACCTAAAGGAACCCCTAATTGTCTGGGATTTATGCCTCCTGGGGGAAATCATTGTGACCCCCCCAACACAAGGCCTAGGTAGTCAGGGAATCCCTAACCTAGTCCTTTATTACTCTTTCTGATTTGTTTTTCAGGGCTCTGGGACCAAGTTTATGAGTCCTATATTGCTGGCCTCATCATTTTTCTTCAGGTTGCGGCTAACAATCACATTTCTGGGTCCCTCACGACTTCTGTGGGACTAGCAAACCTAAATTCTTTTTTTGATTGTTTTTCCATGCGAGACTCCCACAGCACCAGTTATCACTATTTTTCAATCCTTAATTTTCCTAAAATGGCTAAACAGATTTATTCAAAATCACATAAAAACTCTTTCTGGATAATTATCTATTTTCTGCCAAATTTGATGTAATTGTGTTCAGCAGTTTTTTCTGTATCATTTTCAAATTTTTCCATTGCATGGGAAAAAAGTGTTTAGGGACACCCCTTTTTCCTTTGACAACGCTTGACAGATCACCCAGAAACTTTACGGAAAGAAACTGGGGTGGATGATCATTTTTTTTTACTTTCATGAAAGATTTGTTAATATTCTTATTGTTAGAACTGGGGGTCTCTAATAATAGGAACTCATGCTTCTAAGTCAGGGAAAGTACATTACACTACTGGATAAACCCTGCTCACCCCCTTGGTAGCTTGGCACGAGCAGGCAGGCTTATCTCAGAGGCAGTGTGTTAAGCATTTGTGAACACATACAGTAATACAGTGAAAACACTACAGTTGGACACCACACAAGTTTTATAAAAATACGTATTCTTTATATAGGCTTAACACAAGACCACAAACGACAAAAATCCACAATACTGTACTCAAAATAGACTTAAAGATAGTAGAAGTCACTTAGTTCAAGTTGATGATAAATGCGACACAATTGTCACAAAAGTACCTGGATGCGTAACGCAAAACAAACAAAAGGTACGCAGGGATGGAGATGCGTCGGTTCCTTGCTTTGGGGGAGACGAAGTGTCGCGTCTCAATGCTTGCACAGAGTAGGGGATGCATCTTGGTCCTTACCGGAGAGGAGGTGATGCGTTGATTCTCATACTGCGTTCCGGTTACGATGCAACAAGATGGCGCCCTTGATGCGACGACGTGAAAACGATGCGTGCATGCGCAGCGGCTGTGCGGCAAACTCTGTAACTTTGGAGCCACGACAGGCCCTGCAACATGCTTCTCCAGTGATGTGACGGCGACCTCTGCGTCGGCGACACGCTTCTCCGGTGATGCGTCAGATAACAGCTTTGACGAAGGCACGCTTCTCTGGTGATGCGGCTGCAACTTCGGCAGTGGCGACACACTTCTACGGAGATACAACGGCAACAGCTGCGACTGCGACACGCTTCTTCTTGTGGAGTCGCGCTTCCAGCTCCCTGCGACACTCAGGCTTCTGTAGACAGAATTCCCACAAAGAAAATTCAGAGGGAAGCTGGTGGTGAAGTCTTTTGTCCCTGAGACTTCAGCAGGAGGCAAGTACAAGTTCAAGCCCTTGGAGTAATATTCTGCAAGATGATGAAAGTTCTTTGAAAGTTCCTTCTCCTCTCCTTGGCACTGAAGACACCACTGTAGGCCAACCCAGCAACACAGCACACTGGCAGGGGGACAGTCCAACTCCTACAGCTTCCTTGATTCTTCTTCTTCTTGGCAGAGGTTTGTCTTGTTGAGCTAAAGTCTTGGGGTCTGGGTCTCCATATTTATACTACTAAATCCGTTGTCCTCTGAAGGCAGAGGGGCCTGTACCTAGTCCAAACCAGTTCTGTGCAGTCCTGGAGCACTTTGTTTACAGGACTCCTTCTTTCCGTTGGCAGGGTGGGCCAGGGACATCAGACACACCACAGAGGGTGGTGCCAGCATTGTGAAAGGCAGGCACAGACCTATTCAGAACCAGGTGCTACTCCTCCCACCACTTTAAATGCAGATAGGTCTATTCAGCCCTGTGCTGACTCACCCTGACTCCTGGAATCCCCCAGCCCTTGTCACTCACAAAACCAGACTCCCAATACACAAGCTAGCAGAGGCAGGCTGGATGGTTAGGTAAGAAAATACCTACTTTCTAAAAGTGGTATTTTCAAACACCGAATGTTAAAACCAACTTCACTAAAAGATGTATTTTATCATTCTGAGTTCAGGAATACTAAACTCAAATTTCCACCATGTTCCCTGGGTCAGTTAGGATTATAAGATGTTATAATCAAAACTGCCCATTCTGGGCTATGGGGACTGGTAGCTTTGCAATAGTGAAAAACGAAAATGGCTGTAATTCACTATCAGGACAAGCCACATACATCAGGGCATGTCCTACTTTGTACTTACTACCTTAGGGGTGTCTGATATGAAGAAAAGGGAAGGTTTAGTGACTGGCAAGTGGGTGCACTTACCAAGTCGACATGGCAGTACTAGACTGCACACAGGCTCTGCAATGGCAGGTCTGAGACACACTTTACAGGCTGTTTCTGTGGGTGGCACAACCAGTGCTGCAAGCCCACCAGCAGCATTTGATTTACAGGCCCCGGGCACACATGGTGCACTGTACTAGGGTCTGACAAGTAAATCAAATAATCCAATCATGGAGGCACTAATCAATAAATGAATTTACAATAGAGAGCATATGCACTTTAGCACTGATCAGCAGTGGTAAAGTGCCCAGAGTCATAAAACAGCCAACAACAGGTCAGAAAAAATACAGGAGGAAGGCAAAACGTTCAGGGATGACCCTGCAAAAAGGGCCAAGTCCAACACTTATGTTAAAAAAATCATAGAAATTCACTGACAGAACAAAGATTACGTGGAGTTATATGTGAGAGAAACAGTAAGATTTTGACATATGTTAAAAAAATCTTACAAATTCACAGACAAATTACTACCATTTTAAATTCAAAAATGCACTGAAAATCACGTGTGATACATAACTGACATAAGTATAACTTGCACTGCTATGATGCACTGCTTATGACCATAAATATTACATAACTAATGACATCTAAATAGTGTAATAGGACCTAAAACAAGTGATTAGGTGTAGTTTCATATAGTGGCATACAATAACATATAGTCACTACTAAGGGGCCGATTTCGATGTCGGACAAACCTGAGTCTGTCCTACATCGATCTGGAACTGGGACCAACCGACCTCCTGTCACGGTGCCAAACCAGCAATTAGGATGTGACCCAACACTGTTCGGTCACAATCCTATTCTATACAATTGGAGCATGCATTTTGACCGGAATGCATGCTCTCATTGTAAAGAGCTGAGGTGCAGTTAATCCCTGTACCCAGTGGCAGGCACCTCGAGGTGCTTGCCACCGGGTGCGGGGATCAACAGGGGGGCACCGCCATCCGGAGGTCTTGCACCCATGAGGGCCCTGCTGGGGGCCCCCAAAGTTGGATTCCCACAGCCTTTCTGTGTCGGAAAGGCCGGCACAGAAAGGCTGTAGGAATCTGCCATCGTAATCCCTCGGGTGGAAAGAGCCACCCTTGGGATTACAGACCCCTTTCCGAACAGCAGAAGGGCTCTTCAAGCCCATTGAAAGCCATTTGGAAATCCTGTTTGGATTAATTTCTGTCCAACTCTATCAAAATTGGTTGGTCGGAAATTAATCCTAACAGGAGATTACGATGCCTTAGGAACGGCTGCGACCGAGGGTCAGAGCCATTTCCTACGGCATCGTAATGGGCCCCTAAGTAAGAGTGTGGCAAGGTTACAAGGCACTGAAAATTCACGGAAAGTAATGGACATATTTCTTGTCTTTCTGACAAGGTTGTGAACAATGTATCACCCAGCCGCTCAAGGCGCTAAACAAAGAAACACTCACAGGTTCATGATTAAAAGGGGGAACAGGAGTTATTGGAGCTCAGAGAGCAAGAGGCTGGACTGGCAAGACATTTAGGTGTCTTGTGAATAAGCATTTGCACATTCCTCAAGCAGCCTATTCTTTTAGGACACTGGAATGTTGAGCACGCCATTGAAGACAATGGAGTGCTCTGTGCTTCCAATGGCTGATAGAAACCTGGAGCATCAACATTCCAATGTTTGTTCATAGTAACAACTTTGAACAAAGGCCCCACAGAGGCCAAGGGGATTTCACAAATCTGAACATTCTACTCTTTTAGGGCAGAATGTTCTATTAGACTTAAAGCTCTTCGTAGCGGGCTCTACTGGCCATTAAAGGCCTGCTCCCTTGTAAAACAGTGAAGCAGGCCTTAAATGTTAGTAATTCCTGCTACTGCCGGTTCTAAGGCTATAATAGTGATTGAACAATCTGAAAACAGGGGGACATTCTAGGCAGGTAGAGCGAGTGTCTTTGAAATGTTTGGGGTCAGATTTACAAGCCTGTCAAACAGGTCAGCGCAGCACCCAAAGTTGCTGCGCTGCATTGTGTGACAGGAAGAGAACAAGAAAGTGCCATATTTAGAGACATGGCACTATCCTCCTCTCTCCCTATTGCTGATGCACAAACAGGCTACTGAGCACCACACACACACCTTTGCACCATAGTGGAAAGGTGTCTATGTGAGCCTATCGTATATTTTGTAATTAGATTAACTTTGAAACTTTTCCCACTTTGCATGTGTGCTGTACAGTGAAGAAGACATGCAAAGTTGGGACAGTCAAGAGAAATAAATCACTTCCCCTTTATAATGTCTGCTTTCAAATGGCATACATTTTGGTGCAAAATCCTGTATACTATTGTTAGTAGATAGTGTTTGCATCAAAAACCATGGGTGGATGCACAGGAACGGTCATATACCACCCATGGAACACCCCCTAACACAGAGTAAGTGTTAGGAATGGGGGTCTCTAGTTGGAAATGGTTACTGCCTTTTCCAAGTAGGGACCCTTCTTCCTACTCAGGATAAGGGAGTTGTCCAAATAACCCCTGCTCACCCACTTGGTAGCTTGGCACGAGCAGTCAGGCTTATCTCTGAGGCAGTGTGTAAAGCATTTGCACATAACTCACAGTAATACATTGAAAACACTACAATAGGACACCACACCAGGAAAGGCAGGTCACCTCAAACCCCACCCCCATTGTATCTGTCTAGTGTGAATGCACATCCCTGCTCCTGTCACTCTGAACCCAGATGGGGAGTACATAAATGGTAGAGGCACACAGGATGGTTAAGCAAGAAAATGAATGAATGCTGGCCTCTGACACAGAGGTGCGTTCTCCTTGTGCACTCAAAGAAACGGTGTACAGAATAGATTACTCTCTCATAGTTCGTTTGGAATGTCTTTATTCAATTTAACTTTTGTAGTTGCATTTTATATTTTGCGTTCGTCGCTTATTATTTCTCCATAACAATGATTTTAAAAGAAGAAAGGTTTGTCTATGCTCAATGCATTTCGGCCGATTTGCCCTTCTTCAGGGGAATACAAGTGAAACGCTGTGTTCACGAAAAACCGTCTTGAAATTAAACCGCGTGCAAACAAGGCTACGTGTGTGTGTTCATTCCGTAGCCTTGTTTGCACGCGGTTTAATTCCAAGACGGTTTATCGTGAACACAGTGTAACATAAACCCGATCCAAACCTTTGTAAATCTAGGCCTTGAAAATTTTTCTAAAAAGACACTGAAAAGCACAGCCTTCTTCTGAGAAGGAGGAGAAGTAAAATATGTTCTTCCTCTGCATTCTAGGGCAATTGGCCAGAAGCTCCAATGTTGGGCTTAGAAACCAGGGGGCAGATTTACAAGACCATTGCGCCACTTTTGCGTCACTTTTAACATGGGAAAAGTGACGCAAAATTGGCGCAAGGGGCTTATAATTTGCCCCCAGGTTTCGTGTAAGCAATCCAGTTTAGATCACTTCTTCGTTGTTCATTTATTAAATTTACTTTTAAGTGAATCAGTGCATGGGGCCTGCAAGAAACCCAGAGCTTGTATAGCTCAGGCTCAAATCCAGACTGTTTCTTTCACATTGTCATTAGTTTGAGCTCTGACCTTTAGTTTCCCTATCAGACTTGTTTTTTTTTTTATCATTTTCTTTTTATTTTGTAATGTGGTTTAGATCTTTATTCTGCTCTTTCAATGTGTTGTCTGATAACGCATAAAATATATTTTGTTTCCTATGTGTAATTAATTGGTTTGGCCCAGTGATTTAAAATAAAATGAATATAGTTTCTATTTTCATAGATACACAAACACACACAGCCACAAACACATACATACCAGCGCACAAAAACAGATGTGGTACGGACTTATACAGCTTGTCCACCACATGAATATCACAGAATCACATACCAAACACAAACACGTAGATATGCACAGACACACACAAACACACCCAAAAGCACACCAACACGCACATACCCTCTTGCATTAAACAAAGCAGAAGCTCTTACTTTTAATTTTTACAGATGACTGAGAGAACTGGCTTCAAAAGTCATCCCTGTTAAATAATAGAAGGAAAAAGACCATTATTTTTTCCCAGTTCACAATGAAAATTGATGGATGTAGAATGTTACTGCCATCCAATGGCTGGGACCTAATATAGCCTTTGTAAAATATCTAAAGCTGTTTTAGCATATTGCTGTCTGGGGAATTTGACTCATGTTGTACATTTAGAACTTACATCCATCCATCTCCCTTTCTTTCAAGACATATCAAAGCAGTTTCAATTTATTTGCGCATTCTGCAATTCAATTTAGCTCTGAATTACCAATATTGCTGCACGTAATTATCTACAAGAATAAATCAAGCTAAGCTACTCACCAGAAAGGCAAAGTATATTATAATGCAATATTAATTTTGTCTGGTGCCTTTTCACATTAGATTTAAAGCCCATCTTTACTACAGACATCATTGAGTTATAATAATAATTCCTTATTCGATGCAATAGCCCTTTGTTGGGAAGTATCATGGGTTTAATTTATTATGCGAAACAGTCAATGGTTTTTTTTTATGCCTGCTCTGGTCAGACAGTTTCTAGCATAAACATCAATCCTCTTTACGTTCCCTTTTTGACTTTAACATCAGATCGCTAGCGAATTAATCCCTGAGAAGGATAAAAACACTAGGCACCATTTGAAAAGTAAAATGTTCCTATTGTAAAGTCAAATTTAACTTGCTTTGCTGATCACTCGAGTACAGAATGATCAGAACTAGTTAGGTACAGCAAACAAGTTCGCACACACGTACAACTGGTATAAGTTGTTCCTGGGGGGGTGGGGAGGGAGAGCTTCTTGACCTTGTGATAGGAAGTAAGATAGCTAGCAAGCTGCAGTTGTTTGTCTGATGAGGCTGAAATACTCAGAGTGCCATATGTAGGCATCGGAGATTATCTATATGGTAGTCTAAGCGATTTTTTAAAAAGGCAATCAATACATAGGGCCTTATTATGACTTTGGTGGTCTCGGAGTCGGGCCACCACCCCGCTCTGAGACCCCCAAAGCCATTAAAAACCTCCTGCAGGCTTACAACTTTTAAAGTCTCTTGCAGGCAGCTTTATGGCGGTCCCACAGTGGTGCCTTTGAAAAAATCAACACAATGGGAGCATCAAAGGCAGTTTTTTTAGGGTATGGACTGTCATCTCCATGCCCTTCAGGAACTGGGAGTGCATGCAGACAGTGGGGCACAAGTGCCCCACTGCATTCACCCACTGGCTCAGAGGCACAAGGGGGCCCTGTGGGACCCCCTTTGTTTCCTCACCGCCACACTTCTTAAGGCAGCTGCACTGTCATGAAAAGTATGGCGGTGAGGAAACTTATAACATGCTTGCCGGGGCTGTAGATGTGCCAACCAAGCATATTGCGGCATCAAGACTGGTGCAACACCGCCAGGGATTGCTGATCCCTGGTGGTTGCAGTGGTGCCAATTCGGTCCGAACTCACAAGTTGCAACGAGGTGGTCGGACCGCCCGTGCAGCGGTGTACGCACCGCCACCATGGCTACAGTAGCCTGATGGACTACCGTAGTCATAATAAGGCCCGTAGTCAAAGTCCTGAAGCAAGTAGTGCTACCCAAGCACTGAGATAAAATTTCTATAAAACTTTGCGTGTAATAAAGGGAAGGCAAAGCTTACATTTCTTCAGCCAGTTTTCCTTACAAATAGACAAGTTGAAAACAGCAAACTGACAAATGTTGTTTTCTATAATACACCTTTTGGGCATCAATGCTCCATTCCCTTGAATTTCTGGTAACACCCAGACACCATAGCACCCTCATAGGGCCTCTCAGTCCCAAGCAAGCCTCATGGCTACCTTCTAAGAGTTTGGCCTTACAGACCTCTTTCTTATCCAAAAGGCCCCAAAATGACTCTGTCCACTGTAATGGCAGTCTGCTCTTACCTACATTCCTCTTTCCTCCATAGCTACAAATTTTAAAAGTACAGTGAGATATTGGGATGTTGGTTGAGGGGGGTGTGAGTATTTCTCAAGCAAATATTCAAAGGAGGGATGAGGAGAAATATTTAACGAGATCCTACACCCAAACGCCTCAAAAGTTTAAAGTTTAATGTATACATGTATACAAGTACACAGGGGGGTATTTTCTCAAAGGGGACAGAACAAGGGGACCCTATTATAGTGGAATGGATAATTCGACCAAGCAGATCGCATGGCATCCGTGTGGTAAGATCAAAGTGCCCTCACACACCTGGTGGGGTGTCCTGCTTCATCATTGGGCGCTCCTAGTCAGGCAACCACTGCAACGCCTGACTGGCCTTTGGGTTCTTTATCAGAGATCTTTTTGATCAATTTATGCTGTATAATGAGTGCAAGTGAGGGAGTTAGGGATAGGCTGGTGAGTAAAGTGATATAAAAAGGTATAAGGAGGACAGAAAAAATAATTTATTAAGGTGCTGGTTCCTTTGACTTATTAGAAACAGTGGCGCTCGCTATGGTTATAATGTACCTAGATAGCTCATATGTGAAAGAGGGGTATTTTAATTAGATATAGTGGGGTCAACATGTTTCATGCCTCGGCTGCCCGGAGGGTCAAGTGGCATTTCATCAGGACCTAAATATTACCTACCCTATGTGGTATAACAAAGTAGCCTCTTATTTGGAAGTAGGTGCCCACATTTGAAAATAAATAAAACTGCACCAGCAGTGGTGTAGTAGCGGTGATTCCACCCCGATATTAGGGAATAAAAGCCCCTTATGTCTGGTAGAGGTCAGCGATTTGGCTGTTTAAGGAAAAAGCGATCCTTACGAGGACAGTATACTAGATCTACCCTCCTCTACCAGCCTGTAGAGCAACACTCACAATATTTGTCACTTTAACTACAAACGTTCCCAATCAACCTGTCCTGAAATGTCTGGTAGCTTGGCACAAAAGCAGTCAGGCTTAATTTAGAAGCAATATGTAAAGTATTTATGGGGCACTCAAACAGTAATAAAGTGAAAACACGACATAAGGAAAATCGCATACCATTTTATTAAAATAGAGTAACATGTAATTAATTATTTGACACCAAAACAACAAACATTGACTCCGTAGAAGCAGAGAATGCAATTTCATAGATTGGAGGTAAGTCTGGCATCTTTGGTGTGGTTTTACCCTAACTTTTTGCCTTCAGACCTCTTGTTTTTGCTGACTTCGGTTTAGCTGACCTTAGTACTCTGTGCACTTTACTACTGCTAACTAGTGCTAAAGTACTTGTTCTCTTTCCCTAAAATATGGAAGAAATGGCTTAGACCCAATTTTCATATTTAATTTACATATACATCCCCAGTAAATTATGACTACAGGTACCCAGGGATTGTAAATTAAATGTCACTCTTGGGCCTGCAGCCCTGGTTTTGCCAACCAATTAAGCAGCGTCTTAAACATGTCTCAGGCTTGCCATTCCATAGCCTGTGTGTGCAGTATAAACTGCCTTTTTGACCTGGCAAAGTAAATCTTTACTGGGCCCAAACCTTCCTTTTTAATACAAATAATCCACCCCTGGGTTAGGCCCTGGACAACCCAGAGGGCAGGGTGAAATGTATTTAAAATATTTGACATGTATATTTGACATGTACTTTTAGGTTTTACATTTCCTGGTAATGAAAAACTCTTAAATTCATTTTTCCCTACTGCAAGGCCTAGCTCTGCCATAGGACATCATTGAAGTTGCCTTATTACATTTTATGAGTGTAATTTTCAAATGGGAAGAGATGACCAGTTCATGTTTGATGTCTCTAGAATCAAAATTTAAAATCCTAACTTATGGTGAAGTCGGATTTTAAATTGCAATTCTGAAAATGCTGCTTTTAGAAGTTTGGCATTTTCTTGCAATAGCCATTTTGTGCCTGCAGCCTGTCTATGAGTCACATGACTATGTGTAGTTGACAGTTGGGCTTTGTGTTTTCATCCTAGACAGTCACACACAATAAGGGGGGCTTAGGTTTGACTGAAAGGGCTGTCACTGGGAGGATGGGTGGGAGGACCTGGGCCCAGCTCCACTTGCACTTGAATAGGCTGTGTTCTGTCTTCACAGAAAGGGCTGCATACTGCCTGTAGGTAATATGGAGCCAAGGCCAGGAAGGCAAGGCGTCTTTGCACTTCAAAGGCATGCCTCCAGAAGCTTCTCCCTACTTCAAGACACAACTGTGTATAAAAGAAGGACCTCAGACACCAGCTATTCATTACACTTCTGGTCCTGTGGATGCTCTGCCAGGAAGAAAGACTGCTGTGTTGCTACAAAGATTACACTCTGCCAGACTGCTGCTGTAAAGGAACTACTACCCTTCTGGCTGACCTGCTTCCTGCTGCCCTCTTAACTTGGGATGAAGAACTGGACCTGCACATTCACATTAAGTGAAGGACCCCAGAGTGACTCAAACAGCTAGTCTGCTGGCATCCTGATCTGAACCTCACGGACGTAAAAGGCTCCTGGACCAAGATGAAGTGATTTCCTCGCCCTCAAGTGGTGCCTCTCAGGTCCTGGACTCTTGATATGGCTTATGGGCACTTTAAATCAACCTTTTGGACTCTTTGACCGGTGAACTGGCCCGTTTGGACTAGAACCACCCAGCTCACTTTGAAAATCCATGTGAGCCACCACCAGTCCATCTCTTCACACAGCATGCATTGAACACCCACAGAGGGCCGCCTACGCGAATCTCCCTTCTGCCTTTCCACAATGCCTGGCCTACTGTTCGTGCCCCAATGACCATCATCAGCCATGCTCTCCTTGCACCCTGTGACTCTTTCTAATGAGAATGAGACTCTTGAAACAAAACTTGAGCAGGAAAAACTTCAGCAGGACTGATCTGGGACTGTGTCCACCACGCTCCATTGTGATCATCCTGAACTTATGACTTTGAACCAGTCCAGCATTTTCCCAGTTGGTGCTTTATGCTTTTAGCCACTATTTTTCATTTAATTTCTTTAAAATGAAGAACTTCGGTTCTACTGATTGAATTGTTGTCATTTTGGCTTTTCTTTATTTATTAAATTATGCTCTATTTGTCTAACCTAGTGTGGGAATCCTTTTGTTGGGTATTTTCACAGTTTTACTGTTTAAAGTGTTGCACAAATACTTTAGATTTAAACAAGAAAAGAGAGAGGGGCTCAATATTAACCAAAAGGAAATAGAGCACCAAGTAACTGTAAAGTAAAAAGATTTTTTTCCTTTTGGATAAGACACTCATCAAATGATTCAATCACTCTATTCAATCAGAATCCCAATTTCGGGTTTACACAAATCACTCCCACTGATGGAACACTTACACACAAAACGCCAATTATATCAGAGCAAGCTATTTATTTGCATCAAAAGATATTTTCATAGGCATATGATCAGTATAAAATATACACTTCATTTTTCTAAAAGACGAAAATGATTAAAAGCATTTTAGCATATAATCATACAGGAGAAAAGGAGGATAAAAGACAATGCACTTTGTCATATCATAGTTAATTCAGACCCCTCATGGGCAACATTGAATAGGGATTCACTTCCCTATTTCAAAAAGTTTGTATGCCCCTTCCGAATTTAACACATATACATTGCGTCGACGCGTTTCGGAGGCTTTCGCTGTTCGTAGCCTCCTTCTTCAGGACAATAACTATTTGAATCTCCTTGTCCAAAAATAGTCACCTGATACAGAAATAAAAACATTTTTTCACTTTTGATATAAATCATATTCTCTACATACAGTGTTGCTCTACTTACTCTTACATCTCTTTCAATACACTATGGACATCATTACTTTAAAGAAAACAACGATTTTGTCCTTAATGTACATACGTAGCTACAGGACTTTTCAAGTATACACAACAAAAGTTATACTTTTCAAGCTGCACAGTCTTTGTTTAAAAGAACGTTTTTTACATTGTAAGTGTTTCCATCCATTCATACTACACATTCTTAGCACTCTCACTTCTCATTAATGATTGTGAAGAATCGCCTTTATACCATTCAATCGATAATTACTGAGTAACTCACCTGTGCAAACGCACTAGGATAACTCGTTTGTTGGGTTAAAATCTTGAGTGAGATTATCTCAGTGTTTCACAGTTCCCCAAGCTGTCGAGAAATATAATAATATTTTTTAAAAAACAGTCATTTGATTATCAGGGGAACAGAACTCCCTGATTAGGAATCAGTTTTCTGATTTCCAGTTTAAACTTATTATTTTTATTTTTATTATAAGTCTATATAGTACCTCTAGGGTCATTCGTGGGAGTGGACACATAGAGTCCTATATTGCGCGCTTTTTTGTCCTTAAATCATAAAGCAACTCCGTACCGTTAGGTTTATTCCTATTGAGAAAAAAATCCATTAAATTTCACCTCGCTAGCTTTAAAGGTACATCATTTTTATTTATTTGCTTCACCTCTGGAAGTTATGTCTGTTGGTTAACACGTTTTTTTTTAAAGAGAGTATATATCCTATGGTTCAGGAACACTAAATGCCGCACCTATAAGTAAACATTAGATGTTATTTTTCAATTATTTTCTTTTAAGGATAAATTATCAAAAGAAAAAAGGGATTTGCTAATCAAAGACTCTAAAGCTTTTTGGCATCAATGCTCACCTTTTAACTAGGGGGTTGCTGGCATTCAAAGATTCTTTTACTGCTCCGGGTAAGTGTTGCTCGTGGCTGTGTCATAAAAGGGACAAGAAAAAATGTATATATAGTCCCTTTCATTCTCAAATTATTTCTTTGCTATCGCTATTTTGTATCTCGTTTTATCTTTAAACTCTAAGGGCCATATGTACGTAGCCTAATACCGGTCGGTAACGGCCGATTTTCGGTAATTATACCGTTACCGACCGGTATTTAGGCTTTTGCAATGTAGGGGGCACATTACAGGATTCGGTATTTACCGAATCAGTAAAATTACCGAATCGGTAATTTTACCGATTCGGTAATTTTACCGATTCGGTAAATACCGAATCCTGTAATGATATGTAGGGGGAGTGTGTGGGTGTTGTGGGGATTCGTTATTTACCACCAACTAAAAGTTGGTGGTAAATGACGAATAGGTGAAAAAAAGCATTTTTGTGCACGTTTAAGTGTGCAATGTGGCAGACATACATGCCCTTAGGGCATGTATGTGTGCCACATGTGCACACATGCAGGAATCAGGGGTGCAATAGGGTGTCACTGTGACACCCTGCCACCCTTGATTGTGCTCCCCCCATTACCGAATCGGTATTTACCGATTCGGTAATGGTAACTGGCTTCAAGGGATGCATTATTACCGAATCGGTAAATACCGGTTCTAAAATACTGAATTTTACCGATTCGGTAATAATTACCGAATTATTATCTACATAACATTTACCACTTCATAAATACCGAATCGGTAAAATTCGGTATTTATGAAGTGGTAAATGTTGGGCTACATAAATTTCTGTTTCACATTCATACCTGCTTTTCATATTATTGTTACAAAAATAGTAATACGGCAAAAAGCTCATGAAAGGGTTCAAAATTACATCATTGGGCCTTCGTACTACCGATAAGGGCTCCTAGTGTATTAACACTCCTAGATAGCTATTCACGCTATCTCGATTTAAATGTTATTCCAAGCGGTCTAGATGAAAACTTAAAGGTGTATTTACATTCACGAGTAACTATTGGCGCTATTTCAATGGCCAATCTCTTAGTCAGAGAGTTTTGAGTCAAACAGCCAACAAACTATCAAGTTAAGATGGACTACGCGTATAATCTCGCTACGAGATAGTACATCCTGCCTCCCGGTTTTGATATACCTTTTGAGTCAAGCAACAAACAAACTATCAAGTAAAAATAGACTACGCGTTTAATCTCGCTTACACATAGCCCCTAATGTAAGCATGACTGCTCTGTGCCAGGCTACCAGGGGGTTGAGCACAGATTAATTTGGGGTTTTCTTGTGCCTTACTGGGACAAGGATTGTGGCTACTGTCTAACCTGGGCTCAAATCCCAGTCAACAATTAACCCAATTTCTAACAGTAAGTATAGCACCTAAAAGAACAAAGTGCCTCTAGAGAATATCTGAGTGTTTAGGACTAGGTGAAAGTCAAAAATGTAGGCCGACCATGATGCAGTATGGGCAAGCTACAGGACCCAGGTAAGTCCCACTTAAAACGTTACCTTCAAGGTCAGGCGTGAAGAGTTCAGTAGTGGTAGAGGAAGCCCAAACAAGCAGAGGGAGAGTGTTGCGAACAGTCGCTGCTGTAGCGCAAAAAGCAGGCTGGGCATCATGGATGGTCAGTGCTGCAGTATGGAGAGCCTGTCAGGTGTTGCAGACGGTCATTACTGGAGCTTCATGTAGGTGGTCAACATAGGCTGTCGATGCTATAGTATGAAGAGCAGAACTTGATTTGCCATTGTCCCTTGTGGTCACTGTAGCATGAAGAGTCAGGTTCACCAGAGCTTAGCATTGGCAGTCGACTCGGGCGGTAGCATCTTAGCACAAACAGGTGCCTTCGTGGCCTCAACTTCAGACTTTTTCCTTTTCTTAAAGGAGGAGCTCACCTGATGCCACACCAAGTGTCAGGGTCCAGGGAGACACCTCTTGGAGATCACGATCCAGCACAGCAATTCAGCCGGGCAGTCGCAACAAGGCCTCTGGAACTTGTTGAGGCCCAGTAGCTCAGAACAGGAGGCCAGCTAACTATCAATTTGAATCACTCTGGTAGCCTAGGATGAAGGTAGCAGGTTCAGTATTTCTTCTTAGACAGCAGGGGTGGCATCAAGCAGCAGGGCAGTCCTCTGGCAGCAGGGAAGTCCTTCTTCTATATTATCTACAAATCCGGGAGAGTCTTAGATTTATACCTGGTGCCTGCTTTGAAGTAGAAGAAACTTCGGGAGCTTTTTCCCCACCAATGTGTTTAGGTTCACAAAAGGATAGTGTGAAGTTCTTTGTGTGTGGGCATCACCTTTGAAGTGCTAGTGTAGTAGGTGACAGTCTCACCCATCCTGCCAAAAACCAGTCCCCCTTTTGTGATATTCTCTGGGAGGAATACACAAAGGCTAACTGCCAAGCACATCTAGTCATGTGACCCAGGAACTGTCGGCAAGCACCAATTGGTTAGAACAAGAAAATGCCAACTTTCTAAAGGTGCAATTTTCAAAATTGTGACTTATAATCTGAATTTACCATGAAGAGAGTTTTAAATTACAATTACAATGCATTTGAGAGTAAGCATGACATTTCTACCTGTTCCCAATCAAGACTTATGACTTATTACATATGATAAGGTAAGCCAGTGTTATCTTATGGGTGTGGTAGGCCTCACAGTAGTGAAACATGAATGTGGGGGGGGGTTTCACTACCAGGACATGTAAAACTAAATACACCTTGCCCTATGGGCTGTTTAGGCCCTACCCTAATGGGGACTTATGTGTATTAAAAAGGGGTTTTATGTTTGGCAAAGGGATTATTTTGCCAAGTTGTATTTGCAGTTTAAACTGAACTACAGGCTTCAAATTGCAGGCCTGAGGCATGTTTAAAAGGTTATTTAAGCAACAATGAGTGTTGTAGGCCCACTAACATCATTTAATTAACAGTAGTACACCACTTTACTGGGAACGTAAAGGTAAATTAAATATGCTGATTAGGTATACGCGCGTTGCACCATGTTTTAGGGAGAGAGCTCAAACTATTTAGCACTGGTTAGCAGTAATAAAGTGCACAGGGTCCTACAGCCAACAAAAACCTTTTTAGCAAAACAGGAGGGGTGAAGACAAACGGTATGGAGGTGACCCTTAAGAGGGAGCCAAGTCCAACATGATACAAACCCCAAGCTATTATATTTACAACAGCTGGCAGACTGTGTTTATCCCAGCTGCCCTTTCTAAACCCCTCTATTTTTCTTCAGCAACAATGCTATTCATATCAAGGTCCCTAACCAGCCTAAATAAATCTAGGACCAAGTCTCATGAAGTAAACATTTTTTCACTCAGGTACATAATCACTAGATTCATGGAGTCTTTGTTGTGCAGTGTGTGTACCAGCTTAATGACTACCATTAACAGTTAATTTCCAGAGCTTTCCTCCCTCATCAAAATACTTCAACCACCTAACAAATGAAATACACCCACACTGGCTCATCACATCAGCTTCTGCGCCATAACACAAGATGACTGCAATCAATTCCCTGTAACCACACATCCTGTAGTCTGCTTCACCCTGTATTTGCTTCAGCGAAGAACAAATGTAAAGAATGTCACAATTGCTGGTGCTCTTTTCCTTTTACATCCAAACCCAATGCCAATGAGGAACAGTATTGGAAGAGTGGCCTATTGGTCCAAAAGGCATTTGAGTCCACTTTGTTTGCCACTCTGTGAAACATTCCTATTTTAGAAAGGGACACAGATGTTGGTGTGGCCGCTTTTATGTCTTGGCCGGGTACAAAACATGTGCCAGCATGCTCTTAAGAGGGTAGTTTTTCATTTGCAGAGGGCAATGCTTTTACCTGTGTGCCTGCACCATAATATAAATGTGGGCACATAGGCACACACAGGCCTTCAGGAGGTGCACTGATTGTGTGCCACTTCCGATGTGGTATTTAGTAAGAGCGCTCATAAAGCAACTCTTGGAAGGGAAGCATGGGATCCTAGGGACCCAGAAGCTTCTCTGCAGGAGGGTGGAGCCACACACTGCACCCACCAGTGGAGGAAATCCCTCCCTTCTCTTAATAATGGAGCACAAGGCTACTGGCAGTGAATCTCGGAGCTACGGTTTCAAACCACAACTTCATCTTTCACTGATACTATCCCCCCCCATGTCAGCGTGAACTGTCAACGTTTATTGTGGAGAGAGTTCATGTTTCCGCAATCAGATGCACTATTATGGTCTGCACCAGGATGACTTATTTAAGGATATGTGGTGGCGCAGACTGGAAGACTTTGCCCAATCTGTAATTGGAACTATATTATCACCTCCCCAGATTTCTAATGGCTCTTTCACTCATCTCTTACTGAGAACCATCTGTGGCACTTATATCACAAAAGAGTGCATATTAAATGTTATGTTATATCCATTTTTAGCGTGCTCGGACACTCGAGAGTGTCCCGGCGCGATGCCAGAGGGGTGCATGATGAAGCTATCAGTCAAAGAAATGAGTTTTAAGTTTCCTTTTAAACACCAATGCCACTGGGTATGACCTCAATTCTCTGATGACTTCTTCAGTACTCCTAAACCCTCCTCAGCCCTCAGCCTGATCATGTCAGTAAGCAGCAACAAGAGCATCTAAACGTGTGCTCTAATTTCCAGCTGCTCTTGCTGTGCTGGCAGGCACTGCAGAAGGACTCTGGATTAGTCTTAGCACTGCCTTCACCCTTTCACATTCATCTGGTCCATTAATCGACTACTCATTCAAAGCACAGTGCCAGGTTCATCACATTCCTTTTTTTTTTTTTGCATCTTTTATATAGCGCGAACTCGACCCGAAGGTATTGGAGCGCTGTACATGAGCACCGTATTTACATTACATATTCAGGCACGGGGAGATTAAGTGATTTGCCCAGAATCACAGGATGTGGACGCGACCTCGAGGCTCGAACCCTGGTTTCCTGCACCAAAGTCGGCAGTTTAAGCCGATGGACCACATCCTGCTCATCCTCAATTAGGCACCCGTACTTTCAATTTAAGGGAAGAATAAAGAAAGGCAATTTTTTCAAATAAGATGATAATTATTGTGACAATGTTTTTAACAAGTGGTATCTATGTTCTGTTACACAATTTGTCTCTGTTCCGGCATTAGGCGATAGTAGCATGGGAGGGAAGCTTCCATGTTCTGAGAACAGAGGAGGGTGTGTGTAGACATTGAGAAGAAATTAATAAATATATTTGATAGAAAAAGTACTTGTGAATTATTTACTGGTCACAAAATACTGGTCGTAATTTGGGATCAGTATTTTTGCAACCTGTAAAGAATTTTAGGAAACCAACGCATGCACTAATAGGTCTGCATTTTAAAATTCGACATTGTGGTGGGTCAGAATCCAGTCCACCTTATGCAGATTAATGAGGTAGATCGCAAAGTCTGACTCATTACGTTTGCAGGATAGTCTGCTGGGTTCAGCATCCACCGTGTCTGTAATTGCTTTATAATGAAGAAGATGTTTTTTTAATCGCACTCCATTTAGCCTAATGAAAAACCGGACTGCATTTAAAAAGTAAAGGATGTTTATTAAAGTTTGCTTAGGAGGAGGACGTTGTCCACTTGATCTCTGCCTCCTCTGAAACAAACTTTATTTTCTACATCCACAAAGGGGAAGGGGCGCCAAGATAACCCTTCCATTTTGTGAATGGGATACCACCGCCTTTGAGCTGTCAGCAAAGATCAATACAAAAAGAACAATTGATGGACGGAACTCTGAACAATGCCGAACATTCACCCCTAGTACAAAGATATGGGCCTAAATCCATAGTTTTTTTTTCAACATGCCATTCCAGTTTAGAGCCAGCTATATGCAAATCAGTCTTGACCCTGCACCCCATGGGAACAGTCTAGCCCAAACTTCCAGGCCGGTCCTCCCAAGACCAGAAACAAGCATCTTTGCACTGGTTTTTGGGGGATTTAACCCAGATCTCTTGACTATTGGTGAATGTTTGATTTATTCAATATTCCATCCATCATTTGTTGCCCCAGCAATTTTCTCCCTAAGTGGGTTGGGTATACCCAGATGTGATTCCCTTGATTGATATGCCACTGGTTTCCAGCTAGCCTGGCTGATGAGGGGCGATACCCCAAAACCGGTGCCAGGATGCTTGTTTCCAGTCCAGGGAGGACCTAGCTTGCCAGTTCGGGCTGGACTGTTCCCATGAGGAGCAGGATTAAGACTGATTTGCATATGGCTGGTTCCAAACTGGGGTAGTCTAGTGAGAAAAAGATGATGTATTTAATCAAAATCTCTTGACCGGGGGTGAATGTTTGATTTATTCAGCATTCTGTCCATCATTTGTTGAAGCAGCAATTTTCACCGTAAGTGGGATCGGTATGCCCAGATGTGGCTCCCTTGCTCGCTGTTCCACTGGATTTAAGCTAGTCTGGCTGATGAGGGGTGATACCTGGAAACTGGTCCCAGGTACTTGTTTTCAGTCTAGGGAGGACCTGGCTTGGCAGTTTGGGCTGGACTGTTCCCATGAAGAGCAGGGTCAAGCCTCATTTGCATATGACTGGGCCCAAACTGGGGTGACGTAATGAGCAAAAAACAATGGATTTAACCCAGATCTCTTGACTGGGGGAGAATGATTTATTCAGCATTCCATCCATCATTTGTTGTAGCAGCAGCAAAGATCGATAGTTTGCTACTGAAATTGGCTGACAAACATTGATACATAGATATCTATTCGCCATTTGGAAGGGACACCTACATGATGTCCTTCCAGATACCGAATCGGTATCCACTCAGAATCCCATTTTAGGGTCAGATAAACTTTTCTGACTCCTAACATGCATTAGTAAATAAGCAAAAGCATTTTAACAGTCATAAATGCTTAATCAGAGTGTTTCTGACCATTAAAATGTTCAGTACATCTGGCCCATTGTTTGCTTTGAAAAGTATTATTAATGTGATTTCTTTTGAACAATGAGAACTGTTTTCATTGGGCTGTAAGAGAGGAGTAGCCTTTGGTGGAAAGTGCGCAGCATAGACTATAATACTTAAGGACAGTTAATGAACTAAGAAGAAGACAAAGAGGAGAATACTAGAGAGACAGAAGTATACAGAGGAGAATGCAGGATGAGAGCATTTGGTCATCGGAACCTTCTAGTTGGAAAACAGTTGTGTTAAGGACAGTGGATTTTCTAGTTCTTGCAAATGTTGGTGCTTCAATGTTTGTTACACTGTAAAGCTGTCGAGGTGCGGCATTAACCCCTTCAGTGCCCCGCCCTTTCCCCCTCCTGTGCCGGGCATTGTATTAGCGGGCGGGGTCCATGACGAGATAGTCTCGTCATGGGCACAGCGCAACCGCGCTCCATGACGAGACTATCTCGTCATGGGCATAGAAGAGGTTAAAAGATTGAGGTTCATATTTATTACCCTAGTGGTGTAGGGCAGTGCAGCAAGCCACCTTGCTGCACTGCTCTGCGTCACAGGGAAAGGGCAGGAATGAGCTGTATTTATCCAATATAGAACATTCCTGTCCTTTCCTCCTGCGCTAGCGACGTTTCATCAGCCTAGCGCCAACTCAAGCCCCCTTGCACCATGGTGAAAGGGTGCCTTTGTTTTAGGTAGGATTGTTTTTGTGCAGGAAGGAGCATTTTCTTGCATAAACAAAACCCTGAGAGGCTTTTTCCTCTTTTTATGTATGCTGCAGAATGCAGCACACATAGGAGGAGGAATAAACGAGGTGCCCTTTTTTAACACAATAAGGTAAGTAATTGGCAATTCAAAGCAAGCACTATCCTCTTACATTTCATTCAGTTGGTGTTCCTTGCCTCTAAGGTTGAGATTCTCAACTTTTGCAGTATTTGCAAATTATTAGAGCAGATTATGTAATACACCTATACATGTTTAGACTCTATGTGAACACATTCAAAGGGTTTTGATTATCTTATAACTAGGAGTTGCAATTCACTCACTGCTCTGCCCAGAGGGTAACTCACCACTTTTCATCTTTGGGGGACTGAACAAGGCTTGCTCCGTTCTTCAGTCACCACTGTCCTTATGGCACCTCCCTACAAGAGCCTAACCATTGTCCCATCAATCTCCCCATCCAGTCATTGACTTGAGGCTTAATCTGTGTACACTCCAGTCCCTAACACTACTTGCAAAGCTCCTCTGCAATGAAAGCTGCCTTCCTTCTATGTGAAAATTCTCTCTTTATCAAGCTATTCTTCTTTGCTATCCACATTACTCTATGTTTCCTCTAGATACTCTATAAGATTCTTATTTTGATACCATACTGCCTCTTGTCACGATCTATACCTTAACTTTTAAGTGACTGCAGTGGAGTCATCACCTCTTTCTGACATGTGAACATCACTATAAGGACTGCTTCTTGAGGAAAATAGTGAGGCCTCAATGTGCAACGTCTTACAATGCCATTTCTTTCCACACAGTGCATCTCAGTGCATGGGAATCATTGTTCTTGAAATGAGTGCCATGGTCCTCCTATTTACTCTCCCTCTCTGTCATCATATGCAAATTGCCCTATGCTCTGTCATTGCCATTTATGGTGCAGCAATCTATCTCTTACACTTTGTCCATCCTGGCGTTTAGTTTCCACCAACATTTTAAAGATCTCTCAGCTGATTATAGACACTTACCTTACATGTATGTATGTCTTTAAGCTTATATAGTGCGCAGCTACCCCCAAAGGGGGTGTCCTGGCGCTTGTGGATACAGTGAAGGTGAAGGCAGATGAGAGTTGTCAATCCCTAGTTTCCTAAGGGAGGCTAAGAGCTAAGTCTTCTGAGACTTCCGGAAGTTGAGTTCCGATATGGCTTTTCTGATATGATCAGGCATGGAGTTCCATAGGGTCGCAGTTTTGACAGAAAAGGACCGTCCTCCAATTCTGGATTTAGAAAAACGGGGGATGACAAGGCATTCACGATGATTGGATCTTAGGGTCCTAGACTGATGGTATTTGCGAACTCTCTTCTTTAGGTATTGTTTGGGCCAGTGTCATTAAGTGCTCTGTATGCAAAAGTTAGTGCCTTAAATTCAGATCTTCCCTTGACAGGCAGCCAGTGGAGACTACGCAAATGAGTAGATATGTGATGTCTTAGAGGCATGTTCCTAATGAGCCTGGCTGGCGCGTTCTGCACTGTTTGCAGTTTTCTAAGCAGGTATGCTGGCAGCCCCAAGTACAGACTGTTTGCATAATCAAGTTGTGATGTGATCACCGCATGGACTATTGTTTTCCTGCAATCCATTGGTAGAAAATAGAGGAATCTCCAGAGGGCCTTCATTTTCCAGAAGCAGGATGAGGAAACCTGGCCTATCTGGGTCTTACATGACAAGGAGGTATCTAGTTTGAACACTAGGTTCCTCGCAGACGAGACTGGGAGGGGAGGGGGGTTGAGTTCTGTGGGCCACCAGAGATCTGATAGTGGGGGTGAGGGCTGGTTGAAAAAAAGCACCTCTGTTTTTTCTGTGTTCAGTTTTAGGCAGTTAGCTGTCATCCATGCTGAGGTGTCCATGAGACACTGCCTAAAGTTTGAAAATACGGCCTCAGAGCGATCTTGGAAGGAAAACACGTGCTGCGTGTCATCAGCATATGAGATAACATCAACACCGCGTTGCTTTACCAGAGGGGCAAGGGGGGTGAGGTAGACATTAAAAAGAGTCGGGCTAAGTGCCGAACCCTGAGGCACTCCACATATCAGGGGGTGCGAGTTAGAGGTGTGGGGACACAGCCGGATTCTCTGAGAGCGGCCTTCCAAGAAGGAGCTGAACCAAGCTAAAATGGTCCCTGTTACTCCTAACTGTTGAAGCCTGTCTAAAAGGATCTTATGAGAGACTGTGTTGAATGCTGCTGAGAGATCCAATAATACCAGCATTGCACAGATCTCTTTATCCATAGTCTCCCTGACAGTTTCTCCTGCTTCAAGGAGTGCTGTCTCTGTGCTGTATCCTGCTCTGAATCCCGACTGGGTGTTGTGGAGTAGTTTATTGGATTCGAGGAATGTGGATAATTGCTTTTGCACTTCCTTTTCAAGAATCATAGCAGGTTCTGGTAGGAGGGAGATAGGTCTAAATATTTTCAGAATTGTGGGGTCTGCGTTCTCCTTTTTGAGGATTGGTTGGACAGTAGCAATCTTCCAGCTAGATGGATATATGCCAGTTTCCAACGAGGTGTTCCAGAGCTGGTTTAAGGCAGGGTTAAGCAGTGGTGCTAATGTTTTACAAAACCTGGACGGGCAGGGGTCAAGTGGAGACCCGGATTTAGTTTTTTCCAACTGCTTGAGGGATGTGACCGAATTGAAGGTGCTAAATGCAGACCATGTTGTTGTTGGGAGGGGGCGAAGTAATGGCGTGATAGGTGGCTCCTTCACCGGAAAGGCTGCATTGATGTCTTGGTTCTTCTCCTGGAAGAAAACAGAGAGATTCTCACAAAGTGTGGCAGAAGGGACAACATTACTTTTCAGTGCCTCTGGTTTAAGGAAACCCTGGACAATTTTAAAAATGTCCTTAGTGGAATTGTCAGCAGCTTTTATTTGATTGGTGATGTGATCCTTATTAATATTACATTTTAATTTGTGAAACTGTTTTATTGCTTTTCTGTATGTAT
This sequence comes from Triturus cristatus, assembly GCF_964204655.1. Classification (NCBI taxonomy): domain Eukaryota; kingdom Metazoa; phylum Chordata; class Amphibia; order Caudata; family Salamandridae; genus Triturus; species Triturus cristatus. The sequence goes on along the minus strand of NC_140594.1, from coordinate 976,453,120 downwards.
TGTTTGCTTCAGGGTCGTAGGCTAGACACCAGACTCGCTCACTAGGCTGAAAGCAGTTAGCAGTCTGACCTAACATGTCAATTGTCAGAACGTGGATTATTACTTGGGGTGGATGGTTTTCCACCACAAGTAATAATGCCACTATTAGTGTTAGGTTCAGACAAGGTTTCAGTAATTTACACCTAACCTCAACCCCCTTGTAGCTATGGCACAGACCTGACAAGCTTAACTTAAGGCAAGTTGTAAAGCGTTTAGGAGTACCAAAACAGTAAAAAAGTCAAAACCACAGCACAATAGAAATTCTACACCAATATATGGTAATAGATGATATTGTAATGCCAAAATGACACCAAAATGAAAAACATCCAATAAGGAGAACCAAAGATATGATTTTTTTGAAGTTGTAGATGAAAATACCACCAAAAAGTGTTAAGCACCAACCCCAGTCATCTGGTTGGCTAGACGAGGACTAGGGTAGGTTTTCAGGCCAACCACGATTGAGTACGAGTGAGATATAAGGACTGGTGTGTCTGAGTGGAGAAGGTACATCCTCTACTCTGACAGCCTTTAGAAAAAGCAGGCAGTGGGCTGGTGGCAAGGGAGGGGAAGGGGTTCAGCATTCATTGACTCGGGCATCGAGATGGAGCCTTGGCAAAAGCATTGGTTTAGGCCAAAGAAGCTACGGTGGGAGATATTCAAGTTTTCATGCCCTCTTTTGGTCTTCACCTTCAATCTGGTCCTAGCCAACAGTGGTGTCGAGGAAGCTGTGGAATGGATTTGAAGCAGTCTCTGCATCAAGGGATTCTGACGCTGAACTTAGGACGTAGCGGGGCTATGGAAAAGTCTGTTCCATGGGTGATGCACCAATGGTTAATCATCTGGTAGGTTGGTCCTGGTCTCTGAAAGGTTCTCCAGGCAAAAACGTTTTCTGACGTTTTTAAGGCTCAGGTTTCGTCCAGTATGTTAGGATGCATACATTGTGACACAGCCAGGGGTCACAGGGCTATAGGTACAGTGCTTGGGCTGAAGACTAACTACAGCAGAAGCCACCAGAACGGTCCAGGGAAGCTCCAGTGGAAACTGGTCAGCTGGGCTCTTTTAGGAAGGTGGACTACTTGTAGCTTTTGTGCTCCTGTAGCCTAAAAGGAGGTCATCAAATGAACCCTTGGTGCCCACTTCTTTGTTATGGATACAAGTGGGAGCAGGTCCAGCCCTTAGGTTTCTCTCCTCACAGGTCTCAATAGTAGGTACACTTCATCTTCTGTCCTCCACAGGTCCTGGACAGTTCCGAACATTTATGCCCGGTACTTGGCTATGTGGAGGGGTGTCTCTTCTCCCCTACCTAACCAATAGGAAAAATATTCCATGGGTTTCCCTAACCATTTTTGCAGTTATTCCTGTGTGCACTTCTGCAAACAATGCCACAGTATGCTGCTCTACCTAAAACTAAGATCGTAGTAGCTTTCTTCCCCTGTGCAGTGTTCCTGTGCCCACCCCAGAGGAGTGGCCAGGGAAATAAGCAACCCATCCTATGTGGTCACTTAAAGCCAGTTCGGGGGCAGCTTCTCTCTCACTGGGATTAGTACCTGACTGGCTAGAGGTACAAAAGACGGTGGCGAAGTCCAGGTATTAGCAACATCTGCCTGTGGCAAGGTAGATCTCTTTGTAGTTAATAAAAGGTCCTGGCCGCTGCCCAGGTGGCCATCCTGTCTCAGAAACATAGCTATTCACGCCTGGGTAACATTTAAAAGCTAATTTAAATAGGCTTCTAGAGGTTTTAGGCAGGTTAAAGGTGACTTTTTAAAAGTACCTTTTGTAAGATATGTGTGGCAAATCCAGCTTTACCAATGAATTGGGTTTGTAATAAGTATTTTAACAAGTCTAGCAGTACAATTTACACCTGCTTCCTAGGCAGAGCTAACATTAATTAATATTAATTAGCTCCCAATGCTTTCCTATACAGCGCACCCTGCTACCATGAAATAATTAAGAGGGCCTTGTGAATATAAGGACATGTTTCACGTGAAGAGTTTACATGTCCTAATTCTAGATGCCACGCACTGTAAACATATTGGGCATTAAAGCCTATTGGGGTGACCTATTAATATCTATTAGGAGGGGTTAGGCATCTCAAAAGGGTTATTTTGACAATTCAAATTTTCAGTTTTAGCCTGCAAAGCCACATTGTTTATGGGAGTCCTGCAGTCATGCTTTACACTATCAGTCTACTGGTGGCACAATGCGTACTGCAGCCCACTAGTGACATTTAACTTCCAGGCCCAGGTACACCTGGCTACAGAGTAAAAAAACACCCCCTCAACCCTCCCACCTGTCCTACATCACATTGTTCACCTTTAGCCAATAAAATGCCTAGATTCTAAATGCAACTCATAGCGCCCACTGGCCCTACCCTCTGTACCGTGGTTGCCTACTGCAAAGCCATCTCATTATTGCCACCCTAAGCACACCCATCATCTTAGATGAGTTTCATCACTATAGATAAAGATATTAATATTGGAGGATGCGCGTCTGGGGTCCTTTCATTGCGAGTGACGATCTCCCCTCTCAGCTAGCCAGCATTCTGTCTTGCACCCTTTCCCCATCAACAGTTGAAACTTAGGGTGAGCCTCTACCACATTCCATTGCTCCAGCAGTTACCTGTCTTTGAATTGATGAGTCCAATCATTCATTGGGTGCCTGTTCTCCCTCACCCCATAGGCCTGAGGTTCCCCTCCCCTAATCCTCCCCATACCCCCGCTCCCTCCCGCATTATGTTACATGACTAAACCCTTACACATGGTGAACGTGAAGCGAGGCTACATTGGGGGGTTACATATATACTGGTTCCCTATGCCATTTCTTTGGTCTGTATTGTTAACAGATAATTGTTAATTGGAGATTACAAAAAAAGATTGGCGGATGCAACTGTGGTGGAGATAGGACTAGCACACATATATTCATATAGTAACACAGAGAGGTGGATACATAGTCACAGATGGGCACACGTGTCAGCAAACACACACCCACAATCTCTCACACACACACACACACCATACACCATCAATGATTGACATTGAAAAGTTGTGATATTAAAACACTTTAGGATTAAAGCTAACCATGCACTGGCAAGAATATGCTGTGAATTATATATAAGACTCAAGAAAGGTTTCAAAAGAGCAATCTTTTGAATAATTAACATAACTCTTATTATGTGCCCCATTGATGAGCTAAGATAAGATCATTTCAGAAAATGATCTAATTACAATAGTGTTCCTTTGGATGTTTCATGCGGGGTCGTTGCTAATATGATTGCAAGAATGTAGTGTTTTTTGTGGCATTACATAATCAAACAGTTGCTCTGATGCCACATACTGGGCGCACAAGATCGTTTTTCAGTGCCACTCTGTGTTTTGTTTCTTTCTAGAATGCAACAAATGAAGGAAGGCATTGTCAGATGCCTGGGTACCACGGCATTTTATTAACGCGCTTTATTGCGAGTTTTCCATTGAGCCAACCCATGCTGAAGAGAAGCAGGCACAAAACATTAGATTTTAAAATAGAGAAAATAGAAAGGCAATGCTTTTCTTGCTGTGGTGGAGATAAGATTAATTATAGGCCACTTTAAAATGAATCTGATCTTTTTCTACTTTTGGTATTTAAAAGCATTCAAAGCCTTTCAGTTAACCTTTTGATAAGTCGCTCTTGCAATTAAATAAGAAAGTGCCACTATGAGAAGGCTAAGTGTAGTCAATATATTTGGCGTATTTTCAAATGTATGTTGATGAAACATTGAATATGATTAGCATCCGCCCCAAAAAAGTGCCCTGTGTAAAACACGTCTGCATTTTGTTTAAAGTAACAGGTTGAAACGGCGTTACCTACAATGTTCGCAAAGATAATGCTATTGAAACCACTGGGTCTGTAAAAAGTATATTTTACACATGTTCCCTGTTTTTCAATTGTTCACAATGTACGAAAATTAATTATTTTATTTAAAGCGTTTTAAGTCTGTCATGTTTGCAGCATGGAGAGAATAGGTGCATTTTAACACACTGTTTACAGTGTGTGTCCATGTGTATTCCTTTACGCGATTCATTGTAGGATACAATTCTACCATACCCAACATATAAGAAGTATTTTTGCGTTTTTGTCGATTATTTGACGGCTATAAATGCATTTTCTAGAGTCCTTGCTTCCAAATTGTAGCACCATTAGGTGAATTACAAACACGTCCCATTATCAATAAACCACAGTTGCTTGCATAAATTGAGTGCGGATTTATCATATTTGAAGCTGTAACTTGTTAATACTTAGGGGCCGATTCCGATTTCGGTCGGAAGGGCTCCGACCGATGGTCGGAGCACTTCTGACCGAATCGGAAGGTGTCGGCCGGATACCTTTCTGACCGAACCATTCTGATGGGCTCGGTCGGAAAGGAATCCAACTCGGATTTCCGGATTGCGGACGACAGGCTCGGAGAGCCCGTCCGCCGTCCGGAAATCCCTCAGTACTCCCCCGGCCGCTTCTTTGCGACCGAGGAAGTACGATGGCAGTTTTTCACTGCCTTTTCGTGCCGGTCTTTCCGGCACTAAAAGGCATTCGGAAACTGTCTTTGAGGGCCCCCAGTGGGGCCCCCATGGGTGTGAGGCTGCCGAATGGCGGCCCCCTCTGCGGATCACAGCACCCGGTGGCAGGCACCTTGGGGTGCCAGCCACAGGGTGCAGGGATGAACTGCACCCCTGCTTTTTGCATTGCAAGCATGCATTCCGCTCGAAATGCATGCTTGCATTGTGAAGTATACAAATGGATCGTACTTGCAGGGCCGTAACCGATGACAGCAGGTCGGTTGGTTACGGCTCCTGACTGATGTCGGACGGACCTGAGTCCGTCCGACATCGGAATCAGCCCCTATCTGTATACTTGCTTATATAATTTCAAAAATACATCCATAGAATAAGAAAAATACTGGTTTGTTAATAAAATTCTGTATATATTTTTCCTTAATAAATATTTACATTAACAGAGGTAAGCTGTACACTTGAAGAAGCATGTTACGAAACGCAGTGGAATTCATGTTCCTCCTACTGATACATCTGGGGCCCTATTATCGAAAGTGCCCCTGGGGCGCAATGGGCCTTTGCGCCTGCATTGCGCTCCCCGGGGCACTTTGGTATTACAGAAGGGGCTGCAGACACTTGTGCGGCCCCTTATATAATATTGATAGCGCTGGCGCACATAAAGCACCAGAGCTATCTGCAGGGGGCGTCCCCTCATTTGCATGGGGGTGTGCCCCATGCAAATGAGGGAATCCCTTTGCCTCTGCCCCTGCGCTGTGTTGCAGACCAGGGATCAGAGGCAAATACGTTCTAGGAGGCACACTGACAATGCGCCACCTAAAACGTGCCACTTTGTCAGTGCGCCTTCTGATGGCAGCCCGCTGGCGATGGGAAAGGGGTTCCCATGGACATACCAGACATCTTCTTGCAGGCAGGTGCAGTCACTGACTGCACCCGACTGCAAGGGGATCTCTAATCCCCTTCAAAAGGGCATACGGTTTGCCCCCTGCACTGTGAAATCACGGAACAGCTGTAAAGCAACAGTTTAATTTTTCACCTGAATGCGCCCTAGGACAGCGCAAGTTTGTGGCCTTACTGGGGGCAGTGCAATCATCATAATAGGGCACAAACAATGAAAATTCACATATTGTATAATGTGGCCCCTGATATGCTTGAAGCCTGAACATCTCCAGGCAGTCATTGGGCATATGCGATCTCTGAATATCTGCACATCTACATTTGCCTTTTTGCTAGTGTGCCTGCTCTGCATGACACCATACTTACTCATACCTACAGGCAATATGGTCCCAGCTCCCTCTTCTAAAGTCACAGGATCAGAATTGTCCCACTTCCTGGTACTCTGTGTCCTCCATTACTCTCCTGACATTTTGACAGTCAGAAAATTGCAAGAACATAGGTTTCTTACAATGGTGCTAGGAGTATGGTATTTGCTGGGACTTGCCAGTCTCCTTTGCATACCTCAACAATGGGTCTTCATATGTGTGTCGTGTCATCAGAGCTGATAGATTGGCCTGTACAAGGCACACAGAGCAACACTCACTCCACTCTGTACCACTGTTTGTCTCCACTTTGCTTATATGTGCAAGCAGGCTGATCCTTGCGCCTATTGTGCCTGTGTTCTCCTATTCTGAAGCATCAACTATATAACTTCCTCTACCTTGTTTCTTTGTGGCTGTGGAACCCATATATTTGTCCTATTCCTCCATGTAACTGAACATTTTTGTTGCAGTCCCAGAGGACTTCTTGTGAGCCAGCGTCTGTTCTTGACACTTCATGAGATATTATGCCCCAGTGTGTCTTCCAGGGGTTTATGGAAGTTACATTCCAAAAGCCATCTTACACGTGTGGAAACACTGCAACTTGCTATTGTAATATGGGTGCTGTGAGGACTGGGATGGCCTCTGGAATCACTTTTGGTGATGGAGATGCAGGTTCTGTACTTTATGTTTCTCTATGTGCTCTTACCTCTCTATGGAACATGTGATATGGGGCGGAAAACCATGTCATCTTTCGGGTGTAACGTGCTTTTTAAGCTGCTGTTGTACATTTATGTTTGGTGCTGCATTACTTGATCTAACAGGATTGAACCTGTCAGAAGAATTGGCTAAACCTGTCAGGTTGAATGCGGACTGAGACTATTTATCATAATCTGGGTGTGAAGTTAAAATAGCTGTAGATGTACCCGGTCTTGAATTGTGCTGCTTGTTACAGGCCTAGTACTGCAATATGGTGGTGAATGTGCCATTGTTCAGAGAAATTGCCTCCTGCATATTCTATTGGTCTTGGGCAGGTGCAGTCTATGGTGCAGAGATGGAGGGATCACATGATTTATTGGTGATTCTGGCTGGTTCTGAAAGCCAGTGTTCTTCTTTGGTATATGGCTTTGTAATGGCCAGGATGCTGTGGCATGCCACGATGAAGTCTAGATAAAGCTGTTTGTCTGTCCATGACCTCACAGCCTCAATATCTGTAAGAGGACTGACAGGTAGTTAACCATTGGTAATATTACCTTCTGAGCAAAGGCAGTTTGGGGGCATCTTTGTGAAGTGCTCTACCATGTGCAAACATAATGGTGGTCCTTTTGTCCCTCTATGACACTTCATTCTACTCCTCTGTGCGGGCTCTGCATGGTTGGAGCCCAAATTGGTAGTGTGGCCTTTCTTGCTTTGGGTTTGGGGTAGTACGTGCGGGGGGTGGGTGCTAGAGCCCAAAATTCACAAGTACCCAAAATGCAAAAAAGGGTTGTTTTGGGGTGAAAAATTGTAATCTCTCCTTGTTCCACTATTGGTTCAATCCATAGCAGCAATGGACATGGTTGTAGGTCAGTTGGGCCGAGATTGTCAATGGTGCATTAAAGTGCCCCAGAATCCTCTTGCCCAATTTGATGACAACATCAGTTTAGTCCTGCTTAACGGGCTTAAGGTTTCCCCGTGAAAGTACTTCTGAGGTGGCCAGCATTGAGCAAATTAGAAGTTGGCATCTTTCTTCGTGGGCAAGCCCTGCTTCCCTTGTTTTCTTTCTTTGTTTCTCTTTATCCATCTTTCCATTTAACCTTCTTTCCCTCTTTTTGTTTTTGTCTCTTTTGGTCCATGTCAAAATCTGATTAGGAAAAAATAAGTGATAGTGGGGTCAACCTGCAACCACCGGCTCAAATGAATCGCTGGCTGCTATTTATGCAGTTGGCTTAGTTGGTAAAAGCTGCTAATTGTTAGCATTGAGAGCTCTTTCCAGGGATGGTTCGTGTTGTTGTCAGGAAATTGGGCAGCAAAGTGACCCATTTCATTGAGACACTGACTGGAGAAAAAATATGAAAAGTGTGCTGAAACGTGATGGAAATTGGAAGAGATGTGGAAAGGTCTTCTAGGCGCACTGCTTAGAAAGATATTGTAGCGAACCACAATCACTACATTTCAAGAGTTTTTCGGTCCAGGGTAAAGTTTTCTTGACTGTTATTTGCCACCTAGAAAGTTCTTGAGAGAGATTCCACGAAACAAATTTAGTTAAGTTGTTTTCACTTTGTCTATATAGCACATGAAAGTTGGATTCAAGAATTTGGATAACTGATTTTCAGCATTTCGTGAGTCACCTCTGAGTGATAAAAATGTGCATTATTTGTTCATGACTGAATGTTTCCAAATTCTAACTTGCAACAGTTCCTTTATGATGTTGTGATGTTTGTTTGCAGGGTAGAGGCTGAGAAGTAGCTCAAAGCATGATATTAAGACTTGCCCTGTCTCCGAAGGCTTCAGTGTGGTAGGATAAAGCATCCTAAGAACTAATGTATTACTATTTTTGTTTTAGCAAACAAAAGTACTTGGCCCTCCAAAAAACGAAGGGGTTATCTAAGGTCCTCCGTGGCAAAACCTACATTGACTGTGCTTTTACTAAAGAATATATATTTCCATTTCTGCAGCATATTTCAATGATCCAAAAAACCAAGAAATGTCAACGATTCACCATTTAGTATTCTATTTTAAAAAAAATAGTCTTTTTTTATTCTGTACTAGTAGTTTTTGAAAGCAATTACTTGTAAGGCACTTTCTCTACATGTTTCATTGTTAAGTTGATGAGCAATTTAGTTTCATGTTTATGCGACAAGATAACTTTTCAAGTGTCGGCACGATAGGGGAGCTCTTTGCTTGCTCTTTTGTTCTTTGCAGTGTTGGCAATTGTGTCAGATTTTCTGCAACTGATGTTCTTTAACATATCAACACTGATATTTAGAATACAGTAAATCCTTGTTCAAATTATATCTGATGCACTTCTTATTACTCGCATAGATTGGAATAATGTTGGACAAACTAGAGTAGCAGCGTTTGCCACAATATAAAAAAACTGAAACGAATCACATGTTCTAAAGTCACCTTTCTACTCCACTAATAGTTCACTACACTTACAACTGCATCTCACTGATGTGGCCGGTAAGTCTGCATCCAATTTGTGGTTGCTTGACTTCCCATTATGAAAGTAAGAGGCATGGCCAACTGGGCTGGACTGTTTCTATTGGAGCTGAACAGAAGCTTATGTATGTAAAGCTGCTCACTGCCCATAATGGCACAGTGAAAACAAAAACTTAATGAACTTGGACATGGCGTTAAATAATTACCTTTGGCTGACAACTCATACATTGTCAGTACTAAGGTTGATTTACATATATTTGATCCTTTTCTGGATTTTTGTACTGGGCAAAAAAACAATAGACTGCAACGAGGTCCGAGGGATTACTAGTGGTTGAGACTTGGCCAAACATTCCACTCATTATTTTTTTACACTTTTGTTGTTTTAATGGACATTTAAAAAAAATAGATAATGGCTTTGATGCTGAGGAGTTTAAGGGCCTCGTTTAGATATTGGCAGGACTTCAGTTGTCCCTCCGTGGCAGCATTTACAGGTACTCCGTCAAGGTGCCGGATTACCGTCTGCCATATTTAGATGTCCGTCCACGTCAACAGAGTGTATTTTTGTCTCATCCTTGGTTCACCTTTGTCAACATTGCGCTCAGCTGATTTAGATTTCCCAGTGGTACTGCCGTTGTCCTAGTGGCGGTTTCCGATAGAGGGATTCCGTCGTGGGACGCGTTCAACATTGTACTATTCCAGTGGCTTTTGAATGGATGCTATATCTCAAACCTTATGTGTTTTGACTAATCGTTTCCACCTGCATACCGCACTATTAAACACACTCCATTTCAGATCATGATCCATTCCTCTGCAGCACCACATTGTCCCTGAGATAATTGTCAGTGAGATCAAGTCTTTTTTTTTGCTTTCTCTGTTTCTTTTTCAATTTTTTCTTTGTTGTTTATTACTTTGTGGGTTATTATATATTTGTAAGTTTAGTTAAGAATGGCATGGAGGAGAAATGCATATTTTACTGAGGGAGAATTGTCATTCATGGTGGATAAAAATATTAGAGTGGTACACAATTGTTTGGAGGCCAAGTACAAAATACAACTTTAACTCAGAAAAGGCAAATGTGGGCCAGGACAGTTGACAGAGTGAACGATGTAGCAAACAAACACAGGAGGAAATTAGTAAGATCTTAACTACCTGCAGGGAAGAGTGTATTTCCTGTGCCTCCAAGCGTCACCTGGAGGCCCAGAGGACTGATGGTCTTTCTCCCAGCAACCCCTTACATCTTTTTCTCTAGGAGGAGAAGGTCTTGCATATCCTACATCCTGAAGGTTTGACGGGAATCCCTAGTGGAGTGGAGACTGGTAAGTTACACTTTTGAATGTTTTCTTAAACCTATATGTTGTTTTTACTTTTACTTTAGCTGTTTCTAATGGGCCTTTGCACCTTTTATCAACTTACAATTTTGCAATTGTTGTTAATGTTTAATTGAAATGACTACAACTACCATGATGTCTTGTTTTTGTTTTGTTAAAATATTATTGCTATGTGATGTTTGTCATTCCCTCTTTTCTTTCATATTTTTGCACATGTTAAAGTGTCACATATTTATCAATCTATATTTTATGCTATGTTTTAAAATGCAATTTGTTGGTCAATTATGTATGTTGTCAATTTCTTATTATTTTGTTGAATGGATGTAATATTTTTCACAAATCAAATTTGGATGTAGGTTATGTTGTATTTTCATTATAAGTTGTATTGATAAGAAATGTACTTTGCAATGTTTGGATGATGATGAATGCTATTTTTCCTTTTAAGTTGTTAAATGGACAGCATTTTAGCCTGTTAGGCCTTGGAGGGGTTCATTTCACAAATCTCCTCTCTGCTGCGTTGTGTTGACTGTTTGGTATATTTTATGTATACTGCCTAATTATTTTTTTTCTTTGTAGGACGTCATCATCAAATAAACTTTATTCAATTCATTGAATCATAAAAGTAAGCATCACACATAAAACATCTTTAAAATTTTCCAATACAACATTTGGGGTGGATAAATATTTAAATTTCACAGTATAACAATTTTAAAACATGATCTTAAGCTTTCAGCGTATTCTTTCACTATCCGAAAATAACTGCACGGATTTAAACCCTTCAATCGCATTACCCGGTTTTCCTAACACAATTCATATTGTTTCCTAATTGATAATGCAGTTCTAATAAAATTAAGCACAGCACTACAGATGGCAACCGAAGATAAAGATAATAAATAATTAAAACCCTCTTGATGCGAACTAGGACAAATTTTCTTCAAAATTGGCCTAATAAAACGTGCCCTTATATCCTTTTATAATGTGCAAAAGAGCATAAAGTGCATTGTGCTTTGTTGGGCTAAATTATTACATGAACAGGGAGTCAGTCTCTCACACCAGTTCACTGGGTTAGGAAAAGCCAGAAGAAAGTGCACTGTGCAGAAACGAAACCTAGTCAGAAGGAAGCATGATTGTGTATGGGTGCTAAAAGATAGATAAAACTCCTGGTCTCTTGGCTGCCTAGAAACTAAAAGCTTGTCGACTGAGTCAAGCATTCCTAATTCTTTGTAACATGAATTTTTTTATGATTGGTATCATATTAGCTGGTATACTTTCGGGATTGTCATAATAATTTCCCAGACCAATCTTATTGAATGCAATTTTAACATAACGGAGCCAAGGAATGGACAACACATTTTCCAGGTTCATACAGTCCTTTATGATCTCTCTAGTAAATGACAATTCCTCTGAAGACCCCACTTTCCCCCATAAAATAATGGGGCAATTTTAATTCGGTCTTCAACATAATCCACTCCCAATTCGGAGTGACAAAATTTTGTAGGAGAACTAATAGGGACCCTCAATAGTCTTTTTAAAAATTTGTTTTCCAGAATTTGTATCTGGCTACATTTTTGATAGCCCCATACTCCTGCCCCATAAGTTGTGACTGACCGACATTTTGATTTATACAAGGTAAGCATTTCCGCGACCGGCTTATGACCCAACTTGCATGCAAAGCAGAACAAGCCCTCTATGATTCTGCTAGTGAGTTGGGCCCTCACTATGATCAGATGATCCCAATTCAGTTTATTGTTGAAGACGTTCCCCAGATATGTGAAATTAGGTACTTTGTCTACGCATTTTCCTTTACCACAAATGTCCTCGTTTTTGTTTGTTTTGGGCCACACACCATAATAACAGACTTACTAAAATTTACTTTAAGATCGAGTGCCATCATAAAGTCAGTAAAAGCCATTAAAGCTTTATGTAGGCTATTAGCAGTTAAAGTCATCAGTACCGTATCATCCGCATATGATAAAAGGGGAACCCGCTTTCCTCCAATGCTCGGATAGTCCAGCTGCTGATCCAATAAAAATGTCTCCACCTCATTTGTATATAAGAGGAATAAAAAGGGGGCCAATATGCATCCCTGTCTGACACCCTCAGTAGACGCAATAGGCCTAGTTTTTTCGCCCCCCTGGTCCATAGCGTATAGAGACAGAGGTTGTTGAGTGCAATCTACGCAACAAAGTAATCAGTGCTTCCTCAAAGCCCATTCTTTCCATTAATGTCCACAACTTCCCTCTATTGACTGTGTCAAAGGCACTAGATAAGTCCATGAAGGCCAGGTGGATTGACCCACCTTTGGCCTTCATGTACTTACCCATAACTAGGGACAGGTTGAGACATTGTTCATTCGTTCCCATTCCCTTCCGGAAACCATATTGTGATTGAGATATAAGACCAGAGTCATTAGCCCAGGTTTCCAGATGGGCGAAAATTACCCTCCCCAGCACTTTACATGTTGCATCAATTAGGGATATGGGCCGATAGCATACAGGATCATTCCTGTTGTCTTTCTTATATATCGGCACCACCACGGCCTCTTTCCACGTAGTAGGAATGCGACCCTCTATTATTGCTTTAAAAACATTTGCCAAAAATGGAGCCCATAGGACATTTTTTTACCTGCTTTTTTAAGTAGTTTTATGTGTAATGTAAACTGTGGGGCATATCTACAAGCCCCTGTTGCCACCACAATGTCACTTTTTCTGACCTTGTGGTGGCAATAGGGAATTAGCCTTATTTATAAGGCAGCGTTAAGCCACTTATCATGGTTTAAGGCTGCCTTGTAAATAAGGCCCCCTTTCCCGCTATGTTTAGCGTGAAAGGGGTGGGCAGTGGGTGTTGTGGTAGGTGTTCCACCACAACACCCATTTATTTTGATGCTGCTTCCTATGTACAAGGGCAGTGTACATAGGAAGCAGCGCCAAAATTAAGACCAGGGAAAACCTGGTCTTAACTTGACGAAACGATGAGAAATGCATTATTTCTTCTTGTTTTTGCTTTTTCCAAGTGTTCTGCTTTGTGCAGCACACATGGAAAAACCAAAATGTCATGCATTGTTTATGTACAGGAAGGTCCCCCTTCCTGTACATAAACAACCTGTAAAGAAAATGCCATTTTGTGACTTCCATGAGTGCTGCATGAAGCAACACACATGAAAGTGACAAAATGGCATTTTAGGATTGTTTATGTGCAGGAAGGGACACCTTCCTACACATAAACAATCCTCCCCTGTATGCAGATACCCTTACACTATGGTGAAAGGGTGCCTGTGTTGGCGCTACACTGCTAAGTGTAGCACCAGTGCAGGGGAAGACACATGGCTGCACCATGTCCTTGTAAATATGGTGCAGCCTTGCGTTTCAGAAGTGGCTGAATGAGGTCTTAAGCCATGGCGGCTAATTCCTCACTCTGCCACTTCCTCCTACATATGCCTCTGTGTGTGTCATTTATCATAATACTACTGAAAAGTCTAATTATTTTATTATTTTTTTGTCCATTATGGTTTCTTCATTTTTAGCTTTAAAGTCATTTGATGTATAATCCAGACTTTTTCCATTTGGGCCAACCATCTGCCACTTCTACTGATGATAGTTCCACTCCAGACCAGGAACAAGTATTCAGTGAGAATCCCACTTCTGCAAGTCTGTATGATGGGGAGCAGCCTGGTCTCACTCAGCCCACACCAAATTCTCCCACCCTAGCTTTTATCACACCTCAGTTTCTGTATACCTCCACTTCCTGTGACCAAAGGAACATCACTGCAATCTTGTGCCCCCCACTTCTGGCTGCTGTTGATCCAACACCACCACTAACTCCAGTACAGCCAGGACCTAATGAGATGAGGCACACTGGGTAAAGAGATCAGGGTAGTGGATGTAGGGTTTGTTGGAGGAAATCTGTAGGCCAGCAGAGTGAGGCCTCTGGGTTCATTCCCAACCATGCCACCATCGACTAAGTTTCGGGATCCCTCCATCAGTCCCAAGCAATAATGGGCCAGCTCCTTACAGTGCTCCAGGAGATGAAGCAGTTTCAGAGGGAGCACAAAGTACAGATGGAAAATCTATGCTCCAATTTGGGCTCCTTGACTGGGGTGTTGCATGATTGTTTTACCCTTTTCCAGCAACATTTTTCCTTTCTGTGGTCCAACAACATCTGGGCCAACTACATCTGTGTCAACCACAGACAAGGAGGCCCTGCCACGAAAGGAAACACCTGCAGCCACCTCAGTCCCTGCAACTGTGGATCAACACCCCACCCGAAGGAAGGGAGGTCCATCAGAACCACCAGGAGAGAATGGCAACACCTCCACCACCCCCAGCAAGAGACGCAGAACCTTATTTCCTCCAATGTGTGACTACAAGTCACTCTGTGGACTATTTTCTGGATCTACTTACCTTTTTGATGACAGTTGTATTTTGGACATTGCATTTCAAACAATTTTGTCTCTTCAATAAAAGTTTCATTCACCATGATTGACTTTTTATCATTTTTTGGGGGGGGGGGGTGTTTTCATCCTGTTTTAGTTTATTTGGTCTTGTTGAATAAACTAAAAAATAACAAAGTCAAAGACTGGTGTTGTAATTTCTTTCTAAAGTTGTTCATTTTTTTCCTTCCATTGTATATTTTAAAATGCAAAATTTAAAAATATTGTTTATTCATAAAACAATTCCATGTACGTAATGTTTTTAGCATTTTTCAAAAATGACAAAAGAGAACTAAAACTACAAATCAAAAACTAGTATTTTATTAAATTGGAATAAAGATTTTTTGTCATATTTTACAAATACATTATAATCCATGCATAACCCAAATAATTAATGCAATTTTTTCTTTGTACAGTTCCAGACCTTCCCACCATGGAAGAACAGGTTATAAAAAAAAAAAATCCAATTATATAGGCAAACTATTATTGATTTATGTAATCAGCTGGAGCCAGATCCTTTGGCTCACAATAGGCATCCCACATCAATAACACCTCAGTCAAAACCATAGCAGTACTTCAATTAGTGGCCACATGATCATTCCAATTCACTGTTGCAGTATCTGGTGAAATGTCACAACTATCATTAAGTGGTGTACTACACGAAGTTCTTACTACAATGATGAGACACATAAACAGGTCCATGCACTTACCACAAAATGAGGATTTTGCCATTGTGAAGGGAGATTAGTATGCTTTGGGTTGACTACCATGTGTTTAGAGTAATTTAAGCAGCACATATAGTCTTGTTGGCAATGTTCAACAGAAAACAAGTCTAATGCAGCCTCAATAACTTCAATTCAATCACTGTGCAAGTTGTCTTTGCACAAGATGTGAAAACCCAAAGTGTGTTTGTGTCTTTCAGAGGATCAACTCATGTTCCCTTTGTACTTCACAACAGCAGCATATAACTGCAAATGTCACAGCTGAAATGTTCAAATGAAGATGGCATTGTAAAGGCACCTAAAACAGATTAAAACAAAAAAGTTTTTTAAGTTACATTACAAAATAGACACATTACAAATGAAAACTTTTTAGGACACATTTTCTAAGAACAATCAAAGGTAAACAATGTAAATGAGCACCATAGTTAATGTGTAAAAACTTTGATCAATTAACATCTTTGCCCTGGAGTTTCCTTAATTTGCCCTTCCTAAAATATTTCCAGAGCAGACTTTTATCCTCCTTAGATTAAAAGTTGGTTTAACATTTGATGTAATAATATGTAAATATAAACTTACACTCATGTGTAGAAGTTGTTAATAACATTTTAATATAAGCCTATTCCTTCCTCTTCACCACTATCATTGTCTTTTGGCATTTCAACATCTTCATCTGGTAGCTCACATTGGTGTCCATCCTCTGCAAGGTACAGGATGCTCTGTTTCAGGGCTATGTTGTGTAACATGTAGCATGCCATGGTGATTTTGCATACCTTGGGGCATATTCTCAGGGATCTATTGCCGATTTATTGGCACTTTATCGCAGCCAAAGTCGCGATAAATTTATCGCCCCATTCACAAGCTGGTGTCAAAAGCCCAAACCACCAGTTTACCTGTGAAAGCATCCACAAAAAATATCGGTACAGATGACCCCGGCAACTATCGCTAATGAGAGGCAGAGTAGGCGTTTCCGAGCAAAAAGCAGTGACAACACCGCGCCTCAACATTCTCAACGACCAGCCAGATCGGCGATAAGACCACAAAACAGGCGATAAGGCGCGTTAGCAGCAGGAAATTAACACCTGCTCTGACCTGGTGTAAAGTCGTCCGACAAGCTGCACCATCAAAGGGAGCACAGCCCAGAGCCACACATGAAGAACGACAGATGCCATGGAGCCACTGACCATGCATCCCAGTGCCCGAGAGGGCAACAACACCCACCGCCACCACCCCCAGGAACGTCCCCCCGCCATCCCCCCCCGGACCACCACAGAGGCAGCGCAGAAAAAGACAGTGGACCTTCAGGAAACGCACCAGCCTCACAGACCTAACAGCAGACAATGTCAATGCCCACTACTGGCTCAAAAGGACAACCATCCTCCGCATCCTGACCATCATTGCCCACAGGTTGATGGTACCAACCCAGCGGACAACCATCATCCCATCTCAGACAAAGATGCTGGCTGTGCTGCACCTGTTGGCCTCTGGTACCTCCCAACCAACAACCGCCAGAGTCGGAGGAGTCTCAGAGCCAGCCCCATCCAAGTTCCTTACACCTGCCCTGGATGCCATCATCAGCTTGGTACCCCAGTACCTATACGTGCCCCACAAAGCGCTGGAACAGCTGGAGACCAAGCAAGGACTATACGCCATGGCTGGATTCCGGCACGTGTTGTGGGCAATCGACTGCACACATGTCCTAGTTGTGCCCCCTGCCAACACTGCACACAGGCAGTGTGCATGATTCCCTTATCTTCCGACAGTCCAACATCAACCAGCGCTTCCAGGATGGCACCAATGGGAATGCACTGCTCATTGGCATGTACCAAATGAACACACCAGACACCTCAACTCCACAATCATGCAACTCACAACATCACATACAATATGCCAAACAGCATGCCCACCCACCAGACACGACAGCACAACTGTGGTAACCTTGGTTAGTCATGTACATGAGCCATCAACAGCATGGCACCTCAGCCACAGAATAGCAGAATGTGGGGAGAGGAGGGAACCAGGCATGTGCGAAGGAGGCAAGTGACCCATGAATGAGAATTTACACAATGCCAAGTGTGGCGGAGTTGTGCTGGACAGACTGCAGTATGCAGACCACAGACATATCCATGTCTACATGCACTGCTGGTGGTTGGGGTGTAGTGGACAGTGGACGCAACCATGTCACCCCAGCCAGTGGGGAAGATTGCAGAAATGTAGCTTGTGACGCCCCTCCCTGTAAGCGTGTGTGGAGTGGGCTGGCCTGGCCAGTGTAGGGGTGTGAATAAAATGCATGTAGCTCTGGGCATGATTCTCTTTCGGAATGCCTAACATGTCTGCCAGGGTGGTGCCTCCCACCCCACCACAAGGCCGACGCCGTCGCCTTGATCGGTGTGGTCTGCGATCCTGTGTGCCTGCTGCACCCCGGGCCTCTGGTCCCCGAACACGTCATGCCCGCCCCTGCGCAGCCAGGCCTCACTGCTCACCTGCCGTCAATGGCATGTGTCAAAGAGGGCCCACCACGTGCCGTTGCAAGTTCCAAGCCGGAGGCCTGCAACCTTGGCAGCCTCCTAAGACCATCACGGCCTCCACGACATAGGCCCGCTATACTCCTTTCTCGTTGACGTACTCTACCGCTGCCTCCGGCCTACACTACAGTCAAGTAGGTCACACATGTGGAAATGAGTCTAGATTATGCAATGGCAGAGTACACACTTTATGGCTGATTTTATATCACTATACTCCCTTCGATGTGGTGCCACCAAGTCTGTGCAAAGCATCTGAACGACACCTGTCTGTGGTCCCTTGCTGACTACTACCTTCGGCCTACACTGAGTCCGAGTAGGTCACTCACTTGGAACTGAGTCTTGATTTCTGTATGCCAGAGTTCATATCATTGGACGCAAGAAGAGGAGTAAGAGGAAGACGTGGTTCAGTCCGGAGGAAAAAAGGATCCTCGTTACGGAGGTGATTGGACACTGCCGATAACTGCTCTGGTGTCACTAACTCTGTGCAAAGCGGGCCAATGACACGTGGCTGTGGGCCCCTGCTGACCACTGACTAGGCCTACACTTCGGTCGAGTAGGTCACACATATGGAACTGAGTCTTGATTTCATGGTGTCCGAGGCCATATATTTATGGCAGTCTTTATTTTACTGTACTCCCTTCGATCTGGTGCCAGCAACTCTGTGCATAGCATTCCAACGACACGTGTCTATGGGCCCATGTGGACTGCTGACTCTGGGCTACACTACGGTCGAGTAGGTCACACATTGGGAACTCAGTCATGATTTATTTATGGCAGCTTTAATATCATTATACTGGCATTATCGCAGACTGCATTCCCTTTCAGCTCCGGTGCCACTAACTCTGTTCCCTTACATCCATGGACACTTTCTGGTTGAACTTTGGTGGCGACTGAGTCTGTGTACTGGGGGTTGTCTTCATCATCATGTCAGTGATACTGACTTTGTGGCAAAAACGAGGCTGTAGTATTCCACTCCCCCATTTGTCTCTTCCGACTGGCTTCTGCCCTCTGCATCATGCCCTGGAGGACACATTCCACTGTCCCCTGCAACCCTCCGCTACATTCACCTTCGACCTCGACAAGGACCCACTCAGCTCACATGTCCCTATCTCATTGCACCGCAAGTCACCGTCCCGTGGCGTTGTGCCTGTGCCGGCTGCAGTGCATCCGGGGCCAGTAACTCTGTGCAGCTCAAGTCATAGGCCCTGTCTGATAGCATATTGGATGGCCTCTGGGTTGATGAACTGGAGGTCATTAAGGCCATGTGTCTGTGGCCCTGCGCTGTCCGCTGCCTCCGGCCTCAACTGCGGTCCACCTGGGCTCACACATCAAATCGAGTCCTGACCTGCCCAGATGTCGCATCACATCAGCATGCACACGCCACCACCAGGACCAACTCCAAACAACAGGTGCCAGAGTCGGAAGTGTCTTACTGCCAGACCATCAGATTTGCTCACACCTGTCATGGGTGCCATCATTAGCTTGATACCCTGCTCAGCTCCCCAGGTGCTACTAACTCAGTGCACCACAAGTCATGGACCATTCCGCCTGCATGATGGGTGAACACTGTACTTTCTCTGGCTACCACCATGATGCTTCACAGTTGTTTCTTTTATGCCTGTGTTTTCTGTTTCTGTTTTAATTGTGATCACTTTACAAGTTGTTGCCAGCACCAACGACACCATGTGGGCTGGCTTACACTCACCCCACACACATCCAGCACATGCATCACTGTACATGTGACCATGCCAATAAAGGTGTCGAGCGCACGTGCCGGTAGCCAGTTCAACGAACTATCTGAGTGTGTCCATGTGCTCATGATGTATGCATTAGGGGCCCGGGCCCTACAACATCACATTGTGCCGTGTACAGCGGGCGCAGCCATGCACATGTAGCTTTGTCATCCCCCCTCAATACTTAAGAGGAGTGACTTGGGCCGGCGTATGCCAGACCAGCGTGGGGGTGTGGATGATTATCCCGTGGCTCTGGGTGTGGTTCTGTACTGGAAATGTGTGAAGGCATGTGTCTCTGTCACAGTGTGGGTCTCCATTGGGGAGTGTCGGTGGTCCCTGATGGGACTTAGACACCCATGTATGTGATCTAGTTTGGCTTCCATGAGGTAGTACCCCACCCGCACATGTTCGGCCACACCCTTCTGGCAGTCTGACACCTGACCTTGGAATGCGATGTTTGCTTCGGTGGGCTGCTGTGAGCCAGCCGGGGTGGTGGGTGAGTCCAGCTGTGTTGTCTGTGCAGGGGGTGGGGTATCCTCGATGCAGCTGGGCTGCCCTGCTCCTGGAGGTCGATTGCCTAAGATGGCCATGAACTGTTGTAGTGCGTCGGTCTCGGAAGTGTGGATGTCCTCTTCAGCATCACTGTAGAGTTGTCTGGTCTGCTCTGCTGGAGGTGTTGTTTGTCCCACTGCAATGTTAAGGGGAGGTGCTTGTTAACATTGTGTTAGCATGTATGTTGATGCATTGTTCAAATTTACATACAGACTGCATGATAATGTACATTGTGACTGTTTGGGAGGAGCGGACTATTTGATGCGGGACAGTTGACATTTGGACTACGACATAGGTGAGGTTGTACACGTACATTTTCATCTCACAGTTTCCTGCTATGTCAGATGTTAATGGCCATTTTCTACACACAGGTGGACCCAGTTGTGTCCTCTGTTCTGCAGTGTAAGTATTGCACTGTGTGCCACATTGTCGTCCATGTGAATGTGCTGTCATTGCTATGTGTGTGTGCTGCATTGTGGGAAAGTCACACCTGCAGCTGTGATGTTGGCCACCTGGGTCATTTGTGCTCTTGGACGGTTTTTGTTCTCTTGTGCATTGTTTGTCTGCAGATGTATTGTTGACATCAGAGGCCTACTTGATGTTTGTATGTGTGCTGCAGTGTGGCACGGGGATCAGGAACGTGACCCAGGGTCATTGTGGGTGTGTGGTGCACTACACGTCATTGTGCATGTGTGCCATTGTGCCCGTCCCCCCCATCCCCCCAGGCACCTGTTCATTACTCACCCTGTTGTGGTTGTGTCAGTTCGTGTTGAGCAGTGTCTGGAATCCTGACTCCTTGCACTGTCTCCACACTGGTAACTGTGGCCACCATTTGCTCCTGCTCCTCCTGTGGTGCAGGACTCCCACCCCATTCGCAGCTGCTGCCTTCCTGTTGGCAGCGTGTTTCTGCTTGGTTTGGCTTTATACATCGTGCCAGCACATCTTGGCCTCCTCGACACTCCGACTGTATTCATGATGGAATGCCATTTTTCCATCTGTGTTGCCAATGACACGGTGGAGGTGACGGACAGTTGTTGTTAATTCTCTGTCACCTCCGTGACAACGATCCGGTTGTCATGCGGACTATACTCCGTCTAACTCTGCCTTTTCTGACACCGAGGTTCCTTGCTGGTGGTCTGTTGGGCTTGTGGGGTTAGCGTGGACCTGGGCACTCGTTCCAGGTGAATATTTGCGTTTGTGATTCACATTTTTGAGGCGTCGCATTGATTTTAACGCTGTCATTTGACGCATTATTGTGGGACTATCGCATGGTGCTTCCAGGTTGAGAATACTACGTTAACACGGCATTGTTTTCCCGCGATAGTCTGCGATATGCAAAGTTGCGTTAAGCTAAATTTGTGATGGTTATCACACGTTCTTGAGAATATCCCCCCTTATTCGGTGAGTAGAGGAGGGCTCCACCAGTCCTATTCAGACAGTGAAACCCGGGTTCTAGGACCCCAAAAGCCAGCTCTATTGGCCTCTGTGTTCTACATGGGTCTCATTAAAGCCGACTTTTCCTGGCATTGTTGGATTCCTCAGCTGTGCTAATGAACCATAGTCAGTTAGGATCAACTGGGTATCCTATATGAAATAAATATGAAATTAACCCAAAAAAGTGACACTAGTTTAGATCATTAAACTTGAAATTAACCAAAAATACATATTGGCAGACCCTCTCATGTCCAAGTTGTGACATTTGCCTATGGTATGGTGCTATTCCATAGTTCAAAGGAATGAAGTGTTGATCCTGGAAAACGCTCACACACGCTTGTGATGTACAAATCTGGTAAGCACACAGCTTGCACATTGATTGAATGGACATTTTTCCGACTGTATTAGACTTGTTCTCTGATGTGTGGTGGCACCAAGGCAATATGTGTGTCACCAGTTGCTCCAACCACATGTGGTAGGCGGCCCAAAGCATAATGACCTCCCTTCACATGGGAAAACCCTCAGTTTGGGGAAACTGTATGAAGCTGTTGATGTGTCTCAACACTGAAGAAAGGGCTTCTTGTAGCACAGCACTGAAAGTTGGTTGTGACACCCCACCAGATACTGCAGCAGTGTGTAGGAATGATCCAATGGCCACAAAATGGAGTACAGCCATCAGTTTAACTATCGGTGTTATTGATGTGGGATTACTTTTGCGAGGCAGAAGATCTGGATCCAGTTGATGACATCAATCAAGAATAGTTTGCCTATTTAATCAGATTTCTTTGATTATATCCAATTGTTCCCTGGTGGCAAGGTCTAGAAATGGTCTCAGAACTTGAGGGTCTTGTCTCCTCACTCTCCCTGGGTTCCTATATATGCATTTAAAAGTAAACAAATTGTTATAATATTTTGAAAATATATTTTTGAAATAAAAACATTTAATTTCCCGAAAATATATATTTTTTACATAGTTTAACACATTAAGTATTTTATATTTTTTAAGTTACTTTTTTCACATGTATTTTGTTGCTAAATTAAATCTATAAATTATTTATTTGACACATTCTATGTTTTCAAAACATTTTTATCCAAAAATTCCATCAACTGAAGTGTTAATAAAACTATGCAACTATCACTTTTAACCACAGTAACGGACTACATTATACTATTTTTATCAAAACAAATGAAAAGCATTAGCATTTGGTATATATAAACAAACTAGTCACCATTTTGAGTGGTGATGATGCACTTAACTTTCACAAATACATTAGTTTACAATCTAAAATGGCGGCCGCATGACCTTGCCGTCAGAACAGTTCCAATAAGATGGAAGTTGGCAGAAGTTGACCGGGTAGTGGGTTTGAAACTCCACGACGGACCCAGCCGTTGGCTAACATGTGTGAAAGCAATGTACGAAAGCCAATCGATGTGTCCGTCAACATTAGTACGTGTTATGTGTCTGATGCCCTATTTTATAGCAAGCTTTGGTGTGACCAAGCTTGCTGCGCAAGCGAAACGCGTAACCTGGAAATAAACCAACTTTTGCTAACTGCACAACCCTCTGAGTGATCGTTAATTGGACTTTGCTCTAAACGATCCTCTGTGCAGGGCGTGGGAAAGAAGAAGAAGCAGAAATGTAAGAAATATATATATATTTATATATATATATTTATTTATTTATTCACTGAAAAAAACAGGTTTTACAGACGGTATATTTAGGAATTAACATCACTGATGACATCATCCAGTGACTGTGTGTTTCGGTAAAGTTTAAATATTTTTCATATATATCTATGCCAAGGTGTATTGAAGAATGAGTGGATTTACAAGTGCCTGAATGGATTATTTAGTAGGTGCGTGACTGACTGTATAAGTGAGTGATTGAACGTGTCTTACTGAATGCATGGGTTAGTGACTAAAATGTGTGAAAGTCTGTATTAGTCTCTCAGTTGGTGTATACGCGGCTGCATGGCTTAGTGAGTAGCTACATGAGTGTCTATATGGGTTATTGATTTGTTGTCTGAGTATCTGTATGGGTACCTGAGTGTGTCTGTGTGGGTGGGGGTGTGTGTGACTCTGTGCATAGATGTCTGATTGCATGATTCACTGGTTGTATGGATTCAAAAGTGCATCTGGGAAGGGCTGTATGGGTGAGTTAGCGTGTGTATGGGTGTGTTGGTGAGTGAATAAATGTCTCAGTGGAATATGTGTGAGTAACTACATATGTTTTAAGGCAGTATATGTGAGTGTTGGAGTATATAAATGACTATACGTGAGAGTAAGTTATTTGAAGAGTGGGTGTATAAATGAGTGTCTGCTTGTATCAGTGATTATATAAGACAGTAAGTATGTGTTAGTATCTGCATAAATAAGTGATGTGGTGTGTGTATAAATAACGGAGTTGGTGTGCATAACTGTATACATGAGTAAATGGGTATGTGATTGATTCTTTGCATGACTGACTAGGTGTGTGAGTAACTCTATGGATGAGTGGCAAAGTGTGACTGTATGTATAGGTGTATTAGTGCATATTATAGTACTGTATTGATGAGTGACTGCATGTATAAGTGACTGGATGTGAGTGTAGACCTAGGAAATAGTGGGTGGTATGTAGTATCTGGCATTGTTGTGTGTAATATTTTCAAAAATAGTCTGTATTGTAGAGTGCGTGTATCAAACTTTATATTAGGGAATCAGTATGTGCATCAGATTATCAATTGGATGATGTCATCAGTGATGTCATGAGTGATGTCATTTGAGATGTCATCAGTGATGTCACTGACCATGTCATGAGTGATGTAATATGTGACATCATCACCAGTGCTTTGCGGGCGCGCGAGTTATAGTTAGCTCAACTAACTATAACGGGGGAATTTCTCTGGTTTTATATGAGTCAAATGTTCAACTAACTATAACGTCCCTGAAACCTATGGTTTTTTAGTGAATTTCAAAGGTTTTTTAAATGCTAATTCCTAACTATAACGTCTGTAAAACCTATGGTTTTTTCAGTGAATTTTGAAGGTTTTTTATATGTTAACTTCATATTTTAATACTTATAAAACCTATATTTTTTCTATTTTTTTTTCTAATATTTTGGAACTCTATTATCCTTTTTTTTATTTTAAAAATTATGTAATGTGTTATATCTTCAAAAAAAGTATGCATATATTTTTTTTTTAGAAAAGTGGAGTCCCGTACCGGTAGTGTTCCAAGCTCCATCAGCACGCAAATGCTATCTGCCATATTGCTAAACTCATAAATGATGCGCATTTCGTATACGACGGGTTCGTGGCACCCCGTCCAACGTAACATCAAATATGTATGTGGTCGCACCAGCTGCTACTTTGGTATGTGATGGGTACGCAGTACCAAGCCGCACGTTACGTCATGTACGTATGGGGTCACGCCCGCTGCGCGTTGCATATGCGACGATTGCACGCTGCCAGGCCCTGTGTTACTTCATAGACATATGGTGTCACGCCGGGTATGCCATTCCCTCATGTTTTTTTATGTCTCCAAACTATATCTAAATAAGTTTAAAGTGTATATGAGAGCAAGCGATAATCTAAAATATTATAAACATGTATGTATTTCTAACTGTAATAAACTTATATTATCGTAAATATATTTGCTCAAAATCGCAGCTGGTGCGGCCTCCTTGCGCGCTCGGTGTGCGATTGCCATGTGACCTTAAAAAAAAGCATTTGATTGGTTCATAACATTCCCATTGTAACAGTTGGAGGACCCCACCCATTTTAGTCATTCTCTCTACAGCGTTTGATGAGAGACTCCTCTTCTGCTTATAGAGCTTTTTTGAAAACCTTTTGCTATGTACACATATCTGACACTACACACAACATGCAACCATCATCTTCATCAATATTCATGCTCTGTTAAGTAGCCTTCCACCTGTGATAGCCATGCACCTAAAAGTTACATACCCAAAGTTTTCCCCACTGCCAGAGGTAACATGGTTGCATACGCTGTCCACAACACAATCTAATGTGGTACAGCCAGGGGCAGTATCATGCATAGATAATGAACACATGGACACAGATAGATAGTGGAAGTGGGTACGGGCACGTGCGCTCGACTCCTCTTTATTACCAGGGTCACATATCCAGTAATGTCTGTGCTGGATGCATGTGGGGTGAGTGTAAACCAGCCCTCAGGGAATGGTTGCTGCTAGCATCAACTACAACAGTAATCATTGGATCACACACAGAGATTCAATAATAAAAGGGTCAATAGTTTGTGCTTCAGTAAGGTAGGGACAGTAGATGTGAAATAATACACAAAAGATTCTATCGTAAAAGAACCATAACTTGTGATATACTGAGATACAGGCAGTATTTCTGAAATAATACACAAAAAGATTGTATCATAAAGGGTCCATCAGTTCTAGTGCACTCAGATAGCCACATCAAAAGCATTCAGCTTGTGCACAGCCAGCGATGATGCATGCTGCGGGTGGGCCGTACTAGGAACAATGTCTGTTGTCTACAGGACTGCATCATCTGCAATAGCGACTCGATCTGAATTGTAAACACTGCTGTCTGCAGTGTAGCCCAGAGAGAGTGGTCAGCAAGGGCTCACAGCCATGTGGCGTTGACTTGAGCGGCCCAGTTTGTCATACGCGAAGCAACAAAAAACGTGTGTGGAGCCTGCGATGATGCGTATGTGTGGTGCGGACAGAGCGCACTGGAGCAATGTCTTTGCCTACAGGACTGCGTCATCTACAATAGCGATCCGATCTGAATTGTGAACACTGCTGTCTGCAGTGTAAATTGAAGGCAGTAATCAGCACAGTCACCCATGAATACTTTTTCTCACTTCCTCTTCACAAAATACAACAACATAAATTACAAAAAACTCTGCAATAGATAAATCAAAAACAATTTGAATTGCGATCTCTGCTCTCCACAGTGTAGACTGTTATTCAGTGTTCTTTTCCACTACCAAGAAGAATTTGGTCATTGTACTAAACCTATAACTCATCTAAAAAAAGTTCTTGAAGCAAGTATACTAAAAGGATATTGTGTATATTACAATAGACGTTGTAGTTAGTTGCCTACTGGATTCTGTAATTAAACAATCACTGCTCGATCTGAATTGTGAGCCCTGCTGACCGCAGTGTAGGCCAGAAGCAGTGGTCATAAACGCCTCACAGCCACGTGCCGTTGGATTCGGAAGCACGGAGTTGCACAAAATTACATTAAACCAACAAGCCTTCTATAAGAGGAAATAAAGATGTGAATGTTAAAGTTTTGAAAAAAATAGCATAAAACAATGTTATGCCCCAAAAGCAGTCATTTGGTTGGTCTTGACTGGTACCTGGGCGCAATTTAAGGCCTACTGCAATGGAGTGCTGGTCAGATACAGGGATCAGGATTTTCCCAGTGGAAAAGTTATCTCCTGGCATCAACCACCTTCAGTGAATCAGGCAGTGGGTCTGCTGTTGAGATATGGGTCTTCACGTCAATGGATTCCGGTTTCAGCATGGACCCTTGGCAAAAATGTTGGTTTTGGGAAGGAATAGCTCCAGTGACAAAGGTTCATATTTTATGCGCCTCGGAGATCTCCGGTGTGGATCAGTTCTCCTTAGATGGCAGCGTCAATGAAGCTGCATTTTGTAACCATAGAGGGTGCAGCTTCAATTGATTCTGGCATCAGGAGAAGAACACAATGAGAGCTATTGCAAAGTCAGGCTCAGAGGCGATGCACCCTGATTGGATTGGCTGGGCAGGCTGAACTCTTGCTCCCGATGGTTCTCCGGGTAAAAGTTTGTGGAAAGTTCCTACATTCCAGATTTTAGGGTTTAGGCAGGAGCAGTACACTCTGACACCAATCAAGAGTCCCAGAAACTCAGGAACAGCACTTGGGGGTCAAGACTCACTCCATTAGAAGCCACCAGGAGAGTCAAAGGGAGGTGCAATGTGAACTTGTCGGCTGGGCTCTTCCAGAAAAGGGGGTTTCCTGCAGCTTATGTGACTCTGTAGCTTAAAAGGTCAGCCAACTGACCTTTGGAATCCACTTCTTTTTCTTGGGTTCCAGTGGGAGCAGGTCCAGCTCTAAGGCTTTCTTCACAGGTCACACAAAGAGCAATCCTCTTTCTGTCTTCCACAGGTCCAATAACATTCTGAAGAGGATGTCCAGGGGCCCCACATTTATGACTGTCATTAGCCTGTGGATGGGGATGGGTCCTGGCTTCTCATTGCCCAATAAGTAAAAGGTTTCTAGGGGTAACTCTAACCCTCCTCATCTTTGCAGCAGTTCCTGTGTGCCCTACTGCAAACAATTCCACAGCACCCATCTCTACCTGCATCCAACATGGCAGAGCCTTTCTGCCCTTGTGCAGAGGTCCTGTGCTCACTCCAGAGGTGTGGCCAGGGAAATGATCAACTCCTCCTTTGTAGTCACTGAAAACCAAAAAGGAGGGGGCAGGTCTAATTGTTAGATATATCTGCATGTGACATGGTTGCCTACTTTTAGGAAACACATAGGAGCTGGGCACAATCCATGGCCATCCTAAAAGAGGAAGGTCAACTTCTACCCAAACCTAAGGCCTTTGTTTCAGCTGTGGGTGTGAATTCACACCTAATCAAGTTGCTATTAAGCTCCTGGCTGACAGTTGGAAGATCAGGCAAATGGGCATTAGGCAGGCTAAAGGTAATGTTTTCATAAATACATTTTGTAAAATATTTGTGACAAATCTGACTTTACCAATAAATTAAATTTGTAACAAATGTTTTTTAAAGTCCAAGAATCAACTTCCATCTGGTTTCAAGGCACAGATAGCTGTATTAGCTTAAATAGAGTCTACCCATGTTTTCCTGTGAAAGAGCTAACCCTGTCACAGTGAAAATAGCTTTTAGGGCATTGTCCCTCTAAAGACATATTTAAGTTTCATGTTTTACCTGACCTACTTTTAAATATCATGCACCATGCCTTATGGATATTTAAGGCCTACTTAGAGGTGACTTATTATTATTTAAAAAACAGGTTTAGGCCTGTCCAAAGGGGTTATTTTGACAGGTCAAATTTGCAGTTTAAACCTGCACAGCATGTTGCTGCTGACAGGCGTGCAGTCATGTTTTGCATTGTTACTTTCGTGGTGGTACAACATGTGCTGCAGTCCACTAGTGACATTTAACTTACAGGCTTAGGTGCACTTTGTTACATATGATAGGGACCTATAGGTAAGTTTCAAATATGCCAATTCGATGTGAACCAATTCAACATGTTTTTATGGCAGAGCACATGAACTGGGGTCTGGTTATCAGAGTCTCAGGGCACAGAGTAAAAAAACAGCAATAACATCTGAAAGGGACAATTAGTTATAGCTTCCTTACCTTAGAATAGATTCCTTACCTTAGATTTACCACCAGGCGTCAGACTGGATCCGGAGAATTTTTTGTCAGCATAACCTCTGCGCATCGAAAGGTGGCATAGGTCGGCTTCGCGTTCGCTGTTGGGGTCGTGGTCGCTGGGATGCCGTTGCGGTAGCTACTTAGATGCCGCCCTTGCGTGCTGATGTCAGTTCTTTATTTTTACGCGCCACCCAGCGCAGATCCGGAGAGAGCGGTACCTCCAGTCACTTTTTGACTGACTTTTTACTGACTTTTGTCAACACCGTTTTTGAGTCTCCAACTCCTGGTGCACGTCAAAGATGCCCGGTTTCAAGGCTTGTGGTTCCTGTCGAAAACTGATGTCGGTGATGAATCCGCATTGCGTGTGCCTGTGGTGCATGGAACACGACCACAATCCCAAGTCATATTCCGACTGCCGGACCATGAATCCGAAGTCTTTGCGGGAGCGATCCCGAAAGCTCCTCGAGGCCCGGCGATCGGCTATGCACCATACGAGGTGCCGGTCACCCGGGAGGTCGAGGGACCAGTCATGGAGCCACCTCAACCACTCGTCTTCGAAGTCTTTGCACTTCTCAGGTAAGTCGAAGCACAAGAAGAAGTAGAAGAAGCATCAACGCTCTTCAACCTATCCCCATCCGTCGGCCGACGTGACGAGGGATGCGGGTGGTGCACCCCCGCGGCTCTGCATGCTGAGCCCGAATGGTTGGCTCTGAGTTTACCCACCTTTCCGGGACCTGTAGCGACCCCTGCTCAGCTTCAGAGTTTTTACGGAGCGATGCATGCCATCTTTGGGCAACCTGACTCTGCTGGCATGCCTTCAGACCCTGCAGACTTGTCTGGGGGCCCCGGGCCTTTGATGCTGGGCGGCTTCGGCCCATGGACCGCAGGATCCCCTTGGATCCAGCCCTGGATCCAGATCGGCACCAGTTGACCACATAACACCTCCGCCGGCGTCGATCCAATGGGCACCACGTCCGCAGCCGATGCCGGTTGTGTCTCCAGGCAGCTTAGACCCCAGCCTCCGCCCGACATGAACACGGAGCCAGACCGATGTCGACCAACGCCGGATCCTGCGCCGATAGGTACATTTGTGCCCCTGTTCCACCCTGGTTCTTTCAGGCCAGATTGGCAACCAGAGGAGGGTGAGGAGGACTGGGAGGGGTCTGGCGACCCTTTAACTGACCAGTTAGAGTGATCCAGACTGGCGAGAAGAGTTGGGGAATGCCAGTGGTCTGAATACTTTTCCAGACCTTGGCATGTTATCTCCTCCTACTGTGGCTATGGAGGAGGGAGCTTCTTATGCAGTGGTGTTGCGTAGGGTGGCCGAGGCTCTCAAACTCGAGGTACCTAGGGTGCCAGTCAGACTAACCTCCTGACTGAGGTCCTCCAACAGGCAGCACGCTCTTCGGAGCCCCTGCTGCCGTTTAATAAAGCCCTAACTGCCCTTTTTGGGCACCTGGTCCAGGCCCAACACTGGGACTCCTGTGGATAGGATGATTGTGCGCTGCCACCGCCCGCCTCCGGGTGACCCCTCTTTCCTCCCCTGAGAGCTTGGTGGTCCAAGCCTCTACGTCCAAAGGCACATTCCCTACCGATCCACCTGATAGGGAATCCAAAAATCTGGACCATCTTGGGAAGAAGATTTTTTCTTTCTCCAGCTTGGGATTGCGGTTGGTAAACACAGCATGTCTGTTGGGCCGTTATACCCACTCTGTGTGGGATACGGTGGCGCAGATGCTGTCCCAGTGCCCGGAGGATGCCTGGGCCGTACCCTCCCGTGCCGTTGCCGAGGGGACAGACGCAGCCAAGTTTACCATCCGATGTGGGCTGAACACCGCCGACTCGCTAGGCAGGACAATTTCAACGTCGGTAGCCCTTCGACGCTACGCCTGTCTGAGGTCGACTGGTTTTTCAGGGGATGTCCAAGCTACCCTAATGGACCTGCCCTTGGATGGTCGTCACCTGTTCGGCAACAAAGCTGATATCACGCTCGAGCGCTTCAAGGACTCGGGCTACGGCCAAGTCCTTGGGCCTCTCCACCAGCCACCCTGCGCTGTCTACTTTTCGCCCCTTTCGTGGCTACAGAAGGGGTGCCCTACCACATTCCGCCCAGAGCCACAGACCGGCGCAAGCTGTTCATCCCCTGCATGGCCAGGGATGTTGGACCCACCGCCGTGGGTCTGGGGGACAGCGAGCAGGCCAGTCCAGCACTGCCCCCTCTGCAGCAGCCTCCAAACCTTCCTAGTCTGACCTTTCAGGGCCATCAATTGCCAGTGGGTGGCAGGATTCGCCATCACCTTTCCTACTGGCGCACCATCATGTCGGACAGGTGAGTTTTGCAGATAGTCCAAAGGGGCTTCTCCTTCCCCTTCAAGACTACCTCCCCATCCATGCCACCTCAGCACCATCGCATGTCGGAGGATCATCTGCCCCTTCTCCAACAGGAAGTTTCAGCTTTCTTGGCCAAGGGAGCCATCAAGCAAGTTTCTGCACCAGAAGTAGGTTGTGGTTGCTATTCCCACTACTTTCTGGTGCCCAAGAAGGACAGAGCCCTGCATCCAACCTTGGATCTCTGGAAAGTCAACTGTTTCCTCCGGAAGGAGAAGTTCAAAATGTTGACGCTAGCTCAGGTCCTGTCTGCCCTCGACCCTGGAGACCGGATGGTAGTGTTTAACTTGCAGAACACTTACTTACACTTACTTTCACATTCCCGTCCTGCCGGCCTACCGGCGTTACCAGTGATTCACAGTAGGCCATGAGCACTTTCAGTTTACTGTGCTCCCCTTTGGCCTTACCAGCGCCCCTAAGGTGTTCACGAAAATGATGACGGTGGTCGCAGCTCATCTGCGCAGATCAGGGGTTCCAGTCTTCCCCTATCTCGACGACTGGCTGTTGAAGGCGGGCTCACCCCAGGCTGTCGTCTCCCACCTCCAGACTAGGGCGGACCTCCTGCACTCGCTGGGGTTCACTATGAATGTGCCAAAGTCACACCTGACTCTCTCTCAGAAGCTCCTTTTCATCGAAGCGGCTCCGGACACGACGCAGTTTCGCGTGCATCCTCTTGAGCAGCGAGTCCAGGATATTTGGGCTATGATTATGATCTTTAAGCCTTTATCCCGGGTTTCGGTCAGACTCACCCTGAGGCTGCTGGGCCTCATGGCCTCATGGCCTCCTGCATCCTGCTGGTAGATCATGCCAGGTGGCATATGCGGGCTCTGCAGTGGGACCTGAAGGTCCAGTGGACACAGCATCAGGGGAATCTGTTCGATTGCGTTCAGATCTCGGAGGGAACTGCACGTCAATTGCAGTTTTGGCTAACAAACCAGGATTGGGTCAACGGCAGATCCCTCTCCCTTCCCCAACCAGAATACGCAGCGGTGACGGATGCATCACTTCTTGGGTGGGGCGGCCACATGGGACAGATGGAGATCAGAGGCCTCTGGTCTCCGGTTGAGTCCGGGCTCTACATCAACCTTCTGGAGCTCCGGGCGATCCGTCTTGCGCTGAAAGCATTCCTTCCTTCTGCCCGAGGAAGAGAGGTGCAGGTGTCATGGACAACACCACCGCCATGTGGTACTGCAAGAAACAGGGCAGGGTGGGTAGTGGACCCTAAGTCAAGAGGCTCACCATCTCTGGACATGGCTGGAAGTTCAGGGCATATCCCTGGTGGTTCAACAGCTGGCAGGTTCACTGAACGCCAGGGCGGACAAACTCAGCCAAAGGTGCATGATGGATCATGAATGGCATCTTCACTCATAGGTGGTGCAAGGTCTCTTTCAGCAATGGGGAGAGCCCTGGTTAGATCTATTTGCCACCGAAGAGAACGTGCAATGTCAGCAATTCTGCGCGTTGGAATTTCCAAGGTGGCAGTCGCTAGTTTCGGTCTTCCATACGCCTTTCTGCATATACCACTTCTGCTCAGAGTGATGAAGAAAATCAAGCCCGACTGGGCCCAAGTCATTCTTGTGGCTACGGATTGGGCATGAAGAGTCTGGTATCCCGAGCTGTTACACATGGCCATCGATCCTCCGATCAGACTACCTCTTCAGGAGGTTCTTCTGTCGCAGCAGCAGGGGACGGTTCTCCACCTGAACCTGTCCAGCCTCCACCTTCTTGTGTGGAGATTAAGCAGCGGCAGTTGACAGCCTTTGACCTTCTTCCCGAAGTCTGTAATATTATCTTGGCAGCCAGGTGTCCCTCCACTAAGACGTTATATGACTGTAGATGGAACAAATTTGTGGCATGGTGCACAGCAAAGGCTGTGGATCCCATCTCTGCCCCTCTTTCTGAGGTTCTCTTGATCCTCCTTTCTTTGTCCCAGCAGGGCTCTGCTCTGGGCACACTTAAGGGCTATCACTCAGCCATCTCAGCCTTTCTTCAGCTGCCTAATCAGCCTTCTCTTTTCAAGTCCCCTATTGTAAATAGATTTCTTAAGCGTATCACTCATCTCTTTCCTCCTATCCCTTTCGTGATGCCTCAGTGGGACTTGAACTTAGTTCTGACATATCCTATGTGTGCTCCTTTCAAACCACCGCACAACTGTCCTCTCAGACTTTTAACTTAAAAGACTGCTTTTCTGGTGGCCATCACCTCTGCTCGCAGGGTGAGTGAGCTTCAGGCTCTGTCCTTTAAGCCTCCTTTTCTTGCTGTTCTTCCAGACAAGGTTGTCCTTTGAACCAGGCCTTCCTTTCTCCCCAAAGTGGTTACTTCTTTCCACATTGGTCAAACCATCACTTTGCCCACCTTCTCTCTGCCTCCACATCTTTCTAAGGAGGAAGAGAGGCTCCACGGTCTGGATCCAAAATGTGCGTTTTCATTTTATTTGGATCGCACTAAGCAATTCCAGGTGGATGACCAGCTCTATGTTGGCTTCGTGGGTGCCCAAAAAAAGGTCGGCCAATGCACAAACGGGCCATCTTTAGGTGGTCGTTTTGTGCATTAAAACTTGCTCATTGGAAAAAAGGAGACTCCAGTGGGATTGCCCGCCCATTCCACCAGGGTGACAGCAGTTACCACTGCTTTGGGATGGGGAGTTCCCCTCAATGACTTCTGTCATGCAGCTACGTGGGCATCTCTTCACACGTTCACAAAAAACTACTGCCTGGGCAGCCAAGTCCGGAGAGCTAACTTCTTTGGCCGTTCTGTTCTCCAGGACTTTCTGGTGTGAACTTGGTTCACAGACCCACATCTGGGGTTGGTATTGCTGGGGTATCTATCATAAGGTAAGGAATCTATAACTAATTGTCTCTTTCAGATGAACAAGTTCCTTATCCTTCGGTAACAACCTGTAAGAGACATAGATTAGTTATAGATTCCTTACTGCCCCACCCATCCTCTCCGTTCTGCAAACTGACTTCTAGGGTCAGGGAATCCCTTTCAGGGTCCTAGTTTTGGGCACCAACGGTCAGTGTCTTGCATGGCATGGAATGTCGTGCAAAAGAACTGACGTCAGAACACGAGGGCGGCATCTAAGTAGCTACAGCGACGTCATTCTGGCGACCACGACGCCAACGACGAACGCGCAGCCGACCGACGCCACCTTTCGACTCGCAGGGGTACCGCTGATGACAAATTCTCCGGATCCAGTCTGACGCCTGGGGATAATTCTAAGGTAAGGAATCTATTTTAAGGTAAGGAATATATAACTAATCTATGTCTCTTACAGATATATCATTACCGAAGGTAAGTAACTTGTTCATCTAGCAAAAAAATAGGGATGACCACACAAAAAGAGGGATTTTCCTAGAGCCTCATAGCTCCACAACCACATATTGGAACTTGAGTGCACCCCTTGCCATCATTTGCAATAGCCATGTACCCTTCTCGCAATCTCCATCTTCCTCTGTCCCCCATTGCTCCCAACATGAACAGCCACAGAGTCAATCATTACACCTCCCAACACACATTGGGTGTCAATTAAGATCATCATGGTTAGTGAATATAGAACATTGAGTGGAGGTATCTCATCTGTCTTACACACCCATCAGGAGTTATCTC
The DNA here is from genome assembly GCF_964204655.1 of Triturus cristatus. Taxonomy (NCBI): domain Eukaryota; kingdom Metazoa; phylum Chordata; class Amphibia; order Caudata; family Salamandridae; genus Triturus; species Triturus cristatus. Next base: position 976,418,053 of record NC_140594.1, on the reverse strand, counting down.
ATCTGATTTATAACCCTATCGGGAGAGTGAGAGGGGTAGGCCAACACACATCCTCTGTAACTGAATCAACAGAACACAACAGGTACATGGACTCCTGATCTGGGATTATCCTAATATGTAAACCTTCCATCACATCACAGATATGTTTCCATATTAAGATGCGACACCTCACCCAATCAGTTGTATACACATTTCTACATGTTGAAAGGAGGAGCTCAAGGACTTCACAACTGGTTAACATGGGTGAAGTGCACAGAGTTCCGTAACAAGCTACAATAGGGTTCAGCAAAAAAGGCAAAATATTCGTAGTGACCCAGCAGAAAGGGAAAATGTCCAACAGTCTTCATAGGGGCAATAGACTCTAAAGGTGGTAGTAATGGTGTTGGTAATAGATATAGTGGTCCTGTCAAAACATTTTTAAAAGCCTATTGCCATAAAAACACAAAAAACTGTTGCATTTTGTATAAAATACATGTATGGGCTCAAAAATTGAATTTATGATCAATGAGTATATTTTTAGAGATAAATGTGTCTTTCATGTATTGCAATGCAAACATTCCATAGGAGGTAGAATGATACACCTAACAGCCAATAGCATTGATGAACCAAATCTGTGTATAAAAACAGGTAACAGTGTGTAGCAGACAGATGCTGTGCTAAACCAGACATAAAAATGAAGAATGTGAAACAATATAAAATGTTACTCTCAAATTGTTTTCTACCTTGCTTGTCATCATTCTCCTGAGAATAAGGGCACTCTTCTGAAGATTCTACATTGCAAGTGATAAGTTAAACCATTACCTATTTTCATGTTTTTCTCATCCATAATAACACGCAAATATGTGATAATGCACAATATTTAATTAAAAGAATGAGGATGTCATCAATTTAGCAAATGATTTTGCAGTTCTGGCACTAAAACAACTATCAAATACTTAAACGCACTCCAGGTTCTCTGAAAACACTAGGCAGGATAGGTGCAAAAAACTGCAAAGTTTGCAGAGGGCCAATAAAACATCGGAGTTCATATCCATGGGTGTCACCATGATTGTCAGCCTGCAGTGGGGAGGGGGCAAATTATATATACTACCCCGCCTTTATTAGGTGAGAGTATGCTATGGTGCCTGGCAAGCACAATCTAGGGTGAAGTCAAAACATGATTGAATAGTCTGACTGATTTAGAGACGGCTGTATATTTTTAACCACATTTATTTATATTTTATTTAGAGCAGCAGCACAGAACATTTCAATCAGAAATTACTATGGGCCAGATGTAGGTAAAAGCAGTTTTGCGAGTCGTTAATAGGGAATCGCTATCAAGGACTCGCAAAATGCCATGTAGGTAGGAATTGCAATATTTTTTGTGATTCCTTAATATTCCTTAATTGCAAATTGCGATTCGCAATCAAGGAATACCTTCCCATTCATTCCTATGGGCCAAGAGGCCCATAGAAATGAATGGGAATTGCGCACGCAATTTGCGAGTACCCAATAGGTACTCGCAAATTGCGTGCGCGATTTCAAGGGTGCAAGGGTTCCAGAGGGACACCCTGTTGCACCCCTGAAATGTGCATGTGTGCACATGTGGCACACATACATGCCCTAAGGGCAAGAATGTGTGCCACATGGCACTTTTAAAAAAGCCAAAAAGTGCTTTTTTAAAGGAAATCGCAAATTACCACCAACTAGAAGTTGGTGTTAATATGCGATTCCTTAAGGCCAAATTGCACTTTCTTTTGTGCTTATTACATTGCATTTAAGGAATCACAATTTGCGATTCCTTAAATGCAATCGCAAGATAAGGAATCACAAATTTTGAGATTCCTTATTTTGCGGGGGGGGGTTGTGTGCTACATTGCACACTGCTAATTTGCGATCGCAAATTGGCTTCCTACATCTTACCCTAAGAGAATACAATAGGTAAATTGAATAAAGATACCACTTAGTTTGGTGCCTGCATTTTCCCAAAGCACTTATAGAGGAGAAGCTGCAAATGGGACTAAACTACATAAAACAATATTGTTCTCTTAGAGGAAATAGACTTGCATTCTGAATCTCCATTCTTACTTTAAGGAATCCAGGGTGCAGAGGGCAAATTACACAACTGTGTATTCTTCTTCTGTTTTAAGAAATGGGGATTTTGTAGGGCTCAGCCTCTTGTGACAGTGGGTATAAATCTACATTCTTAAAAAAGTATGTAAACTGAACACTGCTGTGATATAGTATGGAGCGGTCAACCACCTGACATAAGAGGAGATGTGGGCTCATCTTATATTAAGTTTGTGTACTGAATTTTGATCTTCTAGAGATGCATTCGATTCCTCACACCATATTCAAAAATGCTGTTTGCTCACCGAAAATCATTGTGATCTTTCATCAAATGTGTGTTTCATTTTATTTTAAGGGTGCAGTCACTGTCAAAGAGAAGGGAATGGAGAGAGAGAGAGAGAGAGAGAGAAGGAGAGAGAGGAAGAGACAACCAGACAACTTGTGACAAGGAAGAGGTCTAAGAGAATGAAGGAGAAAAAATGCAAATATTAAATGCTATTCTCATGCTTTTCTCATGGGTCACCAATGTGTACTACTAATGGAGAGTAACATTGCTTCTCAGTGGATTTTTAGTGACAAGGTATATGGACTTGTGTCCCTTTTGTCACATTTGCAATGGTCAACCATACACAGGTAAATCTAACATATAAAGTTACATATACAGGTGTAAAGGGGACATTTATGAAAAAGAATTCCCTTTCTTTAGTAAATGATGACAATGAACATACTGACTATTGGTTCTACATGACTACTGTCCCCTTCCTTCTCTTTTTTCAAATTACTTTCAGAGATCCCGACTGGAACTCAGTTTTAACACAGCAAGCATGTTCTTAACAATCCTGGCGAGCAAGTGTCTCAAAGACATGGTAATGGGAGCTACTTATTGAAAGCGTCATACCCTAGATGCAGTGTGTGAAACAATCTTTAGAATTATTAATCAAAACACGAGCCCCATAATTTGGTCTCCACTCTTTGCAAGGTTTTCACAGAATTGACAATTTGCGATCCATCCAGACAACCCTTAAAAATACTGCTGGAGGAACTGTTAAAAAATATTGGCTCTTCACTCCTAAGACTTCATTTTCTACATTTAGAAAGACAAATGACTGGATAGAGGGGCATCTGTTAGAACCTGTTTGAAATGTTTGACTATTAAATAAAAAAACAGCTGGTAACTAAGGACCAGATGTATGAAATGTTTTAATGGTTGCAAACCTTCTGATTCACTAAACAGGAGGGTTTGCAGCCTCTAAAGAACATTTTGGGTTCACTAAACCTGTTTAAGAATTCATAAACGTTTTTCAGAATTGGTAAATAGGTTTAGAAATTGATAATGAACACACTTTGGAAGTGAATGTTGTAGCGTCCCTTCAAAATTGCGATTCCTACTCTCATATATAAATGGTGTGCAACCATAATTCCGGTCGCAAACCATTGACCAGTTACCAGTTATCGGGGCATATTATCAAGCACGGTGTTAAAAGATCGTAAGATGAGGGAGACGAACCTAGACTCCGATACTACAGCCCTTATGGCCTGGATCAGTGCTGCTCTGGACAAACTGGCCCCTGAGCGGCTGGAGAAGACCAGAGCAAAAGGAAAGGGAGCACCGTGGTTTGATGCCTCACTCAGGGAAAAGAAACAAGCCCTCCGTAAGGTGGAAAGAAGGTGGAGACTCAGCTATAGCCCAGCGGAGTCAGAAACCTATAAAATGCTTCTCTCAAAATACAAGGCGGATATCCTGGTGAGGAAGTCAGCCTTCTATGAGAATAGAATTAGAGGGGCCACGAACAAACAAATGGAGACCTTTGCGATCCTAAGGGAATTGACGCAGCTGGATGGGAAGATTCCTGCTAGTGACCAACCCGACTGTGACACCTTTCAGAGGTTCTTTCTTCAGAAAGTACAGGACATTATTAGGGACATCACGGAGATCCCAGCTGAACCTCTGCTGTCATCTTGCCCTGCTAGTCAGGAGACGATAGGGACGTTGAACAGTTTCCCATGTATTGACGAGGAGAGCTTGGCTGAGCTTGTCGGCCAAGTCAAGTCAGGCTCCAGCACGGAGCCATGCCCCCCGAGAATCTTTCAAATGGCCCTGCCTGGTATTCAAACTCAGCTGTTGAGCCTACTGAACGATTCATTAGGCTATCTCCCAGTCCAGCTGAAGGAAGCTAGGGTTTCTCCACTCTTAAAGAAAGCAGGAGCAGACACCAAGATTTAAAGAACTATAGGCCTATCTCGCAGCTGCCATTCCTGGGCAAAATCCTGGAAAAACATGTTCTGAACACACTGGCTAGCTACCTGGAGGAACATGGTTTACTCCATGCCAGGTAGGCGGGCTTTCGGCCCCAACACAGCACAGAACTAGTAATGGCCACTGTCACTGATGAGCTGAGAATCAGTGCGGACAATAAACAGCCTTGTGCCCTAATTCTATTGGACTTGTCAGCGGCATTCGATACGGTCAGCCATACCATCTTGCTGGACCGTATCGCAAAGCTGGGAATAACAGGAAAAGCGCTCAAGTGGCTTGAATCTTTTCTAACGGGTCGAACCCAGAGGGTGCAGCTGAGAGACCAGTTATCTGAGGCAAGTGATGTGACCTGGGGCGTACCCCAGGGGTCCGCACTTTCTCCCTTGCTCTTTAACATTTACCTACAACCCTTGGTGGAGGAGTTAATGCATAGGAATTGTCAAACTTTTAACTATGCTGACGATACCCAGCTATTGGTCCAGCTGGAAGATACAAGGGAAGCACAGGAATCGGTAAGGAATTTGCTCTGATTCACTGTAAGTTGGATGACCAATAACCTTCTGAAAGTGAACGCTGAAAAAACAGGGGTGCTGGTCATCACAAACCGAGTCAATCCCTGGTGCGATCTGTTCTGGCCCCCAGAACTAGGTACAACACCTATTCCTGGTAGGGTGGTCAAAAGCCTGGGGCTAAAGGTTGATGTAGACCTTTCCATGGCCCCTCAAGTCTCGGCGGTGGTGGGGTCTTGCACAGGGGTGCTGAGGCAACTGCGAAAGTTAGCACCTATTCTATCAGCCGCCACTCTGCAGTCCATCGTGTCCGCCACAGTCATCTCGAGGCTGGATTATGGAAATGCTTTATATCTTGGCCTGCCGCAGAAGTTGTTGAGGAAACTGCAGGTGGTGCAGAACGATGCGGCCAGGCTGATCTATTCCCTACCTAGGAACTCGCATGCAACCCCACTTCTCCGGATGCTGCACTGGCTGCCTGTTAAGTTTAGAGTGCAGTTTAAGTGTCTTTGCATGGCTCACAAGGCAATTTTCGGCAAAGCCCCAGAATACATTAAACAGCGTCTGAGGAAGTACATTTCAGGCAGAACCTTGCGTTCAGGTAAGGCCTCCAATCTGATCCAACCCAGATTTAAGGTTAAATCTAAAGGGGGCAGGGCTCTTTCTGTACTTCTCCCGCAATTGTGGAATGAGCTACTGGCCAGCCTGAAGGAAGACTCGCAGCTACTGTCCTTCAGGAAGAACTTGAAGACTCATCTGTTTAAAAAGTCAACATCTTCGCCCTAACTGGGGCGGACGGGGGAGTGATCTAGGAGACAGCAGGTTATGTTCCTTTTCTGTGTGAGCGCTTAGAGACCAGCGGTGATAGGCGCTATACAAAAACACTATAACATAACATAACAAAATTATCGTTGCAGAGAATTCCAATAGAAGCCCATGTTGACACCAGAACCTGGGCTTTTATGGGAATTCTCAAGGGCATATTATCAAGCCCGTTATCGCCGCTTTAGCTGCAGTTTTCTGCCGCTAAATCGGCGATAATTTTAACGCCGTTTCTTGATAATATGCCCCGTAGTAACTAATTCACAACGGAGAAGTGGCCCCTTTGGCACCCATTCTTCTTTAGGAATCGGGTGGTAGATTTGGGGGAAATAGCCAGTAGTTCTGGGGGTCACAGTCTGCTCTTCCTTAAGTTTTCCAAAATGGAAAACCTTTTTTTAGATGCAACACTGCTAGTTCCTTTAAAGAACAGTGACTAGTTTGAAAAACGGTTTTCCATTCTGGAATGCAATCATAGTAATTGTTGTCTATTGCCCATTCCAGACCAACATCCCTGTGACTGTAGCAAATCACAGAGGTTCACAAATTGCGTCCTGCCTAATGAATATTAATTAGGCAGGTCATTTAGTGGCCCTTTGCATTTCGTTCTTTTTTTAACTGAAAAATTAGTACATAGGCCAGTTCTCAAAATTAGATTGCATTCGCAAAAAGTTGCAAGTTGTGACCACTTTTTGCAGATGAAATCTTAGTACATCAGTCCCCATAATCTCTATTCAACCCACAATCCAATGTCACCCAATAATCTAGTGTACTATAGGGCATATTTACAAGCCCCTTGCGCCAATTTTGCGTCACTTTTCCCATGTTAAAAGTGATGCAAAAGTGACGCAAGGGGCTTGTAAATATGCCCCTTAGAGGCTAAAAAATCTGCAAACCTGGTTTAGAATCAAAATGGAAGAAACATAAATAGCCAGCAGAATGAGAATATTTGCACACACTCGAAGGATATAGAAAAACAATCATGGCTGCCGACAAGAACTACTGGATAGATGCAACCTTAAAAGCTGCTGCTAACCTGACTAAAAGTCCCTTCTAACTGCTTGCCCTCCAACCCACACACCTTAGAAAAAAAGGTCATTTTAAGGACAGATAAGCCTAGTGATGCACCAGTGTACCCTACTCTTGATTGGTTACTGAGAGAGTAACCCCCTAATTGCTCTGCTAATATGCCATCTTATGATTTCGTGCCAGCTCTGCTAAATGATGGCACTGTCTTCCTGGTGCTAAAAAAGCCAAATCGTTGTTTTTCAATCTTATCAGATATTAACACCAATCAGCTATTTGTCTGTGCTTGCTAAAATTAACACAAAACGAGTAGCCTTGCAGCTCCAAAAAGATCTTAATTTTAATTGCCTTTCGTCTTTACAAACAGGCTTCAGGTGAAGGTATGGCACAAAACGTGCACTAATTGGCCCCCAGCGATGGGGCTTTAAAGTTCACTGACGAGGGAACGGGCTGCCATGCTGAGCCTGACCACAGCCTTTGACACTGTCAGCTACGAGCTCTGGGTTCAGCTCTTTTTAAGCTGTCACTCTCAAAGCGTCGCACTCATTTTTGTCTTTTTATAAAACATCTACGTGCAGGGTAGGACTGGATCAGAAGAAAGGTACAGGGGCATATTAACAAGCACGGCGTTAAAATTATCGCCGCTTTAGCGGCAGAAAACTGACGCTAAAGCGGCGATAATGGGCTTGATAATATGCCGCAGAGAATTCCAATAGAAGAAGCCCATGTTGACACCAGAAGATGGGCTTCTATGGGAATTCTCAAGGGCATATTATCAAGCCCATTATCGCCGCTTTAGCGATAATTTTTACGCCGTTTCTTGATAATATGTACCTTTGTAACCAAAATAATTTGGCCCCCATCAGCGAATCAGATAGCTAAAAAAGTGCCCCGCGTTTGCCAATCAGGACAGTTTTGAACTTGTGAAGGCACGCTGGATAGTTTTTTTGGCAAGATATAGGAGACTGAATGCATGTGTGCTCACTGCAAGCAATGCTTATTGTAATATCAGGTAAAACAACATTATAAACCGTCCCCAACCAGAAAACAGGTGTCTCATGGGACCAAAAGCCCAGCCCACGCTTCTGGCACTGTATGCCAGTCCCGTCCTGTCTACTTGACACCCGTCTGAACGTTTCAAATTTTTTAAATGAAACAGTTTATGGATTTTTTGGAGTTGCGTGATTATTCAAAAGAGGAAAAAAAGAAAACAAATGTGGGTACACTTTTCAAATACATTACCATTAGCGTGAACTGGTTCGCCAGCGGGGTCGAGTATCTATAGAGGTGAAACAGGTCTTAGCGCCAACCTTTGAACAGTTTAAAGACATGCAACATCAAATGGGACTGTGATCAATATGTTTGCATTTCTCATTTTTTCAAGACAATTCCTCAGTTCAGGAACTGTAAACACTTTTACAAGGAATTGAAAATTAGGTGCTAATGGATGAGGTATAATCGGTTACAGCTGATCACCTCTAAAACAGAAGCGATCCTACCTTGTTCGATCAAACATTGGACTCTGTCGAAATTGTAGAAAATCTAGGCTTCAGTCTAGATGAGGCCATGGATTGACTGTTCAGATATGGTAAGTGCCACGTGGCTCTCTCTCTCGCAGTAGAACAAACTGTAGCCTGTTCCTTCTCTTCTGTCTATAAAACAGAAGGCACTAGTGATTAGAATTTTTATTAATCATGGATTGAGTTCCGAGAATTGCCTGTATACTGGATTTACTACCTTTAAACTAAACTGGCTGCAAAGAACCTAGGGGCAGATTTACAAGCCCCTTGCGCCTCATTTACGCCGCCGTTGCGTCACTTTTGTGACGCAGCGGCTGCGGAAATCCTGCGCCATGGTGCGGGGTACTTACAACGTGACGCATCTGGGAGATGCCTCACGTTGTAAAGCCCTGCGCCACATATAGGCGTTCCTGCGCAGGGAAGGGGGGTTGTTCCGGCACAGGAACGCCTCCTAAAAGTGGCTGAGTGAAATCTACAAGATTTCACTCAGTCACTTTTAGACCCATGCTGCATCAAAACCGTGCTTCTGCCTGAAGCAGCCGTAAGGGTTGACGCAGCACTAACAAGATAGGGCACCCCGCGCTTGCGACGCAACTCCAGCAATGCACCACTTTTACGGCACAGATGCGTCACGCATCTGTGCCGTTTTTGCTCCATGGTGCGCCGCATTGTAAATGCGGCGCATCCATGGTGGCGGAGCTGTGGCGCACAATAACTGGCGCATCACTGCTGATATGCAGGGATGCGCCAGTTATTGTAAATATGCCCCCTAGATTGCAGATCAGAGTGATAATCAGGCAAAAAAAGTTGGTCCGCATCACTTAGGCAAGAAAGGCCTTACTCTGGCTCTCATTTAAAAATGTATTAAATATGTTTTAAACTGGGGTTCTGGGTGTTTAATCAGCTGCATAATCTGGCCCCAGATTATTTTTCTAATCCTGTTGTGCCTTAGCCTCAGCAATATGCTTTATCCGTTTCGAAAAAGATTACTTTCCATTCCATATTTTCAAGGGGTGGGCGTGCCTTTTCAGTGCCGCCTATGTTCTGGAATTGTTGTCCAGAACTTTTAAAACAGCTTTCTTCCTTCTCTAATTAGGGGTGGGCGTAACTCGTGAGACTCTATGTAACGCATACAGTCAGAATTACAGAGGAATTCCGTGAGAATACGCAGAATTATGGGCCATATCATCAAGACGGGGCGATAAAATTATCGCCGCTTTATCGGCAGAAAACTGCCGCTAAAGCGGCGATAATGTGCTTGATAATATGCTCTATAGAATTCCAATAGAAACCCAGGTTAGACGTCTAACCTGGGCTTTTATGGGAATTCTCTAGAGCATATTATCAAGCCCATTATCGCCGCTTTAGCGGCAGTTTTCTGCCGATAAAGCGGCGATAATTTTATCGCCGTGCTTGATAATATGCCCCAAAGTGAGAAGAGTAATTCTGCCTTTAGCACTAGTTTTTAGAGCAAAATGCACTCTTGTGTACAAAATGGATGCAAGGATGCATTTTGTGCTAAGAAATGGTGCTAAATGCAACAGAACACAAATTGCTTGCCCTCGCTAAATGTGCTCTTGGAGTAGAGTTTTCCCTCAAGTTACTTGAGACATTTAGGTGCCGATTCCGATCCTGTAAACCCGGGTACGAATGGTCGTACGGAGCGTATTCTCCGTCCGACTCGTACCCGGGAAAACCACCTTACAAACCCGCAAGTACGATTCGTACAGAAATACCATTTCCGTACGAGTCGTACAAAACACCAACCGGCAAAAAAATACCCACAATTCCGATCCGGAACATCACGTACGTGACGTCCGGACGGAGTCAGGCAGCGTTTTACGGACCAGCAAGTACGATCCGTGCCCACGTCACTCCGCAGCGCTCATTTTTTACGGCAGCCAAAAACTCCCGGGAAATTGAGGACGACGCGAAGAAGGAGCACCGGTACGCGACAGACAGCCATGGACCCCATCCTACGTGTCATCCCGGCCCTCCTAGCCTACGACCTGGTGCACAGACACCGACGCAGATGCCGCAGAAGGTCAGAACAACACCCAGGGGCAAAGGGGGGGCCAGGGGCAGCAAACATAACCCCCACCCAAGTAAAAATGTTAATATGTCCTGTACATACCTGACCTCCAGGGTCTGGTCACTTCGGGGGTGGGCGTGTCCACCAACCCCTACGTACCGTCCCAACGGAAGTGGACGTGGACGCGCACCCGTCACCACTCCAATGGTGGTACGGACCGTACCCACGCCCCCAGAGCGTGGGAACGGCCCGTACCACCATTGGAGTGTTAATGTAGGGGTACACGCCGTACCACCATTGGAGTGGTGAGGTAGGGGTATGCGCAACGGAAGTGGACGTGGACGCATACCCGTCACCACGATAATGGTGGTACGGGCCGTACCCATACACTGGGGGCGTGGGTACGGCACGTACCCCTACATCAACACTCCAATGGTGGTACGGGCCATACCCACGCACTGATGGAGTGGGTACGGTGCGTACCCCTACATGAACACTCCAATGGTGGTACGGGCCGTACCCACGCTCTGAGGGCGTGGGTACGGCGCGTACCCCTACATCAACACTCCAATGGTGGTACGGGCCGTACCCAGGCTCTGGGGGCATGGGTACGGTCCGTACCACCATTGGAGTGGCAATATAGGGGTACGCGCCGTACCCACGCACCAGGAGCGTGGGTATGGCCCGTACCACCATTGGAGTGGGGATGTAGGGGTACGCGTGGTACGGACCGTACACACGCCCCCCGAGCGTGGGTACGGCTCGTACACACCATGAATGTGGGGGTACGGTCCGTCCCACCCGTACCCCTACGGCACTAGTACAGAATGGATACAAGGCGTACACATGCCACGAATGTTGGCTTAGGGCCTGGTGCAGCATATAAGCAGTATATTGGTGTGTGTGTATGCACAGGACAGCAGTGTACTGCACCAAGGGGGTGGGTGGGTGGGTGGCTGCAGAGGACTCCCAGCAGTGGACAGAGACATGTGAGGGGTGGGTGCCTATCACTCCCTGCAGTGCCCAGACATATGAGGGGTGGGTGCCCAGGACTCCCAGCAGTGGACAGAGACATGTGAGGGGTGGGTGCCTATCACTCCCAGCAGTGCCCAGACATATGAGGGGTGGGTGCCCAGGACTCCCAGCAGTGGACAGAGACATGTGAGGGGTAGGTGCCTATCACTCTCAGCAGTGCCCAGACATATGAGGGGTGGGTGCCCAGGACTCCCAGCAGTGGACAGAGACATGTGAGGGGTGGGTGCCTATCACTCCCAGCAGTGCCCAGACATATGAGGGGTGGGTGCCCAGGACTCCCAGCAGTGGACAGAGACATGTGAGGGGTGGGTGCCTATCACTCCCAGCAGTGCCCAGACATATGAGGGATGGGTGCAGAGGAACACCAGTAGTGGACAGAGACATGTGAGGGGTGGGTGCCTATCACTCCCAGCAGTGCCCAGACATATGAGGGGTGGGTGCCCAGGACTCCCAGCAGTGGACAGAGACATGTGAGGGGTGGGTGCCTATTACTCCCAGCAGTGCCCAGACATATGAGGGGTGGGTGCCCAGGTCTCCCAGCAGTGGACAGAGACATGTGAGGGGTGGGTGCCTATCACTCCCAGCAGTGTCCAGACATATGAGGGGTGGGTGCCCAGGACTCTCAGCAGTGGACAGAGACATGTGAGGGGTGGGTGCCTATCACTCCCAGCAGTGCCCAGACATATAAGGGGTGGGTGCAGAGGAACACCAGTAGTGGACAGAGACATGTGAGGGGTGGGTGCCTATCACTCCCAGCAGTGTCCAGACATATGAGGGGTGGGTGCAGAGGAACACCAGTAGTGGCCAGAGACATGGGGGTGGGTGCAGAGGATTCCCAGCATAGTCCAGACATATGAGTGGTGGGTGCATCATCCTCAGATGACCACACCTCCATGGGTTCATTAACGCATCCCCAATGTGTGAAAATGTTGAGAGTACCATATCAACACATCACTGACAGCACTGTCCCACTCCCATGAGGATGGACGTCTTTCCCCCACGGCATGACACACCACATGTGGGTGTGAGGACAAATGACTCATGCATACCCACCCCTGGCCGATGCAGCACAATACACACACTGAGAACATGTCACAAGACTGCATAGTTATGTGAAAGCCTGCTAAACTAAGATAGCCTAAGGGAGTACACACTGTCATGCACATTCCAGGACTGATAGGAATGTACAGGTGCTGGCACAGCCACCAAGTAGTTGTCTCCCATGGAAGGAATAGGGTGGACTTCCCACAGATACAATGACCACAATTGTCAGTCAGATCACCAAATACCCTGCAGAACAAGTACCAATTGTGTGCTAGGCTGGGAGTACACACATGCATAGTGCGGAAAAGTGACAATTTCCACATGGAGGCATGGCAACATACTCTATACACAAGTACAGTGACCACCAAGGATGGCACAGAGGATGCAGCCGGAGACATTGCTGAGCAGGCATGGGCCTAGTAGAAGTGAACCGTCTGCCACCAAGGATATGTAGACACAGGTCAGCACAACAATTGTGCAACTCCCTGCAGGGAAGATGTCAGGTACCACAGAGGAAGGAACACTCCTTGGGACAATGTCTCCAATCACAAAGAGCATACACGAGCAAAGAATATTTGCTGAGACCTTGTGGTGGCCCGCAGATACCAGGGTCCACCCCATGAGCAACATACTACAACATTTCCCACACACCTAACACATGATCACCACCTCAACTCATGGAGCATCATCCCCAACATCAATACCTGAAAAGCAATCGTGTTCAAAGGGAAAACAAAATGCTTTATTCAGCAGTAAAATAAAATGTATGAAAGGACATAGGCCAGTCCAGATGCGATGTCCTGGGGGGGACACATGTCCATGCATCTCCCCTAGCTTGCCTGCACATTTGAAACCTCTGGTTCATCGACTGGGGTGGGGGCATCATGTGGGGAAGGACCAGGCACCGCAGGGACAGGAGGGGGAAGGGTAGGTGTTGTGGGTGCAGGGACGGATGACTCCACCACAGGGGGTGGGGCAGAGGCAAAGGTGGAGGTTAATATGGCGCTGCACACGTCCGCAAGGTCTGCCAGCATCTCCCCTGCACCTGAATGAACCACAGGCCCCAAGGAGGGGGGGGGCGGAGGGATGGGTTGCAGCGCTACTGGGGGAGGTGGTGGATAGGGGGGGACTCAACTCCCCTACCCGTGGAGTGCCTTGCCCGTTTGTGCGATGGTGAAGCTGTGGGGCTGAGGCCCAGCACAGCCAAGTAGGCCTCCTTCTCAGACTGTGGGGCAGGGGAGCCGAGAGGTGTGACATTGGAGGGACTGGGGAGTGAGGCATGCAGACTCCGACTGTGGCTGCATGTCTGCCTGTGTGCCCTAGACCCAGTGGGTGTGCCTACTACCCCCTGAGTGTGCGTGACTGGAGGTGTGCACTTGCCCTTCCCTGTTGGTGTGCTGGCTGTGTCTGGTGTGGTGCCTGCCTGGGAATGTGTGTGTGTGCTTGGGACAGGCATGGGAGTGGGAAGTGTGGATGGTGCAGGGGTAGGTAGGGGGACCAAGCGCTGCAGGAGACCCACTGCTGCCGTCAGTGACGAGTCCATTGACCTCAGCAACATCCGTTGGTCAGACATCGCTGATGACATGCCCTCCCTGTACGACACCATCTGGGTCAGCAGTGTGGTGTGGCCATGGAGGACAGTCAGGATCGATGTCTGCCCAACCTGTAACTGCCGCTGAATGTCCACAGACTCGGAAGTGAGGGCAGCAGGGGAGACAGGGGCAGGGGGTGCGGTGCCTGGCACGAAGGAGACACGTTGTTGCCCTACAGAAGGGACCCGAGCAACTGGGAGGGCGGTGATGGGAATGGAGGGGGCGGTGACAGTTGTAGTGCTGCTGCCAGCTGTTGGAGCAGCCTCCGTCCCCTCAGGGAGTTCAGCCTCGGACCCGTCAGCGTCGTAGTCTGTGATGTTACTACCCAGGTCCTCCGCCACACTCCCCTCGCCCTCCGTGCCACTTGATGCTGCCGACTCGCCAGGAGTGGTGGCACTGGTGCTGGATCCCTCCTCCACGTCCGTGCAGGTGTCTCTCTCTGTGTCCCCTGATGATGCTGTGGGCAAGGTGAAGAGACAGGAAATAATCAGTCACCTGCGTACATCTGACACATGAGTCCAAACATAATACGTCACAGTGCATATCATGAAATGCATCATGAGTAACATCTAGATGACTCCGCACATATGTAAGCCCTGCACTCCCCAGTTGGTTCACCCACCATGCCACCTTAAAGAATGAAAATCCGCACACTACAGCGAATAACTTGAGATCAAATTATACAGAGAAGCTAGTGTCTGTGAACAGTGGAGCACAGCCAGACTATGAAGCCATGCCACCCCTTGCTCGCTGTGAACGAAACAGTATTGGTGCACCCAATGCCAAATTACATACGCCAATGCTGAAGGTGTACCCACACTCATAGACCTGTGAGTACTTTAGAAAATCCAAAGAAATACTTTCTGATTCATTGGGAATCACAATACTTCACAAAATTGACAAGTTTGGAATGTGTGAATGTTCCACTTGTGGAACAGAACACACATGTGCATGAATATCAGAAGTCACATAAGGAGGTGCACACAAAAGTACATTTACACAGTCATTGTATGAGCTGCCAGCCTAATGCCAAGAAGCCATTGTTAAGAAGAAATGTGGTATCAGGAAGTACTAATACATGGCACCACGGTGGTCCGGATGACTGGACACCGGTAAGTTGGTATCAGCAACAACCAAGGACTAACCCTAAAGCAAACACACTGTGGGAACATGGACATGTATAATTCCAGAACCAAATTTGGACTGTAGTGTGCCTTTGTGTGAAATGTGCCAGCGTGTTCCCCCAAAGTGTAAAGGTGGTTTCTTGTGCACTTCCTTGGGAGACATCTGTCATGCAGGCACATAATTGCCCTTCGCAATAATCAAAGTGAAGCATCTAAACTATTGGGACATGTTGACAAGTGCAGTGAGTGCCAAGGTACAAGACTTCTTGAATGACAACTTAAAACATGCCACCTGTCACATGGCCCTCTGTACCATGATGACACAGTTGGCAACACATCTGACCCACTACCTGTCATGTGGATTGGCACACATGTTCAGTCACAGGACAATGCATTAGCCAATGGCCCTGAAATAGTGTTGGAATAAGGAGCACCTGCACTGAGGAGACACCCTGATAGGAACGAAGAATGTCCACACAGATGTCAGCACACACAGACCAAACCACATAGCATCGGGAGCACACACCGGTGCCAAGAATGGATGAGCTCGAAACATGTATTGTAACTTTTGACACATGCTGCAAAGCACAAACATGACACCCTGCACAACATGTCTGGGTCACTGCACGTTGAGTGTCAGTCCAGAAAATTAGCACACACAGGTCAGACCTGGCAAGGAGACATAAGGTTTTGACATGTATGCCTTTCCTGCACAAACCCCCCATACATAAGACAATGTGATTGAGACAGAGCAAGTAGTTACACCTCTCAATCTGTGTTTACTAAAAGGGGAATCAAGAACTCCTAAATGTACTCAACATCACCTTGTGAGGCAGACCACACATATATCTGTGTCAAACAATCATCAACTGATAGTTGTACATAGACACACAGGCACTGCCCAGTGTGAGTATGCACAAGCCTAATGGGGTCACCCTGTACAGTGGACACATGTAGCACACTTTACGTTAATACAAATTAGGGCAGGGAACAATGCCACAGAGGCCTAACTATGCTGAACACACAGAGACTGGCCACAGTGTGTGATGCCACACATGATTCCTAGGAAAAGGGGTCTCATGGGACAGTAGTGGGCACACTGCTCCATGGTCCTGGAATGATTTGACTGTAACTGGAGCAACCGTCCCGGCCCTATGCATATCTCCCACTCATGCACATCATGTCTGAGGCCACTACATTGGTCATGCATGCTGCAAGGGTGTGTATTTAAAACCTCACACTCCTATGTGGAGCCTCAGGACAGTGCCAACAATTATGGACCCCCAAATGAGTGGACAGGACAGGGCACAGGCAAGGTACCAACACATGTCACAGACCACCCGCACACATGATGCATAAAGCATTGTGCACCGTGATTAACTTGCAGCCTAGATGACCATGTGCAATAGTGATTACACACAGACCAGGGAACACATGTCAAGGAGGGGAAGGGAGGAAGAACAGCAGCGGTTGACTAGGGGGAACAAGAGATGCACTGCACATATAAACCCTGGCAGTGTATCCATGCAACTGAGCACTTCCAAAAGCTGGTGACACACAACAGACACACATGTACCTACCCCCTTGCTGCTGCTGCTTCTCCTGTAACCGCCTATCCATCTCAGGGAAGACCACCACCAGGACACGCTTCATTTGGTGGGTCAGGCGCCGGCGCCCGCCCTGTTTTCGTGCTGGTGAGTCCCCCAGCAGGACCCGGGCGATCCTCCTGGTCCACCACCGGATGTCCTGCCAGCGTTTCCTCACCTGGGCCAGGCGCCAACTGCGACCCTCCACGGAGATCACAGCCCTGACGGCCCGCTTCCATATATTCCCCTTCTCATAGGCGGTTACCTGTGAGGATGACAAAGTGAGAATAGATCACTACACCTGCTCCATGTAACAGAGACACACATTAGAACATCTTTGATTTGTTGAACAGGGCATAGCATGCTGCAAACTAATAGCACCTTCGTCATAGGGAATTTCGCCTCTGTGTAATCCCCAATGCACTACATGCCCGTAGGCGTACACCATAGAGATACGGGCCGTACACGCGTGTGTACGGCCCGTATCTCTATGGCGTACGCCTACGGCAACACTACCATAGGGATACGACCCCTACACACGCGTGTACGGCCCGTATCTCTATAGTGTATGCCTACGGCAACACTAGCATAGGTATACGACCCCTACACACACGTGTACGGCCCGTATCTCTATGGCGTACGCCTATGGCAACACAACCATAGGGATAGGACCAGTGTGTACACGTACGTGTGTACGGTCCGTACACACACGCGTACTCCTGACCAACCCCCTTTATAGTGATACAAATGTACACACGCCCTCAGAGCGTGTGTACGGTGCATTTCACAGCTTACACTGGTGATAGGAGGCGCACAGGAAAGGAATGGAGGTGTCAGACTCGCACAGGAATGCACATCAAGTCATTGTCAGTGCAGTCCTTCATGTGTAGGGCCTAGGTGTGTCAGGCAGTGATATGGCACATGTCTCCTCATGTTTTAACCCAATAGTTGTGTGATGACCTGTGTACACATGTCATGTGTGATGGGGCACTATGTGGCACACTTCCCCTTCACACCTTTAACATATGTGCATGTAGTACTAACTTGTCAAGCACTGCATCACTGGCATGGCACAGTCACCAACACCCGCAACTGTCCCCTGATGCCAGGTACACGGATGATGACACCTGACATCTAACTACCAGCGTGCCACGATGTGACTATGTCATGTGTGTGTCTTGTGTTCCCATGAGCTTGCTGTTGGTGTTCCGTCAACTGCATCTGCTGTAGCTGCATCCAACATGTGTCTGTGTGTAGATGCCCATGTCACACTATTACGCGCACCAGGCCACATGTGGAATCACACGTAACGTGTGTCTGTATGCATCGAACAGGGAATTGCGAGCTGAGGACATATCTGCGTAGTCTCAATGTCTGTGTGATCAGTTTTGACATGTACCCCTTCATGGCAAGGTGTGTGGTCTGTCCTTTTTCAATGACATGTGATCTGTGCGTCTAGCTTGCCGCCAGCTGTCTGTATGAGATAAGATCCTTCAAATGTACATATGTGGATGTATGTCACTCCTGTAATGTGTCTGGCTGTTCACTCACACTGGCCCACAGCTACTTTCATGGCATGTCATGTAGACCTTGAGAATCCACGTTTGTAGCTGGCTCTTGGTAGGAGTATGACCTGGCTGGCAAACGTGTGCAGGATGTATTGCACAGACCAGACTCTGTATGTAGCATATGTGTATTAGCTGTTGAACATGTGCTCAGTTCATTGACATTGGTGTAGTAATGTATTCAATCTTCGTTATTCCTTCCAAATTTCTGCAGGGCAACGCCTCTCCCCCGACCAATGCCAGACTTGGCTGCCATGAGGGAACGCATACGCCGCTACAGATTCCCCCAACAGTTAATTGTGGACCTGACAAACAGGCTGGCACCACACCTCCAACCGCAACACAGTTATCCGACTGCGCTGACCCCCAAGATGAAGGTGATGTCAGCCCTACATTTCTCTGCCACCGGTACGTTTCAATTGACCATAGCTGATGTGGGTGGCATGTCCCAGACCATGTTCAGCCGTGTCCTGCATGATGTTTTAGAAGCCATGTTGGAGCACCTGGATGAATTCATCCATTTTCCAACTCGTGAGCAGTTGACAGGTATCAAGGGTGAGTTCTATGCCCTGGGAGGGATGCGCCATGTAATTGGGTCCATTGATGGGACACATGTAGCTTTGGTACCACCACAGGCACAGGGGGTAGCCTTTCGAAACCGTAAACATTATCACTCCATTAATGCCCTTGTGGTGTGTCTTGCTAACATGCTGATTTCCCATGTCTGTGCACGTTTTCCATGGTCAGCACACGATGCCTACATCATGAGGCGTAGCAGGGTGCCAGAAATGATGCTGCAGCTGCACAACGAACGAGCATGTCTTGTTGGTGGGTAGACTCTGTTTGTCCAGTATTTAGCGGTATCTTAGTATGTGACGGCATCTCCTGACCCAATAATTTACATGATGTTTCCATGTAGGGGACTCTGGCTATCCCAACATGCCATGGCTGGTGACGCCTCTCCGCAACCCCAGAACTGCTGCAGATCACCGTTACAACAACGCCCATGGGCAGACCAGGCAAGTGATTGAGAGGACGTTTGGCCTCCTGAAGAGCCGATTCCGTTGCCTCCACAAGACAGGCAGGTCCTTCCCATATGCACCGGGGAAGGTCTGCAAAATCTTCCTCGTGTGCTGCATGCTGCACAACATGGCAGTGGAGAAAGCTGTGCCACTCATCCTTGATCCGGATGAGCAGGAACATCCACCCGTGGAGGATGACAGCCTTGGTCATGAGGCAAGTGAGGAGGAGGAGGAGGAGGAGGAGGAGGAGAACATCCGGAGTCAGCTCTTACGCAACTTCTTCTCATAATGGTGAGTCCCTGGGTCTGAGTGTGCACGCTTGGAGCCTTGTGTGGCATGTGTTGTAATGTGTGTGTCCAGCTGACTGTATGCCAAGTGACTTTGAGGTGTGTTCTGATGTGTCACTCGAGTGCTGATGTCATTCCACACATTTTAGCTGACACACTCAATTGACAAGTAGCATGGTGTCACCTTAGTCATGTAGAGTACATGATCATGCATGCGGACGACTATGTTTTTCCTGACTTCTTGTGTGTCTCTCATCCCCAGGTAGTTGCGCATGCTGTCTGCTCGTGGCATTGTTGTGCTCCTGCTATTCCTCATGAGTAATGCAACGTGTGCTGAATCAGCGTTACATGCACGGACATTGTGAAAAGTCTCCTTTGGGTAAGGATTGCAGCAAGGCATTTTGGGTGTGGTAGTTGTTTGTAATGTGTGGGCACTGCTCCTGTGCATGTTTTGTTACTATGCATACATGTCGACTCACCATAGGGCACATGACATGTAGCATGACTCACATGAATTGATAGTCACACTTCGTGACAGTCATCTGTTATGGGATTGTGGATTTTGATGAAGGCATCAATGTGTGTACAACTTCCCTCGGTAACATACGTGAGGCTACGGGTGGACATATTGCGGGACATCCCCATAAGAGGCTCAGTGGGGAATTGCAGCTTCTCTGTGTGCAGCAGGGGATGTTTGGCTCACCCCCTTCACTTGTGTGCCACTCCAATGGATTTACAGCATCTGTGGTGCGAAGGGGGTGTCCAGTGTAGGTCCCACATGTTAATCCAAAAGACCTGTGAGTCTGTTAATATTGATGCATTTCAATAGGTGTGAGCCTGAGTAGTAAAGGTGTTCCTCAGCCTCCAAGGTGCCTCATCTCTGTCAATGCAGGTCTCTTGCCACTGTGCATGTGCCATCTCTGGCATGGTTGTCAAGGATTGTGCATATGAGTCTATGTGTAGATTAGCAACCTGCATGCTGTTCTTCATGTATTTGATTCTCTATTGTGCATAAAGTCCATGGCTGTGTATGTGTTTTGGTATGTTGGTCCCCACAACGGGCCATCAACACCTTCTGGGGTGTGTTTCCTGTGCGCAGCTCGGCCTTCAGTTTCCTGATCCGGTGTCAGTCATCTTAGGTGATTGCGCATCCTTTGTCTCTGGGTGTGCCATTGAAAACCGGTCACTCCTTCCTTGACATACACCTGTTGCAGTAGTCCTTTCTGACATCCTAGTCTTTGTGTGGAAATTGTGGCATGGTTCCCAGGACATGCCGCCTGCTGTTGCAGCCACTGCAGCAAGGGCACACGAAGTTTCCTGATTTGGCAACACACACACATCAAAGATGCTCCTCCCTTCCTCCCTCAACCCATTCATTTGCCTGTCATCAGCTTGTCTGTGCCACAGTTGCGGCCACGCAGTGCCAAAGGCTGGACCGTCTGCACATGCAACGTGCACATTGCACGACCCTCAGGTCCTTGCATGACCCACATCACACTACAGTCTGATGTTGCAGCCACCCTCCAAGCAATGTCCATCCAAACATCTCCCGCCTGCTCTCAGGCATACACTAAGCGCACACACAACACCTTTGCATGATGAGTGTGCAACTCCGACTGACTACACAGTGCTGCCACGCCTTCCAGGCCCTGTCACACCCACCAGGTCATGTCCCTCCTACTCCCCACTGGCTCTGTACCCCAGCAAGGCCATGGGAGTGGGACTAAAGGCTTCTGCATGTAGTATGCTGTCGTCGTGAGGCACATGGCACAGGTATCTCTCAGCGTGTCAATCTACAATGTGTCCAGGACCCCCCTCTCCACCATCACATGTGCACACAACCTCAACAACTCGTATGCCATTGACAGCCAGGTGCTCCTCACCCTCACCAAGGATGCAGACATTGCCAGTTCCAATATTCAAGATTGCATGAGATCCATTGATGAATGGCAGAACAGCAGCCACCTGAGGCTGGACTTGTACAGGACTGAGGTCAACATCTGAGGATTGTCCCCTTACAGCTGGGTCAACTGCTTGCGTCCCACCCGCAGAAGCCCCGCACAAGCACCCAGTGTCCACGCACACAAGATGGTGTGCATCATGGATTGCTTGCTCACATTTGCCATGGTAATCACCAGCATCTGTACCTCAGACTGCAACACCCTCTGCATTATGCACATGATCTCCAGATAGATCCACTCCAAGGAAAGACGGACTATTCCCCAAGTCCATGACAACATCCGTGTCAAATACTGCCCTGCCCTCTACGGGGCAGCCACATCCAAACTCCCGGGACACTTGTCCACATCCAGGCTGCATCTGCACACCTCAGCTGCAACATCCCGCGCCCCAGCCACATCACCGTCCAGCAGAGATAGCTGCAATGGATCACTGTGTGCTGCAGGATGACCTTCAGACTCCCCACCCACACTCAGGAGGCAGGCCACAACCCCGACCCAAAACCAACCTTGTACCACTGTCATCCGAGACCCCGTAGTGCCATCTCCGTGCATCCAACCTTGACCTGGCCACCATTCTTCAGATACACCGTACTCCAGCATCCAGGACATAGTTCAACCACCTGGGAACACATACCTGGGACTCCCTCCCCGGGAACCTCCAAATGAGGCATGACCTCTACGCCTTAATGATACTCTTCAAAATAGGTCTGTCCGCACAGTATTGCAAGCCCCCCTTTCAGCAGCTAGAGGCCATCACAGGTGAGTATTGTGCTCCATGTCTGCATTGACTTATAAATTGTGACCCATGTGTGTCCTGTACCAGACTCAGATCCCAGGGTATGGATGGCTGGAGTTAGTTCAACACTCACGCATAGTTTGACATTTACACACACATATGTTGTGGACTAATGCCAAATGACAGCAACATCTCATGACAAAAAGAGAGATTTTATTTTTGGTGGGGTAAGTCTTTTGGTAAATGTACTAAGGTGCTCTACTGGGTGCATAGAATCCAAAGTTCACAGGGGGAGATGGCATCCTTGTCAGTTGGAGTCATCAGAGTCCAGACCACAGTGTTGGTCATCATTGGTCAGACTGTGGCCAGCAAGTCCATGTGGCAGAGAATGTCATTGGGTGAGGTGCTGCTGTTGCGCCAGTGGGCCAGGTGCCAGGCCAGGTGACCTGGGAGATGTGGATGGTCCGCTGACTCTCACGGTCTTTTCCGTGGACGACCCACTTTCCTGGGGGGACCCTCAGATGCAGGCCTTGACGATGTCTGTGATGCTCTGTTGGATGAATCCTCCTCCCCCTCCCTCCCTGTGGCTGGTGGTGGTCTTCGCCTGGTGGCACAGGGAGGGTTGCCCATGTTGTCGGCGATCCGACGGAGTGAACGGCTCATGTCCGTTTGCACCGCCAGGAGCTCAGCCAGTCTTGCCTCCATCCGTCGTTGGTGTTGTTGTTGACTGGCATTTTGCTCGGCCTGCAGGTTCTTCATCTCGTCGAGGGTCCCTTTCATCTCTGTGAGGCTCGACACTACCTGGCTGATGCCCCTGGTGTCACGCTGGTATGTGTCCAGGATGTGGCGTATGTGTGACATACCGGTTCCCTCAGCTGCCTGGTCAGGCTCTCGCCTCCGCCTGCCTCCACTCCCACCACCCCTGCCCACACGAGCCTGGCCTGCCATTGTGGGCACATCGGGTCTACGAGACCCCTGAGGGATGGAATTTTCGGGGTTGTCTGCCTCCTCCTGGGTGCCCGGAGAACCTTGTCCCTCCTGGTCAGACTGGCTGTGTTGTTCAGTGCGAGCAGGGCTTGTGGGTGTCTCCTGGGATGTGTGCGGAATGGGGGTGGTGGTTGGCACAGATGTACCTGACGCAGGTGCTGCAGGGGCTTGGGCACCAGAGGGGCCAGGTTGGTCGGGGTCATCCACGGAGTGGTGAGAGTCGTCGCTGCTGGTGGGATCATCTTCACGCTGAGCCTGGGACTGTGATTGTTCCCCCCCATTGTTGGGGGGAGGTCGATGACGTTGCCCTGTGTGTGAGAGAGAGACAATGTTAATGCTGTTTCATGCCACATCCATGTTTCATACATATTCAAGTTGTCACAGTTCCTCCAGGTAGTTGAATGTGCCTAGCATTCCTCTCAATGTCTACTTGGGGATGGGTATGTTGCGGGGGACAGATTGGTATGTTCTCCTGAGTGTTTGACCAGTAGAATTTTGGGTTGGATGCTTATTTGGCGATGGATTGGTCTTGTTGTGTCACATGTCCATTGTGAGAGTGGGTAAATCCGTTGCCTGCCCCGGGGGTGTGTGCTTGTGTGAGGGGGGGTGTGTGACCGGGCCTGCTGCTGGGTGTAGTGTGATTTGTCATTGGGTTCCCCAGGTGATGTGTCTGTCCCCTCATGGTGCATGCTGGCATGACAGTGAGTTTGAGTTCCTGTGCTAGATATCTGAGCTTGTGGAGTTGGTGTTTGAGTGTACAGTGGTCACAGGAGGGCCTTGTGCTGCATACAGCAGGGCCAAGTGTCAGCTACCTTGTCAGTACTTTGCCAGTCCCTGTGCATTGTGCATGGTGCATGGGTATGTCGCTAGGCCATATGGGCTGAGAGCATTGGTGTCTGCTTCTGAGTTGCACAATGTGTTGTGTGAGCCCCACCCTCCCAGCATCCCGGACATCCAGTCTTGGGTTTGTGGTTGGTGTGGCCTGGGACATGGCATTGCCTTTATTTGTGAATGGGGCATGGAGACGTTAGTGGCATGAGCATGGTTTTTGAGTGTGGTTGTGTGCGGTGAGGGCTTGGGGGAATTTGCGTGCATTTGGTGTATTTGTGGTGTGGATGCCATTCCCCCCATGTTACGTGAGTTGTTTGTGTACTCACCAGGCCTTCGACTCCGTGTACTCCCACCGGCGGAAGCATGGCCATCACCTTCTCCTCCCAGGGATGGTAATGTACGGGTCTGCGGGGCAGCCCACCTCCAGGGATGTTACTCTGGGCGTTTTCCTCGTTCATTTTCCTCTTGACTGCCCTGCGCAGATCGTACCACCTGGCTTGGCATTCATGCCTGGTCCTTCGGATGGGCGCAACAGCATTCACCTTATCGACGATCCTCTGCCACAGGCTTGTTTTTTGGGCTATGCTGGTCTGTCTGACCAATGTTCCAAACAGCTGTGGCTCGACTCTGATGACTTCGTTGACAAGGAGGTCCAGCTCCGCCCTTGTGAACTTTGGATTCTTGTCTGTGGGCATGGTGTGTGGTGTGGGTGTGGATGGTTGTGGGTGTGTGGGTGTGAATGTGATGGTGTGTGTGTGAATGTGAAGAGAGGGTGTTTGTGAAGGAGGTTGTGTGAAGGTGTGTAAGTTAAGGTGTAGTTAAGGTGTAAGTAAGGTGCAGTTGTTTGTCTGTGGGGTCTGTCAGCAGTGGGTCTGTTGCAAAGGCTCATGGGTTGTGTGTGTTGGCCCTTTTTATTGGTCCATTTGTGGGTGTGGCTGTGTTTGAATTTGTGGTGGGTGTGTTATAAGAGGTGGTTGTGACTTAGGGCCTCTGTTTGCCTGTTTGGATGTGCCAGGTCAGTCATAGAGCTGTATTTCCTCATGTAGACGTGTTTTGTGGTGTTGTGCGAGTCGAATTGACCCTCCTTGTGCTGTTTTACAGTGTCCTGGTTCTGTACGAGTATTTTTCGCGTAGGTAAGGTCCGTACATACGCGATGCTGGGTGAGGGTGCTGGGGTATGGTGTTGGGGTACGGTGCGTACAGGTACGGGGCTGGGGTACGAGCCTGGGGTGCAGCACGTACAGGTGGGGGGCTGTGCTACGGTGTTGGGGTACAGTGCGTACAAGTGCGGGGCTGTGCTATGGGGTTGGGGTACGGTGCGTACAGGTGCGGGGCTGTGCTACGGTGTTGGGGTACGGTGCGTACAGGTGCGGGGCTGTGCTACGGTATTGGGGTACGGTGCGTACAGGTGCGGGGCTGGGGTACGGGCCTGGGGTGCAGCGTGTACAGGTGCGGGGATGTGCTACGGTGTTGGGGTACGGTGCGTACAGGTGCAGGGCTGGGGTACGGGCCTTGGGTGCAGCGCGTACAGGTGTGGGGCTGTGCTACGGTGTTGGGGTACGGTGCGTACAGGTATGGGGCTGGGGTACAGGCCTAGGGTGTGGCGCGTACATGTGGGGGGCTGGAGTACGGTGTTGGGGTACGGTGCGTACAGGTACGGGGCTGACATACGGGGGTACGGTGCTGACATATGCGGGGGGAGGGTGGGCTGTACGACTCGTATCCGGGCACAAGTTTACCCGTGTACATGTGTGCTACAGCGTTCGCTCCGTACGGGGTCTTTTACATGCTGTCGTGTATTCGGACGGGCGGTGCGGATCGTACTTGCGCGGTCGGACTTCTGTTTTACGATTTGCACGTAAAAATGTCGGGCTCCCTCTCGTAGACTTTTCCCGACGCTAATCGGACGTAAAAATTTCCGGATCCCTCTTGGACCATTTTCCAGACGCAATTCGTATGTATTTTTCACGTACGAATCGTACTTCGCAGTTTGTAGGGTACTTGTACGATTTGTACGTGAAAATATACGGATTCGAGTCGTACGCACATTTTTTTTCCCGGATCGGAATCGGCACCTTAGTGCTATTTTCTTAGTGGCAAAGGCTCTCTTGCGTCTAAAACAGCACTAAAGGAAGCAGAACACAAATAGCAAGAATGAGTAGCCACTCGCTAAATGTGTTCTTGCCGTACTCGTTTGCCCCCCAAATTAGCAATGCAGAGTGATTGTGTAGTTTTCAGTAATTCTGCATCAAAGACTAACTCAGAATTACCAAAATTACTCTGATTACTCCAGTGTAATTGAAATTCCACCAAGGCCTAATTTTCATCAATGGTTCAGATATTAGGTGAAGTTCGTAGCTCAGCTAGAGACCCAAGACACTTAGAATAACCTGCACTCAGGACCTTGTTTCAGGAATCTTTTATCCGATCAGCTGCTAATGTAATTAAGGGCGGTAGACTGTTTAGAGTTTGAGAAGAGGAAGTGTGCCCCGTATGTAATCCTCCATATGAAATAAGAATGCAACAAGGTTACTTGAGGTGTTATTAAGTAGTTGAATAAGATATAAAATTACTTGCTTATGTTTTCTTCAGATTCCATTTTTGGACTTTGAAGACGTCCTTATGACCTTTACGGAAACAGATTTTTTTTAACCCTCAACTAAACTCTTATGTATGCTTTCTGCATTTGCAAAAAGTTTGAGCAAAACAGAACGTATTGGCTGAAGTCGCAGTTTCCTAAATGAGGCATCCTGTTGTGTCAAGACACTGCAAACATGTGCTTAAATTGTGGCATTCCCACCAATCTCTTTAGTACAGTGTTTCATTTGAGACGGTGGTGTCTGGTGTGGAGCACCAGCACTGAGTTATCAACACCAGCACTTATGACCGTCCGCCACATGGTGACATTTTCTGTCTAATTTTAAAATGAACAAAACAACAGATGTTTTGTAATTCAATATGCAATGAAAACGACTAATAATTGCCACCAAAGCTGTTGTTATAGGTTTGGGTGGCCTGGAATAATCTAAATTGTCACACTTGTACTTGTGTTGGTACTGTCATTGGCAGAGCTGGCAGAGAAAATGGTTGGTGCAAGCTGCAGCAGCCTCCTGAGAATGCTCAGGCACTTATTTTTCTACAAATTGTACACACATATAGTGTCATGAACTATCTCTCGGTAGCTTTAGGTGGGATTGGGAAACAAAAATGACACCACTATGAATAGCTGCTTCTACACTTTATCTTGTTTTAGATGATCTATTCTTTTAAATATTTTTTTTATAGATTATATCATATTTTTTCCATCTAATCACCTTCACAAATCATTTTTTTAGATTCTGTAATTTTAACTGGGTCGATGGTGCCGAGTTTGTTTTTTGCAATGACTTTAAATTATGAAGCAATACACTTTTTTTATTGAATTATTATCCTTTCCTATCTAGTTTCATTGAAGGAAATAGCTCCACTGCATGTCTTCACTTAACCATAAATCAAATCTGCATTTTTCATATAACGCGACAAGAACCCGTGGTCCCAATTCACACAATCTATTGGTGGAAAATTCCACACACAAAGATTTACATGTATTCCAAGGTGTCTCTGAATGAAAGCAATTCAGCAGCTTCGGGTGTAGAACTATGGTACTTCTGCAGACACGCCAGAGGCAGCCCTGCTACTGAACAGAGGGTTTGCGTTTACGCCAGCAAAGATTTGGTTGCTGGCAAGAGGGACTCACTTAGCCCACGAAGAGTGGTTTTACTGTACCACGTTGTCATACTTCATGATGGATTAATGACTTATACACACAAGATCCACACTTAGGAAAAGAGTTCTGGAATACACTAAATCTTGGACACAGTAATCACTGTTGTCCTTTACTGTGCAAATATCACTGGAGTACTAGTACCCATTCAGGGTCGGCAATACAACCGGAACTAAGGACCCATACAAAGAAATTAGAGCCCTGAAGAAGTCGCTGCACACAACAATTAAGCGTGCCGAAACATGTGTTGGCTAAGGATCTCAAGATTAAACTGAAGTGACTGTTTCAACAGAGGAACAAGAGTGTTTTTTATTATTGTCAATGATACATAATATATACTATTGGCGTGTGCAAGGGACTGTTGTTGTGGTTTATCAGTGGTTATCCACACATTGGGGAGGAAGGTGG
Source organism: Triturus cristatus (assembly GCF_964204655.1). NCBI lineage: Eukaryota > Metazoa > Chordata > Amphibia > Caudata > Salamandridae > Triturus > Triturus cristatus. The sequence goes on along the minus strand of NC_140594.1, from coordinate 976,389,900 downwards.
CTCTCCCCACCCTTATGCACCGCAATCATAATTGTACAGTAGTATACAATAACTGCGTATTTCCAAGGAGCGCTATTACCCTACACAATCCACTGACCAAGAAGTCCCACTAATACTCACAGTATTACCAATAGAAACTTTCAGGATGTATTTTAAGTTTAAATCCACCAAGTGTAGTTATACATAGCGTAAGTGGCGATCGCCCCTATTCTATAAATAACTAGGGGAGAGGAGTTGGCCTAACGGCTAGGGCGGTCGGCCTCGAATCTGGGTAAGTGGGCTCAAGTCTTGGCAACGATGCTGAACATCCTGTGATTCTGGGCAAATCACTTAATCTCCCCGAGCCTAACATAAAATAAAAAAATTAAACACGTAAAAAAATTAATGCGTCCTCATGTAATGTAACTGGTGCTATGTAAAGCGCTCTGATACCCAATTCAGGTCAAGTTCGCGCTCTATAAAACTCTGTAAAATAACAACTGTGAAGTGAAAAAATATGGAAACAGGCGTCACCCTAGACAAATGTAAAATAAAACTAAAAACAGTTTTAAGCACATATGAAACTGATACACTATACTTTGCCCTTTTTAGGTCTAGCCTAGCTGCAGCGCGCATGCTCTGCGAGGCATGCTGTATTAGGGTATGCACTCGAAGCCCCCCCCACTCTCGCCCATATTTGTGTCATTGTCCTTCGTAAATGCTGGTTTCTGATTTGTAAATAGTCCATCCTTGGTACCACCTTGTCTGCATTTGTTACCGCCGTGATGACTGGACCTTTTACTTGGCTTGTTACACGGTCTGCATTATAAGTGGGGAGCACTATTTTGTTTATTGGCAGTGATGGGGACAATGGCGGCCTATTTTCTTATACAGCGCTATGCCGCTCTAAACTGTATGCAGAGCGTGGTGCCAGCTTCAGGGACACCGTGCTTGGTTTCATTTTTTATTTTTTTAATCTTTAATACTGAGCGTGGCGCCCGCTTCAGGAACACTACAATTGGTTTCAGTTTTTTATTTTTTTTAACTTTAATAATGAGTGCGGCGCCCGCTTCAGGGACACCACACTCAGTTTCATTTTTTTTTTGTGAAACTTTTTTAATGAGCCCTTTGCCCACTTCATGGACATCACGCTCTGTTTCTTTTTTTTACTTTAATAGTGAGTGCAGCGCTCGCTTCACGGCCACCGCGCTCTGCAATACAACAGATATTGCTTTTGCAAAACTTTTGGTATTGCAATGCTTTTTAATATTATAAAAGGCATTGCCATTTACAATGCCAATAGCTTAAAAACTCGCAATTGCGAGACCTATTGCATTGTAAATGCTTGTTCCTTTCTGTTGCAAGATCTTGTTGAGCCGGACACCACCTAAATACGTATTATGTATTATTGTGACTGTGCAAGTGTGTGTCACTGGCATGCAATTTGTTATGATGTGTCTTTGAATGTGTGTTTTGTTAAATGGGAGATGAGTCTTGTTTTGATATACTTCAGTATTAAATTACATATTTGTAATTGAGTATGCGTGAGCTATTCAAGCTAGTAGGACATGTTTTTAGCCAAAAGAAAAACACAGCATTTTATCCACACCCAAGCATTTCACTGAAAATAAGGTAGAACATTAGATCAAGCTGTTTTGAATTTGCAACATAGCAATCAATGGCCTGGTGACAAGGAGCTAGAATTTTGCATGTTTTGGGTTATGGACTGCTCACAACGTGAGCTATTATTTATGAATATGTTTAACCAAGTGCTCTTTATGGACAATTTTCAGTAAAACATTCAGGATGCAAGCAAATAATCCACTTCTCAATGGCTAATCTCTGTTCCATTTGTTTAAAAAAGAATACATAATTAAGAGTTGTTAGAAAACAGGAGAGGTGCCTGATGTGGTAGTAAAACAGTGTGCAGTGATGTTTCACCAACACCTTTGACATATTAAATAGTGGGGTATGCTGCGCATGGAGTAGTGAAAGAATGCCAGTCGAGTGGGGTGACTATAAAATGTAACTTGTGACAGTAATCTTTTTTCTTAAGGGGGAAGGAAGGAGCAAAGTAAATAATGGGAGGGAACGGAACAAGAAAAGGTGATAGAAGAGAGAGATGAATGAGAAAGACAAATACATGCAGAGAGGGAAATAGAGAAGGCATAGGCAGTAAAGAATAATGGATAGGGAAATAGACACAGTAAGGAATAATGGATAAGGTAATGAGATGGAGAGAGTAATAGGGAGTGATAGGGCGAGAACAAGTAAGACAGAAAAAATGAGTGAGAGAGAGAAAAAGAGAGAGAAAGAAACAAGGTACGCTGCTTTCGGGCCGCATGAGGTCCGTACCGGATTGCTTTTAGCAGCGCTGGGGTAGAACTCGGTCCCCAGCATTCCCTGCACTCGGGGAGGAGGAGTAACCCTCTCCGATGCTTCAAGGGCGCCAGGAGACTCCCGCAGCACAGGACGATGCTATCGGGCCACTTGAGGTCCACACTGGATTGCTTTTGGCCATGCTGAGGTGCGTTCCCTTAGCATTCCCCGCACTTGGAGAGGAGGAGTAACCTTCCCTGACAGTTCAAGGGCGCCGGAGACTCCTGCAGCGCGGGACGCTGCTATTGGGCCACTTGAGGTCCACACTGGATTGCTTTTGGCCATGCTGAGGTGAGTTCCCTTAGCATTCTTTGCATTCGGAGAGGAGGAGTAACCTTCCCTGACAGTTCACGGGTGCCGGGGACACGCTGCTATAGAGCCGCTTGAGGTCTGCACCGGATTGCTTTTGGCCAAACTGGGGTGGGACTCGGTCCACCTGCATTCTGTGCAGTCATGAGGGAGGAGTAACCCTTCCCTATGCTTCAAGGGCACCAGCAGACTCCTGCAGTGTGGGATGCACGCATGTGTGCCTGGGCAATGCCCGGGCAAAGGGAAGGCCTGTCTGCGCCCGTCAGAGGCCGGAGGAGGCTGGGCTACCCTTCTTGGTTTTGCTGACTTTACACGTGTTGGTGTGTTTGCTGCCTTGAATATAGAAGGAGAAGTGCGTGGGGAAGTTCCGTCTGATAATAGCCAAGAGGAAATTGGGAGGGGGGGTCAAGTGTGGGGCCCATCCCCACTGCGCCCACTTCACTTGGCAAATGCTGCAGTGAGCCATGACAGCCATTTCCAATGAAATTGAGCACACTGAAATGAGACTCTATCACGTCCATGGAGGGTGCATACCTCAATAGTTCTTCTTGTGATCCTACGTTTCCCTCAGAACTTTTACTGACTACAAACAGTAAACCTCAGGAGGTTCCCTCTGCTCTTGTTGAGGGCCCCTAATTGATTCTTAGTGTTAGCTCATCTGACAGCCCCCAACCTAGGATGGAGGCCAAACGCCCTAATCGTCTACCCAGGGCTCATGCAAGTAAAAGGGTGACTCAGTTCATCCAGCCCTCCCAACAACTGAAAGTAAACTCAGCTATGTATGAGGCTGCTCATCCTAGTGACTCAGGGGGTGAATAGACAGATAAGGAGGTTGATAAGGAATGGCAGGTTTATGGAAATACAAGGAGTCTGCCAAATGAGATTCTGTAGGTTATTGAACTATTGAAGGTTGAATTGACGCTGTGAATGTATGACATTACAATGAAAACTATTACAACGCAGACCTTTACAACGCACCTACCCTTAATATGACAGGTGTTGACCTTCCAGTGGGGTAGGAGCATTATTGGGAAGGGAGTATCACTGATTTATGGGTTTTTACTCCTGAGCTCTCCCGTTTGCTAATCACATACTTGCCCCAGATTGTCCCTTCACTTCATACTTTCTGTCAAAGCCCGGTTGATGGAATCCAAATGTGACAATAATGGTGTCAGGAAACATCCATTAAAACTCAGGCATTACAACGCAATGCCTTTACAGCAAGGTCATTACAACGCAGCTTCCATTACAATGCATGCCATTACAACACAAGCCATTACAACGCATATTCCATTATAACAAAAATTACTATTCTAACACCACGGGGTGCTTACCTCAGGGAAGGTGCCGGTCTGTGAGGGATATGCGTTGTAATGTAATTGATTGTTGTACGCAGATGTTTCAGTTTTAATTGCGCGTACACCTAATGGTCTGCAGTTTTTATTAGAATGTTTTTATTGGTTTTTTGCATGCTTTGGGCCAGAAAATTAATTATTCTAAATCGTATATGATGTCACTAGACCCAAAGAAAATGAAAACTAGGTCACATTATATCAAGGAACATCACATTGGAAAAGTGAACACATTTTGTTATTTGGGCATCCTGTTAGATATTAAAATGTACTTAAACCCCTTATTGGCTACTCAAGACATTTAGGTTACTGCCATATTGAGTCTATTTTGCATCTATTTAAATCAAAGTGCATCCCCACTGTGTCATTTGGGGCAGACATATTGAGGCACAGGCCCTGCTGCCCTATACAAATAGCTGAAAATATATATATTCTAGGAGGATATTATGGCTACCCCAGAGTGTTCCATATTACTTTGGTTTGCTGTGTGGTTAAAAAGTGATCTAGATCTTAGCAGAAAAATATTAAGGGACTACTTGGGAATGGACCATTGTTTACAGATACCATGGCTGGGGTACAAAGAGGCCACGCTGGAGGTGTTGGGTAAATCTCAATTGTTTAGTGATCCTGGGATGATCTCTAACACAGATATTGCTTGGTTCAAGGAGGCTTTGGTGACATATAGGCAGGGGGAAGGGACAAAGGTGCTCTGATCAAAAGCATGTGTACTCACCATGGGTTGGTGTCTTTCCCGAGCAAAATAGAATTTTACCTTACGCTAGATATGCCGGTTTTGCGCAGAAGTCTTATTACATACTTTCGGTTAAATATGTTTCCTTAACTTTGGGAAGGTTGGCATTGACCCTCTGATTCCACAACTTGGTCATGTAATATGGATGCTGCACAAGACACCTTACATATCACTCTTATTTGTCCCAGGTGGGCGAACTTACGACACAAGTATATTTGCCCCTTCTTTTACCATTGAATTTTAAACAAGCTAAGCCAGCACTACTATATTTATAGTTTTTAGAAAATCTAATTGTATGTTATTATGTCACATGTTTTTATCTGGTGTGTATCATGCTAAATTATGAATTTTAAAGTGGTTCTGTGTTGTGATTTTTATTCTAATTTGTACCTTTATGATTTGCTTAGTCAAATTGAATAAAGTTAATTTGATGATAATGATGATGAGAATGAAACAGAAACCACAATGCATGGTAATACTATTGTAACATACATAGCTTGAAAATAAACAGAAACATGAAGTATAGAAAAAAAGTAAAGCATATTGGAAGAGGATATTTTTACAGAGCCATGGAACTGTCAGCAGGACAAGTATATTGTGAAGAGAAACTGCCGGGAAAATCATCCCTTTGACTAAGAGGTTTATACAATGATGAATAAATAGCTTGAAGACTGGGAATACTCCATACTGCGTCCCCATTACAAGTGACCATACAATACTGGATGCTATTAGTGGTATTAGTGCACCATTACTGGGCCTTTGCAGGTGTTGACATCTGGAATGGGAGATAAAATACCAAACTCTGTGCAGCTGCACTCATTATTGTGTGGTTTTCCCCAAATTCCAGCCTCTTTTACTAGCTTGATTCCACCAAGTTTTTGAGGTGGTTATGTGCCTGGGAGTACCAGGATTGGTATCCAGTTTGAGTCAAAACAAGTGTTTTGTCTGTAAACATTACTACTGGCCCAATTATAATGAGTTCCCTAATCTTAAACTGTCTTTGAAATACTTAAAACATGGAGAGGTTCCATGTGAGCTCCAAAGAAGGTTAGGGACATCTGCAAAAGGCAGATAGTACTACCATCACATTCTTACAATAATGTGTGGGTATTTATAAGTCTCGGGAATAATTGGCACAGATTTTGTAGAGGTAGAATTATAAGAGAATTTACTGCTGCCAAACCTAACTTTTGTAGAGGGACAGCCAAAAATCTACTGAAGATTACTGAATATGGATCTTTGTGAGAAAATGTCCGAAATTATAAACATTCCCAAACTGGCAGTCAAATACTTCTCATTGCTAACTGTTTCCTCAATGGGATTCACGCTTCCTGATCTTTCAATGTTTTTCATAGCGGGCCTAACCTGTCTCATCCTTTATTAACTTCATATTCACAGTTGTTATTTGACTAGTTCATATTAGCACCAAAACACCTGTTTGCCAAATTTGCACTCACAATAGAATTCATTGGTACACTAGGTTAGAATTACTAATTTGCTAATTATAACTAATTTAGTAAGGGTGAAACTTGATGCAGTGCCAACTCAAAATGCTTATAAATATACCCCTTTGTTTTTAAATACTCCCATAAATGCCTGTTATGCAGAACTAGGAACTAACCTTTCCTACAATAATAAAAGAACAAGCTGCAAAATTTGAGATGTTGATCAGACAAATACAATATAAACTCCCCCTTCTGAGCCTTGCAAAACATCAAAACAACATAATAGCATACACAGAAGCTGAATTGAATACTCATACATAGTAGAAAACATGGTGCACACCTACTGGAGAAACCCAGACACGTAATACTTAGCTCAGCTTTGAAACTAGATTAACAGGAAAGGTTTAAAATGCCCTAGATCCCTTGCCCCCCTCCCCCCCCCCCTCTGTCTACCCGGGTTGGTTTACTCCCTCGATGCGAGGAGCACATGTTTCTGCCATTAACTTCCTCTGCCTTGTGAGTTTGATGTTTTCTGTTTTTCAAAAATATGAAACCTTTCCTGTTTGTTTAGGGACTGCGGCTGTGGCTGACTGCGATGATTAGCACTTTAGTAACTCTTTTGCTGCTTCATTGATGTGCATGTTAAGTCGTGCCTATGTTTACACTGCGTTTAGCGGCCGGCCTGTTGGTTGTAGGCCCATACTTGTATCTTTTTGAAATTGTAATAAAGGTTTTTTTAAAAAAAAAAAAAAAAAATGCCCTAGATCTTTGTCTATCTAGTAGCCATGCAAAGGTTTATTAGAACATTGGAGTGTGGAGCACTCTGTTGAATACAATGGAGTTCTCTAAGCTTCTACGGGCTGGTAGAAGCCCACAGAACAATATTCCAATGTTGGTTTTTTTCACAGCTGTGCTGTGAACAAAGGGCTTTCGGAGCCTGAAGGGATTTAAACTCCTTCGGTCTACGAGAGGCCTTTGTTTTTAGTAATTAGAACATTCTGGGGGTGGAATGTTCTAATAGCCTTAGAGCCCTCCAAGTGAGCTCTTCTGGCCATTAAAGGACTGCTGCCTTGTTAGACGCTGGAGCGGGCCTTTAATGGCCGGTAAAGCCCGTTGGGCTCTAAGGCCATATTTCAATTGCCCAAATCCCAAGCCAAGCATCTTAAAATAAATGATAAATAAAAAACATGGTTATTTGTTAGCATAAAGCCTTCTTTTTAATATTTCATTATGTCTCAAACAATTTTCTTAACTGGATCCTGAAGAAAATTGCTCATTGTTTTATAGATTTCTTGGCATTCTTTTTTCTAAACATACAGAGGAGGAGGTTCTGAAATGTATGAGGAAAATATAGCAGGATTTCCATTTTCATTACATGAATTGTACACAATAGGGTTAACTCTAAATTTGACCTTCTATCATATACTGTTTTGACATGTATATTTCAAATTTCAAATGTATTTATTTTATTGCTTGATTAATTAAAACCATTGCAGTACATATATACGATGCAACATGCATAAAAAACTAAACAGTTTGGGTGCAGATTTTAAAACTAGTCAAGACTGGCCTTTTCGCTGTTGACATTAAAAATATTTTTTGAAAAACAGATACAATTAATAAGGTTTATATGCCCCAATATGCAAAGTTGTTCGAAGAACATATTATTTAGAAAGTGTGAAGGTAACTAAGATCTTCCTAATGCTGACTATTTGTATTGGGAATTATTCTAATAGGAAGTCTCAATTTTGGTGACTGCTGTAATCTCCTGGAACTAACGCCGAAGAGTCTAGGAGAGCCGGCATGTTGGTGGGACGAGCGGGTCGACACTAAATACGTCATTGAACGGATCGACTGGCATCCTCTGTCCCAGCAAGCGCTACGCACTTTTGATACAAAGCCATTAGATGACTGCACTTTGACAGCCCTTGCTTGGTTTTCACCTATTATAATTTAGGAGTATTATGTATCTATAATTAGAAAGTGAGGCTACAAATGCAACTGTGTCCCATACAATATCGTAAATATTAAAAAGAAGGGGACTAAGGGAAAACCCCTGTGGGACACCAGTGGTGACCGGCTGTGGAGTTGAAGGGCGGGTATGCAATTATTCCTGTAATATACAGGCAGTCACTTTTTAAACAAATGGCAATTTGCAGCAGAGGTCACACAATAAGGTAAAGATCCCAATAGTAAAGTGCGATTGTGCTTAGGCACCGGCCTATTGCTTTTCTGGCATGTACTATGCAGTTAACTGGCTATTAAAGTGCCTATGCCTTAGCTGGTAAGGGGCTAGTGTTCCCTAGTGCCTGCCAGATTCTGCTCTCTGGTAAAAATCCCAGAGTGCGGTATTCGTGATGAAAGACTAGTTCATTAGATGACTGCACCTATGCTAATAGGATACTGCTGTGCCAAATGTCCACCTGGGACAGATCATCTCGGGTGTTTCTTAGCTATGCTATTCTCGGCAGGTTACTAACTATTCAGTTGCTATTGCCGAGATTACTTCTGTTTTTACCCCTATACCCGGACTGCTTCTATTTCAGAGCTGTTGTGTTTGTAGCCAAGTTCTTGGCTAAAGAATGCTCATTCCTTTGCAGATAAAGTGCTGGTGTGACTGATGTCTGGTTTCCCACTTTTCCTGGCTGTTCCTTAGCTGTGAAGATCTTGATAACTAGCTAACTATTGAAGTGCAACTGCATGTGCCTACCTGATGCTAGTGAGACTAATATGCTTCCCAATTATTCCTTCAGGAATGGACTGATTGTTAAAATACCTATGCCAAGAGAAGGAAAAATGGGCTTATAAATCTAGCAAGGTAAGGTGCTATAGTGTCAGGCCTAAAGCACAATGGGACTGATTCACAAGCGTTAACTGAGACAAAAGTCTAACTTTATGACATTTGGTATTCACAAAGAGCATTTACGAGTAGTAAAGTTAGACTTCTGGTCTCAGTTAAACTTAAGACCAACACTTAAGTTTAACTGAGACAAAAGTCTAACAGTACTACTCGTAAATTACCTATGTGAATCGGGCCCAATAATTTCATGCTCTAACCAAACAAACTATTAAAGTGCCTGTTCCTAACTAGTGCTAATGAGCCTAATGTGCATCAGATGCAGAGCTTCCCAGTTATTCCTTCAGTGATTAACTGGCTATTAAAATATCTGTACCAGGAGAGCGAAAGGTATTACTGTTCTAGCGGTGTCAGGTGCTGAAGTGTCAGATATGAAGCACATAATTTTCATATTCAAACCATGATGTAATATGTTGTCATACCCAGGCCAAGCTGTAATGTCAGATTGAGAGTGCAACCTGGCCATTGTAAGCTCTGATTACTAAAGCCAGCCAAGCTCAGATCTTTGAGTCTCTCATAGAGTACAGCGTGCAACTCGCCCAACTATAGCTATGGATCTCCCAGGGTATACCATACCCATTTCACAGGACCTTTGGGGATACATCCAGTTCTTTGGCCCCCATCTTTTTTTGTACCCTCTTGAGGAATTTTACTACTGCACAGTTCAGTCCAGGATCAGTTGGCTTAAAGCAAGCTACCACCTCCTCTTTGCATTTCCTTATTCCTCTTTCATTAAGCCTCCTGCGTAAGAGTACATAACAATCTTCCAAGGTAGCTTTTCACAGGCACAGCGTGTGGATAATGTCTTTGGACCCTTGGCCGCATAACCTGCAGTTTTTCTGGCCTTCAGTTCTTCTCCATGGTGTATAATACTTGGGTACAAGCAATACCCTAGTCTATGTTTTAGGAACTTTTCCTTCATCTGATTGCCTTATAGTTCTCCCAAGTAATTTTGGGGCTTAGATTGTGTGTAGTTGCTGAGTGTTAGCCATCCGTGGCTGTGCCTGGCCAGGGTGGCTTTATCCTCCAAAGGAGAAAAAGTCTTAGCAGTGGATTATTTTTGCCTTTTAAATTCACCTCTAATCAGTGGTAAGGGCCATGCAGACAAGAGGCCCAGGGAATGTAGGGCCAGGTGTCAGTAGGCTCTTGCTGGTGATTGTGCCCTCCCTTGAATTTCCAGCCAAAGATGGTGATGTAAAGAGCTCTCCCTTGCAAGCTTGAAACCGTAACAACAGTTCACAAAAGCCGCCTGCCATGACAGAGCTTGTATAACCAGGCCGATCTCCAATCTGATTTGTGCAGGCGACTTGTATGCTGGCAGATGAAAGATGGACCCGCATATTTTCATTACAGTGTTTTCCAGAGTGGTGCTGTCCTGGCCTCTCAAGGCTTTACTCCCATAAGTCAGTTTGGGGAAATCCTTGGCTTGAGCCACATGTAATAGTTGGGTTAACAAAGGCCACTTCAGCTTCATCTACAAGGACCCAAGATCAGCTGGAAGGGTGTTGCCCTTCCTTTATATTTTGTCTAATTGGTCACTGAACCTTCCACTGTCATTAAAAAGCACTAAAAGGTACAGATCAGCACTAGCAAGCTCTATCCTGTCTCTGCCCAAAAAAGAAGCATGGGGGCATATTATCAAGATAGGCGATAAAATTATCGCCTCTTTAGCGGCAGAAAACTGCCGCTAAAACGTCGATAATGGGCTTGATAATATGCTCTATGGAATTCCAATTGAAGCCCATGTTAGATGTGAAGGACATCTAACATGGGATTCAATTGGAATTCTATAGCGCATATTATCAAGCCCTTTATCACCGTTTTAGTGGCAGTTTTCTGCCGCTAAAGTGGCAATATTTTATTGCCTGTCTTGATAATATGCCCCATAGTTTTTCTGCCCTTTCCTTTAAAGTGTCATGGTTTTGGTCTTTTTCAAATTTATTGTTTTTTGAAATTAGGGTCTCCAGTTGGCAGTGGAATACCCCTTGTCCAGGTAGGGACCCTTTCTTCTAAAAGGATAAGGGAGTCTCACACCCAGATAACCCGTGCTCATTCCTATAGTAGCTTGGAACGAGCAGTCAGGCTTATCTCAGAGGTTATGTGTAAAGTATTTGCACATAAAACACAGTAACTCACTGAAGACACTACAAATGGACACCACAGCAGTTTAGAAAAAGAAAGACTCTTTATCTAAACCAAACAAGATGGGAATGACAAAAATCCAACATACAGAACTCAAAATATGACTTTTAAAATGTTTCAAGCAATTCTGTTCATAAGAAACTATGGATGAGTGATTTTTACACAAAGTACCTCAAATGAGTCAAACTCAGCAAGGCAAAACAGCCATAGAGGAGGGAAATACAGCAATGCATCAGTTCCTGAGTCATCGGGGAAGCGATGCAACAGTTCTGCTGCACGCATGAGAAGTGATGGATCTAATCTGGACTGTAGGGGGAAGTGATGCATCGATTCCACGATGGTTCTAGTCTGCGGGTTCTGCATTGGAAAAACGTGCACACAGCCACCATGCATGGAAATCTGGGCTGAGCTGGGGGTCGATGCAACAGCGGTAAACAGGCCCTGCGTTGATTTCTTCAGCCACGGTTCCACAATGCATCATTTCCTTTAGCCGCACAGCAGGGCCTGTGTCGGAGTTGGTCAGTAGTCTCGGACTTCGGAGACTGGTGCATCCAACTTGGTGTCCAGCGGTTCTTGGGCCACTGACAGGTGCTGCAGTGATTCCTTCAGCTGCACAGAGCAGTGCATCAAGATTTTCTCCCACACTGCAGTGCTGAATCAGAAAATACAGCCACAAGAAGGGCTAAGAGTCGCTTTTGTATGTTTCTCAGTTCTTTGTAGTTCTTTGCAGCAGGACCAACCTCCAAGGGCCCAGAACTGGATTTGGCACCCCAAGGCGGGTTAGAACGCCTAGTAGTGGCAGATGAAATCTTTGTGTCCCTAAGACTTCTTAACAGGAGGAAAGCTCTACTTCAAGCCCTTGGAGAATCTTCTTAAGCAGGATACCAGTGCAAGGCAAAAGTCCAGTCCTCTCCACTACACACAGACAGAAGCAGCAACTGCAGGCCAACCCAGCAAAGCAACACATAGCAAAGGTCAGTGCCCCTCCTGCTAGCTCTTCAGCTCTTCTTCTTGGCAGCATCCTCTTAGTCTAGAAGTAATCTAAAGGTCTGGGGCTTTAGGTCTAATACTCATATCCCTTCTTCCCTTTGAAGTCATTGTAAGAAAGTCTCTCTTGCTCATTAAAACCAGTTCTGTCCTCCATGGTCCAGCCACACTGCAGAGGGTAGAGACAGCATTGTCCAAGACAGCCACAGCCTATTCAGATGGAAGTGACAACTCCTCCCACCACTCTAGAACAGGATGACTTATCAGCATATGCAGGACACACCTCAGCTCCCTTTGTGTGAGTGTCTGGAGTAAATGCACACACAAGCCCCTGTCAGTCTAAACCAGACATTGATTCCACAGGCTGGCAGAGGCAGGGGATGCTTAAACAAGAAAATGCACACTTTCTAACATTGGCATTTTCAAACACACAATTCAAAAATCACCTTTACTAAAAGATGTGTTATTGATTTTTGAGCTCAGGGAGCCCAAACTCCAAATCTCTAGCTATTCCCAATTGAAAGTTACACTTGTAAAATTTTACAAGGCAGCTCCAGTGATACCCTATGGGAGAGCTAGTCCTTGCAATAGTGAAAAACTAAATTGGCAGTATTTCAATATCAGGATATGTAAAACACACCAGTACATATCATACCTTTCACATACACTACACCCTGCCCATGGGGGTACATTGAGCCTACCTTGGGGATGCCTTACATGTAGTAAAATTGAAGGTTTGGGCCCAGCAAGTGGTTGCACTTGCCAGGTCGACATGGCAGTTTAAAACTGCACTCACATACACTGCAATATCATGACTGGGACAACTTTACAGGGCTACTCAGGTGGGTAGCACAACCAGTGATACAGGCCCACTAGTAGCGTGTGATGTACAGGCCCTGTGCATACATAGTGCACTTTACTAGGGACTTGCCATTAAATCAATTATGCCAATTGTGGAAAACCAGTCATAATGACAATTTACACAGGGGCCACTTGCACTTTGGCACTGATCAGCAATGTCAGAGGGCCCAGAGTACCTAAACCAGCAAAAACGAAATACAGCACACAGTTAAGAATTACAGGAGGTGGAGGCAAAACGTTAGGGCAAACCATGCCAAGGATGCCAGGTCTAACATATTGTCAAGTCATTGTTCTTGGAGTAAGCTTGAGTAGCATCTAAAAGCCGTTGTAGCCCTACTTTGGTCATGCTGGCTAGCACTAGCTCATCAGTATAGAGTAGGTTGGAGAGTTGGAATCCTCCCAGTCTTGGGGCATGGCTTGTTTAAGATCAGTGGAAGATCGGCAAGGAACAGATTAAATAGGATGGTGCCAGTGAACAATACTGCTCTAAACCTTGTGTTGTTGTAATGACCCTAGAGAGGTGGGAACCATCGACAAGATTGACACAAATCCACATGTTATTGTGAAGCATTTGTATTTGCCTTTAGCGATATTCCATTCTACCACTTCTTTCCATAAATTCCCTCAGTCAACACTGTCTAAGGCAGATTTATAATCTATGAAAAAGAAATGCACTGGTTGTTTGTTTGTTCATCATGATGTTAGTTGCGGTCCCTATATGCTTGGCGAAGCCGGCTTGATTCAGTGGAATTATGGTAGTATCCACAGCTCATAGCTGGAGTTTTTCTAGCAGAGTTCCCACAAAGTATTTGGCCTCATTTTTACTAGGACCACCAGGCGGTAATTTCCTGGGATGCTTGTTTGTCCCTCTTTATATATGGGTGAAATGATTGAACAATTCCATGAACTCAGAATACAATTACTGCCTGTGATGTAGTTGAATAATGAGGATAGTTGCTCTGCCCAATAAACGGGCTCTTCCTTCTAAATCGCCAGCTGGGCTTGGGCCCCTTCTCATCACCCCGTAGAGATTTGTCTCTGGATAGCCCTTGGACTGATTTTAAGATTGATGTTGCAGGGGTCAGGAGGAATTCTGGAAAAGATTAAGCAATGGAGTCCTGTCTTCTCCTTAGTGGCTTAGCACTGCTGAGGTCTGCAGAGCTGTTGGGCACAGTTCATTTGGTGACCTTCCCACTGCCCCATATAAGTTCTTTATCTTCATCAGAGCTGTGGTGCAGAAACACAGCCAAGTTGTTATGCTTCAGCACTCTTCTCCCAGAGTGATTAGATGCAGAGTTATCTCTCAGGAAGTGAACTGAACTCTCAGTGTTAAAATGCCCAGCTAAGAAGGGCACTGAGGTAGATTAGAAGATGTTTGAGTTTGCCACATTGGGTAAAGCGCTGTTGGCACAATTTACCATCCGCCAAAACCTGGCCACATTTTTCCGCCTAATGACACACAGATGTTTTGCTCAGAAAGAGTCATTATGGCTCATCGCGAGTTCCCATTTTGATTTTTTAGGGGTTGCTTGGCTTTCAATAGTTCAAGACATGTCACCGGATCACTTGGTGCCCTCCTGAGCAATCTCCAAATTTGAATTTTTCACCTTTTTATTTTCTTAATATTACGATTTCCCCCCAGCGTGTCGATGTGGGCCCTTGCTGCCAGTATTGTGCCTACAGTCAGTTATTGGCTTGGCGTGTCGATCAGAAAATTTGACAGTGAAATTCTACAAGTTGCGCATAGGGCTTTGTCCTTCCACCTTCACTGCTTGCAGTATTTGTTTGGCTCTGTGGAAGAGGCATTGTAGGGAAGTAGGCTTACATTTATTCTACTTGTTGATTGTGCAGGTGGAAATTGATCATTCAGTAAGGACCTCATGTTCTCCGATGCAGATTGACACTTCTATCTCCTCAGAAGATGGTCACTGTCCGTCCTCTCTCCTAGTTCGAATGAAGTTACGTGCTGCATAAAGGGGAGGATCAGCAGGGTATGGTTGATCAGGGATGCTCCTGTTTCTGAGGGATATGAGAGCCCAAGCGGTTTGTCTGGGGTGAAGCGACTATTCAGAACAAGAAGGTCAAGATGCTGTAGGTTGTCAAGCAGTAGCTTACCTCTTTTACCTTTTTTTTTGCCAATGCCTTCTTTCTTGATGCGGCGCGAACCAGTGTGATTCTTGTGTTGCCAAGTTTTCATATAGGGCAGGTAAGCTCATGAGCCACGTGTTCAAGTCTCCCGAAACTTTTTTTACTACAGTACCGATACTCCAATTTTGCAACCTTGTGATTCGGTGTATTGGACTTCTGAGTGCTCAACCGCGCATTTTGCATGAATGGATGACTGTATACATTCACTGTAATGATAGTGATGGGAGCTTTTGGCATCTTCTAGACCAGTGATACTCAAAGTATGGCCCGGCGGCTACTTGGGGCACTATTGACCTTTACATGCGCCCCCCCCCGGTGAACAGCAGGACCAGCTGCTGAGCACTAATATTCGGAAAAAAAGTTAAATAAACGGACAAGCATTTATTAACTTCCTAATCAATGCTTGCATGTTTATTTCACATGTTTTTATGCCTTCTTACACAATCCCTGACCCACCCAGTCCCCCTACCACCAACCTGCTGGTATAAGTGCAGCCCTTGGTCACACCACAGACCATAATTTGTGGCCCCCTGGGCAAATGTTTATGAGTACCAATGTTCTAGACCAATTCCATAGATTGCAGACCGTCAGTGATGTCCTCATCTTCTTTACCCTATATTGCATTAGCTGCTGAAGTATCGATTGCAAGGCCACCCTTACAGTGCCCCTGTTTGAGGGCTTTAGTTGCTGGAGTAACGAAGTTAATGAAGCCATCCAATGGCACTGGGGGCTGTCCCTATGTCTCTTGTAGTAGCAGCATTTGAAAGGATTGCAGATACTGAAGGATCTCTGGGTCGCCTATTTTGCAGGCCAGGCCGTTGATGTTCCAGGAGCATACTCAAAATGTTTTAAGTACCTAAGGGCATTTGTTTGCTTCTGGTCATCGCAACTTCCTGGTCATGGTCAAGGCTCTCTATAGCAACTCCAGTCAGTTTTAGCGCTGGCCTTTGGACTGGACTTCATGGCAATGTCTCTAGCCAAATTCTTGTCTAGCCCTGATATTTGCTCAAAGCACTCATCAAGACTGAATATGCTCATATTGACCGACCAGGTGACACGCCCTCAGGCCTCTGAATCTCAAGGGGGTGTGAGTAGTCTCTGTTACTTGCAGCTGTAATTTAAGATTCCTCTGTTTTTGAAGAGGTTTACCTTGTTTAAAACCTTCCAAGCCAGTTCGGGGGAGCCCCTAGTGATTTTGGTAGTTTAATTCTGTAGTCCAGGGGCAAGGAACTCGATTAAAACAAGGATTGATTAAGTGAGTTTCAAAATGTTGCCTAGGTTCAACGTGTCGAAAGGTCCTTTGGAATTATAGTCTGGGTAGAGGAGCGTACATGCTCCTCTGCAGGTGTTAATGATTTGTACCTCAGGTCTAGTATCTATGTAACTGTTGTTGTGGATGCTCAGCTTTCAAGCTGGTAAGTGAGAGAAGATCAGTTGCAACTGATTTCGAAGCTCAAATTGTCCTTATTGATCTTGATCTGTGTTTTTGATTTATAAGACTCCTTTGATGGGTATAAACTCACACTCTTTTTCTGTTTGATACTATAGTGATTTGATTTGATAGTTGGACCTTTAGAAGGAGGGGTTTGAGATGGCTTTAATTAATGTTTTCTTTTAGTTACTAAGACCGGATGGTCAGTCGGCACAGGTAGAGCCATCCAGATCCTACATTGCCTCCACCTTTGCCCTCACTGAAGGTTTCGTTTGTGTCCTGAGCCTTTTCTGGGACCAGGTCTAGAGCTATTTCAGGATCAGAGTCTGAGTCTGAAATAGCGGGAGGTCCTTTTCTTTGCATATTAAAGATTGGATATGCTGCTATTCGATTTGCCATTTGAAGTTCTTTGTTTCGTCCCTTTCTTTTCTTGGTTCTGTTGACCTTAGAGTTTGCCCCTGCTGAAAGGAGCTCATGTTCAAAGGTGTGGTTATTTGTTGATTGATTTTCTGCTCCTAAATCAAAGTCCCTCCTAGGTGTTCCCTTTGTTGCAGTTGTGGCTGAGGGTCTCTGCCCTGCACCTCTACTGCAGCAGCACTGTCGGGCTTCAGCTCCCCTGGTTCAGCCTAAGGCCCCTCTGGATTATTGAGATGTTGGGTTTTACTTTCTAAATTGATCCCTGAGTGGTTAGGTGCCCTTTGATTGGAATTGTCCTTTAGCTCTTTGAAGTGCTGAGACATTGTCTCAGGGAGGGAAGCCAATTTATCCAATAGTGATGAGCAATTCCAGGCTTGCTCAGAACTTAATGCATCAGCTTGTGCCCATTCTATCAAGCTGTTCAAAGTGGTATTCTTCTCATTGATCCCTGATACATATATAGCCAAAGTATTTAGAAGATTGATCTGAATGTCCATTTTATTTGGTTGATAGTTCATTGCCTCGACTGATCTTTGCAATATTTTAAGGAGAAGCGGCCAGTGCCTTCCTCCCAATTCCCTGAATTCCACTGCGTTGGATCTAGTGTTTGTCTTGGCATCTTTGGTCTTTTCATTGACATATGTGGCCAGCATATTTTCCCACTCTTGGGTACCTAGGTCTGAGAAGTTATTTGCCTGGTCTGGCATATGGTCAGAAGGAGCTCCACTCTCTTCTCATGCTGATTGTTGGGTCTGGGTTTATTTGCTTTTAGTCAGCCCGGCCAAGTAGACCAATTCCACCTCTCGATTATTGTTCCCAGTACTGGGCTGGAGCTCCAGTATGGGTTCCTCTTCATCCATATGGACTCTTAGTTTGCCCGACCACTGCCGGCTGGCCTCCTTCTCCTCTTATTACCTGAGACAATTCCTCTGATTCTTAAGAAGAGTTAAAGAAAACAGTAGAGATGTCCTTACGTACTCCATTTAGGCCCTCTGGTGTATGGTTATTAGTAACCCGGGGATCCATCCCAGACTCATGCTTATGGATTTAGTGCGAATGGGATCCCATCTGTACGATCTCAGTTCACAATTACTAGCATTTTAAGTGCCCTCGAATTGGCTCCGAAGTCCTCTATCGCACTCCTTTCTATGATTAACGGTGAAGTCTGTCCATTATTCCTGGGCGCTGTTAGGGCTCTTTTCCTTCTGCAATTTTGAGTCACCACCGGGGCCCTGGTTTTGCCTGATCACATTCTGCGGCTGGAACAAAAAATAAATGAAAGTAACTCTAGATTATATCTGCAAGTGCATCCCTTGCTGATTTGCCCAATAATATCCAGTCTTATACCCAAAAGCAGCTCTAGTTGTTCAGGTATGTACAGTTAAGTGATCTAAGATACAAAAACTGCCCTTGCAGGGGGCTAGACACAGGCACAATAATGTATGTTACTAAGCCCTTCAAACTGTAGGCTGTGCAATTTAATGATATTTTAATGAAAAGCCTGAAAAGTGCCTTGAGTAGTGCCTATATAGCATTAACTCTGAGATTTGACTTGCCAGGGGGTAGAAAAAACAGACAGCAAAGCAGACAATAAAGCAGGCAGGGAGGCTAAAGCTAAAGGGGGTTGGGGTGCTCAAAGGTGTTTGAGAGTCAAGCGTAAAGCACTAACTCTGAGATTTGACTTGCCAGTGGGTAGACAAAACAGACAGCAAAGCAGACAATAAAGCAGGCAGGGAGGCTAAAGCTAAAGGGGGTGGGGTGCTCAAAAGAGCTTGAGAGTCAAGCGTGTGAGCGTGCCGGGTCCTCTGTGGGTGCAGTTAGGGCCAGCCTACCGCCAGCCACCCCCGCTCCCTGCAAAGAGTCTGCAGTCTTTTTCCTGCTCACACGCTGCCCCCCAAGAGCACACCACAGACTGGCTGACGGGTTCTGCTCTCCCAGTCGACTCCTAGTTAGCTAGAGGTTTATGCGAGTCGGGTTGAGTCAGGCAGAGTAAGCAGAGTAAACAGGCATAGTAGATGTAAAGGCCAGTGCTCGGATGGCCTTTACATTCAACAGGCCTCTGGCTCCCCAAGTCATGCACCTACTTACCACACTCCACGGTGTACTCCGTCCTCCTCCATACTTGCGCACCATTATGGTCAGCTTGAACATGTGATTTTGTTCCAATCTGGTGCGGCCAGATACCTGCAATTGTCCCTTCACACCTTTTGGCCCTATTTTTACCTAAAACTCTAAAAACTCATAACTCCGGTTCTACTATTGGATTTCTGCTGTTTTTGTGTCATTTTATTTCTTAAACTTGAGTCTATTTTCCTAAATTTGGTTGAGTAGTTTTATAGTGTTGTGTTTTCACTTTGTTACTGTATAAGCATTTTACACATGGACTCCAAGTTAAGTCTGACTGTTTTTGTCCCAAGCTACTAGAGGGTTAAGAACAGATTTATTTAGTGATTTTTATGGTTCACCCTGACAAGAAATCAAGGATTGTGTGGATCATTTGAGGTGGGTTGCCATTCCCTCAACTAATACCCCAGTTTCTTACAGTAGGACGTCCTGTCTTGTTTCTTGAGCTAGAAGGCCAAAAGTAGATCCGATAATATTAGTTATGACTAACTCTATTGTTTAAGGTTATAAATAATTAAACTATGCTGAAATCAATAGGATAAACAAAAGTTGTTAAACTAATCTAGAAATATAAAAGGAGAACTCTACATAAATTGACTGGAGTGGATATGTGAAGAAAATATTGGATGGACAAAATATTATGCAAAGAGTATCGTGGGCACAAATATCATGAAAGTACATTTCTAAGGGAAAGCAAAGTTTTACTGTACTTAACTCCACATATACGTACCATGCCAAAATATATTCTTCAAGGTACATAGATGCGGACTTAAGATAGCAAATCTATACTTACCTATTTGCACTAATCTTCTCAATATTTTGGTCCTCAATATTTTGGACATGATATTCTGTCCACTCTATATTTTTGTTCTCGATATTCTATCGGACAACCCTCAAGAAGAAGCTGTTGAAATCTAGTTTGCATAAATCAGTACTTCAAGAATATACATCAAGATATCAAACCTACTTTGGGATAAGTGGAGAAATAACAAAAGTAAAATTTGATAACCTTATTGAATAATAGATGACTCAAAAGAAAAAGAAAATTACGGAGTAAATTGTATGCCCAAAATGTTTGGTGAATATTGCGAACCTGTAGTCATTTTTGTGCATCAAAAACCAAATAGGTCCTTGATTCTCTCGGCTTATGATTCTCTTATAGTGTCTTGCAATAATACATTACAGAGAAATTTTACATTTAATATCAGTAACTGTATATTTATATATATATATATTCACTGAAAAAACCATAGGTTTCACACATGTTATAGTTAGCGGAAATTTTACTGATAAAAAACCAGTGAAATTGCCCCGTTATAGTTAGTGCTGGCAACTATAACTCACGCGACCGCAATCCTCTGCTGATGCTAATACTGTATTTAGACACTTATTTGCCCATGTCTTCTTCCATACATTTTTAGCTATACATGTATTACAAATATTTTTTTTTCATAAAGACACATATGTCATCAGCAGAAGATTGCGGTCGCGTGAGTTATAGTTGCCAGCACTAACTATAACGGGGCAATTTCACTGGTTTTTTATCAGTAAAATTTCCGCTAACTATAACATGTGTGAAACCTATGGTTTTTTCAGTGAATTTGCAAGGTTTTTTAAATGCCAATTCCTAACTATAACGTGTGTGAAACCTATGGTTATTTCAGTGAATTTGTACGGTTTTTTAAATGCTAAGTTACTTTACGCCATTCGAGGCGTGCGCGCCCACTTAACGCAGTTCGTTCCGTGCACGGTTTTTATCCACTTTAATAAGCCCTGTACATTTGGTGGCCTTCGGCCACCAAAAGCACAGGGGGTGGGGTCAATGTGGATAGTGTTTTTTTTATTTCGATTTTATAATTTCATGTTGCCAAAATTTAGTTTTTTTTTCCTATTAATAAGCCCTGTACATTTGGTGGCCTACGGCCACCAAAAGCACAGGGGGTGGGGTAAGTGTGGATAGTGTTTTTTTTTTTTTTTTACCGTACGCTTACGGTAAGCGTACGGTAAGCGTACTCGGCGAAATTGCCGAAAAAAAAATAAAACCGTTTTTGCTCTTGGGGGATGTTTGGGGACTCCCTCAACATGACTATGTGGGAGGGAGTTGTCAAAACAGCCCCGTAACATGTTTTTGGCCATCTTGTTTGATAAACAACACTCAGTGCGAGAGACAAAATGGCGGCCGCCGCTTCCTGGTTTCGGCCGATTCGAATGTTTACTAAGATCTAAGAGCCAATCAGAATCGCGCTCGCGCACGCCACCGTACGCTTACGGTAAGCGTACGGTAAGCGTACCGTAAGCGGGCTCAGATATATATATTGATTTAAAGGCTATTTTCTCAGAATCTACTGAACAGATTTACACCAAACCTACAAAAGGCACTTCCTTGACCTAGGGACTACCTCTCTGCCAAATTTCTAGTAATTCTGTACAGCCGTTCGGGCTGTAGCTCGTTCTAAAGGTCCTATGGAAAAATGCATGGGAAAAACGCGTTTTGGGACCCCCTTTTATCTCAGCCCCCGCTTGACGAATCCCCCCGAGACTTTCAGGGTAGGAGCGGAGCGTAGCGCCCCACCTATTTTGAGAAATTCGCGAGGATTCATCGACCGGCGCCAAAGTTATTCAAAATAGAATGTTGAGGTTTTCCTATGGAAAAGGGGTCCTAACTATAACTACCTACTGGCGACCGCCAGTAGGTAATATATATATATATATATATATATATATATATATTCACTGAAAAAAACATAGGTTTCACACATGTTATAGTTAGCGGAAATTTTACTGATAAAAAACCAATGAAATTCCCCCGTTATAGTTAGTGCAGGCAACTATAACTCACGCGACCGCAATCCTCTGCTGATGCTAATACTGTATTTAGACACTTATTTGCCCATGTCTTCTTCCATACATTTTTAGCTATACATATATTACAAATATTTTTTTTTCATAAAGACACATATGTCATCAGCAGAAGATTGCGGTCGCGTGAGTTATAGTTGCCTGCACTAACTATAACGGGGGAATTTCATTGGTTTTTTATCAGTAAAATTTCCGCTAACTATAACATGTGTGAAACCTATGGTTTTTTCAGTGAATTTGCAAGGTTTTTCAAATGCTAATTCCTAACTATAACGTGTGTGAAACCTATGGTTTTTTCAGTGAATTTGTACGGTTTTTTAAATGCTAAGTTACTTTACGCCATTCGTGGCGTGCGCGCCCACTTAACGCAGTTCGTTCCGTGCGCGCACGGTGCGCTTCGCGCACCGTGCGCACACAGTGAGCACGCGGTGCGCTTCGCGCACCGCGCGCCCACTTTACGCAGTTAGTGCCGTGCACGCACGGTGGGCACGCGGTGCGCTACGCGCACCGCGTGCCCACGTTACGCTAGATGGGCCATGTACGCACGATGCGCTTCGCGCACCGTGCGCACATGGAGGACATATGATGCACTTCGTTTTGAAAGGTAATATTTTAATTTTTCGTATGTGTTATAAGCCATGCACAAATGGTGCCCTTCGGGCACCATTTGCACAAGGGGTGGAGAGAGTGTGGATAATTTTTTAATTTTTTACCGTACGCGTACGGTAAGCGTAAGCGGCGAAATTAGCGAAAAACTAAAAATTCCGTTTTTGGCCTTGGGGGATCTTTGGGGACTCCCTCAACATTGCTATGTGTGTGGGAGCTGTCTAAACAGCCCCTTTACATGTTTTTGTGCTTTATATTTTAAACATCACTCTCAGTGCGAGAGAGAAAATGGCGGCCGCCGCTTCCTGGTTTCGGCCGATTCGAATGTTTACTAAGATCTAAGAGCCAATCAGAATCGCGCTCGCGCACGCCACCGTACGCGTACGGTAAGCGTACCGTAAGCGCACCGTAAGCTGGCTCAGATATATATATTGATTTAAAGGCTATTTTCTCAGAATCTACTGAACAGATTTACACCAAACCTACAAAAGGCACTTCCTTGACCTGAGGACTACCTCTCTGCCAAATTTCTAGTAATTCTGTTCAGCCGTTCGGGCTGTAGCCCTGTCTAAAGGTCCTATGGAAAAATGCATGGGAAAAACGCGTTTTGGGACCCCCCTTTTATCTCAGCCCCCGCTTGACGAATCCCCCCGAGACTTTCAGGGTAGGAGCGGAGCGTAGCGCCCCACCTATTTTGAAAAATTTGCGAGGATTCGTCGACCGGCGCCAAAGTTATTCAAAATAGAATGTTGCGGATTTCCTATGGAAACATGGTCCTAACTATAACTACCTACTGGCGACCGCCAGTAGGTAATATATATATATATATATATATATATTCATTGAAAAAACATAGGTTTCAGACACATTATAGTTAGGAATTAGCATTTAAAAAAACCTTAGAAATTCACTGAAAAAACCATAGGTTTTAGGGAAAGTTATAGTTATTTGGACATTTCACTCGTACAAAACCCGTGAAATTCCCCCGTTATAGTTAGTTCAGCTAACTATAACTCGCGCCCCCACAGTGCACTGCTGATGACGTCACATATTACATCACTCATGAAATGGTCAGTGACATCACTGATGACATCACTGATGACATCTCAAATGACATCACTGATGACATCACTGATGACATCATCCAGTGACTCTGTGTTTCTGTAAAGTTTAAATATGTTTAATATATATAGGGAAATGGGTATTGAAGAATGAGTGGGTGTATAAGTGTCTGAATGGATGATTTAGTAGGTGCGTGACTGACTCTATAAGTGAGTGATTAAACTTATCCTACTGAATGCATGGGTTAGTGAGTAAACTGTGTGAATGTCTGTATCTGTCTGTCTGTTGGTGTGTAAGCGGCTGCATGGGTTTTCGAATAGCTACATGAGTGTCTATATGGGTTATTGATTGTTTGTCTGAATATCTGTATGGGTGTCTGAGTATTTGTGTGGGTGGGGTGGGTGTGACTCTGTACATAGATGTGTGAGTGGGTGATTAACTGGGTGCATGGTTTCAAGAGTGCATCTGTGATGGACTGTATGGGTGGGTGAGTGTGCGTATGGGTGTGTTAGTGAGTGAATGTATATCTCAGTTTTTTATGTGTGAGTAAGTACATATGTGAAAGGCAGTATATATGTGTGTTGGAGTATATAAATGGCTATAACTGAGAATGTGTGATTGTGAGAGTGGCTGTATGGATGAGTTTGTGCTTGTATAATTGATTGTATAAGAGCGTAAGTATGTGCTAGTATTTGGATGAGTAAGTGAGCTGGTGTGTGTCTAACTGTATAGGTGAGTAAATGGGAGTGTGATTAATTTTTTACATCACTGACTAGCTGTGTGAGTACCTCTATGGATGAGTGGCAATGTGTGAGTGTCTATATAGGTATATGAGTGCATACGATAGTCCTGTACTGAGTGACCATAAGTATGAGTGACTGCACAGGTGAGTGAGTGGATGTGCATGTAGACCTAAGAATCAGTGAGTGGGTATCTAGTTATTGGTCTTGGAGTGTGTAGTGGTTTACCTGCCTCGCGCTCAGGCAGCGCGAGGCGGACTCTCCGCGTCTCGCGCCCCCAGCGATGACGTAGTGAGTTTGACAGTTGGGAACTACAGTTGTATGGTGTGTATGTCAACTGTCATTCATTCGTGCCCGTGGGAGTTGATGAATAAAGACGAGTTGTTCTACGCTTCAGCCTCCGTCATATCTGTACAAATTGGCGACGAGTTCGACTCCCACAGAACCCACATTGGACCCAGGTCAATATTACCTGAAGAACTAGACGCTCCTCGCATTCCACACGTGATGCCGGTGTACATTCACTGCCACAGCCATACGCGAGCGTCTGTCTCCTGCTGAACGATCTGGACAGTCTGAGGTGAGGAAAGTTGTGACGACAGGCGCGTTGTCTTCGCTGTTCGTCCCTCCCTCTCTGCCTGCTGCTGACACGATCTTCCCCGCCCAGCTCTTAAAGTGGCAGCGTCGTTTTTCTCACCTTCTGTGTTTCTGCTCAGCTGTGCGAGGTTTAACGGCGAACATTGCTTGAGCTTAGGAAATCGGTCTGGAAGAGGTCTAGGCAGTATCTACAAGACGAAGAGAGTGGGCACGAACACAATACATTATTCTTTTCGCAGTCTCTTTGGTTGGACTATAGAGGCTGTTTTAAACGTTGTGGCTCAAGGGAAAAAGAATACTAGCCTGGATTTAAGTTTGTACACCCTTGGTTCTGCCACTGTTCACAACATAGATACTTACATCTCCTCTTTCGTACTTTGGAGGAAAACATTACATAATGCAGTCTATTCTTCCTCCACCTCCGTTTCTAGACACACCAGGCGAACCACCTGTGCCTTGGAGAAAGTGGTTCGATGCATTTGAAAATTACCTGGGTGCAATAGGAGCACATAGGTTCAGGCCAGAAAGGAAAAAGTTTTTGTTACTTCATTCTCTGGGGTTTGAAGGGAGAGAAACCCTTAAACATTTACCTGATGTAGAGGGCGATGAAGAGGAGGATAACGATGAATATAAAGACACTGTAAAGAAATTAAAAGTCAGATTTGATAAGCAACCTAGTGTGGTGGTGTCCAGGCATAAATTCTTTAAAAGAGTGCAGAAAGCCGAGGAAGATGTAGACACATACATTACTGCTTTGAGGAGGTTGGTGGCAGAATGTGAATTTGAGAACTTCAGTGAACAATTGATTCGTGACCAGTTCATAGGAAAATGTCTTGACAAAACCATAAGACAGAAACTCTTATCCTTGGAAAATCCCTCCCTGGATGAATCTATTCGCATAGCGAAAAGTATTGAAACGTCACAATCTGCAATAAAGGAACTGGAAAGTAAAAGTGTGGAAGTTGTTACCCCTGTCCGTTGTAAAAAGTATGAGAGGAAAAGAGAGTATCAGCCAAATAATTTTTTCAAAAGGACTGATATCTGTTACAGATGTGGATATCCCTCCCATGTGAAAAGTGGTAGACCGTGTCCTGCGAGAAATGCTACCTGTCGCAAATGTGGGAAATTGGGACATTTTGACAAAGTATGCCAAAGCCAAAAATATAAGAAAGAACAGGTAGCATGTGCCATGGATGCAAGTAGCAGTGACAGCGATGACACCCTTTGCGAACTCAAAGACATGGTGGTAGTTGTCAGCGAAGGGAACATAAGGAGCGGTAACCCTGATGACTGCATTGATCCCTATGCCATCATTGGAGTAGGTGAAGAAAGTGTGAGACTGCTTATAGACTCTGGTGCAAGGATCACAATGATCAGTGAATCTTTGTTCAGGAAAAAATGGGGTAACAGAACTCTGCAACCGCCTGACCGTGAACCTGTATCCTATGAAGGGAGAAGTATAGAACTGTTGGGGTACTTTGAGGACATCTTGATCTTCAAGAACAGACACATTTATGGGAAAGTTTATGTAGCTGTCAATGGGTTAGACATATTGGGATGGTTCCACCAAGGTTTATTCAGTATGATGCTGTGCCCTGGAGCAAAAGAACAGATTCTGGTGGTTCGGGACCAAACACATGTGGAGGAACTACTTAATAAATATCCCAGAGTATTTTCAGGCGAATTGGGAAAAATCAAAGGATTCAAACACAAGATTAAGATAAGGAGTGATGCGGAACCGGTAAAACACAAAATAAGGAGTATCCCTTTCAGCATCAGAGAAGACTTGGAAAAAGAACTGTTGTCCATGCAAAAAAGAGGGGTTATTGAACCCATAGAATCGTCTGATTGGTCTTCAGCTTTGGTCGTGGCAAGGAAGAAAAATAATGACCTCAGAATCTGCATTGATTTGCGCAACCTAAACAAGGTCATCTGGGTGGATTCGCATCCTCTACCGAATATATCAGAAATGCTGGGTGTAGTCGAAGGTGCCAAGGTCTTCACCAAACTAGATCTGGCCTCAGCATATCACCAAATCGAACTGGACAAGGATTCGCGCCATTTCACTGCGTTCAATTCTCCTGCAGGTCTGTTCCAATTTTGTCGAATGCCCTTTGGGTTGGCCTCTGCAGCCTCTGTCTTTCAGAGAGTTATGGTCAATCTACTGAAGGGGATAAAAAACGTGGCCATATTCCAAGATGACATTCTGCTGTTTGCAAAAGACCAACAAGAACACGACATAGTGCTGAATAAGATCTTATCCATATTCCAGGAACATGGGGTAGTCCTAAAAAGGGACAAGTGTGAATTCGCAAAAGACAAAATGGATTATTTGGGTCATACGATATCAAGTGAAGGACTCACGCCCAAACCGAGTTTGGTTCAAGCCATCATTGATGCCTCTGCTCCCAAAGACAAAGCAGGAGTCAAATCTCTGTTAGGTCTCACAGAATTTTATGCCCGCTTTATTCAAGACTATGCTACTAAGATTCGCCCCATTTCCAAGCTGCTCCAAGACAGAAGTGAATTTGTGTGGGATGATGAATGCAAGACTGCCTTCGTTTGGATCAAGGAGCAACTCAGCACTGTCAAGGCCTTGAAGCCATTTGTACAGGGGGTCCAGTGTACTTTGACTGTTGATGCTAGCAGTTATGGACTGGGAGCTGTGTTGACACAGATTGTGGACCAAAAGGAACATACTGTAGGGTTTGCATCCAGAGTTTTAAGAGAAGCAGAGACTCACTATTCAGTCATTGAGAAGGAGCTTCTAGCGTGTTGGTGGGGCATTGAAAAATTTAAAAATTATTTGTGGGGACAAAAATTTATTCTTCAAACAGACCACAAACCATTAGTTGCGATTTTAGGATGCACCAACAGCCGCGGGGCCACTCCCCGCATCGCACGCTTAGCTTCCAAACTCTTACAATTCAACTTTGACATTGTATACATTTCTGGGGGGAAAAATGTAAGAGCGGATGCTCTGTCACGTTTACCTGCTATCACCAGTCAGGACTCACAAGGGATTGATGAATGTTGTTCTGATGAAAAGGAGGATTATATTATAGCTAGTGTTGAACTTAATAGTGTTTGTTCTATTGATCAGCAGAAATGGAGAGAGGCGTTGGCTGGTGATGAAGTTTCTAAAAAACTTATGAAATATATTTCCCAAGGGTGGCCCAGGGAAAGGAATGTTGATGTTACCTTGCAACCCTATGTCAAGGTGTGTGATGAATTTTCGATTGAGGATGGTCTAATTTTCAGGTTAGAAAAACTTGTTCCACCGGTGGACATCAGATCCACTCTTCTGACCAAAGCACATGACGGGCACTTAGGGGCCACATTAACTAAGCGCAGAGTAAGAGAATACTTCTGGTGGCCTAAAATGGATAGAGATATTGAAGAAATGGTGCAGGACTGCACGGTTTGTTCCTCTAGTGACAAAAGTCTTCACACTAGTTGTCCCCCTCTCCAACCTATTCCCCTCCCGGGTGGACCGTGGGAAAAACTTGGCATAGATGTCCTAGGACCCTTTCACAGTTTGCCCCAACAATGCAGATTTGCTATTGTTATGGTGGACTATTACACAAAGTGGCCCGAGGCCAAGTTTGTCTCTAAGGTTGATTCCCAAGAAATCATCGACTTTTTAAGGGAAATATTTATGAGAGAGGGGTTTCCCCAAACCTTAATATCAGACAACGGAGTACAATTTGTATCGTCTGAAGTACAAGAGTTTCTAAGAGAATCTGCCATTACTCATCACCGTAGTTCTCTCTATCATCCTCAAACTAACAGCTTGGTGGAGAGGCTCAATAGAGTCATAGGTGATTGTGTCAAGTGGGCTCTTGCCCACCACAAAGGTGTTCCCCAAAGTGTCAGGACAATGTTGTGGTTTTATAGAACCACTCCTCATTCTTCCACTGGTGTGTCCCCCTTTGAACTACTGAGAGGTAGGAAACCATGTACCGAGTTTAGACCGGTTTGGATGTCCAAATGGAATAAATCCAATTCTACTCCCCAAGAAATGGATGAGAAAGTGAGGTCCAAGTCTGCTGAGGTCCAGGTCAAACAAAAAGAGTACTTTGATGAAAGGAAGCGCGTTAAGGTCAGACAATTTGCGGTGGGAGACAGGGTCAGAATTAAGAAACCAGGTTTTGTAAGAAAAGGAGAAGCTAAGTATGGGGAAATTGTGGTAGTGGATAAAGTGTGTGGTAATGCTGTTCGAGTCAATGGTAAAGACTGGTGGAATAGTAACAAGGTGGCGAAAGTTAAAAATGTGCTCCGTGACGTCAAGTGTTCCAGGTTGAAAAGTGAGGTCTCTCATAGGATCTCTCAAGGTAAACTTGATGTTCAGAGCTCATCTCCCAGTCACGCCGCTGTCAGGAAGAGTACCAGAACAGTTAACATTCCTGTTAGATACCGCCAATGATGTTCTGTGTTTCTTTTAGCCACTGTAGTTTTCTCCTGTTCTCTCTTTCTTTCTCTCTCTCTCTCTCTCTCTCTCTCTCTCTCTCTCTCTCTCTCTCTCTCTCTCTCTCTCTTGCTCTCCTCTTTGCTACTCTCTATTTTTCTCTGCTCTCTAAGAAAAGGAGATATGTAGTGGTTTACCTGCCTCGCGCTCAGGCAGCGCGAGGCGGACTCTCCGCGTCTCGCGCCCCCAGCGATGACGTAGTGAGTTTGACAGTTGGGAACTACAGTTGTATGGTGTGTATGTCAACTGTCATTCATTCGTGCCCGTGGGAGTTGATGAATAAAGACGAGTTGTTCTACGCTTCAGCCTCCGTCATATCTTTACAGAGTGTCTATGGCTTTGAGAATGGCAGTCTGTAATTTAGAGTGGGTGTATCAAAAGTTATATTAGGGTGTGAGAAGATGCATGAAATTATCACATGGATGATGTTATCAGTGATGCCATCAGTGATGTCATTTGAGATGTCATCAGTGATGTCATCAGTGATGTCACTGACCATGTCATGAGTGAGTAATGTCATCAGCAGTGCATTGCGGGGGCGCGAGTTATAGTTACCTGAACTAACGATAACGGGGGAATTTCATGGGTTTTGTACAAGCGAATTGTCCAACTAACTTTCCCTAAAACCTATGGTTTTTTCAGTGAATTTCTAAGGTTTTTTAAATGCTAATTCCTAACTATAACGTGTCTGAAACCTATGGTTTTTTCAGTGAATTTCTAAGGTTTTTTAAATGCTAATTCCCAACTATAACATGTCTGAAACCTATGGTTTTTTCAGTGAATTTCAAAGGTTTTTTAAATGCTAATTTTTAATGATAAAAGTAGATATACTTATGTTTTTTGCACACAATTTGAAGATTTTTTTAAACTGTTAATTTGTTAATATATTATTTATTGAACAATATTATATACTTTTCTAAAAATTGTTTACATTTTTTTTTAAATTAAAACTGAAATATACTGTAATTATTTTTTTTAGTTTTTCATTTCAATATATTTATATTCTTTTCTTTTTTTTTTTTAAAAAGAAATTTTGGAGTCGCGCACCCTAAGCATACCTAACACGATGGGTGTGCGTAGTACAGCCGCCATATTGGAAAAGTTGTGAAGGATCCAAGTATGGTGTGCGACGGGTGCGTGTTTTCCAGTTACGTGATATACGTATAATATTACGTGTTGTGTGCAATAGGTATGCGACTGATGAGTGACTCCTGCTCCTGCAAATTCGCTACACATGTGCATTACGGTACGCGATGCTTGCGCGGTGTGGGGCCCCGCGTGACGTCATATATGGGGCACACTGGGTGCACGACTCCCGCAAAAATGTTTATGTTCTAAAATGATATATATGTGTCTTTAATATACATATTAGGGCTAGAGATTATCTAAGGTATTCATAACAATAATAAATTTCTATTTGTGATAAAGTTATATTACTTTAAAAAATATTTTCCCGAAGTCGCGTCGGGTGCGTGCTTCGTAAGCACTGGGTGCACGGATCCCATGTGACCTAAAAAAAAGATTTGATTGGTTCATAACATTTCCCATTGTAACTATTGAAGGACCCCACCTATTTCAATCATTCTTCTTTGAGCATCTTTGGAGAGTGATCTCTGTGCTTTGATGAACCCTTTTTTCACCATTTTATTTGGTGTTTAAAAAAAAAAAAAGATCATGGCTTCAGGACAGCAGCAAGAGGAGGAAGAACATTCTTCAGAAGAAGAATTTTTTCCAGAGCCTGAACGTCCTAAACGGCCAGAATCAGTTGTGTGGAAATTCTTTACCTTTCCACCAGGACAGAAGAAGGTGAATGCCACTAAGGTCACCTGCCGGATTTGTGAGAGAGTACTATCGAGAGGCAGTAGTGAAAAGAAGTATTCCTGTGGTACTTTGATGTATAAACATCTGAAGACCATTCATCCAGTGAATCTTGCTCGGGAGGAGTGTAGACAAGCAGAAAGGAGCTCTCCAGCTGCAGTTCCAAGTACTTCTGGGACATCAACTTCTACATCTGCACAAGACATACGCCCTGAGTTTGTTTTCCTAGAGCAGCACTGCGTGAAGTGCAAAAAACTCATTTGTTTTGGGGAGCAGTCTGTAGAAGCAATTTGTGCTGTGCAACGGAACCATTGTTTTTAGTTTTTTGTTTGCTTTGTTTTTTTGGAATGCAAAACAATTCCTGAAGTTTCCAGTTTTTTCCATTCTTTTTTTTTATTAAAACACCCCAAAAAATATAAAATCGCTCAGAAAAATAAAAAAAAAGAAAAGAAAAAAGAAGAAAAAAAAATTCTTATCAGAACTAACTTCTCTGGTTAAAGAAAAAACTATATTTGTATGATAATGTGTGAAAGTTTGGTTGAATATATGTGTAGAGATGAATGACTGAAAGAATGTATTAGTAGTGTATGGTGAATTTATAAGTGAAGATTTATGAGGAATTACTGCAGCGTTACAGTGCAAGCTCTTTAGCTGCACCACACTGCTGCACTTCCAAAGCACAGGGATGTGACATATTTACATAAATATGTTGCAACTCTATGCTTCTTCCTGCACTGGCGCACAAACAGCTGCCAAGTGCTACTACAGGCATGCATAGTGTCTGTATACTTACACTGCTGGTAGTTGACTGCAGGAGTAGACAGAGACTGTCAATTGAATTAGGGTACTGCATGAATACTACCTGGGTTATAGCAAGGGCGAATCAGTACTCCGCTAGGGGTTAGAGGCCTGCATAGATTGTGCACATTTGATTGTAGCACTGCGTGTATTAATACCTGAGTCATTCTAAAAATGCATGCATAGTGGCTGGATACTTACACTGCTGGTAGTTGACTGCAGGGACAGTTTATAAATGCTTCTGTGTTGGCACAGAGATTAGATAAGGACATCCTTCTGACAGTATGATTGCAGGAGTAGACAGAGGCTGACAATCTAATTGGGGCAGTGCATGAATACTACCTGGCTTATAGCAAGGGAATCAGTACTCTGCTGGGGGTTAGGGGACTGCATAGATTGTGCACATTTGATTGTAGCACTGCGTGTTTTAATACCTGAGTCATTCTACAAGTGCATGCATAGTGGCTGGATACTTACACTGCTGGTAGTTGACTGCAGGGAGACTTTTTAAGTACTTCTGTGTTGGCACAGAGATTAAATAAGGACATCCTTCTGACAGTATGATTGCAGAAGTGGACAGAGACTAGCAATCTAATTGGGGCACTGCATGAATACTACCTGGCTTAAAGCAAGGGTGAATCAGTACTCTGCTGGGGGTTAGGGGCCTGCATACATTGCGCACATTTCACTGTAGCACTATGTGTCTTAATGCCTGAGGCATTCTACAGGTGTATGGATACTGAGTAGATAATGAGAGTGCTGGTAGTTGACAGGAAGGTGAGCTTTTAAGTGCTTCTGTGTTGGCACAGAGATTAGATAAGGACATGATTCTGTCAGGATGATTGCAGGAGTGGACAGAGTCTGATAGGCTGATTGGGACGCTGCATGAATACTACCTGGCTTATAGCAAGGGTGAATCAGTACTCTGCCGGGGGTTAGAGGCCTGCATAGATTGTGCACATTTTATTGTAGCACTGCGTGTCTTAATACCTAAGTCATTCTACAAGTGCATGCATAGTGGCTGGATACTTACACTGTTGGTAGTTGACAGCAGGGAGACTTTATAAGTGCTTCTGTGTTGGCACAGAGATTAGATAAGGACATCCTTCTGACAGCATGATTGCAGGACTAGACAGAGACTGACAATCTAATTAGGGCACTGCATGAATACTACCTGGCTTCTAGCAAGGGTGAATTAGTACTCCGCTGGGTGTTAGAGGCCTACATAGATTGTGCACATTTGATTGTAGCAGTGCGTGTCTTAATACCTGAGTCATTCTACAAATGCATGCATAGTGGCTGGATACTTACACTGCTGGTAGTTGACTGCAGGGACAGTTTATACGTGCTTCTGTGTTGGCACAGAGATTAGATAAGGATATCCTATTAACAGTATGATTGCAGGAGTAGACAGAGACTGACAATCTAATTGGGGCACTGCATGAATACTACCTGGCTTATAGCAAGGGTGAATCAGTACTCTGCTGGGGGTTAGAGGCCTGCATAGATTGTGCACATTTGATTGTAGCACTGTGTGTTTTAATACCTGAGTCATTCTACAAGTGCATGCATAGTGGCTGGATACTTACATTGCTGGTAGTTGACTGCAGGAAAACTTTTTAAGTACTTTTGTGTTGGCACAGAGTTTAGATAAGGACATCCTTCTGACAGAATGATTGCAGAAGTGGACAGAGATTGGCAATCTAATTGGGGCACTACATGAATACTACCTGGCTTATAGCAAGGGTGAATCAGTACTCTGCTGGGGGTTAGAGGCCTGCATAGATTGTGCACATTTGACTGGACCACTTTGTATCTTAATAACAGAGTCATTTTGCGTATTTAGAACTAGGATCTGTAAACGAGAAGAAAAAATAAAGTTATAATATATAATCTTATAATTTTTACAACACAACATAATTTTACCATTATATAAATTATTTAGTTTGCCTTTTTCGCTGTTCTCAGAATATATTGAATTTCACTATTAATAGTGATTTCAATGTTACTCATCACATAACAGTGGGCAAAAAAACCAACAATCAATAAGATTGTTTGAAAAAAACCAAATCTGTGTAAAAAATATTTTAAGCATAGTCAACTATCTCTCCACATTGCATATAAATAACATCCTGAATAACATAGTATATAATGCAACTCTCGTATATATAAAATCTAACCAAATTTTCTTAATATAATATCAAAGAAGATAAACAATAACTCAATCAACAATTCTTTATAATTTCCATATACTCTAAATGATGTAATTTTAAATATTTGCTGATAGAATATCTCTAAGAAACTGCTTAATTTTAATTAATATCTTTCCTGTAGGCCAAATGATATTACTAAAATCTTTCATACTGAAATTGTCAAAAGTATTGATATTAATACATATTAACATATTCCCAATAGGCCGAAATATGTTGTTAGAACTTTGGCTTTAAAAATATTAGGTATGAATTTGGTAATTCCTTAGGCAAATGATATTTAAAAACCAAATGAGCATCATTACAATATGTCCATCCTTTATTGCATTTTAAATAGACTGTGTAATGTCCAGATGTTGTTGAAGGTCCATCGTGGAAAATAATTGCTACTGCTACAAAAGTTCTTCCTGATATTGATAGTTGACTTGCTACAACATTTTTAATTAAAGTTTCCAATGTTCTTCCATCAGCTGTACAACGTTGTATCATTAAAATTATATATTCTCCAAATCTTTCTATAAATAATATTGATAACATTTCTGATTTGCATTAGCTACACTCCATGTTTTGATTTGCTGCTTTAACTAATTTGTTGAAAGATACTGCTTTACAGTCCGGAATTGTGAAATATATGAATCTCTCAGTGTGTATGTTAGTAGTAGAAGTAAATATACAATTTTCACATTGGTGTTCCCATTTATAACGAAGTCCAAAGAGATTTTCAATTTCTATTCCTTCATCTTCCATTACTGCAAGAATATACATTAGAAATTCTTGAGCATCTTGTTGGACATTCTGTGAAAATTGTGTAGAACCACTTCATATATCCAGAAGATTCTGAATATTAGAAACACTTTGGATTTTACTTTTATCAGTTTTCAATTTTTCAAATATAGAATGCAACAAAGAACAAAACTGTTTTTCTCGATGCTCCATAATTTGCTGTTGCAGATATTCTAAAGAAATACAACATTTACCACTACATTTGCATGGCAGTTAATACCTGAACTATTTTCTAATTGATATCCAACAATCTCTTCAATAGTCTCCTTCTGCTTTTTGCTTGGAATCTCAACATTATCTTGATTTTTTTTTCTTCTCTTTAACTTCACTACAGATATTCTCATATCTCCGTTTTCGACAAACTACAAGCTTTTCATATACAGGATATTCACCTAAATTGGGAGCCTATAGTCTTCTTAACCGATTATACTCTTTTACACAATTTGAATCTGCACTAATCTTTCTCTCATCAAAATCAATCAAATACAATCCAGATAAAGTTCTGCATATGCCAAGGAAAGAGGAAACTGTTTCCTACGAACATACAAATCTTTAACTAGCAAAAAACTAGCAGAACAACGACCAATTTGCTTTACTTCTTCAATCTGATCAAATTTGATTTTTAAAGATTCAATCCCATCTCTTTTTTGATAATTGACAAATTCAACCACTTTTCCCATTGCTCCATTTACGCAACCTTTTTCCACATTCAAATTACGCCGTAAAATGACCCGACAATTTACACATACATATACATATTTTTCTAAACCAGCAGTTTTAGATATAGATTTTTCTAAATAATCCAATTTTGTTTGTAATTTTTCTGTTAAATTAATAGTAACTCCTTCATGCTCTATTTTGTCAATGGCTTACATTTTTATTATTTGTTCGTTTTCAAGATTTAAAAGTTCTTCATTGAATGTAGAACACTCTCGTAGTGTCGGCATTAGGCAGATTACAGATATTTTTTTCTGCAATTTTCTTGTATATTTTTTCAGGAACTATATTTTCATTTGCAAACAAGGTAGTAAGTAGCCGACTTTCCAAAGCTTGTTTGCCATGTTCTGTCAATACTCTAATTCTTATATCTTGAAGAATAATTCCATAATCTATATCATTTGTCTGTCACATATTTTTAGTAAGTTCTTTGTATTCAAAATATGATCAAATATTAACGTTTCCAATGCTTCCCAAAGACTTTCTGGTGTCTTCAGGCTGAAGTGTTTTAAATACTGGTTGTCCTTTTACAGGAGTGAGTTAAAGTAGATCACCAAAAACTATGACAAGCTTTCCTCCAAATAACACATCGTATTCTGTTTTTAAAATTTGCTGCATTCTTAAATGCACAAAGGCAAGCATTAAGTTTGTAACCATGCTCACCTCATCAATAATTAGAAGTTTCATTTTCTTTAGCACTCTTGAAACTTCATAACAAGCTTCTCCAGATGGCTTGTGATATTCCAATTTATTTTCATGTTCTTCAGTTAGCATAAGTAAACGATTCAATGTAATTCCTTTAATGTTGTGTGCTGCCAACCCAGCTGGAGCAGTTACAACACAAGACAAATCTGAGTCCGTTGTTTTCTGTAGATAACTGGTCAAAACTTTAATTAAGAAACTTTTTCCTGTACCAGCTTGACCACTGACATACATTTGGATAGGTTGAAATGATGTGCATGTACATTCTTTCTTTTCATGAAGAAAACAATGGTCGATCTGTTCTTTCACTTGCTGGTATATTTCTTTCTGTTCAACATTTAGTTATTCTTCCAAGATTCCCAAGTCCATCATATCTTCTTGAGCTTGATGTATTGCTGTTTCCACTTCACTCATGGTGATGGCTGCTTCAGTTTCAAGAATTGGTTGTCCTAGAGGATCCTGACTCAGTGGAGCAGAACTTTGACTATCTTGAGAACTGTCTCTAGCAATCTCAGCTGCAATAGTAGTTTCTTGATCAATTTCTTCATTCAACATTTTGAGATGATTTGCAAAAACTGTGCATTCAATGCTATCTTTAATTTCATTGAAAGATTCTTCATAGCACTCAAAATCTCCAAGTAATTCCACTACCGTAC
Organism: Triturus cristatus; assembly: GCF_964204655.1. NCBI lineage: Eukaryota > Metazoa > Chordata > Amphibia > Caudata > Salamandridae > Triturus > Triturus cristatus. The sequence goes on along the minus strand of NC_140594.1, from coordinate 976,352,701 downwards.
GACAAGGTTTGAAGAGTTGTAAAAGTGCCAAATAGTAAAATTCTCTGTTATCAGGAGTGTCACAGGTCAGTTTCCTATGATTAATCAAATTTCCTTTAGTATGTTTCACCAAACATCCTTCTGAACCAATCACTACATATTTTTTTTCCTTCATTTATATTCACTGTAGTATTTCTCTTAAAACTGTAATATTGCAGTACTTCATAGAGACATATGTTCTCAAGATGAGGACTTCTATTTGGATAGTATGTCGTATATCCAACATGTTTGTTTTAACTATATCTGTGTTTTCCGGTTCATTTAATGCTAAATATTCAATTTCCTGGATAGGTTTAAGCACTCGATTTCGCGTTGCAGCAAGACCTAGACTAACCCAAATAATTCCTCTTGACTTTAAATATAAACTTGCAGACGATAACTGATCTGAATAGTCGTATGATCCAATTTCTCGATGTGACAGCATCTTCAAACTAAAGCTGTACAATTTCTTACTAAGAGTCTTCTCGTGGGAAATTTCTTCCCACACTTCTTTCAACTCTGTCTTTTCTGATTTTGTTATGTATGATGTTACGTACCGAGCCACAGCAATGGAATTATCCGCAACATACTGGATATCCATATTAGCATTCCACATTCACAGAATAACTGGATTATAATCATTTATATACTTCGATTCTTCACCTCTTCTCAAATTGTATGTATTTTTGGGAGATTTTCTAGTGATGGTATGTCTCACCGCTGACATGAAATTGTTCACTCTTCCTTTGGATATTACTGGACGTGGAAATCCAAAACTACATTTGGCATAAAACTTTTCCTTCAACTTGTATTTCCGTCTACAGTATTTCCCACATTGATGACTTTGGAATCGTAACACTTGTCGCCTTAAGGTGTTTTCTTCTGTTCTTTTAGGTATAGCACTTGTAACATAATCTTCAATAAAAGATAAAACAGTGACATCCAAATCAGTTCCAAATTTGGGTACATCCTTGATCCATAGAAGCATATAAATATGAGGAGCACCTCTAGCTTGATACTCCTTTCTCCCAAAAAAATCAATAACTTCTCCAAGAGGAGGATTCTTTTTGTTGCAGATAAAAGACATCATAGCTTCAAACCTACGATTGAAATATCTGCATACATTAACAGGATCCAAAGAACACAATTCTCCAGGAGTTTTGAATTCAATGTTTTGAATGTTTGAATTTGCTTCGCGAAGAAATTGAAGTAAATCATCCCATGCGTATTCAGCACAGCTTAGGGTAAGAAACCACGTTGGAGTTCCTAAATTCCTTAACATGCATTTAAGTTCTCCATGACGACGATATCAATTCTCGTTAGTACCATGCTGACAAGCCATCAAATTAATCAGTTGAGATTCCAAATGATCATCTCTCTGATGTACTTTTCCCATAAATTCCTTTGCAGAAACATTTCGAAGATGTACTCCTGTTTTTAATATATGGTTGACTGCATATGAAAGTCCAGACAAGTCACTCTCAAACAAAAGATGAAATATATATGGGATACATTGTCGAAATCTAGGATCTTCTGCATACAATCTTGTTGTCCGATATTCTGATGCAGGAATCTGTATTGATCGTTCGTCATATCATCCACCTTTTCCAGTTGGTAAAAGCTGGGGAAAACAACGAGCTTCCAAAGTCTTTTCCCAAACACTTAAGGGATTCCCCTTCGCTTTCTTCATTTAGAATAATTCAATAGTATTCCCCAACACTTCTTTAGAATGTAAAGGACGCACACTATAATGTTCATAAATTTCGACATGTCCACTTTCTGAATCTGACCACTTGACATATCGCTATCATCTCCTAAAAGTTTTTTCCTTCTTCAACATACACATTCTTGTACAAATCATTGTTTTTTATAAGATACAACGTTGCCTTTTGCACTTTCCGGACATCCACTAATTCCTGCCAGATTTTCTTACTCTTAGTAGGAACACAATTCACTAGAATAATTAATGGTTCACTTTCTTCTTTTTCTACATCAATAGTTTCAATATTTTTCTTTAAATCTAGAGGTAAATATACAACTCTTCCTTTTAATCCTCTCTGTTAATCTGTGGGAGGTAATTTACCTGTTTTAGGCTCCATACGAACAATAGCCTGAAACGGGTGCACAGATTGAATCAGAATACACTCATACGTGTTTAAATCCATCACTTCTTGAGGAATAGCTACCAACTCCAGATCATTATGCACAGCTCTTCCTGGCATTTTATTATCCTCTAATTTGTTATAACAATATTTACAAATATGTTGATTAGTACCCAAATCAAAGCAATACTCTACCAACAAATAAATTGCAAATTACTTCCACTTATCATTATTTTCTTTTTCACTTTTTAAATACAGATCAACATTCCTAGTTTAATTCTTATAGTGAGTTCGTCGACAACAAATACATGTATAATTTGAAATTTCGTCTTCAAATTTCTCTGTAGTAATCTTCTCCACGTTTTCTTCAAAGCCTTCTTCTATCAATGTCTCACTTTGTCTACTCTCTTCTTCAGGACCAAAGTAATGAAACTCTATTTCATAACAAACTTTTTTTTACATCTGATACTGACCCATGCACAAGTGCACTGTTTAATTAAAATTTTAAAATATTGCTGGAATTTTTGCGTAATACAATCTTCTGACTAACTTCCGCATTTGAGAATGATGCACTGCTAACATTCTAAAATGATGAAAAACAGTTTGACATACTTTTCTAGAAAGACAAGCCAGAGAATGACCTTGCAAACCAGTATTTCTTCTCACTCTGCAAGGATCTAGACCTTGCAACATCTTAATCTTTTGTTTAAGACTTTTTTTACTATAAACTCGTAAGAAATTCTGAAAAATATCAATAGATTCCTGGCGTATACTGCATATGCTACTACAATCCCAAGTATACACTTTTTTTACTATAAACTCGTAAGAAATTCCGAAAAATATCAATGGAGTCCTGGCGTATATTGCATATGCTACTACAATCCCAAGTATACACTGGGGCTTTAGTACATCTCGCTAGAACTTCATCAGCTACCAGTTCCTCTACATTTCTAGGAACCATTTTTTCTTTTTCAATTGGACAACTGTTTTTAACCTCATAAGCAGGACCACTGGTATCAACTGCATGCAACAATCTATTGGTTTGAAAATAACTCTCTTCATTAAAAAAAGGCTCTGAACATGAACTGTGTTTCCATTCACCCAAAAAAAATCACAAAAGTTACTTCTGTTAATTGATCTCTTCCTTTTACTTTTGGCCTTCATAAAAGATATTGGCTTATCTAATGATCGAATTCTATTTGATACTAAAATGAATAATTTCCTTTTCAGTTCAAAAGCCTTTTCAACAATAGTTTCAATCTGTTTTTTCTTTTTATAAAATGCTGATTTTTTTTATGTTTCCTCACATCTTTCAACAAATTAAAGATAACTCTATTATAAAACATTATTTTTCTTATTTCAGTAAATTCATTCTTTCTCCTTTACCATATATGTTTTCTTGAAAACTTAATTTCCCATTAATTTCTCCTTTTTTCTTGTTATTGTTCCTTCTTTTTGAGGCATTTTTTCTACCTTCCACATTGTGCACACTGTTTCTAGGCTGCCAAAGTCTTTTAATAAATTCTTTCGTTCTCTTACCGCAAGATTTCTTTTTTTTTCTACATGTTGTTCTTCATCTAAATGTTGCTGTTGTTTTTTCTTCAAATAACACTCCTTTTTTGTTGTTTCCTTGCTTCTGTTTTTTTAGTCATGGTGACTTTTGTTGTATTGATGATGAACGCTATCTGTTTGGAAAAAAATATATAATATTATTAAAATAAATCTATAAAATAATTTATTGTATTATTAAACAAACATCTTCTACATAAAAAATATTGATATGTTTTGTTTAGAAATCACAACCCATTTTCTGCAATACAGAGGTAGTAGTTTGAAAAATGAAGGACAAAATAAGTAGTGTTTATGTGTTTAGAGGACTGCATGAATACTGGATATGTGTTTGTAATATTGACGCATTACTACCAGAGTCATTGCATAAGTAAATAAATACTGACTGAATGATTAGAGTACTGCATCAAAAGAGAATGCTGAATTTATAAATCCCTAGGTTTTGGTACAGTGATTACATAAAGACATAGTTCTGTTAAGATGATTGCAGGAGTGGACAGAGAATGACAGGCTGATTGGGGCACTACATGAATACTACCTATCATATTGCAAGGCTGATTTAGTAGTCTGCTAGTGGTTAGAGGCCTACATAGATTGTGTAAATTTCACTGTAGCACTGCTTATCTTAATGCCTGAGTCACTCTACAAGTGCATGGATACTGACTGGATATTTACACTGTTGGTAGTAGACTGCAGGCAGAGTTTATAAGTGCTTGTGTGTTGGCACAGAGAATCGATAAGGACATGCTTCTATCAGGATGACTCCAGGAGTGGACAGAGAGTGACAGTCTGACTGGGCACTGCATGAATACTACCTGGCTTATTGCAAGGGTGAATCGGTACTCTGCTAGGGGTTAGGGGCCTGCATATATTACACACATTTCACTGTACCACTATGTGTCTTAATGCCTAAGTCATTCTACAGGTGTATAAACACTGACTAGATAGTGAGAGTGCTGGTAGTTGACAGGAAGGTGACTTTTTAAGTGCTTGTGTGTTCAAACAGCAATTAGATAAGGACATGGTTCTATCAGGATAATTGCAGGAGTGAACAGAGACTGATAGGCTGATTGAAGCACTACAAGAATACTACCTGGCTTATAGCAAGGGTGAATCAGTACTCTGCTGGGGGTTATGGACCTGCATACATTTCACACATTTCACTGTAGTAGTATATGTCTTAATGCCTGAGGCTTTCTACAGGTGTATGGACAGTAACTAGATAGTGAGAGTGCTGGTAGTTCTCAGGAGGGTGAGTTTTTAAGTGCTTGTGTGTTGAAACAGCAATTAGATAAAGACATGCTTCTGTGAGGATAATTGCAGGAGTGGACAGAGACCGATAGACTGATTGGGGCACTGAATAAATACTACTGAGCTTATTGCAAGGGTGAATCAAAAGTATGCTGGGGATTACAGGCCTGCATACATTGCACACATTTAACTGTAGGACTATGTGTCTCAATGCCTCAGGCATTCTACAGGTGTATAGACACTGACTAGATAGTGAGAGTGCTGGTAGTTTACAGAAGAGAGAGTTTTAAGTGCTTCTGTGTTGGCACAGCGATTAGATAAGAACATGCTTCTGTCAGGATAATTGCAGGAATGGACAGAGACTGATAGACTGATTGGAGCACTGCATGAATACTACCTAGTTATTAAAATGGTGAATCAGAAGTCTGCTAGAGGTTACAGGCCTGCATACATTACGCACATTTCATTGTAGCACTATGTGTCTTAATGCCTGAGGCATTCTACAGGTGTATGGACACTGACTAGATAATGAGAGTGCTGTGAGTTGACAGAAGGGTGAGTTTTTAAGTGCTTGTGTATTGGCGCAGACAGTAAATAAGGACATGGTTCTGTCAGGATGATTGCAGGACTTGATAGAGAGTGATACTCTGATTGGACACTGCATGAATACTACGTGGCTTATTATAAAGTTGAATCAATAGTCTGCTGGGGATTACACGCCTGCATACATTGCACACATTTCACTGTAGCACCATGGGTGTTAATGCCTGAGGCATTCAATAAGGTGTATGGAGACTGACTAGATAGTGAGAGTGGTATGAGTTGACAGAAGAGTGAGTTCTTAAGTGCTTGTGTAATGGCACGAACAGTAAATAAGGACATGGTTCTGTCAGGATGATTGCAGTACTGGATAGAGAGTGACAGTCTAATTAGGGCACTACTTGAATAGTAACTGGCTTATAACAAGGGTAGGGAGGCATTTCGAGGCTGCTTTGAGCGGATTTCCATCGTTTTCTCTTCGGTCGATCACCCGCTGCCTCCGGTGGGCTCTCCCCCGCCTCTCCTGGCCAGACCCGATGGGCCTCGGCAGTGAGCTCCACGGCTGGAAGTGGGAGGAGGCGGCGAGGCCTCGCAGATGCCGGGATTCTGTCTGTTTCTGGTTCCGGGTCCCGGGGGCAGATACAGCACCTACGGCGGCGGCTGAACAAGTCCTCCCGGAGTTGCTGGGTGATTTTCGTCAGGAGCAGGCAGTTGTGACACCAAAAGAACGGGCTGCACGCCATCCCTTTGATGAAGGTGTAGGTGAAGGTGGAGGCGCCGATCGAGCCTCGGGGGGGGTCAAATCGCCGGTAAGGTGGAGTAATTTTTCCAGTTTGGTTGGTTTGGACCTGTGGTCTTGGGGAGGGAGTATTGACACCTTCAGTAACTGTATGGAGGTGATAGAAGGTGGATACCCAAAGGGAATAGTTTCGCCTCCCAGAGTGGGCCGGTATACCTTAAGAGCCAGAGCTGCTTACTCATTACAGAATTTAGAAACCACCCAGGCCACAGTGACCCAAAAAAAAACGTCCATTGTCAATCTAACTAAGGCGAAGCTAAGGAGGTTGGGAGCTAGATTTGGGGAGGACGAAGAAGAAGAGGAGGAGGAATTGAAACAGAGAGGGGTTTCCAAAACTAAAATTAGAGCAAAAAAGAAACCCGTATTTATCTCAAAAATCACCCCCTCATTAAAGACTTACTATAGAGTCATGGCCGCCACTGCGGAGCCCAATGAAACTATGGTGGTGACCATCGAGGAACCGGAGGGAATTTTTCCCAAAGTAAAATCAAAGTCTAAACAGAAATCTGCCGTAAGCGACGGGAGCGCTTCCTCCCCTATGACCCCTTTCTCTCAATGTAAACAAAGGGGGACTAAGCAAATTACCAAGCGACCCATCGGGCCTCTTAATGACTCTCCTGCACCTAAGGTTACGCAGAAAGGTGTGACCCATTCAAACAGGTTTAACGTCTTGGGGTCACAGGATGAGGGGGTGCCTGCATCGATTAAAGACCCCTCTAGAGACTTATTAACGGGAGTGCCTCCTGGGAGTATGGAAGCAGCAGATGGCTCCGAAGTGCGATCTCTGTCCGACATACTGATCGCCATGAAGAATGAGATGTTAAGTGGGTTCAAGGTATCGGAACTAAATCAAGCAGAGCTTGCTGGAAGGTTTTCTGTCTCTGAAGCCAACCAGGCAGCGATCAAGGCATCCTGTGAAGTTCTGTCTCAGAGGCTGGATGAGGTGGTGGTAAGGACGGGCCTCCTCGAACCGGAAATACCTGGCATCAAAGAAGCCATAAGTGAGGCCACAAGGGATGTGGGGAAGTTAACATTGCAACAAAAGGCCCTGAAGGACAATATTGAAAGGATGGAAAACCATTCAAGAAAGAACAATGTAAGACTCCTTAATATCCCCAAGAACTTAGAAGGATCAGACTTAAAGGGGTTCGTCATTTCTATTTTAAAGGGGTCAGTTTTGAAGGATCCGCCTGATATCGATCTGATATCAGAAATTCAAAGGATTCATCGAGACCCCTACAGGAAAAATCAGAAACCCCGGAAGATTCTGGTCAATTTTCTCTCTTACTCAGTAAAGGATCTAGTTCTATCACTGGGTCTTAAGGAGGGCTCATTGACTTTCTCCCCTAATGGCTCCGATTCATTCACCTTTCAGATTAGGTCTGACATCTCCCACATAACGGCCACAAGGCAGTGGGAGATGGGAAGCAGACTGGAGGAAATGAGGTCTCTGGGAGTTAAGGCTCAATTAAAATTTCCGGCTCAGTTGCGCGCTATGCCTAATAATCAGATGCACTTATTCCACACAGTCGAAGAGGTGGATCTCTTCATGGCTGGATTAAGAAAGGCAGAGCAGGCAAAGTGAGCAATGGTAAGTAAATCAGCGATGGGTCTCCTTATAGGATAAATATACTTTCTGTTACACATTTTTCTTCCTATTCCCTCCCCCATTCTTTTCCTTAGTATTTTTTTTTTCTTTAGCTGAGCCCGAGGTGAGGGCAACCAAATGGGTCTACCCATCTTTAAGGGAGGGTTCCTCAAGGGGCTAGGGACACTCATGCAGATATGGGAGGGTTGGGGGGGTCTGGGAGGTGCTTTGGGGGGGTTCACCATGGGTGGGTAGGGATCAAAAAAAAAAAAATAATAACCTCATCTTACTTTTTGGATTTAATCAGCGAATGGATTTCAAGGGGAAAGGGCGTCGTAAACGGATGGCAGGTGTAACCATAGATCAGGCCGGTCTGTGCCTTCTCTCCTGGAACGTAAATGGTTTAAGATGTACTCGGAGGCAAAGATTGATAATGAAATACCTGGAACTCGCAAAAGCTCGGGTCTGCCTCCTACAGGAAACCCATTTGAATGCCGGGAAGTTGGATACATTATTTTCAGGAGTACCCTGGATAAAAGCTTATGGTGTTTCGGACCAAAACATGAATAGTCGTGGGGTGGCTGTCCTGGTCAAACGGGGGTTAACCTGTTCGATTAAATCCATCCAGACCGACCAATCAGGGAGGTGGGTGATAGCGCAGTTGGACTTTGGGGGTCCTGTTTAAACGTGAGCCTCATTCTACGGTCCGAACATCAACGACACCTCTTCTATCGTTAAGCTGCAGTCCAAGCTTATGCTGGCGGCTCCCCCAATAATTGTCGGAGGAGATTTTAATGCCTTGTTAGACCCTTACATGGATAGGTCGAATCAGGCGCGCTCCATTGCGACTCCTCTTGTTAGATGGGCAATGAAGAATCTGATCCACGACCTTGGCTTGGTCGATGTGCGGAGGTTTATGAGAGGGGATAGGGCTGGGTATACATTTTATAGCAAGATATTCCATCACTCCTCCAGGATCGACTACTTGTTAGCCAGTAAGTGCTTATTCGAAAAGGGCTCTGATATATCTATCCCACCTAGCCATCTATCGGATCATTCTCCTGTTTCCTGTTCCATCAAAAAATTAACAACAAAAAATTCCATCGAGATGGACACTTAGTAGGGGAAGGTTAGATGATCCAGATTTAATTCAGGCAGTTAAATCATCATCCCTGGAGTTTTTTGATTCTAACATAGGTTCAGGAGCCATAGAGGTTGTGTGGGACGCCTTCAAGGCTACCCTAAGAGGCCGATTACACAGTCCCATATGCTTTAAAAATCGTGCTGAAGGACGTGAATTAAAATTGGGTGAAGAAAGGATCGGATTGCTAGAATCTGAGCTTCTTATGCTATCAAATTCTCTCGACGGACAAAGAAAGGTGCTGGCTGAATTTGAAATTGAACAGGCAAGACAAAGCTATAGAGGCATCTTAGAAAAGAAGTGCAAGAAGCAATGGGAAAGGAATAAGATGGAGAACTATGAGTACGGGGAGAAGGCTGGGGCTCTTTTGGCGTGGAAGGCGAGATCTGATCGCTCGAAAAACGATATCGCCGAGCTGGTGATAAATAACCAAGGGGATAGATCAACAGACATAGGTGACATACAAAATTCTATGCTTACCTTATTTGCGGATCTTTATAGGGAGGATTTATTCCCCTCTAAACAACTAATCCGTGGGTGGTTGAGCTCAAAATCTCTCTCCACGTTAACTCAGGCTAATAAAGATTTCCTTGATTCCCCAATTACGCTGCAGGAGATAAGAACCCAAATAAAGATCTCAAAAAACGGTAAAGCATCTGGTACCGATGCCCTGCCAAATGAAGTTTATAAGTCCCTCTCTGAGGAAGTAATCCCAGTCCTGGGATCCCTATTTCATTCAATCTACAGTCCAACAGGTCATATCCCTAGCTCATGGAGGGAGGCAATCATTGTCTTGATCCTTAAGCCGGGGAAGGATCCAGTCAAAGCGGACTCTTATCGCCCAATCTCCCTGCTAAATGCAGATTATAAGATCTTTATGGGTATCTTGGCAGGGAGATTGGATAAATTAGTCCCCGGACTGGTTAATACAGACCAGAAAGGGTTCATTACCGGGAGACACATTCCGGACAAACCCAGCTCCTTATTGGTAATACCGATCTGGCGATCTCCAGAATCGAACCCTTGGCAGTGGTCGCGTTAGACGCCGCCAAGGCTTTTGATAGGGTGTGTTGGGCCTACCTTTGGGAGGTGCTGGAGGAGATGGGATTCGGACCAATTTTTATCCATACTCTGAGAGGGTGCTATTAGGACGCTTCAGCTAAAATCCTCATCAATGGCTTACTTACTTCTAGTTTTAAAATTCAAAGAGGGACCAGGCAAGGTTGCCCTATTTCCCCCTTCTTATTCGATCTGTACATTGAGCGTCTCGCCCAGGCTATAAGGCTTGACGAGACCATATCCCCGTTCAAGACTCAGCAATATCGGTCAAAAATTGCATTATATGCGGACGACATAATTATTTATACAGATAACCCCGAGATAACACTGCCAAATGTCGGGGCCCTGTCGGAAGATTTTGGTTTAATTTCCGGGTATTTGGCTAACTCCACAAAGACGGAGGTTATGTGTTGGAATATAGATCAGTGGAGTGGGGCCACCAGCAATAAATTTAAATATCTTGGCATTATAATTGTGAAAGATTTTGAAAAAATTCCATCAATTAATGTCGAAAAAATAATAAAAGAAATAGATCAGTTGTTCACAAGGTGGAGGAATCTTCCCCTGACCATCTTCGGGAGGGTGAATCTAGTAAAAATGATCATCCTCCCAAAATTAACGTACCTGTTCAACGCGGTTCCTCTAGGTTTCCCTAAACACTCTATCTCAAAGGCGCAAAGTAAAATTGGGAGTTTCATCTGGGGGGAGAAGGGTGTTAGGCTATCTTGGAAAAAACTGAGGCGCCGCTTAGCTAAAGGGGGATTGGCCCTCCCAGATATCCGTTGTTATCTGGTCGCCTTTCAATTCAAAGCTATAAGGATGCTCCTAAGTGAACCAACTACATGTGCCTGGGGTAAACTGTTGGGGGAGGCGGTCATCACTGAAGGTGGGGGGGGTAAGGCAGGGTTCCTTTATAAGTTTGGTTCACGAGTAAGGCTGAAGGTGATCAAAAACGCCTTGGAAGTCTGGTATTCCATTCGTTCCAGATGTGGGATAGGCTATTACTCCGATCAGGCTCTGATCTGGGACTCCCCTGGGACGCCTCTCTGCCTCCAAGACAGTATGGCACTTCCAATTAAAAGAGCTGGGGTCGCGATTTGGTCTGACTTGGGGGATGAAAATGGCATACATCCTTGGGAGGTATTAAAAGCAAGAATAGGCTCGGGGTTTTCAAGATTTAAGTTCATCCAATTAAAATCTTGGTTCGAAACAGAAAAGGAGAATTTAAGGGGCAATGGAGAGGTGGAAGCTGTGCTTAAAAACACTCAACATTTGAAGAAGGAAATCTCTACTTGGTATAGGCTTCTGATTAACGCAGACGATGTGGGTATTCCACAGCAGGTGTTAGTTTGGAATGACTCTCCTTTTGAAGCGGATATCGGAAATCTTTTGGAACCTTCCATGATCCAGCTTTATAAATACACAAACTCAGCCTGTTGAAGAAAAATCATCTTTTTGTCACTAATCGAATCTATTATACTCCGGAGAAGATTTCGAAATTTGCCCCAAACCCCGAGCCGAGATGTCCCAGGTGTTTGTTCTCTAAAGCCAATGATATACATACCTTTTATGAATGTTTCAAATTAGAAACATATTGGGAAGGGGTGTGTAGATATCTATGTATGACCTTTGGAATCGATATTGTTTTGAATGGTTCTTTGATTTTTTTTGCCAACGATCAGGTGTCTACTGTTCATATGGAACAATCCCATAGAGGTCTGGTGTTATGTCTGATTTTGCTGGCCCGAAGGGAAATATGTCTTAAATGGAAAGATCCCCTCCCCCCGAAAGTTGAAGACTGGCTAAAGTCTGCACTGGCAATGGCTCGGCTAGAAATCATGAGATCCAGCCCCAGCCTCCCTACATTCTGGGCACCTTTTATACGTTTGGGTCAGGAACTGAGACTTTGTTGACTCCAATACGCCGATGTTAAGGGTTGATAAATATCATGGTCCTATGATTAACACCTAAATCCCGGATGATAAAAGGGGATTGGTTGGATAACCTAAAGAAGCACAGGCGGTCGGAGGGCGCTCCGTTATTAACGTAGACCGGAAATGTCCTGCTAGCTGTTTATAGGTGAAATGAGGACAAAAAAAAAAAGACAAAACAAAAAGAGAGTGACAGTCTAATTAGGGCACTACTTGAATAGTAACTGGCTTATAACAAGGGTGAATCAGTACTCTGTTGGGGGTTAGGGGCCTGCATACATTGCGCACATTTCACTGTAGCATTATGTGTCTTAATGCCTGAGACATTCTACAGGTGTATGGAGACTGACTAGATAGTGAGAGTGCTGGTAGTTGACAGGAGAGTGAGTTTTTAAGTGCCTGTGTGTTAGCACAGCGATTAGATAAGGACATGCTTCTGTCAGGATAATTGCAGGAGTGGACAGAGACTGATAGGCTGATTGGGGCACTGCATAAATACTACCTGGTTATTGAAAGGGTGAATCAGGAGTCTGCTGGGGGTTACAGGCCTGCATACATTGCGCACATTTCACTGTAGCACTATGTGTCTTAATGCCTGAGGCATTCTACAGGTGTATGGACAGTGACTAGATAGTGACAGTGCTGGTAGTTGACAGGAGAGTGAGTTTTCAAGTGCTTGTGTTTCAGCCCAGAGAGTAGATACAGACATAGTGCTGTCAGGATGATAGGAGCAATGGACAGGGACTGACAGTGTGATTGCTTATCTGCATGGCTACTGTATGGATTTTTACAGGAGTGAATCACTAGTGTGCTGGAGGTAAAGGTACTGCATAGATTGTGCACATTTACTTATATACTAACTACGAAATTAGACATTATAGAACCACAAAATCACCTGTCATACACTAATAAAATCACATTTACACCGCATGTGCAATCTTCTAATGTGTCAGATACCTCTCATTAATTCATACAAATATAAATATAATGTAAACAAATCCCTGACTCATGACATACCATCTACTACATACCAGAAAGAATAAAATGTACTGACTTTCTTTGCAGCTACAGATTGTCCTTCAAATCTACAAATATGCAACTTCATAAAACTGTACCTCTCAACAGACTTAATGAAGAAGAGTAATAAAGAACACTTTTATAAGGGATTTTTAAACTGCACAAACTGTACCAACTAATAACCGATTCATAATTATTAACAGCTTATATGATCCTTTTACAAACAGCACAATTGTACCTCATTTTACCACACTATCTATAATAATGCAATATTTTTAAACTATACCTTTTTACACAGAAGAAATAATCATGCTTAATAAACTACACCCTATATGAATATTTTAGAAAATACACCTTCTTTGTACATATTTAGCCAATTAATAGTAAATAAAAGCCTTCATTCAACTATATATTCCAACACACTTAAATAAATATATTACTGTACATACTGCTTTTAAGGCAAACTTGAAGTACAATCAAAATAATCCCAATATACATCTGTGCATTATATAATATATTACAAACAACACAGTTTCATAAAAATGTCCATTTTTTTAAATTAACCTCAAAAATATGTAACTCACCTTTAAATAAATCTGTTGAATGCAAAATCTCACACACTCAGTCAGGATTTTCTTTTTCACACAGAGAATGTAGATCAACAGACTCTGCAAGGTTGAACCAGTATTGGCAAACTTTCCCTCAATTTTTCAACACATATAGACATAAGTAACAAATGGCATTGCTTCCCAGTGTTTTTCGAATTGAAAACGATTTTCCATTGGTCACAGAGAATAATACTTCTCAACTGACATCTTCACCCCTTGTCCTTAATGTCAGTTTCCATAGCAACAGGTCATGCAACTTTCAACTTAGCTGCCATGCCACAAGTTTACCACACAATGTTGCAAATGACAATAGCAGGTGTGGTTGGCTTTGCAATGCTTGACCTTATCCTTTATGCTGTACCTTTCCAGCATATGTTAATAACCAATAAGAAACATGCTTTGTAAACAAAGTAAAATGCACCCTATATTTGAATGTAGAGTGTTCTTAAACAGCCAATCATATCCCTACTTTCTTAAAAACTGCATCTTGTCCACCATTTTAGATAGATTTTATTCTTCCACCTGCCTACCTCAGTTGCAGACATTGTCTGATTACCTACAGAAATCCCTACAAGATGCTTTCTGTGTGGATTATTGGACACAGCTATATTTTCTGATGCAAAAGGTATGCTGAAAGCAGAGGTATTGACAAAGACCTAGCTTTGCAAAATGTAGACATTAAATGAATTGGACAGAGAGGATTAAAGTGGCACCAATTGATGCCATTGGTTAAATCCTGCTGTCATCTCCAACCAAATGACCTCATGATTGTGCACTGTGGTGGCAATGACCTACGCACATTGACTGGGTTAGCTCTGGAAATGCTAATGAAGGACACCTTTGCAGAATTGATGTTGCTTTTCCCCCAAACTGCCTTGGTGTACTCTAACATATGCCAAAGACAGAAATGGAACAGTTCCAATCAATTTTGTCCACAGCTTGAGAAAGCAAGAAAAAATGTAAATAAAACTGTTTCTGCTTATCTCAGAGACCATAGTATAGGGTCCATAAACAACAACAATCTGCGTTTTAATTAGGCCTGGGCTAAATTTCCGTTCCGCTCGTGGAAATTGCGATAATTTGACATTTTTGCGTTCCGCGGAGAGCGCAAAAATGTCAAAATTTCCGCATTCCGCAGCTTAGCGATAATTTGTTTCTTGCTCGCGCTGTAAAATAATACATTCTCGGGCGCGATCGCCTTACCTGAATCCCCGCGTTCGCCGACAAGTTTTCCCGATCCGGTCGCGTTCTCCACGAGATGTTGGATTGTTGGTAGCCATTTGCGCTGTCTCGCGACAGTTCGCGCCCGCAGTAATGTCATTGGTCGCGCGATCATGTCTTTCTTCTCGCGATCATGCACCGCGAGAAGATTGAAAACAAGATGCCCGCGAGCAACCGCATGGGTAAGTTGGCGAGCCGCGACCACGAAGAAAATACCGCGAACGGGCGGGAAAAAAACTTCCGCATCTTCACGATATTTCCGCGTGTTTGCGGAGATTTTTAATATTTTCATGATAATTTGCAAAAGTCACTTTCGCAAATTCCGCCCACCCCTAGTTTTAATATGGATGGCATATACAGAAGAGAGGGTGTACATTGTGTACATTTCACAGATGAGGGAAACAGAGTCTTTGTCAACAACTTAAGACTTTGCATTGGCACTTACATGTAGCTACAAAAATCTCCCAATAAACACAAGGGCTCTATTTAGAGCCACCCAATATCCTAACATATGACCTAGGTTTTTATTTTAAAAAAAAAAAAAATCCTTGGAATCACGCACCCTGCGCGAATTGGAGTCGCGTACCCCTTGCGTGCACATTAGGGGCTGCGCTGAGCTGTATTTTCCTGTAAAAAAAAACCATGGCTCTTACCATTAATTTCTATTCACCCCGGGGACCCCATCCCCCGGGGCCCACATAAAACGTTGGGGACCGTGGTGGGAGCCCCAATGCCCCCACAGTCTCGCCAGCTCCCCGCGACCTTCGGGAGCCGGCATAGCTTTTTGCGCTAGGAATCGCGTCTCCCTCGTGTTCACACTAGGGGCCGTGCTGAGCACTGCGCTAGGTACGCGACTCCGTATTTTCCCATTAAAAAAAACATGGCTCTTACCATTAATTTCTATTCCCCCTGGGGACCCCATCCCCCGGGGCCCACATAACACGTTGTGGACCGTGGCGGAAGCCCCAATGCCCCCACGGTCCCACCGGCTCGCCGCGACCTTCGGGAGCCAGCATAGCTTTTCGCGCTAGGAGTCGTGTACCCCTCGCGTGCACTCTAGGGGCAGCGCTGAGCGCCGCGCTAGGTACACAACTCCGTATTTTCCCGTAAAAAAACATCATGGCTCTTACCATTCATTTCTATTCGTCCTGGGGACCCCATCTCCCGGGGCCCATATAACACGTTGGGGACAGTGGGGGGAGCCCCATTGCCCCCACGGTCCCACCGGCTCCCCGCGTCCTACAGGAGCCGGCATTGCTTTTCCACATGGGGAGCTGCTAACATGCAGCTCCCCATGCGGAAAAGCAATCTGCTTTGCTTCATTGAAGCAAGAGCAGGTTTTCCTGCTCTTGCTTCAATGAAGCAAAGCAGTTTGCAATGAGGCTCCCGACCTGTCATTGCAAACAACAGTGTCCCGGGGTGGGCACCCAGGGACACCACAGGCTCCAGGAGGGGGGCCAAGCGGACCCCCTTTAAAATCAGTAGAAAGCCCCGGGGTGTTGGTGGTCCCCTGGGCGTGTGGGGGGGGCTTGAGTCCCTCTGGGACCTCGCAAACACTATTTTGAAATGCCCCTGGGACTTGCCCACCCGGGGGCTAATTAATAATGAAGCGCGGGAGTCCGTGCTTCATTTTTTCGTTTTCGCGGCTGGATCCGCGCTCCCTGCACGTATTCGGACGATTTATCCAAAAATCCTTGTGGGACCCCCTAAGCACACCTAGGGGGTAAGGGTGTTTCTACCCTACCCCTTTTCCTGATTTACACATTTGTTTTTCAGTTTTCTTCTGCCTCTGTTCTACCGAGGCACAAAATGGCTGCCAACACTTCCTGGTTTTGAGTGTTGACAGCCAATTAACATGAAGTGGATTGCGGTCGCGCGAGATATATTTAGCTGAACTAACTATAACGGGGGAATTTCAATGGTTTTTTACGAGTGAAATGTCCAGCTAACTATAACATGTGTGAAACCTATGGTTTTTTCAGTGAATTTGCAAGGTTTTTTAAATGTTAATTCCTAACTATAACGTGTGTGAAACCTATGGTTTTTTAAGTGAATTTGCAAGGTTTTTTAAATGCTAATTTCTAACTATAACGTGTGTGAAACCTATGGTTTTTTTAGTGAATTTGTAAGGTTTTTTAAATGCTAATTTATGTATGTATTATTATATTTTTTATATATTTATTTTACAATAAACTACCTATGTATATAGTTATAGATTGACTGTATCCTGTAATATGGAATGTCTCGTTCAAAATGATTTTTTTTTGTTTTTAAGGGTTTTTTACCGTGCGCGCACCGTGCGTGCACCGTGCGCGCACCCAGCGATTTTTTTAAAAAAAATAAAACTTTTTTTCACCCTTCGGGGTCCTTCAGGGACCCCCTGACAAAGGCTAGGGGGTCAGGAACTCTCTACCCTGCCCCCTTTTCACGTTCTCCACCTTTCTTTTTCACTGCCACACACAAAATGGCGTCCGACACTTCCTGATTTCGACCGATTCGAATGTTGACTGACATCTAACCACCAATCAGAATTACGCTCGCGCACGGCACCGTGCACGCACGGTGCGCGCACGGTGCACGCATATAGTAGTAGTAGTAGTAGTTCTCAGGAACTACTGAACAGATTGACACCATATATCCAAAAGGCACATGCCTGACCTAAGGACTACCTCTTTGCCAAATTTCAAGTAATTCTGTTCAGCCGTTCGGGCTGTACCTTCGACTAAAGGTTCTATGGGAAAATGCATGGGGAAAACGCGTTTTAGGACCCCCCTTTTTTCTCAGCCCCCGCTTGACGAATCACCCCGAGACTTTCAGGGTAGGAGCTGAGCGGAGCGCCCCATTAGTTTTGAAAATTTCGCGAGGATTCGTCAACCGGCGCCAAAGTTATTCAAAATAGAGTTTTCAGATTTCCTATGGGAACTCGGTCCTAACTATAACTATCTACTGGCGACCGCCAGTAGATAATATATATTAATATATATATATTTGGCATGTTTCTAAATGTATACAATCTTTTACATTGTAATGTCTTTGTGGAAGATATCATGAAGAAATATGCTTTTTATTTGTATTTGTACCCTCACCCGTGGTCAAAATCAAAATTGTGAAAAATACGAAACTGCATGACCAAAACAGGCAGATTATCCAAGATGTACAACGTACGGAGAAACCCAAATACAGATGTTACAAAACATGAACAAGCACTAGAGCTTCACCGTGAAGAATGACAAACAAAGACCACCAGTTAAGAGTGCCTTGGATAACCTTACCAGGGTCTCATAACAATTAAGATACACCTTTACATACACTAGTTTCAACACTGAACATCTTTTATCAGGAATTGGGCCTCACATTTTGAGGACAAAGATAATATGTTTATTCTGTTTTGGGAAATCCCAGTAATGGAAGACTAGATAGCAAAAGATTTGTCAGTTGAATACTGTCAAAAAAACAATAATGGTTGTGTAATGTGTTGCGTGGTGCAGAGCGGGTGGGCCAAACTCCGGAGGAAATGTGCAAAGCATCCACGCAACACACACAGGCGACACACAAGGCACACTCCAAAAAGAGACCACACCAGTTTAGGTGAAAAACAGTATGTGTATTGTAAAATAAACACATCAGAAGGGAATCACAGGCGCAGATAAACTGTGCCAGCCGGCACCGGGTAATAATTCACAGGAGGACTATATACAGGGCAGCGCCAATCGGGCCACTGCCAGAACCAACACAAAGCATACAGAATAGTAAATGTGGAGTGCATCAATGAACATGTAACCGCCAGTCACTGCTGGCAAACCCCTGCATGTAGCATAAATCGCTTTAGGCCTATATCAAATTGGCATTATGCATGAAACGAAAACATCTCTGCCTCTCGGTAGGCATAGAACATATCAGGGTATGAGGCATTAACCATGAGCCTAGAATGAAAACGCAGCATATAAACACATTATGCGCAAGCCTGGAAGGAAAACATCATGGCATGAATACCTTACGCATACATTGCAATCAGCATAAAAGTATTAGGCATAACATATTTGCATACATCACTTTAGGCATATACTAAGTAGGACTTGGGCCTAGAACCTTACGCAGGGCATCAGTAAGCAGGAAAACATTAGCATGGGAGCACCTGACACAAACCCCACTCAGGCCCGGGATCAGCAGCGCCAACCTTTGGGAAAAAGTTATTAGGCAGGATCACAGCACCTCATAGGGCGCGAAAACACAACGTGCAGACCTTCAGCATGGGACCTACACTTGAGGCCTAGAAGGAAAACATCCCTGCATCATCATATCAACATCAAAGCATGGAGGCACTAGGCCTAACTCTTGGATATAGAACACAGTATGCCTTCTATCCGCATACATCACAGTGTACATGAACACCTGAGCATGGGGCATAAACATGTGGGCCCAGGGCACCCTCCTTAGCCTCAAAGCCCGAGCAGCACATTAGGCAGTAAATCATCGCATAGATTTATTAGGCGCAACAATAGGCATCGGAGCATGAAGTGTAAGACATATTAGGTGTAACCTCAGCACCTTATGTAACTACACCTGGGCATGAAAGCAACAACCTTAGGGTAACAACACATTATGCATACATCATAGCATTAGGCGTCCTCAACTACCCTATGCACCAATCCTGGGGTATAAACCCCTTAGGCATGAATCTTTGCAGGTACATTAGGCATCATTAGGGCATTTCTCATTAGCATGAAAACATGAACATCATGGCAGGATTACCCTGCGCGTAGAAATGCATTAGGCCTCAAGTCATAAGGGTGAACCTCATACATGCACACACGTTGCAAAGATTGCCACCACTCCCTGGAAGTAGCTATCTCTCAGGTGGGCAGTATTGGGGCGCACAAAAACAGTTCTCAACTGTGCAAGATTAGGCTCTGCTGGCAGAACAGTTCCTTACATGCAGAACAAGCCGTAACAACATTAGGGGAAAGCTGTGCGCATTGCAAACACCACCAACATTGCAGATGAGCCTTTGGTGCCACTGCGCCGGAGAAGCCCCACTCTGGGACACTAAAGCGACCAGATGCCCACGTTGCAGCGCTAAGTCCAGGAATGTAGGACTGAGAGTCCTGGGGGCCGGAAAACCGTTGTAGCACTTCATGAGGCGCTAGACAGCCGGCAGAGCACAGTCACTGCGAATATATCGCTCTGGCAGCACAGCGCTGCAGGACCCACGCACCTTCTTCTCCTGGGCAGGTGCTGGAGGCAGTGCTCACGAGGCGCTAGACAGCTCACAGTCCCAGGGTCCTACCCGAGGGAGTAGCGCCCACACTCCTCACCTCCTGGGAATACAGGCAGTCCAAGTATAGCGCTCACGAAGCGCTAGGGCAGCAGAGCAGGCAGGCCAGGCTGGGCAAGATCAGCAGACAGTGGGCACTCATCAGTACAGAACAGCAGCTCCTTGAAGCAGTCATCTCCCATAAAGTGGCACTCCTCCTGACATAGCAGTCTTCGCTCCAGCAAAGGGCTCCCACTAGCCCTGTGGACAGCAGAGGGGTACAGTTGGGCACAGGGGCCAGCACACAGGGCCATGCGGCGGTACCTCCTGGCAGAGTGTCCCCTCTCATTCAGGTCCATGCTCAGTCTGAGCACATGGAGGCACAGCTCCTCTACATATCCACCCCTCCTCCCACCTACCAGCAAGGGCTAGAATCTTTCAGAAGGCTCCTGGCAGTTCCCAACTGTCACTGTGGGGGAAGTGTGGAGCATCTTGCCACTTCAAACACTAGACCACCAACCCACCTCAGGCAGGCGGCACAAAGCAAACAGCAATGGCATCCATTTTAAAAGTGACATTTCTGTAATGGTGAAAATAAAGGTGCGTATGCCATTGCACAGCATTTATTATTTTCCTCTTACACCACACATGGCATATACATTTCTTACCATGGGGGAGATGTGTCCAAAAGTGGGGGGTTCCTAATATAAGCCTATGTAAGGCATAAAGCACCCCAAACAGGGTGACATTTTAAACATGACATTTTTAAACAGCGCAAATAACCCTCTGCACACCATTGCGCAGTATTTAACATTTTCCATTCAGCCACCCCCTGTCAGTAGAAAGGCTAGGGGGAAAAGTAAAAAAATTCAGGGAACAAGGGCCAAGTCCAACTCAACCCCCTCCCAGCCAAAAGCCAGGGTAGACCAATCAATGCCTTGGTGGGCTTCCCTGCATGGGGTGAGAAAACGTGGACGCAGGCCCACAACTGCAGGAGCACCTGCAGGGTCTCCGCCACTCTGGAACCCAATGGTTCCCTCTCTCAAACCTCCCTTGACCAACTAAGCCACCCCACTGGCACTCTCTAGTTGGTTGCGGCCAGGACCGGCCCCTAGGCCATCCGGATGTCTCTGGCCTTTGCTGTCTCACAGAGTGGGGGGCAGTAGCCCCAGGTCCGTAGTACCCGTTGACCACTCTCCTCCTCCTCCTCCTTGCAGTCCCAAACTGCCACTGGTCCTCCCACCTGGGGTTCGCACCCTCCGGCTGACCAGCCATCAGGGGGGAGGCTCACCTCCCCCTACCTCTCCTTCTGGGGTTCCTCACCCTCCTCCCATGCGAGGCACCCTCAGACCACCACTCTCTCCCCAGTCCAGGGCCTTGACCCTGCAACTGATTCCCCAACCTAGGGTCTAAACCCTTAGGTTGAACTGGTGCCAGGGGCGAGTCCTCCCTCCCCCTGCACCCCCTCCCACAGTTCTGCACCCTCCCAACTGGAGTAGTACCCCTGGAAGACAATTCTGGGTGGACACTGCTTACAGATGTCCCACCTGTCAGGTCAGGCAGTACCTGTCCCTGGCCTCCCAACCCAAGATCTAAGCCCCGTGGCTGAGCCGGTGCCAGAGGCGAGACCTTCCTCCCTCTGTACCCCCTTCTAGAGTTCCACACCCTCCCGCCTGCAGAAGTACCCCCAGAAGTCAAGCTGGTAGAGACACTGCTTACAGAAATCCCTCCCGCCAGGTCAGGCAACCTCTGAACCTGGCATCCCAGCCCACTGGGCCGACCCCAGAACCTCAGGAGCTCTGATGACAGTCGCCCCGAGTTCTCCTGACACTAGGGCAGTGTTTCCCAAACTGTGGTCCGGGGACCCCCAGGGGTCCCTGACACTTTCCCAGGGGGTCCGCAGGCAGCAGTTTAAAAAGCACTGCAATTGTATAATTAGCAGTTTTCCAGCAACAATAAAAGTGCCAAGATAACACCAGTGATTAATGTACCTGCTGGAGAGAGATGAGCGTTTTGTCCTGTGGCAGCTTTGAGTTATCTAATGTAGCAGAGAGGGTTAATATGCCTATTGCAAAGAACGTGTACTGTGCATTTTAAATAACAGTATTTTATGTGCATAGGCGAGTGGGTTACTGCTTTTGTCACAAAGATTATTTTGTTACTGTGCAGTACGTAAATGATAACCGTAATCTAGCACAGTGACCTATAAACTGTCATCAAAGAGCTGCTTGCAAACTGCATGGTACAAGTTAGTAACTTATGTTTTTTTCCCTGTCTTTCATTATCCCGATGCTGCTAAAAAGGTTTATTAGGGTGGAAATACATTTTTATTGTTAAAGTCAATGCTAACCACTGTCTTATGTTCTGAATCCCGAGTTTTTTGTGCATCTCCAGACCAAGCACTCTTTAAAAATGCCTACCAGTATAAATGACATGTGAATCCTACACCTTGTAGTCCCCTTTGCCTTATGTAACATGTTCTATACACTGATTTACACTTATGATTAATTGTCTCTATATGTGTCTGATGTAAAGTGATAAACGTGTTGTAGACTGCACCATTGTTTCCTAAATTTCTTTGGGGGGAGAGCCTCCCAAAGCCCCCTTTGTAGTGGTCAGGCACACTCAATGCACTTGGTGTGCACCGTATGGGGACTGGTCTGAAAACATTTGCCAGGGCTGCTTTCGGTTTCCAGTCTGGCCCTGGCAGGAATAGGAGCCTCGTACTGCGAAATAAAACCAACCATTTAAAAGTTAGTCACAGAGATGCAACACCAACCTTCCCATTACAATTTTAGTTTTTTGCTAATTCTTTCAATATAAAATACTAAGGGGGATATTTACAAAAGAAGTGGTGGAGCGTGTCGTTAGCCTCTGTGGCTTAACGACACGCGCCGCCACTTCAGACACGCAGTGCTGCACCATATTTACAAGAATATGGTGCAGCCCTACATTTTGCCCTGTGCTGGTGCTACACTTAGCAGTGTAGCGCCAATGCAGGCACCTTTGCAACACTGTGCAAGGGTGTCTGTGTGCAGGGGAAGATTGTTTATGTAAAGGAAGGTCCCCCCTTCCTGCACATAAACAATCTTGAAATGGGGTTTTGTCACTTGTGTGTTTGCTGCTTAATGCAGCACACATGGAAGTTACAAAATGCCATTTTTTTAATGATTGTTTATGTGCAGGAATGGTCACCTTCCTGAACATAAACAATCCAAGGCGTTTTGCTTTTTCCATGTGTGCTGCACAAGGCAGCACACATGGAAAAAGCAAAAATGAGGAGAAATAAAGCTTTCCTCCTCGTTTCGCCAAGTTAAGACCTGGTTTTCCCTGGTGTTATTTTTGGCGCTGCCTCCTATTTACGCTGCCCCTGTGAATAGGGGGCAGCATAAAAATCAATGGGTTTTGCGGTGGAATGCCCACTGCAAAACCCACTACCCACCCCTTTCACGCTAAGCATTGCGCGAAAGGTGGCCTTATTTACAAGGCAGCGTTAAGCCATATTAAGTGGCTTACCGCTGTCTTGTAAATAAGGCAAAGCCCCTATCGACGCGCGAACGTTACAAAAAGGGATGTTTCCATGGTGGTAGGGGTTTGTAAATATGCGCCTAAAATCCTTAGTATTCTGAGTTTTTGTTTTTTTCGAATGACTGTTTTAACGTTTAAAACTTATATCATACAAATTGCTGTGGGGCCCCCGAGTTCCAGTGGTGACTCAGTGGGGTCCTCAGGAGTCAAAAGTTTGGGAACCACTGCACTAGGGGATCCCCTCCACTGGGCGGCACATCAGGACAGCCTAGGCTCCCAACCTGGGGCTCCCTTATGGAACTCTCCAGGCCCTGAGACTGCGGTTGGGGCAACTCCCCGTCTCACTCCTTCCTGTAGATAGGACGTGAGGCCCTACAACCCTCTCACTTCCCTGGGACCTAGCTGGGCTATTCTCCACCTCTCCCACCTCGCTGGGTTGGAAGATCCCTGCAACACTCCCTTCAGGGTCACTCCCCAATGCCTCCTCAGACACCCTGGCACTCACCCAGAGGTCTGCCTCCCGTGCAAGCTCCCTGGGGTCAGAGAACCCACACTGTAACAGGTGGTGACGCAACCTTGGGAAACAACTCCTTAGCATGTGCTCCTTGATAACTAGCTGGCACAGCCCTTCCCAATCATTCACTGCTCTATTCACCACCCAGTCCTTCAATGCAGTCCAACACACCTCCGCAAACTCCCCCAGGACTGGTGGAACAGTTTTCCCCTGCCCCTGAACTCTAACCTGTCCCCCTCCTCCTGGGAATCAGGCACCGTCTCCCGGGCTCTGGGAGTGGGACACCCTACATTGGATCCACTCTCGCTGCCACCACTGGATCCCACCCTCACTGGTGAATCCAGACCACAGAAACCACCCTCAGGGGACAACCTACCCTCCCGAGCTAGTCTCTCCCTGGCAAAGGCCCTCTCTGCCTCAGCCATCCTTTCCTGCGCTAGGACATTCTCAGTCTCTAGCCTCTTCACTCCACACTCAGCCTCACTAGCTCCACTCTGAGTCTTTCCAGCGTCAGCTGATGCTCCCTTTCTTTCCTCCTATCCACCCACTCTTCTGGGGACAGGGAAAGGGACGGGGCAATGCCCCGGGACTGGACCCAGCATGGGACTCCCTAACTCTGGTGTCCTCACTCGCTACTGGCGTCTCCACCCGGTCATCTTCTTCCTCCTCGTCAGTGTCACCACCCTCCGGGGTTATGGTCTGCGCACCCCCACTCTCAGAGTCCTCCTCACACTCAAGGTCCTCCTCCGGGTCTCCACTAAATCCACCCTTTAAATATGCGGAGGGGTAATCTGAAAGGTCCCCACAGGGCTCTAAGGGTTCCCCCCTCCTGAGGGCCTCATAGAGAAACAGCTTCCTGCGCATGTTGCCTACTGGGGGAATCCCTCTCTCTCTGCAGAAATTCATCACTTCCTTCTCTGTGTACTCCAAAAGGTAAACCTCATTGTGGGTCAACCCCATCCTGGCGAGGTACACCCGGGGGACACCTCCCACAGTGCAACAGGAGAACACAATTCACAAACACCACTACCAGGAGGAAAGCACAATTAGGAAAACAATAATCCCCCAAAACCTGAGATTACTTTAAGGCTCAGTTTGCAGTGCAACCTGTTTTCACTGTGGTACTGCGCAAACACAAGTCCTATCCCACCGCTGAACAACAATGTTAGACACGGGGTAGTGTGGTGCAGAGCGGGTGGGCCAAACTCCGGAGGAAATGTGTAAAGCATCCACGCAGCACACACAGGCGACACACAAGGCACACTCCAAAAAGAGACCACACCAGTTTAGGTGAAAAACAGTATGTGTATTGCAAAATAAACACATCAGAAGGGAATCACAGGTGTAGATAAACTGTGCCAGCCGGCACCGGGTAATAATTCACAGGGGGACTATATACAGGGCAGCGCCAATCGGGCCGCTGCCAGAACCAACACAAAGGATAGAGAATAGTAAATGTGGAGTCCATCAATGAACATGTAATCGCCAGTCGCTGCTGGCAAACCCCTGCATGTAGCATAAATCGCTTTAGGCCTATGTCAAATTGGCATTAGGCATGAAACGAAAACATCTCTGCCTCTCGGTAGGCATAGAACATATCGGGGTATGAGGCATTAACCATGAGCCTAGAATGAAAACGTCAGGTCAGCATATAAACAAATTATGCGCAAGCCTCGAAGAAAAACATCATGACATGAATACGTTACGCATACATTGCAATCAGCATAAAAGTATTAGGCATAACATATTTGCATACATCACTTTAGGCATATACTAAGTAGGACTTGGGCCTAGAACCTTACGCAGGGCATCAGTAAGCAGGAAAACATTAGCATGGGTGCACCTGACACAAACCCCACTCAGGCCCGGGATCAGCAGCGCCAACCTTTGGGAAAAAGGTATTAGGCAGGATCACAGCACCTCCTAGGGCGCGAAAACACAACGTGCAGACCTTCAACATGAGACATACACATGAGGCCCAGAAGAAAAACATCCCTGCATCATCATATCAACATCAAAGTATGGAAGCACTAGGCCTAACTCTTGGATATAGAACACAGTATGCCTTCTATCCGCATACGTCACAGTGTGCATGAACACCTGAGCATGGGGCATAAACATGTGGGCCCAGGGCACCCTCCTTAGCCTCAAAGCCCGAGCAACACATTAGGCAGTAAATCATCGCATAGATTTATTAGGCGCAACAATAGGCATCGGAGCATGAAGTATAAGACATATTAGGTGTAACCTCAGCACCTTATGTAACTACACCTGGGCATGAAAGCAACAACCTTAGGGTAACAACACGTTATGCATACATCATAGCATTAGGCGTCCTCACATACCCTATGCACCAATCCTGGGGTACAAACCCCTTAGGCATGAATCTTTGCAGGTACATTAGGCATCATTAGAGCATTTCTCATTAGCATGAAAACATGAACATCATGGCAGGATTACCCTGCGCGTAGAAATGCATTAGGCCTCAAGTCATAAGGGTGAAACTCATACATGCACACACGTTGCAAAGATTGCCACCACTCCCTGGAAGTAGCTATCTCTCAGGTGGGCAGTATTGGGGCGCACAAAAACAGTTGTCAACTGTGCAAGATTAGGCTCTGCTGGCAGAACAGTTCCTTACATGCAGAACAAGCCGTAACAACATTAGCGGAAAGCTGTGCGCATTGC
Source organism: Triturus cristatus (assembly GCF_964204655.1). NCBI lineage: Eukaryota > Metazoa > Chordata > Amphibia > Caudata > Salamandridae > Triturus > Triturus cristatus. Next base: position 976,325,873 of record NC_140594.1, on the reverse strand, counting down.
AAACGCCACCAACATTGCAGATGAGCCATTGGTGCCACTGCGCCAGAGGAGCCCCACTCTGGGACTCTAAAATGACCAGATGCCCATGTTGCAGCGCTAAGTCCAGGAATGTAGGACTGAGAGTCCTGGGGCCCGGAAAACCGTTGTAGCACTTCATGAGGCGCTAGACAGCCGGCAGAGCACAGTCACTGCGAATATAGCGCTCTGGCAACACAGCGCTGCAGGACCCACGCACCTTCTTCTCCTGGGCAGGTGCTGGAGGCAGCGCTCACGAGGCCCTAGACAGCTCACAGTCCCAGGGTCCCACCCGAGGGAGTAGCGCCCACACTCCTCACCTCCTGGGAATACAGGCAGTCCATGTATAGTGCTCACGAGGCGCTAGGGCAGCAGAGCAGGCAGGCCAGGCTAATCAAGATCAGCAGACAGTGGGCACTCATCAGTACAGGACAGCAGCTCCTTGAAGCAGTCATCTACGATAATGTGGCACTCCTCCTGACATAGCAGTCTTCGCTCCAGCAAGGGGGCTCTCACTAGCCCTGTGGACAGCAGAGGGGTACAGTTGGGCACAGGGACCAGCACACAGGCCCATGCGGCGGTACCTCCTGGCAGAGTGTCCCCTCTCATTCAGGTCCACGCTCAGTCTGAGCACATGGAGGCACAGCTCCTCTACATATCCACCCTTCCTCCCACCTACCAGCAAGGGCTAGAATCTTCCAGAAGGCTCCTGGCAGTTCCCAACTGTCACTGTGGGGGAAGTGTGGAGCACCTTGTCACTTCAAACACTAGACCGCCAAGCCACCTCAGGCAGGCGGCACAAAGCACACAGCAATGGCGTCCATTTTAAAAGTGACATTTCTGCACTGGTGAAAATAAAGGTGCGTATGCCATTGCACAGCATTTATTATTTTCCTCTCACACCACACATGGCATATATATTTCTTACCATTGGGGAGATGTGCCCTAAAGGGGGGGTGTCCTAATATAAGCCTATGTAAGGCAGAAAGCACCCAAAACAGGGTGACATTTTAAACGTGACATTTTTAAACAGCGCAAATAACCCTCTGCACACCATTGTGCAGTATTTAACATTTTCCATTCAGCCACCCCCTGTCAGTAGAAAGGCTTGGGGGAAAATCAAAAAAATTCGGGGACAAGGGCCAAGTCCAACAGTCTATATTTAGTAAGTGATTATAGTGAGATTCACTGTACCTTTAAAGTTTCATCAAAATGATCTACATGACTCAGTCTTGTTGCTTTCAACAGCTACTGCTTCATGACATATATTGCATAGTAATTTCATTTGTGTCTCTTCTGCTAAATGGCCAATCCCTCAAGTGACCAATGCATTTCACATTGGGTCACTCTATGTTACTCCCATATGCTAAGCAATGTGTTGTCTGATTCACAGCTTCACTCTGTTTGTTTTTTCAAATATTTCTTGAGGGAGAACCTAACTCACAAATTCCCCTTCTAGCCTTACAGACTGCTCGCTGCACTTGCTCGCTTTATGTAATATGGGACTGGTATGAAAAAATTTGCCAGGGTTCATTTTTGTTACTGGAAAGGCCCTGAAAGTGAGGTTGTATGTCACATTGTTGAAGTCAATAATATCAACCAACACTTATATCAACTCCACAGTATTTACTACCAAGATATTACTACTACTTACCTTTACTATATGTTGGTAGTCAATGTTGTAGTTTTGCTATAAGTGAAGGTTGATATTAAAACTTCAATATTGTGGTAAAATACAATAAATGGACTTCCCATTCTTATACAGCCACCAACCTACATCCAAATAGATCAACAATACATATGCAGCGCACACACACTCACACACACACACACACACACATCAACATGTCAGTGCAGTTTTGTTCCTTTTCCCAATGTTTTTAATTTAATTAACAGTGGACAATCAGGCATATGTAACTGTACACAATGAATTGACCAAAAGTTAAATGAGCTAGAACTTTAAGTTATCCATTCACATTGGTCATTAATACATATCCAGTCTTTCATTTAAACATAATTAATCATTTATAAGGATTTCATGGTTCATCTAAAACATCTGACCTTGAAGTAGATGACGTTTCATCAATACCACATTGCCAAAGTATGGGGCATGTGTACAAAGAAGTGGCGGAGTGAGGCGTTAGCCGTCATGGCTTAACGCCTCACTCCGCCACTTCAGAAAGGCAAGGCTGCACCATATTTACAAGAATATGGTGCAGCCTTGCGTTTCCTCCTGTGCTAGTGCTACACTTAGCAGTGTAGCGCCAACACAGGCACCCTTGCACCATACTGCAAAGGTGTCTGCGTGCAGAGGAAGATTGTTTATGTGTAGGAAGGTGTCCCTTCCTGCACATAAATAATCTTTAAATGCTGTTTTGTCACTTCAATGTGTGCTGCTTAAAGCAAGTTAAGGAATGTCATTTTTTTAAAGGTTGTCTATGTGCAGGAAGGGACACCTTCCTACACATAAACAATCCAAGGTGTTTTGCTTTTTCCATGTGTGCTGCACATGGCAGCACACATGGAAAAAGCAAAAACAAGGAGAAATAAAGCATTTTGCCTCGTTTCGCGAAGTGAGACCAGGTTTTCCCGGTCTAAATTTTGTTGCTGCCTTCAATTTACGCCAACCTTGTAAACAGGGGGCAGCGTCAAAATCAATGGGTGTTGCTGTGAAACGCCCACCGCAACACCCACTGCCCACCCCTTTCATACTAAGTGTGAAAGGGGGCCTTATTTACAAGGCAGCCTCAAGCCACGTTAACTGGCTTAACGCTGCCTTGTAAATAAGGCAAAGCCTCTATCGCCACAGGAACGTTGGAAAAAGTGACGTTCCCATGGTGATGGGGGCTTGTACATATGCCCCTATGTTTGGTCTTCCCGTAGGCCCTTCCTGATATATCCAGTCCCTTTCCGTGCATGATTTGAATGGTAACCAGACCTTCTCAAATGTATTCTTATCATCATGGAAAAGAGCCCTACATTTTTCATTAGCAGAAATTGCCCTATTCTCCAAATCTGGGACCACCATACAAGTTGGGGAGGGGTGAAGACTTGTTTCCAAACAATAGCCAACGACAGCTGAGCCTCCAGGAGTAGGTGTGTCAGTAATTTACCTGCATGTGTCTCCCCCGGATGTCAGTGTTGATGTTCAGGATGTGTGTAAGAAAGAGGGATGTGCTATTTTGAAAAGATTTTAAAAGGCAAATATACTGTCAAAATATGGAGTTTGTTAATTAATTTTACTCAAAATAATTATGAATAACATATGCAATGCTTTCAATACCCATCTGAGCATCTATGAAAATGGACATGTGCCAGATAACCACAGATAAATATGTATAAAGTGCTCTTGCCAGCTAGGATGGTTCTACACAAGTACTAATGAAAACATAGACAGGTATTATGTATACGAGTTGCATTGCATAGTTAACTTTTCTAATTCTACAACTTTATGACTGGGTCAAGGTGTTTCTTATATTTAATGTTAAAGCAGATTTATTTGATGACTTTCAGCACAGATGCCAAAAAAATTGAACAGAAAAAGAAATCTCTATAGTGAGTCTTCAAACTTCTTAAAATTACTGACGCCAATCTGGTATGTGTGAATATGTACAGCCCGCGAATTACATGATTTCTAACAGCAGGGGTAAAATTGCTGAAAGCCTTAAATTGCAACCATCCCAATATTAGTCAGGCCATTCTTGATTTGACATAATTCTAATGAGAACATGGAAGGGTGTCTTGTAGTTTTGGAGAGGATTTTTTATACGAACAGAGAAAGCCATGCAAGGTTGGAGTATTTTTTTTCTTCATGGGAGAAATCTGTAAATGCTGCATTAGACCAATAAATACACTGACCTTTTCAGCAAAATGACTTACGTCATTTCTATTAATGAAAAACACATAATGCATCTTATGGCTCCTTCTCTGCCATTATGCTAAAAAGTGCCCTGCTGAGGAAGGATTAGGCTTGATGGACAATCATAGACAATGATTTCTTCAAGGTAAAATGTGTGTGGAGATACAGGCAATAAAGCTGTAATTATTAGGTCTGCCTGCAGGAGGTCCTTGCAGTATACTAGGATATGAAATGGTGAAGCACAGAAATGCTTTGTTACTATTGTACACTCTTCGACACCATCGCATTACACCTTTGCGTCAAAAGCAAACGACATATTGGAAATATTAGCCAAGACGCCTGTGCTTAGTGGTTATCACCCAGCATGGCGGCCATGACACCTGGCTGAGTAAAAATCCCAGCGGGAAGCATGCACTCGGCTAGTGTTTAATTTGTAAAATAATAATTGGCGGGCCCAAAGTTTTGTTCAGGAAGCCACAGCAGGCGCTATTGAAGATTGGGTGCCGAATACCTAGGATGTGTAGTCTCAATTTTACCTCATGTCTCTTTAATCCACCACCAGACACTCCCTGCCTTTTTATCTTTTTTTGCAGGTTCTTTTTCATCGCTTTTTGCTCCCTTGGGAGCATATTAACAAGCCAGGCGATAAAATTATCGCCGCTTTAGCGGCAGAAAACTGCCACTAAAACGGCGATAATGGGCTTGATAATATGCTCTATGGAATTCCGATTGAAGCCCATGTTAAATGTGAAGGACGTCTAACATGGGCTTCAAATGGAATTTTCTGGAGTTTTCTGCCGCTAAAGCGGCGATAATTTTATCGCCTGGCTTGTTAATATGCCCCTTTGTCTCTGTCTTTCCGTCTTTTTTGGCCTCCTTTTCCCCCTTTTGTGTTTTTGTCTTTCTTGCTCTGGATCAAAGTCGGTTGGGGAAAATTAAGTGCAGTTCCCCAGAAAGAGTACCGGTGGACCCCACCTGCAACCACGGGCTCAAATTAAGCACTGCACTCGGCCTACTGGCACTGTAATGCTCCATGAAAAGTACACGCCCACAAGTCAAATCTATGATGGAAACCGCAGGACTATTTGAAAGTTATTCCCGGATTGCAGAACATGCTGCAATGCGTATCAATGGCAGACTTTGCCCTATTCAAAAACTAATGTGGAGTTATCCGGAGTTTGATAAAAATTCAACTCGTGATGAGAGAGGGATCTGGGGTATCTATGGGGCATGGGAGACTGTCCTGTCTGCAAAAGGATTATATGAAATAAAGAAAGAAAGAAAAAACATTATCTTCAAATTCAGGTTTGCACCTCTTTACACTGTTGACCTGTGGCTTTGGAAGATCTGAGACAAAGCAAGGCGTATACCACTAGAGCCAACAGTCTTACATGTGACTGCAACTACTTCTCTAAGGGACTACGTTATATTTCATATAATCCGTAGAACATGCTTTCATGTGTTTTTTTCAGGCAACTTTAGCGCACAATTCCAAGTTTCTCCACTGTAATCAGGGAATAATTTCTCATCAAAATGGTTCTTGTATCTAGAAAAGCTGCTTTCACAGTGCAATTTGAAAACCTCTGTGACATAGAACGACCTATACAACGCGGTTGTTACACCGCAGTATGTTTACATCGCGGGCGTTACAACTCAAGTCATTACAACGACTTGCACTGGATGGCACTCTAAGCTAAGGAATAGTATGATTTACTATTCCAACACCTTCCCTACTGTTACGTAGGCTGGAGTTGGAATGGTAAATCATACTATTTCTAAGTCCAGCACCCTCCAGCGCAAGTTGTTGTAACGACTTGCGTTGTAACAAATGCAATGTAAAATACTGTGTTGTGAATGTATGCGTTGTAACCTCATACATTCCTCTGTGACACTTCCATTAAAACACTGTGGGGCAGATTTATAACGGACTTGTGCCACTTTTACGCCGCCGTTGCGTCACTTTTGTGACGCAGCGGTGGTGTAAACCCTGCGCCATGTTGCGCCCCATTTACAACGTGACGCATCTAGGGAGATGCGTCACGTTGTAAAGCTTGTGCCACATGTGGGCGTACCTGCACAGGGGGGGGGCGTTCCGGCGCAGTAACGCCTCAGAAAAGTGGCTGAGTGAAATCTACAAGATTTCACTCAGTCACTTTTCTGGCCATGCTGCGTCAAAACCCTGCGCCTGCTTGAAGCAGGCGTAAGGATTGACGCAGCATTGTAACGATAGGGCACCCCCGAGCCTTGCTGGAGCTGCGTCACGCTTGCGACGCAACTCCAGCAATGCGCCAACCTTCCACCATCAGATGCGTCACGCATCTGTTTATCCTTGCGCCACGATGCGCTGCATTGTAAATGCGGCGCATCTATTGTGGCGCAAGGGTAAACTTTCGTGACGCATCTTCCCTGGCGCATCCATGCTGATTTGCAGGGATGCGCCAGGGAACATAAATCTGCCCCTGTGTTATGACTGGGTGCGTAACTGGCATCTTTTTTGTAAACAGATTTCCCAAAAATGTTCCTTTTTTTTTTTATTTATTTAGAGTTCCAAACAATCATTTCCCTTGCTTTCAGAACAAACAGGGTCCAGTAACATTGTCCTGAGCTGTGGCGTTCCCACGGATTTTGTAATCATGTTGAAGCCAGTAGTTCCCTGTACCGGTGACATCTGGATTACCAGTACACTCATAATGAGACCCAATCTACAATCCAACACACTTTCACTAAAATGCAATAAAAGCAGTGGTCGAAGTGCGTGGGATCTGAGCGCACAACATGCCCAATGTTTTTTCATTTAGGAAAAGCTGTTCCCCTACTTTTTGTAAAAAGGTAACCATCCCGGGACGGGAAATTCCGACATTTAAAAAATGCTCAGCCTGAAGCATAACGCAGGGAGTCTTCTGTGCAGCGAAATTAGGGGAAGACTAAGCAGCTAAACAAGCCTTCTTGTCTGGGTGACTGCTTCCCTGAAATAAATGCAAATGTACACAAGTGGTAAATCTGCGAATGTAAAGGGTGCTTAGAAGCCGGTGTTGGCTTTAATTGATGGAAACCTTCTACGCTTCCTGATGACACAGATTTATTCTTTTGAGTGGTATTGCAAGGCCGACCTGTAAAATGTATGCTTTTAAAGGACAGTAATAAAAAAAAATAATAATAATGCACTGAGTAAAGTTTGGGTATTCCTAAAATTTATATTTTGGAAACACTTTTAATCATAAACTATTTTGTAGCAGCCCACTTTATACTGTGTGTAATACAAGTTAAAAATCATGACTTACATGTTCACAGTGCTTTCTGTCACAGATTGGAACCTCGTAGCACTAAACATACACAAGTCCCTTTCTTCCACTGCATCAACCAGGATTCAACTCTGTAGCTCGTTGGTTACAGACACAGACCTCTGCAGTTTATTAACTAATAGTGGGTTCATAATGTATGATAGTGCATTTATTTTTCATTTAAGCTGTGCATATTTTAAATGTAGTTACCGGAAGGTGAAAGACTGAAAAAAGTGACAGAATATTCAGTCGCGGCAGGCATGGCTCATGGGTGGGGGGAGGGTGCGGGGTGGTGGGGATGGGCGATGGGTCACAAGGGAAGGGGGATGACGTGAGGAGGGGAGGTTTCAAATAGTAAAAAATGTTTTTAACTTACCTGGTCCCCCGTCTTCACTGCTCGGTCTGCTCCTGCTTTCCTACCTCTGGCAGGAACTGGAAGCAGGCAGCCTCCCTCCCCTCCCCTAAGCAAATCACAAAACTCCAGCAGAGCATTGTGATTGGTCGGGAAGCCGCCCAGCAAGGGGCTGTGGGGGATTGCATGTTCTCCATGTAGGCTGCAATGCAGCCTGCATGGAGAAATGCAGAGTACGCAAGACTAGTTTGGGCGGCCTGAGAGTCATGCGCACTCAGGAGTAGGCAAACCACTCCCTCCCTGCCTGGGAAGCTCCGCCCACAATGCAGAAAGAAACATAAAATGGTAATAACCAAAAGTTATTACCATTTCATGTTTTGGTTTTCTCCCACTGCGAAAAAGCAGTGGGGCGATGCTCCTCCGCCCTAGTGGAGAAGCCGCACCTGAGAATATTTTGCTTTTTTTAGCCACGCATTTGAAGCCACCTCCCCACCCCCCCACTCACTTGGACCCGCCCCATTGCACGCAGCATCACAGTTCACCTACTTTTTTAATGCCCTTTGACTGCTGGATAAAAGCAGTTTTTGAAGCTCGGCTCTCTTTTGAGCTATCCTGTTCATCGCCTCTTCTCACTGATTCCTCACCTCCTGGGAACAGTCTTTGAAATGGTGACTGGGAATGCAATTCCTTCCATTGTTCAGGCAGGTTGTTCTCTCGGTTTCAAGGTTAACTGTTCACCGAATACTAAATAAACACCTTTCTGCATCAAGAAGTAGTTTCACGTTACATTCCACGAAGAAAACGTGAAATACAAACATTGCAGATGACTGAGGGAAGAACCAGTATGAAGTGCCCAATTGTTCGTGGGCAGGACCGCTCGAAGGCCAGGTTCACTCCAGGGGCTGATCGTGTAGGTATAGTCAATCGTGCTCATATTTGTATAAATAATTGATTCTTAGGGCATTGATAGCTTCAAGGGTATAGCTTTCGTACCATTTTACGCGTTTTAAAAACACATTGCCCAGTGGTTAAAAACCAGTTTCGATAATGTGTTTTATTGAACACTACCACTGGTCTATACAAAAAAAAGCTGCACCTCTAAGGGAGAAAGTTTTGAGAAAGAGGCACAGGAAAAACCAGACATATATAAAGTATAATAGTGCTTCTTTTTTGTGACGGATTACAAAAGAGCACTGTATTTTTAAGCACTGTTAGCACTACAATATATCAAGGCCAAGCAGCTCACCAAATGTGCCTAAGGGCTGAATGTGGTCTGTGTACATGAAAGGAGACACAATGTTTCCTCACCACAGGGCCATGGGCGTATTTAGGCAGTAGTAAAATCGAGATTTGCCTGAACTTGGTTCAGTTTCCGCCTCCCCCGAGGGCATGTCAGTGAGTCGTAGAAATTCCTGTCATCAATCTGCGGAGCATTAAACAGCGAGTTTCCATCGCCCTCCTCCATCTGAACTCACCCCAGAATGAGTGACACAATTGTATCCAGATGACTTTCATATGATCTCTAAAAAGTGTTTATGGCACAGTATGAGCAGCAGATTTAGAAATAATTATGAATTTATTGCTGTAATAATTTACTGAAGAATTGGATGGAAATATATGCCGCATAATAATCTAACCATAACTCAATTATTTGAGATATACGCAGTAGCTTCACTTCTGGCGGAGTGAGGAATGTAGCTTTAATCCAAGTATGAATACATCGGTATGTTTTGAAAATTATGTAATAAAAGTATAAAGAGATGTTTTCAAGCGCTTCCAGAATGTAGACGTTCCTTTTCTACGATAAAATAACAGACAGGCCAGTAAAGTAGCTGGTCGGGTCACGGTACTTCTAATATGCACTATATTGCAGCTTGGAGTCAAACCCTTGCAATTTATTGGAGATTTTGATATTTTCAAGCATAAAACTATGCATACAGTAGAGTGTGATAAGGGTAACATTTGCTATTTTGTGTTCAGTAGGCTTCTATAACAGAATAAAACAAGCATTTGCAATGCAATAGGTCTCGCATTTGCGAGAGTTTAAGCTATTGGCATTGTAAATGACAATGCTTTTTATTTATCTGTTTTACGAATCAACACATAAATAAAAGGCATTGTCATGTACAATGTCCATAGCTCAAACTCTTGTAAAAGTGAGGCCTATTGAAAGAAGCGGCCGCCATTGTCCAGGCTGCTCGGAAAGTGAAAGCGCGCATGACGCGCTGAATGTTGCAGGAAAGCATGTCGTGCCTGCAGTAGGAGAAACTCATCAAAGAAAATAGTGCTTACAGACTAAAAAAAAGTACCATTTACCAACCAAAGTAGAAGGGCCAGTCCTCATGGGAGGTTACAAATTAATTGTGTAAAAAAAAAAAGGAGGCCCCGCTCACCCGGGGGACCAAGGCACTACTTAATAGTGAAAAAGAAATGTATGTCCCTTAGGGAAAAGATTTGCTCAGATTAACACACACCGGCCTTCAGTTACATACATAAGGCCCGGAATGACAGGGAATACACATAAATCAATAGCACTTGACTGAAACACCACCAAGTCCAAGAATGTGGTTGCAGAGTTTTTATTTATAAAATCTTAAAAAACAATTCCTATTGTAAATGCCACAAAATTAGTTAAAAAACTTGAATAATCTGACAATTCTAACAATGCATAGATTCTAATGTACATTTAATAAACATTTCCTATTGTACATAATACATCCAGAATACATTAGAGGCCTACTCAATCCCAATATTGTATCACATGTATTTTAAATCCCAACATAATAATCAAAGAGAATGCAAATAGCAATAAAACATTTGCAGAATTGTACAACAACAAATCAAGAAAATACTTTACAGTGAGGGAGTAATAAAAACCTACTAGGGAGACCCTATCATACAGTAAAGAGGGATACTGTTACACAAAGTCTGATCCAACTAGTTACGTAGAACTCATATTTTTGTTGCTGTCCTTCATTGTTTTTGCAACATCCATTCTCGTAGTTAGATTCAGTAATAAAAACACCACGTTGACGCATTTCGGTGGTCTTGGCACTATGAGCCCCACCTTCCTCAGGATCAATACTTTTCATAAGGGTTAAAAATCTCCCTTTTGGAGATACTAGAGGTTGCTAATCACAAATTGATAATGTGCTCTTGCTTGACACACAATGGTCAGTGCGTTGAAAAGTTTTCTTGTGTATCAGTTCTTTCCACCTTAACCGGGTGTAATTAAAATTCTATCCTCAGTTCAGAGAGATAGACGCAATGGAAACATTGCAGTGAGACGCAAGAAATTCCCCCCTCTGTCCTCTCGGAAGAAAGAGATCTGTTAGTCCCGGGAATGCAATGGCCAGGTAAGGCAGCTTAAAATATTCACTCTGCGATGTAGGTCGGGCTAGTGATGCCGGCAAAGGGCCCACCTCATATGAATCTGGACAATCGAGTTGGGTGTTAATCCACAACCTGTGTTCGTTTTTTCCTCTCGTATACTCCTTCACCATCAGATAACGCGTTTTAGTCGAGTGCTATTGATTTATGTGTATTCCCTGTTATTGCGGGCCTTATGTTTGTAACTGAAGGGTGGTGTGTGTGAATCTGAGCGAATCTTTTCCCTAAAGGTTACAAATGAAGACAAGATGTTACTAAGGAAGGACTAACACGCCTATTAATGAATTAGAAGCCAGCATTTACAAAGGACAATGACACAAGCCAATGACAAATATGGGCAGGGCTTCTGTTCCATACTCCAAAGCAGCATGCCACAGAGCAGCGCATGCGCTGCACAAGCTCGACCTAAAAATGAAGACTGAATTACTTGTCTATACCAAAATTAAAATATTAGTTATGGATGTAGCTTTACAAGCTGGGAGCTCTGGAGAAGTGCCAGGAGTTGTAGGTTTGATGCAGGACTGCTTCCAAGTGGCAGTGTCTCAGCACTGCCCCTTGTGGCAGAAAGAACAGTTTCGTAGCACTGAAGTACTGCTTACATTTTTTTCTTTCAAAGTTTCGAACTTGGCAAAGCTTGCAAACTAAAAAAATGAACATAATCTGCAATAGCTATCATCTTAATTTCTCAGGACCTGTGACATCTACTTTTCCCATTATAGATAAACTCAGTTAGCATTGTCAGTTTACCTGTAGTATTCAACAATGTCTCAACAGGAAAACAAGTTTATCTTTCTAGGCACTTATTACTGACAATTGAACCCTCCTGCTCCACAGTCTTGTCTACCCTTCTCAGTTTCAACCAGTCTTCTTTATTTGATATCACTACCATTAAGTCAGATACCTTTTTACTCCCTAGCTCCTTTCCTGCACCCCTGCACTCAGGGTCCATTGATAAAACAAATATTTGCAGCTACTCATGTGCAAATACCCTGGTTTATCAGTGCAAAACATCCTTTAAATTCTGAAATATTGGTTTTGCACTTGCAAATGGATTTACTCACAAAGAGGATTCTATGTAAGTAAATCTATGACTGTGGATGTGGAGTGGGCATTCCAAAGTAGGAATGACCACAAGGTGTATGCACTCTGACAAGCTTACTCCCTTGTGAATATATCATAATCCATTTTCTGAGCATTTACCACTGTGGGAAAGGTTGGAGGTTTCTCCTGCTCAGAGAATGTGTAAATACCTTTCCAGAGTAGGGAGAGCTAGGGGTCTCACCCCAAAACAATTGGCAAAGGCATTGATGAATGATTTGTCAATGGGTGAAATATACGCTCTCTGTGAAGATAAACAAAGAAAATTCCTCAAGTGCATTTGTATTTGCAAATGCTGTGCACATTGTCTTATACATAAATATACAAGCACAGAGCAGGTCACCTGGTCACACCAGACTGAGGGAAAGTCACAAGATCGGCAAACTGCTGTGGAGATGGGCCTGATCAAGGGGCCCGGTTAGTCCCCTGAAGAGTTACCTTCTCAAGTCTGCCTCAAAGGGTTCCACTCATGTTGGAGGCGACCCTGAGGCGGAGGCATTTGGCACGAAGGGAATGCCGAGCATCTTGGATTTTTTTTTTTTGTAAAACTTTTTATTTATTTTTTAATTGAGAAACAAACATCAGCGTTTCAATACACATTGCAGAAGAAGTAGTACATCAGGCATCGTGGGAACAGCAGACAAAATACAGCATACAAATTATACTTTGGAAGGTCTAGGAGGAAGGTGGATCTTCATTTCTGAGGACAAGGGGCAGATGACATATGTCTCCCCGGTAGGAGTTACACAATCCCCAAACACGGGTCCATTTCTTGGGACATCCATGGGCAACATATACAAGTCATTTTGCTGCGCCGTGCTGCGTTAGTTTGAAAAGCACAGACATGCGACATATTTACAATATGTTGCATCTCTGTGCTTCCCCTGCGCTGGCGTGGTGCAAGGATGCCTGCGTCATGGGGAGATTGTTTTTGTGCAGGAAGGGACACCTTCCTGCACAAAAACAATCACAAGAGGCGTTTTCCTCTTTCAATGCGTGCTGTAGAATGCAGCACGCATTGAAAGAGGTAAAAACGAGGAGAAATTAAAACATTTCTCCTGGTTGCACCTCGCTACGCCAGCTCTAGGGTGGCGTAGCATTCACACGCATCTCCAGATTTACGATTTCTCAGAAATCTGGAGATGTGTCTTGTTCCATGGGTGTTGCGTGGGAACACCCCCAGCAACACCCATGGAACGCCCCTTCAACGCACAGTGCTGCGTGTGAAGGGGCCATATTTACGAGGAGAGGAAAAGTCACGCAGGGTGGCTTTTCCTCTCCTTGTAAATATGGAGGAGCCCCCTGCGCCACCAGTACATCACGAAAAGTGACGTAGTGGTGGCGCAGAGGGCTTGTAAATCTGCCCCATCATTTTGAAAAGGGCCACCTTTCCCAGCAGGGAAAGGGGGAGCGATTTCCAACTGTCAATATCTTTACGAAGCCTGAGCAAAGGGGGGAGCAGATTATGGGCGTAACGAAGGGAGGGGTCCAGGGAAAGAAATATTCCCAGATATTTAAAGCCATCAGTACGTATCTGTATTGGACATCCCCGCAGTGGGATCGGGGGCTCTCCCGCCACCACAAACAACAGGGATTTACTACAGTTTATGGAGTATCCGGAATATCTGCCAAAAATGGTGAGGATGTCAAGGACTACGATCAAGGATTGCCTCGGATAGATTAGGTAAAGTAGTATATCGTCAGCGTAAAGGGAGATACGGTCCTCCCAATCCGCAGACCAGCACATGCCCCGAATCATCGGGTCTCTGCGTACCCACGCTGCTAACAGTTCCAACGCCAAGGCAAACAAAAGAGGGGATAGGGGGCATCCCTGCCTGGTTCCCCTACCCAACTCAAAGGTGGCCGATTTTTTATTATTGACTACAACTTGGGCCAAAGGCCTGGTGTATAATAGTTGCACACATTGTATGTAATTCGGGCCAAATCCCATTTTCTCCAACACCGCCCACAAATATTGCCATTCGATGGTGTCAAATGCCATGGCGGCTTCTAGGGAGACTATAATTGCTGGCTCCAGAATAGAAGCTTCTCTGCCCAACACTCCATGCGCAGTGCGCAGGTTTAGTGCAGTATTGCGATGCGGAATAAAAACGAACTGATCCGGGTAAACCAGGGTCTTGACTACTGTTAGGAGTTGGTTAGCCAAGAGTTTAGCCAGAATCTTGGGTTCTGCGTTCAGTAAGGAAATAGACCTATATGACCTTCATCTTGGATTGTTGGCGCTCTAGCGCGAAGATTAGGTCATTGCTGGAGCTTCACATTGGTAGTCCTTGTGGACTGTCATTGCTATATCATGAAATGCAGGTCTCATGTTGCTGGTCATCATGGACGGTTGCTGTTGGCGTGGAGAGTCAGTCTCCACAGAGCTTCACATAGGAGGTCATCATGGGTGGGAGAGTTTCAGAACAAACAGGACTGTCCGCATTTGTGAAGAGTCCAACTTCAGGATTTTCACCTTTTTCTTCGTGAAAAACCTTCCACTGATGCTAGCCATGGTTCCAGGACCAGGGGTGCACCTCTTGTGGATCAGCAGTCACTCCAGCAGAGGCCAGTACCAGGGCTCAAGCAGGTCCATTTGCAGCTGGTTATCTATCCGGGCAGTTGCATGGAGGCCCTTGCAAACTTGTTGTGTCTCTGTAGCTAACACCGGGGATCAGGCTACTGACCCTTGGAGTTACTCAGTGTAGCCTGTGATCAAAGTAAGCAGTTCCTGTCTTCCTTCCGCAGACTGCCAGACAGTCCTTCAAGCAACAGGGGAGCCCTCTGGCAGCAGAGCAGTTCCTCTGAATTGTTGGTGGGGCTGGAAATAGCCCCTCCCCAGTTATCCTGCCAAGATGGCCAATACTGGCCACACCTGGACTACCTTTGTCTAGCTGTCTGGTACCAATACACAACTCTCAAAAGCAGATACATGTGACCCAGACTACTGGCAGAAGGGCACAACTGGACTTGGGCACAAATAATGCCAAATTTCTAAAGGAAGCTGCCTGCTGTCCTTCCCTCCAGAGGGTGTTCTCCCCTCCTGTTGCTGCAGCTGCACCATTCTTGAGAGGGCCTCAGACACCCTCACACCACTGGACTACATTTCCCAGCAACCCCAGAGGTGGGACCAGGTTTTTTTTGGAATTTTGCACAGCCCAGTGCCAAAATAAGGTCCCCTGTGGCTCTCACATCACGGTAAGCCGCCTCTCGCCCTTCCCTACAGAAGGTGTGCTCCCCTCCTGTTGCTGCACCATGCTTTTTAGAGCACCTCGGACTCCTTCCCACCACTGAACTATATTTCCCAACAACTTTGGTGGTGAGGCCAGCTGTTTTGGGATTTTCCCAACTCCTGGTGCACAATAATGTGGGACACTTGCGGGCATAGTCCAGGAAAAGCCCAGGCCAAGGGCAGGCCTGACCACGCCCGTCAGATCCCGGAGGAGTTTGGGGTGAGCCACCTCTCTTTAGCCTGACACCAGCTTAATGTACTGTGCCCACCTCCCGTCCCTGTGCTGCCTACGGTCCCCATCCCTACACTGCCTGTTGCCCCTGCTCTGCCTGCTGTCCCTGCGCTGCCACTGTCCCTGCCTCTGAGCTGCCTGCTGTCCCTGTTCCTGCACTGCCTGCTGTCCCTGCCCTGCCTGCTGTCCCTGTGCTACCACTCCCCCTGCATTGTCCCTGCACTGCCTGCTAACCCTGCAATGCTGCACCCCCTGCCCCTGCACTGCTGGATCTCCTCCCCCTCCACTGGCTGCTGTCCCCGTCCCCAAGCTGCCCATCTCAGGTCCTCGCATGACACCTAGGATCACTATGATCACCCACCAGGACCACTAATGGAGGAAGTTGCATGGTCATGCAGCAGACGAGTGCAGCTGGCACGCTGCCAATGCACCACCGGTTGGACAACGGCCAGCGACAGAACACCAGGCCCTACCGCTACCCGACGGTACACCGCCAAGGAACTCCTGTACCTGGACCCCGGACGCTGAAACAACAGCCACGTGTCCTCTTCTCCACAATCCACCAAGAGATCCTTCACTGCCGACACTGGTACTTCTCTGATGAAACAATCTACTAAAGATCCTGCACCACTCCTGCCCACAAAACCAAGAACACCACCCAACTGCTCCACTATATTCTGCTCAACGCCCGCTCCCTCTGTAAACATACCATAGGAATCTGGGACACCATCACCACCCCCTCCACGGACTTTGCCTTCATCACCGAAGCATGCCTAAACCCCTCCTTGAACCCTGACATCGTCATGGTCACTCCTAAAGGCTACAAGATGAGTCACCGTGATCACGCTAACAAACAAGGCTGAGGTATCGCCAACATCTTCAAGAAAACCATCAGATGCACCATCACCATCGACGACCCTATGCCTCTAATGGAACACCTAAACTTCCTACTACAAACTGATGCGAAGACCAGGATAAGAGGCACCCTCACCTACAGACCCCCGGGACCCCGAGCAACATTCTGCGACACCATCTCAACATCATCGTCCCCCTAGCAATTGACTCTCATAACTATGTCTTACTTGGTGAACTCAACTTCCACATTGATGACGTCAACAAAGCCAACTCCATCACCCTCCTGAAGAACCTGAACAACATCGGTCTCACCCAACTGGTCACCAAACCCACGCACAAAGCCGGACACACACAGAATCAAATTCAGGCACACCACAGAACTCACCTGGACTAACCACACCATTGTACACTTCACCATCATCAATGCCAGGCACACCATCAACAGGCATCAGATCCCCCCACCACAGATGGAGCAAAGTGACCAGAACTCAGTAGTCACAGGCCCTCACCAGCCCTCACTACCTCCCAACCTGATGCCTCAACAGACTTCAACCAGACAGTCCAGATCTTTGTCACCTGGATCAGCGACAGACAATCATATCTCTCTCCTGTCTAACATCATGAAATGGTTTCCACTTCCATTCACTTTTCTAACCCAAAATGCCTTGATCACCTATCTGCCTTCTTTCAATGACGTCAAACCAGATCTAAATACCTTTGTGTGGGTATCTGTACTAAACCAAGTTTACAAATCCAGCAGACAACTTGTCATATGTGGCACCTCCGCAATACTTTCCTTAATCTATTCATATTCTTCCATCACGCCAAACCTTTTCTTGTATTGTCTCTTATGGCACAACCTTACAAGTTCCTTTGACAGAAGTTCATTACATTTACTGATATGGTCCTTAACTTACTTATTATTGATATAAACTGTGTCTGAATATGTTCACATGTTTTACAATCTCCGATTTGCCTGAAACCCACAACTCACTCTCACGGGGACATCTGTAAACCTCCTAGTGCAGTTTCGGAATACCCATCTGCTCCACATGTTCCACAATCAGCGTATTTACTGTATTCACAGAAACCATAATACACTTGCCCATAAATTAGCAAACAAATTTGATATCTGCCCATAAATCATTGCCATTGTAACTATAGGAAGCACACCAATTGTTCAACATATATTGCGAATCTCTTGCACCAATCATTTAGGAGTATAATATCTCCATTGTGTCAGAGCTCTCAATCATAGTAACTCCTAAATGCGTTTTCTCCGATCCAGCACCTGGTATGCAATCACTCTGGGAAATATTGAGCCCGTCAAAACTGGAATTCCTTCTCCTACTTTTTTTTTTAAACCCTCCACCAGTACAAAAGTGTCTGATCGCTCTTCACCTCCTAGCCATCTGCCCTTTATGTGTCCTGCATGTAAAGTCTCTTGGTCAGGGGCAGCTCCTCCGCTAAGGCGGAGGAGCATCACCCACTGTCTTTCTTTAGTACTGCAAAAAAGGAAAAATAAAACGATAATAACGAGATGTTATTATCATTTTATTTTTCTGTGCTGGGTCAGTTTTGTGGGGCGTGGTTAGGCTGTGCAAGGGGTAGGAGTGGTGGCACCCTCCTAAGTGTGCATGAATGTTTGGCCAGCCCTCTTGGGGTGCATTCATGCACACTTTGCATGTTCTCCACCCAGGCTATTTTAGAGCCTGGTTGGAGAACATGCCCAGGCTTCCAATCCCCATTTGAGCGCTGAACCACGGCGCCGAGACCAATCACAAAGCTGCATTGCAGCGTTTAGATTGGCTCAGGGGAATGTATCACACAAGAGGTCTAGTTGGAGTATTTAACACCATCCACAATACTACTCGTAATTGACTAGCTCACAAAATATGCATGGGGCAGGTGACAAAACCTAAACAAGTAGGAACACTAGTGGGCTAAGAAGCACTACTGTTTAAAGACGAGAAACCCCACTCAGCCTAGGGTGACATGCTTCATCATTGGGTCCGCTCTTCACACTGGGTCTGCATGGTACCCAGTGCAGGCTACAACTCCCCCGTAGGAGAGGAGCGGAGGGATTTTTTAGTATGCTGTCCCAAATATCAAGTTTGCTGCAGAGGGAGGGACAGAGTGCAAGCAAAATATGTGGATTCGAACTATCTCTTGGTGGGTAAAGACAATTTTATTCTGGTACTCCCGGTGGATAGAGTTTAAAACAAGCAATGTAAAATAGGATATAGATATTCTCCTACTTCATATTATGGTCAACATGTTTCTACCTAATTGACCATCAGGTTCATGGCTTTTGTCAGGACCAAAATTATGAGTCACTCTGCTTGGGAAAAAGGTGAGAAAATGAAAACTATACTTTCAATCATTTAGTGGCTATCCTATGGTACCGTCATCTATAAGGGTCCACAAGGTGCTGAAAAAGTATAAAAACACAAATTAAAATGATGCAACTAATAACACAATTATATCCATTATAACACCCAGTCGTGTCCATCACCAACACAGCAGCCCAAGTGGAGTCAACTCTAATATCCTTACCATTGTTATGTTATTTTATTTTATACTCAGGAGTGTCCCGGCGCAGAGCCATACGAGAGGTGGAGAATGAAAATTAAACATAGAGATGTGTTTTCAGGAGCCATTACCATTTATAACCTATATACTAAGCCCACCTTCATCAGTCAGTTCATGGCGGGTCAGAGCTGAAAGGATATGTAAACATGGTATCTGGATTAATTCAGCTGTGATTCAATCCAATTAATATCAGTATTAAAACCTGGGGAGACTGGGGGCTTTCCAATCACAATGCTGCATTGCAGCATTGTTATTGGCTTAGCGGAGCCTATCCTGCTTCTTGCGCCAACAAAAGCCAGGAAGAGGATGGAAGAGAGGCAGCGGCCAGCTAGCAAACTGGGAGCAAATAAAAATAAAAAAATTCACTAACCTGCCGTTAGTGATTTTTTTTTTAAAATTTGCTCCCCCTCACCCCCCTTCCCTGTCCCACTGCTGATGCGTGGGAGCAGCCACGTACATGTAAGATAAAAAACTCACCCTATATGACCACATCCCTAACAAAACTGGCATCATATCAGCTCCACTAAAACTGAAACCTACCATTCTTCCAAGAGACATCAGATCTGCAGTACAGGCCCTCATACATACTCTTCTAGACAGCGGAAATGTCATCATAGCTGGCATTCCACTATCTGTCGAAGCACCTCTTTGAGTCACACTACACACAGCTGTGCAGTTAGAGGAGCAGATAAATCTGAAAACATCTCCTCCATCCTCAAACACTGCTGTTGGCATTCGAATAAAACTAGAGTTAACTTCAAGAATGTATGCACCACACACACAGCAATCTACTCCGCCCTACCTGCTTATCAGTACAACAAGCTCAAACTCGCATACAACCAATGGGAGCCAAGAGACAGAAATCGCCTAAATCTGAAAATTCCTATGACCCCAGAAGTTCAAAGTTCACGGGAGGGATGTATGATGGTACAATGCGTACCATCACAACGCGGTATGTTACATCGCGGTTTTGACAACGCAAGTCGTTACATCAACTTGCGTTGGAGGGCGTTGGACATAGGAATAGTGTGAATTACTATTCCAACTCCAGTCTACGTACAGTAGGGAAGGTGTTGGAATAGTAATTCACACTATTCCTTAGTCTAGAGCGCCCTCCAGTGCAAGTCGGTGTAACGACTTTCGTTGTAAAAATCACGATGTAACCATACCGCGTTGTAATGTTTGCGTGGTTAATAATGTTTCCCCACGGGAGGTATTCTGTTGCCGAGCCACTAAAGTGTGGAACTCGATTGTTGAGGGCACCCTAACCCTAACCATCTTGCTGGCTGCAAAGAGTTAAAAACACAGCTTTACATCTATAATTTCCTGATTCATCTCTTCGTTTTCTCCCGTTGTTTATTATGTAACTGTTTCCACTTGTTGTAAATCACTCCACTGTTTTATGGCTCCGCTACTGCAAATCAACAAATGCACGCTTACATCCTTCCTTTTAACCCTGAATATAATTTTCATTTACTTCTAAATAATGTCATTTCTCTGTTCACTTTTCTAATCCGACAGTTCTGTCAAAAGTCATAGTCCCCCTCTTTCAAAACTGAGAGAGCATCTCTCAAAGTGACACTTGTGACCACCCACAAATATTGACTTTATAAAAAAGCCAAACACTCCTTGTCCCTGACATTATACAAAGTACTTACACTGTCACATATTATTTACCTTAATTACCTCCTCAAACTTTCCTCTTCCTGAACCCTGCTTCCTCTTCTTTACATGTTTGATTTGAATACATACACACAATTATGCCCTATTCGTATGTGCAATGTCTCACACCTCATCCTAATTTTTAGTCCCTTTGTGTCCATGACTCTTTCTTTATATTTCCGTTCCTACTTCATGATATAAACCTAGCATCATATTTTCTGCAAATGCACCTCACCGCTAAACTGTATAATGCAATCACAGCATCATCAATGGGTTCACCTCTCCTCTGCTCAAGCATCCCAACATGATATTTTTTCAGTATGAAATATACAATGCGAACATTGTGTGTCTTTGGCTGCGTGAGGCATTTCAAATTTGTTCTACATTCCCTGTTACAATAATCCTCTGTAAGGTCAGGAAACTTACATACGTCCAACATCCATCTACCTTTTGGCAATAGATACATATTTGTCTTATCATTTCATCAGGTGTGTCCACAGACTGTCCTCACAAAATGAAGCAATATCTTTTTTCACAAATTTCATCTAATTTTTTCCATTTCCTAAACTCAGCCGGAAAAATGCTGAAACTGGTACACTCTGTATTCTTTAACTATTGGATTCCTTATTCATGCGTGCATTGCTTGAGCAGCCATCATCAATCAATCAATCAATCAATCAATCATTTTTAAAGCACACTACATACCCGCGAGGGTCTCAAGGCGCTGGGGGGGGGGGGGGGGCGCTACTGCCAGGTCTTCAGTATCCTCCTGAAGGTTAGCAGGTCTTGAGTCTGTCGTAGGCTCAGTGGGAGGGTGTTCCAAGTCTTGGCGGTGAGGTGAGAGAAGGATCTCCCGCCGGTGGTTGTTCTTCGGATGCACGGGATGGTGGCGAGTGAGAGGTCGGCGGAGCGTAGCTGGCGGTTGGGGATGTAGAAGGAGAGCCGTCTGTTGAGGTAGGCTGGGCCGGTCTTGTGGAGTGCTTTGTGTGCGTGGATGAGGATCTTGAAGGATATCATCTTCTTGACGGGGAGCCAGTGCTGGTTTCTCAAGTGGGGGGTGATGTGGCCGTGTCGTGGTGCATCGAGGATCAATCATGCCGAGGCGTTTTGGATGCGTTGTAGTCGTTTGATGAGCTTGGTCGGTACTCCTGCGTAGAGGGCGTTTCCGTAGTCGAGTCTGCTGCTATCGAGGGCCTGGGTGGCTGTCTTTCTTGTATCTGTCGGGATCCATCTGTAGATCTTGCGGAGCATGCGGATGGTGTTGAAGCAGGAGGAGGAGACGGCGTTGACTTACTTGGTCATTGAGAGCGTTGAGTAGAGGATGATTCCCAGGTTGCGTGCGTGGTCCGTGGGTGTCGGGGCTGCCCCCAGTGCCGTCGGCCACCAGGAGTCATCCCAGGCTGATGGGTTGGAGCCGAGGATGCTTCAGACGGCTGATCTTCATCCAGTCGGCGACGGCCTTCTTTCCTTCATGGAGGTTGGCTTTGGCGGTGATGGGGTACTTGGTGAGGGAGAGGATCAGTTGAGTATCATCAGCGTAGGAGATTATGTTGAGGTCGTGCTGTCGGGCGACGTGTGCGAGCGGGGTCATGTAAATGTTGAACAGTGTCGGGCTGAGGGAGGATCCCTGGGGTACTCTGCAGATGATCTCGTAGGCTTTGGAATGGAATTAGGGGAGGCGGACGCTCTGGGTTCTGCCGGAGAGGAAGAAGGTGGTCCATTCCAGAGCCTTGTCTCGGATCTCTGCAGCATGGAGGCGTACGCGTAGTGTGTGGTGGCAGACGGTGTCGAAGGCGGCGAAGAGGTCTAGGAGGATGAGTGCTGCGGTCTCACCGTTGTCCAGCAGGGTCCTGATGTTGTCAGTGGCAGCAATGAGGACAGTCTCGGTGCTGTGGTTGCTGCGGAACCCTGACTGGCTCACGCTGGCCCAGGCTAGCAGGGGGTCGTGGTCGATGGTGTGCAGAGGGTCTGTTGTGTTGCTGCCTGTTGGGGTTGTCTGGGTGTTGAAGCTGTCGTGGATGTCTGCTTTCTTGCGGTGGAAGAAGGTATTGTGTGCGTTGTTGTCGAGGCGGTCTTTGAAGGAGGTCCTCTTGGCCGCCCTGATGAGGTGGTGGTGGTTGCGGATGGCGTCCTTGTGTGCTGCGTGCCTGTCCGGAGTTTGTTCACTGTGCCATTCCTTCTCTAGTTTCCGGCAGGCTTGTTTGGAGGCAAGGAGTTCTAGGGTGAACCAGCTGGCCCTCTTGCTGGTGTCTCTGTGTCATGGCGAACGTGCTCTAGGTGAGCTCTGCTCTTCATATTTGCTTATGCTCTTCTATTACATCCTGTTGAATCGTGTCTTTAGTTGTTGGTTACTCTATTATCACCTTTGATGTGTACATTTATTTATTGAATTCTCGCCTCATATGTTTATTGCGTGACTGTTCTATATTCTATCTCGATCAAGTGAAGGACTCTGACACCTTTGGGTCTAGCAAGCACTATATAAAACCTATATAAATAAATAAATCCCCATTTATCCGACATTTATCCTGCTGGGAGCCCGTCATCCATGGCCACGAGCATCCCTTCTCCTGTTTCCTACCTGCACTGCTATCATTGAGGGAGAAACTGCCGCCTGAAAGGTGTGGAAATGGCACAGTGATCTTCGTTCGGGGTGGCCAAAAGCTGAGCCCGCGCCCCATGAGGCACGGTTGCTGTTCTGGGCCCACTAGCTGACAGAAGATTCACCGACAAGCCCCTGCTGCAGTCTTTCAAATGAGAGCTCATGAGGCTACAGACTGCGGTGATCTGGGGTGCGGCGTACCCGTCTACCCCAGCGAGGCCGAATGAGGAGTGCGGCATGGTCTAATAGCAGGGACAGATGAGAGCACTAACCAGTGCACGGTGAGGGTGAGCTCCCCTGGGCACTGCTGTAGTGGATTAGGGGTCACCCGAAGGGGACTGCGCAAGTAGTTCCTACCACACTTGGGCCCCGTACGTGGAAAAACTGCACTGCCCCTGTAATACTCCCCTGCTGTTGGCACCTGCTGGGGCTAAGGCTGCCCCTTAAGTAGCAGCACTGTCACTGCCTACTCCTGGTTCCCTCTGTGGTGAAGTGAGGCGGAGCACAGCTGTTCCTGCCATCTGCAGGCCTGTGATCGGTTGAAACCTGCATGCGAGCGTGCTACAATTGGGAAAAGTTGCCCTACAGGCAGGGTGGGCGGGGCATTTCTGGTGAGATGTGCTGCCCCTGTGGACCTGCTGAAGGAGTTACAGTGCGAGTCTGGACCCCCCCTGAGCCTCTGACTGGACAGGATGTGCAGTTGCCCTGGGGCCCACGCCTTTCTCCCTCTTACATGCATACCTATGAGCTGCTCACTACTGCTGTTGGAATCTCCTCTGAACAGGCTTAGACCTGGGCCCAATAGGTGACTGCTCCTGCTGCTGCCCTACCTTGCTTCGCCTGCTGTACTTAACCATGTGACCTACCGTGATATGTACTGATGCTGCTGCTTGTTCTGCAGCACCTGTGGTCCCTGGACAGTGCAGGTAAGCTAGCTCACTCCTCACTGAGTGTGATGTCATCTGCTGCACTGGGACTGAGGTGGCTAGGCATAACTCCCCCAGAGCTCGCTAATAAGCAACTTGCACCACCAGGTACAGCATATAATCGGGCAAGTTTCTGTGCACAACGGCCACTACCATGCATCTGAAGTCTTGGCGATGTGTGTACTGCCATGTCCCTCCCCTAGCTTGGTATTGGAACACTGGCCCCAGTTGGTGGGTCAGAGTTACAACAAACAGGGCTGTTGGGTCTCGGTGGGATGGGTGCCCACGCACGGGCAAGCAGGCCGTGTCTTCCAAGCACTCCACTGAGCAGGACAGGTTACTGAGTGGCACTGCCCCTGAGGATGGATCCGCTCCCCCGCTGTTTATGAGTGACAAACTGGACGCTGTTCTTTTGACGGTGGACAAAATTGGTACTACCTTGAAGACCAAAAGGATGTACTTGGAAAGTAAGATATACGCGGTAACAATGGATCTGATGCTGCTCCATGCGGATCACCTCAAAATGGCAGATAAGATGCATACTGCTGTGTTGACTATTGCAGAGCTGCAGCCAATGGCCTGTGAACTTCATTCTTCGATGCGATTGATAGAGGACTGTATGAAGGTCCTGGAACGCCACATGGAGGATGCCGAGGGCCATTCATGCCGCAACAATATACATATGGTGGGTCTCCCAGAGGGAGCGGAGGTATGGATGCCATAATGTATGATTGCGACGACTGCTTCCCCAGGATACTTTTTCGCAGTTCTTCCCTTTGTACCAGTCCACTGGCCGCCACTGGGCTCCAACTCCAGACCATTGATGTTCCAGCTATTACACTACAAAGACAGGGATGACGTCTTGCGTGAGACACAAATGTTGCAGGAGATCTCAATGGACACTGCAAAGATAAAGTTTTTTCCAGACAACACCACAATGGTCCAAAAACATTGCAGCTCCTTTCTTGCGGTTAAACGCCAGTTCTGAGAAATTGACATAAGAAATGCCCTCCTAGTCCTGGTAAGTCTGAGAGTTAGTGCAGAGGGGAAAACACACTTCTTCAACTCCCCACAAGATGCATGGGATTGGTTGGAAGCGGCGGTGCACTTGACAGCTGAGCACATGATGCAGACTGGCTCTGTGGTCCGTGGCGGGGAGGCTTTAAGGCAGCGCAGCAGATGTTCCCGATCGGGACACTCACCTCAGTTGAAGAACGCACCTGACTTGGAGCAAGTATTATTGGAGAGGCATCAGGCCTTGCAGAATGCTGCAGAGTCAAGTGAGAACAGCTGTGGCTCGGAACTGGACAAAGAGATTGACAAATCAATAAGTAACGATGGTTCCCCTACAACATGGCTCTCCAGGGCGGACTCGTCGGCATTCCCTGCAGTCGTTCTGCAAATGTATGAAGACACTATATGATGCCTAAAAGGCCTGGCTGCTGCTGACTGGCATTGCTGTAGTGTCTATAGAGATAGGGGTTGATACATTCTCACCTGTAATGTATAACCCATTTGTTCTCCTTCTTTCACAGGGCACACAGTAAATTATATGGTTCTCCTTCATTTGCATGGCTGTGGGGTCATGGGTGTGGAGTGACTGCCTGGCCCAATTCGGAGAATCCCTGTTACACTTGTGCTTGCATTGGTGGTCGGTTACTGCTGGGGCAGTTATAGATATGGGTATCCGACTATACCTCCTTAATTGTACGGGGTGTCTCCTCTGTGGCTACCAAGCTTCCCTGTCAGTTTCATGACTGATGTAAATCCTGCTGAGTTTGGTTAGTACACGGTTTGTGTGGAAACACATTGTCCCTCTGCTCTATTGGTATTTACATTTTAATGTTATTACTTCCCATGTTTTTAGTTATGATGCATTTGTTTGGGTTTCATTGCTCCATGTTTATAGAATCTATGAATCTGTTTCCAGTGTCAGATAGGATTCCACTGACGCTCTGCCTTTTCTATTCTTTATTGAAGGGGTAGCCATATACGAGTCACATTACTTGTGAAAGTATATACATCTTGGTCGTATACCCTTTTCTGGAGCTCAGCTCTAGGGTTTTTCATATTGCATGGGTTTGCTGATTACTCTTTTATGATTCAACCGTATTGTTGGAATTATGTGATTATCCCACTATGCTGTCATGTTTTCAACTGAACGACATGCTACATGGTTGTTGTTCTGCCATTGTATTGTACGAAATTGCAAAACTTCAACAAACAGATTCAAACTAAAACTTGATTCCTTATTCACACACATTCAATCTACTTTTGCACCTAAATTCTTGTCCAGTATTCCACTCTATGTCTCCCCACTGCATGTAGCTTCGCACCCAACTCTCTCTGTGCAGCTCTAAACCCAAGTCTAACATAATTAGACATTGGACTTCAGCCTAGCTTCCCATAACTTTATTTTTCTACTTATGTGCATTATGATTGTGTTCCCTGGAGACCCTGATAATTCAGAGGATCCACTAATTACCTACCTTTTTGCTTGACCATTCAACATATATTTCACACTCCACCAGAAAAAATAAATATTACTGCTGTCACTGCAAAATCGCCCTATTACTTAGTCCTAATACTCGCAATGAAAAAGAATAATGAGGCCTGTCCTTCAATTTGCTGTAGCTTCTATTTGCAAATTATTATGGCCCTTTGAGATGTATGCTACATTATTCCTATCTGAACTCTGCAGACAGTGGATACACAGTGAAGCACTACAAGCAGTGCTTGCACTGTTTGTAGCGCTTCCCCTGACATGTGCCTGTGACCATTACTTTTTTAATAGGTGCAATGCTGCTGTAAGCAGTTGCTGTCCTAGTGCGCTGGCACTCACACTCTGGGTTTAATGATTATAAGTTCCTTTGAGGCACATAAACCCACAAGACTATGTGATGCTGAGACATGGGCATGATGCACCAAGGTAAACTTACATGTTTGTGTAGGTTTACTCTTTTTTCAGTATTAACAAAACTGCAATTTAAATGTGAGTTTATGACTGCAGAGTCTCCACGGGTGGAGAACTTGGCACAAAAAGGGATAGATCATGCCTACCTACTATTACATTTCAGTTTTGTGAGTACCAAAAAAGAGTAAACTTCAACAAGCTTGTAAGTTTACCTTTGTGAATCATGCCCACTATTTCTGGGCACAGGTAAGACAGACCACTGGTTGCACCAATGTGGACGTGCATATATTAAAATTCTAAAGCACATAACAGTAATCACAATCCATTATGTATACACATCACAAACATTCCTAACTCATTACGCCACTTCCACATACCACATGCAAGGACGTAGCTTCAGGGGGGTGTTTGGGTTGTTATACCCCCCTACAACAATGTATCCTGTATTAAATAGTTGGGTACAAGGGCTCTCAGTCAGGTATGATGAAGTCTGTCGGATTTCAGCTGGAATTGTTATATGCCCACAGTGACAAAAACATGCGCACGCACACACTCTCTCTAGTTTCTGTTTTGAAGGCCTTAAAAGTCTTGATTACTTAGAAAAATTTGTTTTAAACACCCCTAACAATCAGTCCTCCTCTCTTGTTCTATGCCTATTATCTCCCCCTCATGCCCTGCTTCTCATATAATATATTTTAACAAGATATCCCAGTGTCACTGTTGGGAAGTCTGAAGCTCACACTACCCCATTCTTATTGACCAAGCTGGGCCCCTGACCACATGTATTTTGTTTGCCCTTTCTCTTCCTTAACCCTACAGCCATAGTTATGGATGATATGTTTCCATTTGATGTACCCTTACAAATCGTATGGCAAAAGATCACTATATTGGAAAAACATAGCAATTAAAGGATGACCGTTAGCAAACAGCTAATTCTTAGTAACAGCTATTATCTTCCTCAAATTATAGTACAGCCCATTTCATTCCAATATGATCTAACATCCCACCCATCAACATACATTTACAAACCACTGGAGTCAGAATGCTGTTTTGGGACAGAATCTGAATGGATGCACCAGAACAATAAAAAGGAAGGGAATGGCCCACAGCAACTCGTTATTCGAGGAAACAAGGAAGTTAAAGGTGAATAACGCTTGCCCTAAGTTTACTATAACTTACATCACAGCCATGCACAGTTTTCTCATCAATAATGTAATTGAACATTTTCCAGCTATCAATTATGTGATAGAACTAGGTCTGGGCAGAGTTCGAGTACGCAGAACTCTGAAAACTGACCAAAAGACTCTGCCATGCGGAGTTCCACAAGTGGCAGAGTGCATTCATTCACACCAGTCGCGCTGATTTTTGGCGCCGAGGGTTTGTCCCTAGCCGGAATATCAGCACGATTTGACCATGCGCAGTGCAAGAGAGCACTGCTTCTTTCTGCCACTCGAGTAGATGTTCGACTTGAGCGGCAGCCTCCTCAATGCGAACAGGTGGTTTCTTCACACTAGTGGTTGAGACCATCCACGACCGCCTGGTTGAGACATCTCGTAGGGAGGTGGTCTAGCATTGGATTTTTCTCACTCACCAACCTAACATTGGCAAGCGCGAGCGAGGAAAAAACTCTTCTCTGCTTTGGAGAGCAGGGATTTTCAGAAATCCCGTGCTGGGCGGAGTGCAGAAATTTCCATAAATGGAGCAAAGTTCACACTCAGGCCTAGATAGAACATATTATGAGTGATGTAATATGTGGGGTAATTAGCAATGCATGGTGAGGGAGCAAGGTATAGTTACCTTAGGGTATGAGTGATAGTTAATTGATATAACTATAACTGGTGGATTTCAGTTTTTTGTAAGTTTAAAACGGTATTTTTTAACTAACATTTTCACCTAACCACAACTTCTTTTTAACATTTGATTTTTCAGTGAATTTGTAAGGTTTTTTTGTGCATAGTAAGATATTATTACCATGCCTAACTATAACGTCACTTTAACCTTTTTTTCTAGTGAATTTCTATGCCTTTTTTTACATAAATTAATGTGCTATTTCTATACGTAATGCCAACCCCACCATGTGCACGAGTTTTGGCTATGAGCTGTGTGGGGTTGGCCACAGTACATGCCCTGCTGCCAGGCCCTACATTCAACTGCCCATGGGCAGTTAACCCCCATCATGACCTTTAAACATGAGCGGAGGTGGGCTGGCCACAGGACCTGGCCTCTGAGCAGCCAACCCATCACCATGCCATACACGGCTTTCTGCAACTCCAAAATATAAAAGGCAAGCCTATTGATAATTATTAGGGGGCGGGCATATCAATTTATATACAGCAGATCTATAATTGTTGTCCAAAAATCACCAATATTTTAATCAAATGTATACTTCAATAATTCACAAAATGCAATGTTTATTAGTATTGATTAATTTAATAAACGTTTATTGAAAAAAACATGTCTGTGACTGTTTCTTATTACATAGTTCCTCTGAGACTTTCTTTTAGCATTTTATGGCC
Organism: Triturus cristatus; assembly: GCF_964204655.1. NCBI lineage: Eukaryota > Metazoa > Chordata > Amphibia > Caudata > Salamandridae > Triturus > Triturus cristatus. The sequence continues at coordinate 976,296,347 of NC_140594.1, read as the reverse complement.
AAGAAAATGCAATTGTAAAAACAAAAACAAGAGGTCTTGTTCTCCAGCTAAAGGCCATAGAGCTAGAGCTAGGAGTGCCTTACATTTATATGGCAAGTTTTCCTTGAACTGCAGGAGTTTCTCCAGGGCCGCCATGGCCATGCTGGCTCTCTGCTTCTACAGGAGCCAGCATTTTTTTTCTTTTAAGTGAGTGCCCACCCAGGGCACCCCATGGCAGGTCCCAAGTTGGTGGTTGCAGAGATAGGCCAAGTTCCCTATAGCCCCGCCGGTGCCCCTGCCTGCATCCACACAGGTGCAGCAGGAGCCAGCATTGCTCCCAACCCGCAGGTTCAGTTTTCCTTGGGAGCAATTCCCTGTATTTTCTTACCCTAGAGCATGGGCAGGAAAAATGTTTTGTGCTCCCACAAAGCAAGAGCTGCTTCGTGCTCCAGCCTGGTGGGAGCACAGCATACTTTCCCTTCTCCCACTCTCGGGTAGGGAAATACACAGTGTCACAGGGGTTGAGGACCCTGGGACACCATCCTTGTGTTGGCAATGATGTATGGGGTCCCCGGGCCATTCAATGGATCTGGGGGGGATGGTCCACATACCCCCACCCATTTGCCGAGTTCCAGCCCCGGGGAATGGGGTCCATGTGCCCCCTCCCCTTTAGTAAGATGTCAACTCCAGGGTAGGGAGTTCATGGGACCTTTTTAGGCTCAGAGTGGGTGGTCTTGCACTCCTCCACTTTATTAAAATTTCGGCTTTGGGAGTTGGGATCCCTGGGGCTTCTTAGAGCCTCAGGGAGGGGGGCTTCGTGCCTCTTCCCCTTAAAAATAATATCTGCACCCTGGAACACTCTGGGGGTGTCTTTATAGGAACCGGCACATATTATTTTTTAACTTATAGATCTTTCACAAATTTAAACGTCAACATTTTTAAAAAGTTAGGAGCTGTGGTGGAAGAACATTTATTTTAGAAAGTTTTGTGAAGATTCAAAAACAGTGCCAAAGATATTAGGAAAATAAGAAAAATGTTTTTTCTCTAAATCCACTTCAGTACCCTCCAATCAAGCTTTAACTTCATGTTAGAGCTGAGCCATGCAATCTTTAATGAGGAATCTTGCATGTTATTGTGATACCTTGGTGTTAAGCTTGAGCTGTGAGTACCGTAGGCGTACCAAAGGTACCCGAAAAGAAAATAAATCTAAGAAAATATGGGTTGGGCAACTGTAGGGGGACCAACCCCCTGCTGTACACTACCAAAGGGGTGGGTTTTCTTTATTTTATGATTTCACACCCCTACCTTTTGTATAAAGCACATGTAGGAAGTTTAGAAATGTGAATCCAACTCAACTTGCCCGTCAGGCCTCTCAGACTGCCATTGCTGTGAACATATGCAGGAATGTCAACAGAACCCATAAATAGGAAGGGGAAGAATAATACCTTAGGGGGAAACATATCTTACTTTAACAATGAAAGAGTATACCTTCAATATGTCTCTGTGTAACAACTCTCTGTTTTCATGACATGAAGCTGACTTTCCTGAAAGTGAAATATTACAAGACATAAGTGACTGCTCTAATGCTTGCGAACCTCCTTCTCTTTGTCCAGATAACTATCTAAGGCTTCAAAACATGCTCTTCCTGATATGGATTGACAAAAGTTCTGACTGGTCTCACGTGCAAATGCAAAACAATAAAAATGCATTAACAATTCAGGACTCCCGTCCATAACCATCCATGTATCACTTACAAAATACAACTTGTACCTAATGCACATTTTATATATAAGTGCCATACACAATTGATACTTGACGCCTGAATAGTTTCTGTTCTATCATTAAAGAATAATACAAGAATTAAAAGTTAAAGAATGTCATTAAATCACAAAGTATTTGACGATAAAAGTCTATGTTCTCAAATAGATAGAAGGTTGTTTCCTAATTCTACTTCATGTCATTTCCACCATACGTCTGTTATTCAACTGCCCTTCAGCAGGCTCTCAATGAAGTAACTGTTCTTCTCAACATGTACCACAGTTCCACTAGTAAGGGCCCTGATGGCACCATCCTTGTAGAGCGATTGTCTAGCAAGGACTCTATGTAACATATGGAAAGTTATATTCAGTAAATCTAGATGGCTGCGGCCATCTACAAACATGGTGAGAGCCCAAGGAGTCTTGGAAATTGTGGTTTCATAGTTGGATGTCTTCAAGTATTGTATCCTCCAAACACCTGAAGCCTATCTTGAATCTGTGCCGATAGTCTCTCCACAATCTGAAATGACTTGGTGCAAGTGGGTTTGGAATAAGATACCCCACCAGCCACCGAGTCAGCCTTGGTAAGCACTGACTTCAACTCTGCCTCCTCCAATTTACAAATTAAATGTAAACATTGAAACAAATGTCAGCCCCAATTATTTTTCAGAAATTAAATAAAATATTTTATTTAAATCAGTGTTAAATACAGACCCAAATAAATAAATATTTAAAACAAAAAAATGACACCTTCAGAATATTTTTTTTCAAATCAGCATCAATTACATTCCCATAAATGTTCCTGTTAAACGCCCCAATAAGGAATATTAGACCCGATGAATTTCTTATCCAATTAATAGGATTACATCATGAGAATTAGGCCCAAGTTTGTTGGGGACCACAGAGACAACTCATACATAGAGGAGTTAGACAGGGGTGCGTGCTATCCCCTACACTCGTCTCCCTCTACGTAAATGATGTTGTCAGGGCCCCACTTAAATGTAATAATGATTCTCCAAAGCTAGAAGGAGTTTTTGTCCCTGCACTTTTATTTGCAGACAACACTCTCTTAATATCACAAACTGCAAGTGGCCTGCAACAATTATTGAATAATGTTAATGCCTACTTTAAAAATAAGGGTGTGGAGATTAACGTCAGCTAGATCAAATTCATGGTGATCAGGCCTCATAAGTCACTCAGAGGGGCCTTCTGCCTGGCACCGAAGAAATTAGAATATGGATCAAGATTTGAGTATCTGGGTATTATGTTAGATAGTAAAGAATCCCTGACTCCCGTAATTTAAAAGCAAAGGACAGTGCTTCAGCACCGAGCTATGGCTATGTCTAATAAGCAAAACCAAAGGAAATGATGGACGGAGTGTTGAACATTGCAAGCACTCACCCCCAGTCAACTGATCTGGGTTTAATCCACCACCGTTCTTTAGCCCGCTCTGCCACCCCAGTTCAGACATTGCCATATGCAAATCAGTCAGACCCTGTGCCTCATGGGAACAGTCCAGCCCGAACTACCAAGCCATGTCTTCCCTGGACCGGAAACAAGCTTCCTAGGATCGTAAGCACCAGCAACGTTGTCAAGATCAATACTTCCTGGCATCAATCTTTACGAGTTAAAAGCTCAATCCTCTGCCCTATATAATGCCAAAAATCGGGGTTCTGCTAACATTGAATCTCTTACTCAGAATGAGAATAATTTTGTATGTTCGCTCTTACATCTCCCAAAAGTACCCCTCTTGTTTCCATGTTCTCACGTTCTTTGCTGTAGCACTTAAGAGAGTGGAACATATAGAAGTGCCAAGGCCTCTCCTTTACTGGGTGAGGATTTGGACTGTAGAAGAGCTCATGCCATATAGGAAGGCTGTGATTGTACTTTTGGATTTAGAAAAGAACATCACTTTTCCATGGTTCAGGCACGTCCACTCAAGGTTCTCAAAGATAGGTCTCAGAAGTTTTTGGTCAGATCCAGGATCTTTAACTTCATCCTCAAAAAACGCAATTGAAATCCTTTTTCTGGGGTTCTACTCTAGGGTATCTGTCAGCCACATTTTTTATCTATAAGCTCAGACCCTACTTTGGGTAGATCCTGGAAGTTCCCATACCCAACTGGCCAAGAACTTGTACATAAAATTCTGTTATGATATTCTTGAAATAGGGTCCTTTACATCACATTGGAAAACGGGCAAGGGCTGTTGTCGATGATGGCCTCTGCCCTATGTGCTAGATTCATTTTAAAGAAAAAGTTATACATCTTGTTTTTTTGTCCTGCTTATGCAAAGCCAAGAAGCAAATGGATACCTCCATTATGTATTCATCTACAGTTCAGGTGCTACCTTTAAGCATTACTGACACATGCATCAAGGAAGGCTTTTGCGATTCCTTAATTGCGATTATTAAGGAATCTCAATTAAGGAATCGCAAAAGCCTATGCATGTAGGAATCGCTAAAAAATTGCGATTCCTAAACATTCCTTAATTGCGAGTCGCAAATTGCGAGTCGCAATTAAGGAATGGCTTCTAATTCATTTCTTTGGGCCTGGCCCATAGAAATGAATGGGAATTGTATGCGCAATTTGCGAGTACCAAACAGGTACTCGCAAATTGCGCATGCAATTTCAAGGGTGCAAGGCTGACAAAAGGACACCCTGTTGCACCCCTGAAATTGTGATGTGCACCCATGTTGCGCACACACATGCCCCAAGTGCATGTGTGTGTAACATGTAACTTTGAAAAATGCACATTAGTGCATTTTTCAACGTTTTTGCAAATTACCGACAAGTTTTTTTTTCTCGGTAATTTGCGACCCCTAATAGCTAAATTGCTATTTTAAATTGCTTCTAGCATTGCATTTAAGGAATCGCAATTTGAGAATCCTTAAATGCAATCGCAATTTGCGAGTTTTGCATTATGATGCATCCCAAATGCAAAAATACCGGTAGTAAAGACCGGTTTTTAGTTTGATGCATGGGGCACTTAGGGTCCTGAAAATTGATACCACCCCCTACATTGTGATTAAAATGCGTATTATCTATTCGCTGTACGGCTCATGAGGAAGCAAAAAGGCTTAATATTATACAACTGATTCTAGAAGGTTGTCACTGTGCTGCACGTTAGAGTATAAATCGAATTTTACTTTAAGTTGCAGAACTTACAAGCGTATTAGACATATGATACAAAGTATAATGAAGTGCCATTTTCAAATAGGAAATTATTGTGTTTCTTGTATCTCATCTTGTTTATTTAGTGTTCTTAATGCTATGAGGCTCATATGAATTTATAGAGTACAATCTAATTGTTTTAAAATCGTTTCAATTTGCAACATGCATTTGATCGATTGCAAGGCTGCTACAGCTTTTTCCACTTCTTTTATTGAGTTTAAGTTAAACATATGAATTACAGTTCCTCGTAGTGCAATAGTACATTATTATGATTGCTGTTTTTATCTCTATTTTTATTATGTCTACTATTTTATTGCGCTGGTGGGACAAAATGTATTTAACTTCATGTTTTTAAGGAATGTTATTTTACAAAATAAACAATTGTTGGTATAGACCCATTTCTTTACAAATTGTTAAATATTAATAAATATAACACAATTGTTGGGAATGACTTTCAAATTGACTAAATAAAATAATCACGATCAAAATTAATCAATATAAATTGAAAATAATAAATTAAAATCAATTAACTTAGCTCTAAAATAAAGCAATACTCACGCAATTAATCTAAAAGCTTACAACTCAAAACATAAAATGCAATTATAAATAATTATCTTGGATTTGTTTTTAAAGTATAATACATAAAACGAATAACGAGTAAATGTAATAGGATAATTAAAATAAAACATATAACTTTTGATACATTAAACTCCACTCATTGATTTCTCTCCTAAACACACTTAGCCTGAAAAAATAAAAATGTAAAACAATAAAATATTAAACCCATAATTTACTTAATATTACAAATCAAAAATGAATTACACTAAAAAACCACAATGCATAAAAATGATATTATAAACTACAACTTTTTAGTATCCTATACTATAAACATCAATATGATTAACAGAGATAAAAAGCAATATATTAACCTCGATGTTGTGCTCCATGACTATTCTACGTTATATTTCAGTTGCTACTTTCAGTGTCATGTTATGACATATAATACCACCAGCCGGGGTATAATAGAAAATTACTTGGCCTCATGCAAAACGGAGTGAGGAAGCCTGAGATTGCCACCAAACGAATGCTTGAGGTCCAACACACTCATAAAATGGCCAATCCAGTCTCAAATGGGACATAAACTAAGTAGCAATTGGCTTCAGCTTACTCTATTGGTTTTTGCCCAAAACAGGTGGGACCTTCTGCCCTGTGGGATTTAGGTTCCGCACCCTAATTACCTGCACTATTCATAATACATAAAGCAAACGCAGGAACATGTGCTAGCCAATATTGCTCAGGACATGTAGAAAATGTTTGATTTTGTTCTCTGTAAACAGGTGCTGCAAATAGGGTTACTCTGCTTTTGCCCACTAGTTAGCACACCGCACTGTGTACTGAATTAAACGTTTGCTGCCATTAAATGGTATTTTCATGTATGATGATAGAGTAGGCTGTGTAATGAATATAACACGTCTTTTCTTTCGTTGTACAGTGTTTTGTAAATAATTATAGAATTACAAGCATGCTTGAGTGGTGGTTTGATTTCCCTGTAAAATTAAATATGTAAATAAGAGTTAGCAGCAGGAAAACGGAAAAACAAAAGAAAAAAAAAAGATGTTGTGCTCCATGACTATTATGGCACTGATCACATTTAGACCACGATATCATGGTCAAATAATGGTAAACAACGTTTACCGCGAAACATTTTCCCCACAGGGAATCACAACGCGGCTGTTACAACGACCGCATTGTGATTCCGCATACCATTACTCCGCAAGTCGGAACAACGACTTGCGGAGGGGGGGAGCGGTGTTGGATTTAAAATCCAACACCTTCCCCAGTGTCCGCACAGACTGGAGTTGGAATAGTAAGTTATACTATTCCAACATCCAGTGCCCCCCCTCCGCAAGTCGTTGTTCCGACTTGCGGAGTAATGGTGTGTGGAATCACAACGCGGTCGTCGTAACAACCGCGTTGTGATTCCCTGTGGGGAAAAAGACTGCGGGATGACGACATAGATTCCAAATAATGGTTTGCAGTCAAATTCCAAGTACTCTCCCCATTTGACTTAATGGATTCTTTCTCAGAAGCTAACTTGATTGTGTTGCAATGCACATCCAATCAGAGGCATGCACTTGGATCTCCTGCTGCCAGTGTTCATCACTAGAGATGCAAGCTTGAATGGACGAAATCCAGTATGTGGGATGATTAGAAAAGATCATTCGGTCATGGATAGCTCCTTCACTCACGGCAACTCACTCCAGCACACTTGCAGATGTAGCCCTGCAGATATGCCTAAGGGTTGTGAAACATCTAATCTTCCCACATATAACCCTCCGGGATACAGAATAAAGAGGTAGACAGGTTGAGCCAAATAAATATATAAAGTTTAGGGTCTTGCTGTCATTAGACTGTTTGATCAATTTCGGCTGCTTCGACAGCCCATGAGAAGGCAGGGGTGTAAGTTCCTGCACTAAATATATTTTTGTATGCTGGCCTCATGGGCTGAGCTCAGTGGCCGGCTGTAGGGATAATTCCTCATTGCATTAATTATCACCTTTATTACTGCTAAATTGAGCGGAGTTTGAAGTTTGGTGTGCAGAAATGTAATCCTCTGTGATTGAAAGAATGTTGTGTCTGCTTGCCCTCTTGTCTTGTGTTTTGCCACTGCCTGTCTTGTGTTTTGCCACTGCCTACCTTTGATAGAAAAGTGGGGAGAAAGAGGCATGGGATGTTAGTGACCTTATTACAAAATGCCAATCAGTCGCGGCTCCTCGAGGGAGTGCTGCGGGGCGGTGGGACGGGGCGGAGGAGGGGCAGGGTGGGGGTAGTAAACGCCGGCATACGACTGACCTGAGTTAAGTACATAAGTCGGCCATGGGCAGTGCTTTAAATGGCCCGGTAATGTCCGGTACGGAGTTCCGGCACCTTGTTATTTTGAGGGGAACAGTACCGGCAGTTCTGACGAGTGATGCAATACTTTTTTTTGGAGAGTACTGGCACTTCTTAGAAACAAGCAGGTACTCTGGTGCAGAGTACCTGCACTTCCATTTTTCCATTTCAAGCACTGGCCATGGGTGTCTCCAGAACTCAGTGCTTGATAATAATTGTTGTAGCTCGGTAATGGACTCCTTAAGGGGAAGGAGGAGTATGGAATTTAAAATGTGAAAAAAATGTAAGGGCTAGGCAGATGCTCGGTCAATGGGGCGAGTCAAACTTTTACTGCTGTTTGAATGTTTGAATGATTACCCGAAGGCAACATACTTTGTTGCCAACCAGTAATGATTTTGCAAGTCCACAAGCATGAAATACTGTTCTGGATTTTTTCCCCAAAAAGATTAATGCCCAATTCCATTGTTTTATGTGATCATTTTCTATTTAGATTAAATTCTTCATTCGAAAGGAAAAATATTAACATTTTCATGGTTCTGTTTAAAATTACAGATGTTATTAACTTGAAACAAGGTATTTGAATTAGAACTCAGAAGAAAAATTGAAGGGGCATTTGTACTATAATTAAATGTTTAAGCAATGAAACGAGAATCACAATTCATTCATAATTATGGTATTAATATTATAAGTATTTATGTGCAAGTTCAGGATGTGTTTGCATTTTGTGTCAAAATAAATTATCAACGAATTTGAAAGGATATAATTTGGAGAATATAAAAATTCAACAAAAATATACAGATAGTATAGCAGAGCATACAGGCTTCCATAAGACAAGTATGCAATTCACATAATTTCTTTCTCGTTCATAATTATCATTATTTTACTAAGTTGCTTGTCTGCAACAGTGGTAAGCATCTGCAATAATATATTTTTTTTAAATAATGTCAAAGTTAATAGAGCTAACACAATTTGCTAACTAATGAAATAGGCAATGACAAAGCCAATAAGTCTGGCCTTCTATACCTATTTGCTTTTCCAGTGCTTCGTAGTCATGCAGTACAGCATGAGCAAGAGCCTCTGTAACAAAGTGAAAAGAAGAAAAAAAAATAAAGAGTGCAACCAAGCAGCCAAGTGATTTTGTAGATGCATGCAACCTCTAATACCCATGTAAGTCTCCAAAATGACACAGGCACATTTTTATTTTAGCGATTCTAGATGGATTGATAAATACAAAATAAAAAAAAAAGAAATAGTGTAGCCCAAAAGTACTTTTTAGTTGTACGGGCCAAGAGCAATTTTGCTGATTCATCAACTAACAACGTATACATAAAAAAAGACAGCGGATTAGGGGTGGCGCAGCAATGTGAATTGTAAGAGTGGGAGGGGTCAGCGACAGGGTGCGGGAGGATAGGACAGGGTAGGTTAAGGGAGGGAGGGTGGATGGGGAAAACAGCAGTGGATGTAGAAGCACAGGAAAGAGAAAGCAATATGGGGGAGAAGCACACAAAGACGAGCACAATATAGAGGCAGAGGGAGAAAAGCAATAAGTGAGAGGGAGAAGCGGAGGGAGTAGAGAATTAAATGAGGGACACAACTGGAAAATACAGGCACTCTTATGGAATGTGCAAGAATAAGGATTATGTTTTGGAGTCAGTGACTGCCTACCTCAAGGAATAACAACTCTTCTTGCAGGGTTAATCCTCAAAGTCCCTAAACAAACATGAGCTCAGTGGCAGCTTCTCCGCAATGGTGGAGGAGCATCGCCCCACTGCCTGGCTCAGAACCAGTAAAGGAAGAAATAAAACAATGTCATTGTTTAATTTGTCATTTTCTGGCTCTGAGCCAGCTTGCGAAGGGAGGGGTGGGGCATTGGAACTTGGAGTGCTATGTGCACTCCTTAAGTGTGCATATGTGTTTGGCTGGCCAGCCCCGGCCATTAAAAACACACATGCACACTTAGGTTTCTTCAGCCTGGCTACATCAAGCATCCAGGCTGGAGAAACCCCACAGAGCCCCTGGTCCGAGCAGTGCATCTTTCCTGCTTGCTCAGACCAATACCCGTGCTGCTCTCACATGAGAGCAGTGCGGGGATTGACGGGCGTCCGTGACCTGACACCAGTGCTTGCTGGGACCAGGAAGGACTATGCCGGGCGCGACAGGGGAGGCAGCTCAAATGTTTTTTTTTAGTATCAACTCCCTATGCGGTCCCACACACCCCCTCCACCCACCCACCACCTCCACCCACCCACCACCTCTTTATTGTGGCAGCCGTGACTGCCTGAGCTCACCCTTCTGGTAGCGGTGGCACAGAGCAGAAAGGCTTAACTTAGGGCAATATGTGAATTATTTATCTAATTCCTAGGAGGAAGGCACTTTGAGACTCTCAGGGTGTTACTCAGACGCCAACAACAAAGTCTGGTCCTGGTCCAGGACCAGTTGCTTCTGGTCACTTCAGGGGTAAGACCACTTGCAGCATATTGTGTCCCTGCAGCCATATGAGAGGTCAGCCAACTGACTCTTGGAATCCAATTCTTGGTCCTGGGATTTTGTAGATGCATGCAACCTCTAATACCCATGTAAGCCTCCAAAATTACACAGGCACATTTTTTATTTTACCGATTCTAGATGGATTGATAAATACAAAATAAAAATATATAAATAGTGTAGCCCAAAAGTACATTTTAGTTGTACGGGCCAAGAGCAATTTTTCTGATTCGTCTTCTGCATCAGCTAACAACGTATACATAAAAAAAGACAGCGGATGAGGGGTGGCGGCAGCAATGTGAATTGGAAGAGTGGGAGGGGTCAGTGACAGGGTGCGGGTGCGGGAGGATAGGACAGGGTAGGTTAAAGGAGAGGGAGGGTGGATGGGGAACACAGCAGTAGATGTAGAAGCACAGGAAAGAGAAAGCAATATGGGGGAGAAGCACACAAAGACGAGCGCAATATAGAGGCAGAGGGAGAAAAGCAATAATTGAGACGGAGAAGCAGAGGGGGTAGAGAATTAAATGAGGGACACAACTGGAAAATACAGGCACTCTTATGGAATGTGCAAGAATAAGGATTATGTTTTGGAGTCAGTGACTGCCTACCTCAAGAAATAACAACTCTTCTTGCAGGGTTAATCCTCAAAGTCCCTAAACAAACATGAGCTCAGTGGCAGCTTCTCCGCAATGGTGGAGGAGCATCGCCCCACTGCCTGGCTCAGAACCAGTAAAGGAAGAAATAAAACAATGTCATTGTTTAATTTGTCATTTTCTGGCTCTGAGCCAGCTTGCGAAGGGAGGGGTGGGGCATTGGGACTTGGAGTGCTATGTGCACTCCTTAAGTGTGCATATGTGTTTGGCCGGCCACCCCCGGCCATTAAAAACACACATGCACACTTATGTTTCTTCAGCCCGGCTACATTAAGCATCCAGGCTGAAGAAACCCCACAGACCCCTGGTCCGAGCAGGGCATCTTTCCTGCTTGCTCAGACCAATACCCGTGCTGCTCTCACATGAGAGCAGTGCGGGGATTGACGGGAGTCCGTGACCTGACCCCAGTGCTTGCTGGGACCAGGAAGGACTATGCCGAGCGCGACAGGGGAGGCAGCTCAAATGTTTTTTTTTAGTATCAACCCCCTATGCGGTCCCACACACACCCTGCACCCCCCCACCACCTCTTTATTGTGGCAGCGGTGACTGCCTGAGCTCACCCTTCTGGTAGCGATGGCACAAAGCAGAAAGGCTTAACTTAGGGCAATATGTGAATTATTTATCCAAGCCCTAGGAGGAAGGCACTTTGAGACTCTCAGGGTGTTACTCAGATGCCAACAACACAGTCTGGTCCTGGTCCAGGACCAGTTGCTTCTGGCCACTTCAGGGGTAAGACCACTTGCAGCATATTGTGTCCCTGCAGCCATATGGGAGGTCAGCCAACTGACTCTTGGAATCCAATTCTTCATCCTAGGTACAAGAGAGAGCAGATCCGGTCCTTCAGTGCTCCTCTCAGGTCACATACAGTAGTTTGAATCCTCCACTTTTCCACAGATCCTGAAAGTGTTCTGGGGAGGGTACCTTGGAGCGCCACATTTATGGTTGGCACTACCTAGTGAATGGCAATGATGTCTGGGTACTCCTGAACTAATGGGGTAAAGGTTTGCAGGTCCTGACCTACCTAGATTTTTAGCAGTTCATGTTTGCCCTACTGCAGACAGGCCCCAATATATCAGGGTAAGTCTAGGGAGGCCAAAATCTTCAAGTACACTAAACTTGACCTCTTAGAGCTGTGCGGGTGGGTTACTTTGGAAATTACTAGTGTCCTCCCATATCTAAATTCCAGTTCGTTTGAAATGGGCCCTGGACCCACAATAGAAAATGAGACACAAGTCTGGCAAGACAAGGCAGGGTCCTTCAGCAACCAGACAGGGGATACACAAGGACTGTGATCTGGTCCTATTTGATACCTTTCAAGAGAGCAAATGTATTACTAGTGCCAAAGATTACTAGTGCCAAAGGCACTAGATGTGACACTTTTGTGCCAACTGCAGGGCAATAACCCCCATCCTGAATGTCCAGCAGAGGTCAATCGGTCAACCAAAGTTGTCTATTGTGTGGCTCCTGGAAGGTATTTCACACCTCTTTAAAGGCTTGCTTCAGACTGGGCAGCAGTTGGAGACCTAATTAAAATTAGTCTTCAGGACCTTCGGGCAGTATAAAGTTAACTTTCTAACAGTTACTTTGCCTTAACACTTATTAAAAATACAACTTCATCCCTGAATTGGATTTTAATAATTATTCAAAATAGTTGTTTGATTATTTTTCAAGCTGGTTCCAAAACCAAGATAGCTATATAAGTATGGTAATCTGTATTCTGGGTTTCTGCATAGTGCAGCAAAATCTGTTTTAGGGAACATGGCTTTTGTGGGCATTGTCACTCTAAGAACATGCCGACAATAATTTTCTGCATGCACTTAGTAATTATTATTAAGGAAGGTCTTTGACTGTAAAAAGGGTTATTTTATCAGGTTGCGCTGCAGGTTTTGCGCTGAAGCAGTCACACTACAATGGTAGACTTAAAGCCATGTTTTGTGGTCCCACTTTTTGGATGGCAGAAGGTAGCCCCAGTCAATGGTGCCATTTAAATTTGAGCTGCAAGGCGTGTTTTCCATAACATATACTAGAGATGTATAGGAAAAACAAATATGTCAATTGAAAATAAACCAATATAAACTTGTTTAAAGGGAGAGAACAGGCCCTATGGTCCTGTTTAACTGGGGGTGTTAATGTACAGAGATCTAAGTCCAGCAAAAATATGGTGCAGAAAAAGGTGAAAGGTAAGGGGAGACCATGCAGAAAAGGCAAGTTTCCTACAGATTGCTTAACCATAAAGAAAATGTAAATACAGGAATTTAATCAATGGAAGGTCAGAAATAAAGAGACTGTACTCCAGGGGAAGGGGCAAGCACTGAAGAGGATGTAAAGCCCACGCAAGCCAATGCATACAAAGCAAGCTAACAAGAGTGACATTAAAGCCAACTAAGGGTAAGCAACAGGTATGCTCTAAGGCCACTGTAAGTTCACAATGGGCCTTTCACAACCAGAGAGCTTGCACTATATGTTATGCAAACCTATAAAGTATTTGGACATGCCTTTGATGGCATGTTATAGCACATTGAACCCGATCAACTGGCACATGTACTTGAGCTATGATATATTGATTACATTTGCAGTGAAAGATTGCATTTGGGCACAGAAGAAATTGCTGCTTCAAAGCACAAAGCCCACTAGGCCTCTCTTCTTCCCTCAACTTTAACATCACCTTAGCAGGCCATTTGTAATCTTCATACCGCTTGCTGTCAGTTAAAACAGGTCTCTATGCCTTGTACTGGCACTCGCCACCCAACTTTGATTTGATGTCCAAATTCAACATCATACTCACAAAGCACAATATGTGATAGCTAATTACAGTCCCTGTCTGCTCTTTAGCATTTGAGATTGGAGTTGGGGGAGCAACAGATATGGGTAGATTGTTGAGGGAAAGTAGAGTCAGGTCTGTTTAAGCCTGGCTGTTAGCGCTGGCCTGCAGCAAACCCTTTGTGTTGATGTTACCCCTTTTGGACCCCAAGAAACAGAATTGGAGCCTTTGTGGCACTGAAACTGGAATTTAGTCACCTATCAAGAATGAACATACAGCTCTTAAGGCACCTAGTGAAAAAAGTGTTAATCGGATGATGTATTATATTACTTTCTTGTGACAATTTTCCTTCTATGAAGAGTAAGGGGTGGAGGCATTGGGAATTTTCCTCATTACATTTCCCATATACAGACCAACTCTCCTCGCTGTCAGTTTCTCCCATTTAGTCCCACCAAGCTTGACTGCTGCCAAGCTGCTCCTGTGAACAAGCCCAGTCAGACAGCCTGACAGCCTGCTTTTGCCATTAGGTTCCTGTCCCCAAGGTCAGCCAGGTTCTGGTTCCCATGCCAGCTCCCCTTGCTCGCCGTTTTTCCTGTGAGCCATTTTTTTCCACTCCCACCACCCACTTTCTGCTGCCTTGGCGACACCATCGCAGACTTCATCACCTCACTTGCCATAGAATCCATACACTGCATCCTCCCAGAAGACCTCAACTTCCACCTGGATGACCCCCACAGACCCAAACTCCGCTGACTTTCTGGATCAAATCAACAACATCAATCAATCAATCAATCAATCAATCAGAGCATTTGTAAAGTGCACTACTCACCAGGTCTTGAGTAGTCTCCTGAAGGTTAGCAGGTCCTGGGTCTGCTGTAGGAGGATGTGGAGTGTGTTCCAGGTCTTGGTGGCGAGGTGGGAAAACGATCTGCCGCTGGAGGTTGCTCTTCAGATGTGGGGGACGGTGGCGAGGGCGAGGTCGGCGGAGGTGAGTCGTCTGTTGAGGTATGCCGGTCCGGTGTTGTGGAGTGGCTTGTGTGCGTGGGTGAGGAGCTTGAAGGTGATCCTCTTGTTGATGGGAAGCCAGTGCAGGTCTCTCAGGTGGGGTGTGATGTGGCTGCGGTGAGGGATGTCGAGGATCAAGCGTGCCGAGGTGTTCTGTATGCGTTGTAGTCATTTCAGGAATTTGGCCGAGGCTCCTGCATAGAGGACGTTTCTGTAGTCCAACATGCTGATGACGAGGGCCTGGGTGACCGTTCTTCTTGTTTTGATGGGGATCCACCTGTAGATCTTGTGGAGCATGCGGAGGGTTTTGAAGCAGGATGACGAGACTGCATTGACCTGCTTTGTCATGGAGAGAGTAGAGTCGAGGATGAACCCCAGGTTGTGTGCGTGGTCAGTGGGTGTTGGTGCTGTTCCCAGTGTGGTTGGCCACCAGGAGTTGTCCCAGGCCGAGGTGATGGAGCCGAGGATGAGGACTTCAGTCTTGTCTGAGTTCAGCTTCAGACAGCTGTTCCTCATCCACTCGGCGACGGCTTTCCTTCCTTCGTGGAGGTTGGTTTTGGTGGTGAGGGGGTCCTTGGTGAGGCAGAGGATCAGCTGGGTGCCGTTGGCGTAGGAGATGATGTTGAGGTCATGCAATCGGGCGACGTGGGCGAGCGGTGCCATGTAGATGTTGAACAGTGTTGGGCTGAGGGAGGAGCCCTGGGGTACGCCGCAGATGATCTCGGTTGCTTTGGAACAGAAAGGGGGGAGGCGGATGCTCTGGGTTCTGCCGGAGAGGAAAGAGGTGGTCCATTCCAGAGCCTTTTCTCGGATCCCAGCGTCGTGGAGGCGTGCGCGTAGAGTGCGGTGGCAGACAGTGTCGAAGGTGGCTAACAGGTCCAGGTGGATGAGGGCCACAATTTTACCGTTGTCCAGCAGGGCCCTGATGTCATCGGTGGCGGCGATGAGGGCAGTTTCGGTGCTGTGGTTGCTGTGGAACCTGGACTGGGACTGGTCCAGGATGCAGTTCTCTTCGAGGTAGTGGGTCAGCTGTCTGTTGACGGTCTTCTCGATGACCTTCGCTGGGAATGGGGGCAGGGAGATGGGTTGGAAGTTCTTGAGGTCCTTAGGGTCAGCCTTGGGGGCACGACACACAGGTGGTGCTGTGTGGCGTGGGGAGCTGCCTAACCTGTAAACAGGGTCAAGGGTTGCTCTCCTCACCGTGCAGCGGCCGCCATATAAGGGAGGTGGGAGGGAGGAGCAGCTGGGAGGCAGGAGCGGGGCGGCGAATGGGCGAGCAGGGGGTGGGGCCGCAGGGGCTGCAGCGGCGGGAAACGGGTGGAAGCGGGATACAGAAGGCATAAAAAGGGACACAATCAGGAAAACAGGAAAAAACAGTGCAAGAAAACACTGGAAACAGGACAGTGGCGAAATACAAATAATAAACAATACCAGGCAGGGCACAGATACAGACGGCAGAACGAGCGCAGTGAGCAGCAGGCCTCGAACTGCCAGCAGCGGCAGCAGCGGGGCTTGGGGGCACAACACACGGGTGGTGCTGTGTGGCATGAGGAGCGGCCTAACCTGTAAACAAGGTCTGGGATCGGCCTCACCCAGCTGGTCACAAACCCTACACACAGACAGCACTCAGGAACCGATCTTCACATCCAGCAACAGAGTCCAATACAGCCACAAAACTGAACTCACCTGAACCGTTCACTCCATCATACACTTCATCATCACAGGACCACCCCATACCACCTCCAACCCTCCCAGCTCCTCCTCCCACAGCTGGAGCAAAGTAACACAAAACCAATGGAGGAACTCCCTCAACATCACCCTGCCAGATGTCACCACCAACCTGAATTAGGCAGTCGACAACTTCAGCACCTGGTTCACCAATGCTGTGAACCGAGTCACCCCATCAACCCAGCCAAAACTCACGAATCCTCCAGACAAGCCAGATTTTACACTCTGGAACTCCGCGCAGTGAAACACAGCTGCAAACAACTAGAAAAAATATGGTGCACCGTCAGAGATGACACAGACTACGCCACTTTCTAACAGCCCTCAACAATTACCACCATCAACTCAAAGACCCAAGAATGAAGACCCTTGCAGGCCACAAGGCCACCAACCATACCAAGTAACTCTTCACCATATCAGACAGTTCTCCTGTGACGCTCTTGCAGATCACTTCCATAACAAGATATCCTCCATATACAAGAAGATCGACCTACCAGCCTTCTCAGCCTTTCCACTCCCACGGGGACCACCCCTGAACACATGGGAACAACTGAGCACACCAGACACAACAGCCATAATGAACTCCATCCACTCAGGAGCACCCTCTAACCCATGACCGCACCACCTCTTTAACCTTGGAAAGCGACAAACTTACCACATTCCTCAATGTACCCATCACCCCACTCACCTTTCCCGATACTTGGAAGCAGGCAGTGAGGTCAGGCCTCTCCTCAAGAAACCCTCCGCAGACCCTAGCGATCTCCGGAACGTCTGCCCCATCTCGCTGCTCCAGTTTCCTGCCAAAGTCCTAAAAGAGGCCATCAACCTTCAGCTCACTGAACAGCTGGGGAAAAACAACCTGCTAGACCCCTCCCAATTCACTTTCAGGGCAAACCACAGCATGAGACCACCCTTATCACTGCCACGGATGACATCCTTGCCCTACTCGACAGAGGAGAGTCAGCTGCCTTGATCCTTCTAGACCTCTCTGCAGCCTTCAACACCGTTTCCTGTCGTACACACATCAAAAGACTAGACCAGATCGGAATTAAAGAAAATGGTCTCAGATGGATGGCATCATTACTCAATGGACACACGAGGACAATCCATCTCCCCCTCCTCACCTCGCAACCCAAGAGCACCATCTGTGGTATCCCTCAAGGGTTATCCGTCAGCCCCCTCCTCTTCATTATCTACATGATGCCGCTAGCCGACATCATCAGAACCCATAACATCAACATAACATCCTATGCCGATGGCACTCAGCTCGTTCTCGCAGACCCAACCAAAACAAAGACCAACTTCCATAACTGATGAAGTCTGCCACGGCCGGGATGAAGGACAACTGGCTGAAGCTCAACACAGAAAAACAGAAGTGCTGATCTTTGACAACCAAACCTCTCTCTGGAATGACACCTGGTGGCCCACGGACCCACACCTACACCAAAAGACCATGCCCGCAACCTCAGTATCATCTTAGATAGCAAATTGCTTTGAAGTGACAAATCAACACTCTCTCTGCACCCTGCTTCTAGGCCCTCCACATACTCAGAGGAATCTTCAAATGGCTCCCCACCAGCACCAGGAAAATAATCAGACAAGACCTTATCACCAGCCGGGATGCCAATTCAAACTATTGAATCGTGCCTACTAAGCTCTCCACAACCACCTGCCTACATGATCCATCGCCTCAACTTCCATCAACCATCCAGAAAGCTTTGCTCTGCCCTCCTCAACGTGCACAGACACTGTGCATCTGCCGTAGCCATAGTGGAGGACGCTCCTTCTCCCAACTTGCTGCGAATTCCTGGAACACCCTCCCCTCCACCTCCTTACATCTCCCTCACTGACAGACTTCAGGAAGAAACTCAAGATCTGGCTCTTTGAGTGAACCCAGCAGCCCAGTGCCTGGATACCCTAATGGGTGATAAGCTGCGCTTTCAAGTACTGTTTGCTTGATATGGAGTGGTGCCACATGATTGAGCTCATGAGAGTGTTGATTGTAAATTTCCCCATGAGGACACTGTTATGTTCTGATACGTTATTTTATGTTACGTCATGTTGTGTTATGCTGTTGGACTTGGCCCTTTTTGTGGGGTTATCCACAAACCTTTTTGCTTTTTCCTCCTATTTTTTTCCTGACCTGTTGATGTTGGCTTTAGGACTCTGGGCACATTACCACTGCTACTCAGTGGTAAAAGTACATATGTTCTCTGTATAAATTGTTATCATGATTGGTTATCAATGATTGGCACATTTGATTTACTGGTAAGCCCCTATTAAAATGCACTGAGTGTGCCAGGGCCTGTACATCAAATGCTACTGGTGGGCCTGTAGCACTGATTGTGCCACCCACATGAGTAACTCTGAAAAGGTATCTCAGACCTGCCACGGCAGTGTGTGTGTGCAGTTTGTAACTGCCATTTTGACTTGGCAAGTGCAATGACTTGCCAGCCCTAACCTTCTCTTTTCTTACATGTAATGCACCCCGAGGGTAGGCCCAATGTACCCCCCTGGACAGGGTGCAGTGTATGTGAAAGGTGGGACAGGGACTGGCGTGTGTGACATGTCCTGATAGTGAAATACTGCCAATTTTGTTTTTCACTACTGAAAGGCTTTCTTGCCCATAGGATACAATGGAGGAATGCTTTGTAACATCTTACAAGCATAACTTCCCATTGGGACAAGCTAGGGAAATAATGTTTAGGCTTCCTGCATCCAGAATTTAATGGCACATCTTTTAGTGGAGATGGTTTTTAAATTATGTGTTTGAAAATGCCACTGTTAAAAAGTAGGCATTTTCTTGTTTAACCATTCTGTGTGCCAATGCTTGTTTGTGTATTAACTGTCTGATTTTGGAGTGACAGGGGCTAGAAATGTTCATTCACTGTAGACAGCCACTGTGGTGGGGTGAGGTGTGCCTGGCCCTTCCTGGATGACTAAGAGCTGGGCTAAATAGACTCTGGCAGAATTTAGAGTACTGGGAGGAGATTTCCTTGCACCTGAATAAGGTCTATCTCCCTTGCACAACGCTGTCTCCACCCCCTGCGGTCATACCACACCAGTGAGGACAGAACTGGTTTGGACTGGGCTCAGAGATCCTTGCACGTAGAGAACAAAGACATTTTGGGGTATAAGTATTAGACCTAAAACCCCAGAACTGTAGACTACTTCTGGAATCAAGAGGAACCTTTGCCAAGGAGAAGAGCTGGAGAAACTGGAGAAGGAGTACTGTACCTTTGCTGTGTGCTGTCTGGGGTTGGCCTGCCATAGCTGTTTCTTCAAGGAAAGGACAATGACTTAGCTGTGGGCTGTGTCCCCCTGTTTGAGGAAGATCTCCAAGGGCTCGAGTAGAGCTTGCCTCCTGTTCTGAAGTCTCAGGGACACAAAGACATCACCCACAGCTCCCCTGAACTTCCTTGCTGGGAGTGCTGACCTGCCAAGAGGTGCCTATGTTGGGCCGCTGGAGGTTGTTCTTGTTGTTGGGAGCTGAAAAGCAACGAAACTACATGAAAATTGATCAGCTGTTTTTCTGATGCAGCACCGCTGCTGCTGAAACCAACGCAGTGCCTGTCGCCGCTGCAAGAACTGATGCATCGAGGGATCGAGGGATCGAGGGATCGTGGCTGAGGAAGCCGACGCAGCGCCGCTCAATGCCACCGCAATCTCGGATTTCCACGCATCGTATCTGTGCAGCATGTTTTCCCGACGCATCACCCGCGGACCAGAACCTTCTTGAAATC
Organism: Triturus cristatus; assembly: GCF_964204655.1. Classification (NCBI taxonomy): domain Eukaryota; kingdom Metazoa; phylum Chordata; class Amphibia; order Caudata; family Salamandridae; genus Triturus; species Triturus cristatus. The sequence goes on along the minus strand of NC_140594.1, from coordinate 976,276,177 downwards.
GACACATCACTTCCCCATGCAGACCGGATTCGACGCATCTCTTCTCCTGCGTGCAGCAGAACTGTTGCATTGCCTCCCCATGGTCCCAGGAACTGACACATATCTTTGTTTTTCAATGCTTCCCATCTATGCGGCTGTTTGACCTTGTGGATTTTGTCGCAACTACAGGTACTTTGAGAGAAAACACGCAGCCATAGTTTTGTATGGGCCAATTTGTTTGAAATCTTTTTGAAGTCATATTATTATTACATGTATGTTGGAATTTTGTCGCTTTGGTCTTGTTGAGTTTAGATACAGATACTTTATTGTTCTGAACTGGTGTGGTGTCCATTTGTGGTGTTATCACTGTCTTACTGTGTGTTTTGAGTACAAATACTTTACACATTGCCTTTGGGATAAGTCTCTCTGCTTGTGCCAAGCTATCCAGGGGCTGAGAAGGGGTTATCTAAAGTGTGTATCCCTCTTACCTTGACTAGAGGCAAGGGTCCATATTTGGACAAGAGTACCTACCTCTGCCAACTACAGACCCCCATTTCTAACAAATGCCATGCCATGTCATGTTATGTTATGCTATGTTATGCAGATTTGTAGAGTGCACTAATACCGGGAGGGTATCCTGGTACTGAGAAGGTGTGAGTCTAGGCACAACTTGGTCCTAATGCGATTACTTGAAAAGCCAGGCCTTCAGCTTCATGCAGAATTCAAGAAGTGAGGAGGAGGCTGTCATGCTTAGTGGCAGGTCATTCCACACTTTAGGAGAGATGTAGGAGACGGCTCAGCTGCTGTATCTGGTTTTCTGTATGTGTGGGATTTGTACAGGTAGGAGTTCGGACTTGCGGAGGTGTCTCGAAGGTTGCAAAAGCAGATGTGATTGCTGAGATATGCTGAGCCAGTGTTATGTAGTACCTTTAAAGTATGGGTGAGGAGTTTGCATTGTGAATAGGGAGCCAGTGGTTCTTCTTTGGGTGTGGTGTGATGTCAGTGCAGCATAGTATGTTGATTATGATTCCGGCCTCTGGATTCTTAGTGGTTTTCAGCTTTCTGATGAGATTTTTTTGATCCGAGCATAGAGTGTTCTCGTTGTCCAGCTTGCTTCTGCCCAGGGTGTGTGTAATGGTTTTCTTGATGCTGATTGGGAGCCATTTTAAAATCTTCCTCAGCATCTTCAGGGTATGGAAGCATGAGGTAGTGACAGCATTGTCTTGGACGGTTATGTTAAGTTTGCTATCGATGATGATCCCGAGATTCTTTGTGTGGGCGGCTGTCAGTCCTAGCTCCTAGCTCTGTTGGCCAGCAGGTGGAGTCCCATGGTGATGTGCTCTTACTGTTGGACTTGGTCTTTTCTGAAGGGTTGCACCCAAACTTTTTACCTTCACCACTCATATTTTCTGAACTCAATTTTGTTGGCTTTTAGGACTCTGTACACTTTATTAATGCTAACCAGTTCTAAAGTACTCTCCCCCTAAAACACAGTACAATTGGCTTACACTTGATAGGTATATTTAATTTACTTGTAAGTCCCTCGTATATGGTACCACGGGTATCCAGTGTCTGTAATTAAATGCTACTAGTGGGCAGCAGCACGCATTGTGCAACCCACTTGATAAGTATCCTTTTAAAACATGTTTCAGGCCTGCCAAATTGACATGGAAAAATAAACCTCTTGCCAGACCTAATCCTCTCTTTTTAACAAAGTTAAGTCCCCACTAAGGTAGCCCCTACACAGCCCTTAGGGCAGGTGCCTTGTATTTGAAATTTAGGGCATGTGTTTATACGTTTTGTTATGCTTTCTGGTAGTGAAAAACTCCCAAATTCGTTATTCAGTAGTGTGAGGCCTACCTCTCCTATAGGATAGCATTGGGTTGCCTTATTACATTTAATAATTGGTAACTATTGATTGATCCAGGGAAGACCTGGCTTGGGAGTTCAGGCTGGACTGTTCCCATGAAGCACACGGTCAAGACTGATTAGAATATAGCTGGGTCTGAACTGGGGTGGCGAAGTGAGCTAAATAACGGTGATGGGTTCAACCCAGATCTGTGACTGGGAGTGAGTGTCTGAAAAGTTTCAGCACTCTATCCCTCATCTCCTTGTGTTTTCTTTGTTCATCCTAAGTTGACAGGGTATGCCCAGACGTGGGTCCCTTGCTCACTTTGCCACTGGATTCAAGCTAGCCTGGCTGATTAAGGGTATTACCACGAAACCGGTCCCAGAATACTTGTTTCCGTATCAGGGAAAACTTGGCTTGGCAGTTCGGACTGGACTGTTCCCATGAGGCACAGAGTCAAGACTAATTTGCATATAGCTGAATCTGAACTGGAAAGAAGAAGTGAGCTAAAGAACGATGATGGATTCAGTCCAGATCTGTGACGGGGGTTAGTGTCTGAAAAGTTTCAGCACTCCGTCCATCATCTCCTTGTGTTATCTTTTGATTGTTAGCAGGTGAAATGTTATGTTTGGGCTCAAATTAATTGCACTTTAAAATCATCTTTAATGGAAAAGTCTGGTTTTAGATTACAATTCTGAAAATGCCACTTTTAGAAAGTTAGCATTTTACTGCCCTATACATTCTGAGACCTTTAGGATTTTCCAGCTGCCTGTGCCTGTTAATTGCTCCCCCATCAGGAAAGTGTATTGTGCCCAAAGAGAGAACAATAGGACCTGGGTGTAGCTGTGAGAGGGCCAACCCATCCAAGATGGGTGGGGCAGATTGTTTCTTGACCCGCTTAAATTTCTGAGGGCTGCCTCCAGAACTCTGACAAAGTAACTTTTCACCTGCCATAGTCATCCTACACCATTTGAAGTCTGGGCAGGGAAAGGAAGACAATTTCCAGAAATGTAGGTGCGGGAAAGCCTTAAAATTTCTCCCACTTAAAAGGCTGACACCAGGGATAAATATTGGACCCTCAGATTAACCCTTCTGTTGGCGTAGTTCGCGAAGTAGCACTTCGCGACGCTACGCAAAGTGAAGTTCGCACTACGCGAGCTACGCGTAGCACTTCGCGAACTGCGTAGTACCTTGTTCGCACTGTGCCAGATGTCGTTTTCAATGATTGCACAGTGCGGACAAGCAACCGGCACTGTGCAATCATTGAAAATGGCATCTTGGGAGGAGGAGCCTAGCGCGCACCCAAGATGGCCGCGTAGGTGCGAGGCTCCCGAGGACCTCCGCGACCTCCTGCATAAATCCTGACCGAATCCTGTCCTAGATGAGGGGACTGTGTTTGTGAACCCGAACTGAGGTGACGCCCGTTTTCCGTTTTCAATTCGGACTTCGGACACCGGCGGGAGCACCGATTAAGGTTTGCGGCCTTCTCCACACCGGCCCCCCGTACTGGAGTTGTGGGGCGATCCGGCGACAAAGTGAATAACAGCGGCGGGCAAGGCTGGGCGACTCGCGCACCCCGCACTTTCACTTTCGCTTTTGCGCCCTCCTTGCTGCCAGGCGAGGTAGGGTCGCGAAGCGGTGTGCGGTGGTGTGGCCTCGTTGGGGTGCCCTGCCGGCCCGCCGGCTGCGGTCCGTCCTGCGGAGCGGTGGTCGCCCCCCCCAGAGCCCTTGAACGGGATTGTCTGCCCCCTTTTTGAGGAGATTGGCTCGATTTGGGGACCGCGACCATGGCCACAAAACAAGATGGCGACCGGGGCTAAGGTGAAGTCGACCCGTCGTGGCGCGGCCCATCAATCCAACAACATGGACCGCTACACCCTCCAGAAGGGGTCTCCAGAGGCGCTGCGTAGGTCCCCTATGGGCCCGACTGATGCTCCTGCTCTGCCCACGGACCTGACCCTCCGAGACGTCATGGGCGCCATCGCCGAGATGAAGGCCTCGGTGGACCAGCGCTTTGACACTCTGGCGCAAAAGATCGACTCGGTCCTCGTGGACGTGGGCCTCGTGAGAGCCGATCTGTCAAAAACAAATGACCGGGTCGATTCTTTGGCCCACTCTACCTCGGGCCTCACATCTGACGTGGCGGCCCTCCAACAGGAGGTGCGCAGGCTTGGCCAGGCGAGCGCCCTGATGCATCATCGACTGGAGGATTCCGAGGGTCGGGCCCGGAGAAACAACGTCCGCATTATCGGGGTGCCGGAGGGACGCGAGGCAGAGGCAGCGGATCTGTTTGTGGAGGACTTGGTCCTCACCCATCTCCAGCCTCGGGGGCTGAGTAAATTCTTTGCAGTGGAACGTGCCCACAGGATCCCCGGGGGTAGGCCTAAGGCCAGAGCCCCTCCGAGGCCTCTCATCGCCCGGATTTTCAATTTTCGGGACAGGGACGCTATCCTGCAGACTTCCAGGCTACAAGGGCCGGTCAGACTTGACAATATGGATATAAATTTCTATCCTGACTTTACTCCGGCGGTCCAAAAGCAGAGACTGAGCTTTCTCGGTGTCAAACGTCGCCTACGGGACCTGAATCTCAAATATGCGATGCTTTTTCCGGCTAAGCTGAGGGTGGAGGTGGATGGCCGCACGCACTTTTTTGATCGTCCCGAAGCGGCCGGGGACTGGCTGGACACTTTGCCCGGAGATCGGGGCCGGGGGGGTGGGGGGGAGCGGTTGGTGGGGAGGGCCCGCCGGATCAGGACTGAGGGACTAATGGTAGGCCTTGCTCTGGACTGTGTTATTGTCACCATTGACTGTTAGGGTAAGTTCCCCTCCTGTGGAGGTCGTGTGGGGTCTCTTGGGGGATCTCCCTCCTCCTCTGGGGGACTAGTTAGTTTTCTTTCTATGGGGCGACAGGCACACTGCACTTTGGGGGGGCTGTTTGGGCTCATGCAGGGGTGCAGGGTGGGGGGAGTTCTGTTGGGATGGGTGGGTTGGGGTGGGGTGTGGTTCGTTTCTACCGCAAGGCAAACCCTTCATTGTATTGGTGTTTTTGAGATGCTCTTGGGGGGACAAATGATGGCTTCTGTATGTGATGGGGGGTAGGGACCTGACTTTGTTGTCCTGGAACGTTAACGGACTGGGTGATAGGATTAAGCGGGGTGTGGTCCTGCAATATCTGAAACGGATTTCGCCTGATGTGGTCTTTTTGCAGGAGACGCACCTCATTGGTAACTCCTTTTGTGCCATGAATCGACGTGGCTATCATTTGGTGGCCCACTCGGGCTTCACATCAGGCTCACGAGGGGTGGGCATTATGGTCAAGACCTCGCTCCCGCTAGAAATAGACGAGGTGCGCCATGATGAGAGGGGACGCTACACTGTCTTGGTGGGGAGAATGGAGGGCAAAGTAGTCGTCTTTGTCTCAGTGTACGTCCCACCGGGGTTACAGTCCACCACCTTTGCGGACCTGGGACGCCTCCTGCTTGACCTTCCGGGGGGGCTTCTGGTGGTTGGGGGGGACTTCAATGCGGTGGCCTCTGGGACTATGGATCGCTATCCCCCTAGGGACCTCCCCCGGGCACAAGCGTGGCTGTCTGGCCTTTTGGACACACTGGGATTGGTGGACTGTTGGCGTCTAAAGCATCCCACTCAGCTGCAATACACCTTCCATTCGGGGGCCCATGGTAGCCTTTCGCGGCTTGATCATGTCCTTGTCCCTGCGGCCTATGCCGGGAGAGTGGGGGAGGTGCGCCATCTGGCGCGGGGTATTTCAGATCATTCCCCACTCCTGTTGCACTTTGATGTCTTCCCGAGGGGGGAGGGCAGGGTAGCTCCAATCAATGCCTGGTACCTGCGCGACCCCACTATTCGTGCTGACTTGATTAAATCCTTGCAACGGTATTTTGAGGAGAATGTGGGGTCTGTCCCGTCGGCCATCTCCCTGTGGGAGGCTTTCAAGACAGTGCTTAGAGGGGAGGCCCTCTCCTTTATTTCCCATGCCCGGAGGCGCGCACAGGAGGAGGTGACCCGGGTGGAGGCCGAAATTACTGAACTGGAGGGTGATCTGGGGAGTGGGGTGACTGACGCTGCGCTGCACGTTTTACACCTTAAGCAGGCGGCCTATAGGTCCCTCGTCACGGAGGCGGCCAGGGGCCTCAGCAGAGAGCAACAGGGGCGATTGTATGATGTGGGTGATAAGGCTGGCAAGTTGATTGCGTGGTTGGATAAGAAGGAGAGAGCTAGTCGTGTGGTCCCGCTGATTGAGAGAATGGATGGTGTACGTGTTACTGAGCCGGAAGGCATTGTCTCTTGCTTCGCGGATTATTTCCGCGAGGTATATTCCCCGGTTTCTCCCTGCCCGGAGGAGGATTCCCATGCCCTGCTGCGTGACATCGCGCTGCCCTCCCTCTCAATGGAGGACAGGGAGTTGATGGATGCCGCCCCCACCTCGGACGAAATTGCCCTCGCCATCCGCTCGGTCGCTTCTGGCAAGGCCATGGGCCCGAACGGCATTCCTATCGAGTTGTATAAACTGCGACCGGATGTACTGGCACCCCACCTCCGCGCAATGTTCCTTGCGGCCCACTCGCGGGGCTCCCTCCCGCCGGACCAGCGTCTGGCTACCATCGTGGTTATCCACAAGGAGGGGAGACCGCGAGACCGGGTCACATCCTACCGGCCTATCTCGCTCTTGAACGCGGAGCCTAAAATCCTCGCCAAGGTGCTCGCCAACCGGCTGGTCGGCGTGGTGGGCGATTTGGTCCACCAAGACCAGTCCGGCTTTATTCCCCATCGCAATACGGCCCTTAATCTGCGGCGCTTGCACGGGGTGCTCGCGCGTGTTCCGTTCGTGCGGGAGCCGGCCATCTTGGCGTCCTTGGACGCCACCATGGCGTTCGACACGCTCGAATGGCCCTACATCTGGGCGATGCTGGCGAAATTTGGATTTGGCCCGGGATTCATCAGTTGAGTCAAATTGTTGTACTCGGACCCATTGGCACAGGTGGTGGTGAATGGTTGAGTCTCGGCCCCATTCGTGCTGGGACGGGGCACGCGACAGGGTTGTCCCCTGTCGCCGCTCCTTTTTGCACTGGCCTTGGAACCCCTGGCGGAGTGGCTGCGGTGGCACCCTTCTATCCGTGGTCTCCGTTGGACCCCCGAGTATGAGGACCGCGTGTCCCTCTACGCTGACGATATCCTTTTGTACTTAGCCTCCCCGCGCAAATCACTGATTGTCCTGGTCGATGTTTTGCGCTCCTTTGGCCGTAATTCAGGCCTTGTCATCAACTGGGCTAAATCCTGTGTCTATGTGCTTTCCGGGGAGGCTCCTGTCCTCCCTCGGGGCTGTCCGATCCAGATTGCCTCGCAGGGATTTCGATACCTGGGGGTCTATATTACGCTGGACCCGGTGGCCCGCTACGAGCGAAATTTGCTTCCCCCCCTCCAGCGCTTGAAGGAGGACGTCGCGCGCTGGCGGCGCTTGCCGCTTTCGCCGCTCGGCCGGGCGGCATTGTTCAAGATGATGTCATTGCCGCGCTTTCTGTACGCTCTCCAGAACACTATGGACTTGGTCCCGGCGCGCTACTTCCGTGAGGTGGAAAGCTTACAGCGCCGTCTGTTTTGGGACGGGAGGCCGCGTATAGCTCTGGCAAAATTGACGCTCCCGTGGTACGACGGAGGGATTGCCCTCCCGGATATTAAGCGGTATTACTGGGCCTCCCAGTTAGCTGCAATTAATCACGGCTTCTATGGGCCCGCCCTAAACCCGGCATTTGAAATGGACAAAATGCTCCTGCCCGGTGGCGACTACAATCGAGCGCTCTACACTAGCGTGCCCGATTCCCGCTTGACGGGACCCACGCGTGTCATGGTGCGAGTATGGCACACGGCTAATGCAGCTATGGGATGGAAGGACCGTTTGACCCGGGCGTCACCGTTGTATGCGTCGGAGAGGCTGGGCTCTTTGTGGACCTCGAAGGGCTTCGAGAGGTGGGACATGATAGGCATCAGTACAGTGGGAGATCTCTGGACGAGGGGAGGATTCAAAACATTCGAGACGCTGCAGGCGGAGTTTCAGCTGCAGGGCAGTGAATACTTTCGCTACCTGCAGGTCCGTCACGCACTGGGTTCCGTCTTCCCAGACGTGGCCTCCATCCCGGAGTCCTCCCCCCTGGAGGATAGAGTGCTAGATGGCCACGTTCCGGACAGCACGATCTCCCTCATTTACAAGAAATTGATAAATGACCGCTCGGGCTTACTGACTGGCCTCCGCGAGGCTTGGGTTGCCGATGGGCTGGAGTTGGACGACGAGGACTGGATTTCCGCGGTGGCCTCTCCGAAGGAGGTGGCCATCCCGGCTCGCCTTCGCTTCGTCCAGCTTAAGATACTCCACCGGGTGTATATGACGGGGCCAAGGCTTCTGCGTATGGGCTATGCCGAGGATGGATTGTGTAAGCATGGGTGTGGTGCTTTGGCGACTTTTTTGCACATTCTGTGGGAATGTCCGAGGGTGGAGCGATTCTGGCGTGGTGTGCATGAGGTCCTGCGAGCGGTTACGCATGTCGCGCTGTTGCCTGAAGCGAGGAGATGCTTGCTGAATGTGTGGGAACCGACCGATTACTCGGTTCCGCAGACGCGATGGGTGACTCTGGGATATATGATAGCTAAACGTGACATTGCTCAACTGTGGGGATCCCAGAGGCCCCCGGCGGTGTCGGCCTGGAAAGAACACATGGATTGGTGCATGTTCCGAGAAAAGGTGGTGTATGTGGCGCGGGGTAAGCCTGGGGCATGGGTGAAGATATGGGGCCCCTGGAACGCCTACCGCGGGGGTATTTGCGAGCCGCCGTTGTTGCCTCCCACTTCACCAGCTCCATCCCCCTAGTTGACCCCCTCCCTCAGCCCCGGGCACATTGTTCTCCCAGTCCCGGATCTGTTTCCCTTCCCCTCTCTGGATGGTTGGGGTCCCCCACTTGAGGAGCACGTGTCGTCATTTTCGATCGCGGGTTGCCTTGCGGGTGTGGTTTTATGTTGTTGTGTTGTATAAAACGAAACCGTATTGTGGGCTCAGAGTCATGTGGCCTACGTTGTTGATACCTCCTGCTTTATCGTCTCTGCAAAGTCAAGTGCCTTATTGTATGTATGTCATTTGCTTCTGTCACTTTAGCGGCCGGCCGGAAGGTTGTAGGCCCATACCTGTATATATTTGAGATTGCAATAAACGGTTTCAAAAAAAAAAAAAAAAAAAAAAAAGAAAATGGCATCTTGCGCAGTGCGAGCTGTAGTTTTCTGCTGCTCGAGTAGATTTTTACTCGAGCTTCAGCTTTCTCAACGCGAACTGGTAGTTTCTCATCGCGAGCGGTCGCGAGCATACGCGACCACTCGCAATGAGAAACTTGACCTCCTCGCGTTGGGAATCTCGCCGGGAGGTTTATTTTCCATGCTCGCGATCGCCAACTTGCAGTTGCTGATCGCGAACAAGGAAAAAGTCTCGCCGGGATGTCATTTTGCTTGCTCGCGGTCGCCAACTTGACGTTGAGGACCGCGAGCAAGCAAAAAATGACCGCAGCACTACGCAACACTACGCTACGCGTGTTCGCACTGTGCTACGTGCAGTTCGCGTAGTGCGAAGTAGCGCGAACTTCGCAAACTACGCGAGCGTAGCGTAGTGCTTTGCCCAGGCTTACTCCTGTACCTGTTCAGGATTCCCAGAAGGACTACAATGTACTTCAGAGAACTGCCCTGCTGGGTGAGGTCTGCCTTCCTGCTGGATATCATGACACCTGAGTGACTCAAATGGCTATTTAGCTAGCCTCCTGTTTTGAGCTTCAGGGATACAACAAACACCAACACCATTGAACCAGCACCTGGACTCCCCCTGAAGTGAATCCTGCCCTCTAAGTCATGCCCACCCATTCCTGGACCCTTGGAATAGGTGTAAAAGGTGCCCAAACAGCCCAAATGGAAACTTGTGACATAAAATTTCCACTGAAAAGTGGCATGAGAACTGACAGGAGACCGGGATGACCTACCTGCTCGACACGCCACCGAAGGTGCATCGCTGGTTGTTCTGACTTCGCGATAGCTCCTGCTATGTTCTATTCCACAGCAGCAAATCCTGTTCAGTGGCTCCTCTCGGAAGGAGTATCCAGCCTCATGGAGCCCTCATCGGCTCCAGCCGTCAGCTTTGCCTCGCTGGAGATGTTCAACTTCAATAAAAGTGACAAACGCTGAGCGTAGAAATCTTCCCCGTGACTTTGTCCTGCGGTTCCCCAATGACATTTACTTCTTCCCGGACATACCCCGCTGCCTTGCCCCTCTGAACTTTACCTTCTCTGAAAACCTTTCTTCAAAATTCTTCTAAGTCCGAAGGTAAGTTGAAACCAGGCCCAATCTACCTTGGCTGACCATAACTTTTGACTTTGCCCTGGTCTCTCGCGACTATATGCCCATAGGTTTAGAAGGTATTATTCTCTCAAAACTATAGAAATTCATTGCTCTGGTGGGTTCCACTGATTAAATTTAATTTGTTTTCGTGTTATATTTAAAAAAATTACAATTTTCTTAATTTTTCTAATATGGTGTGGGATTTTCCTAGTGTTATGTTTTCACTTTATTACTATTAGTGTGCTGAATATATACTTAACACAGGAATGAGCATAGGTTAATTTAGTGACTTTTTTAATTCTCCATGACAAGAATTGTAGTTGCTGCTTGCGAAAATTTCTCACCCCCTCCCCAACAAAAACCCAATTCCCTGCAGTAACTTACTCATTTTGGAAAGTATTATTTAAATGCATTTGAACCAGAAACTATTCTTTTTGAAAATGTTTTGTGCTCTTAGCAGTACATTAAGCAGAGGATGATGCTTATGTTTTTGAAGCTGTGTTGATTACTGCCCACCTAATAGTCTAAAGATCACAAAATAGTTGGAAGTATTTATAATACTGCAAAACTAACATAAGTGAAAAGGTCTGGGATAATGAGCAAATACATGAAAAATGTATCTGAGTCTTACTTTGATTGCATATGTTAGCCCACTAAATCAAACCAGTTGGCAGACACATCTGATTACTTTTCTATTAAGAACATGTGCACTGGTAGGTTCGCACTCCGACCGTCCAATAGCAACTGGCACAGATCGGGGCTGGAGGGGTGGAGGCTGTGGGGGGGGCAGAGAGGGTAATAAACATGTTTTTTTAAACTTACCTTATCGCTGCATCTCTTGACGTCCCTCTGCTCAGTCAGGAAGCAGGAAGCACCCAGGCTCCCTATAGCTAATCACAACGCTGCTATGCAGCGTTGTGATTGGTAAGCACTGAGGCTCCTGTGAGCCAATCACAATGCTGCAATGCAGCATTATGATTGGTCTGAGTGCCATTTTTAGGCGCTCAGCCTGGTACTGGAGGCCTGGGCATGTTCTCCACCCAGGCTGAAAACATGCAAAGTTTGCATGACTGTTTGGCCAGCCCCAGAGGACTGGCGAACAGTCATGCACCCTGATAACAGTGCATACCACACACTGTGGGTGCCTGTTATCCCCCTGACCCCAAGACCCAGGTACACAAGATAAAATGATAATAAACAGTGGTTTATTATCGTTTTATTTTTTCCTGTTGGAAGGGGGGACACCGCTCCTCTGCCATAAGGGAGAAGCCGCCGCTGGGACCATCCCTCAAATAACGTCTGCTTCTAGGCAACCAACCTCATGGATATTTACTTCTCTCGCCCAACCCCCTCTTTCCGTCAATTCTACTTCTGTAGTTCACTCTTTATCTTCCTACTCCTTGCTGTTTTTGGGCCATGGTGACTCTGTCTCATACTTTTGCTCTTCACCCCATTGCTCTTTGAGTTCCAAAATCACAAACAGGGTCTTTACTTTACAACCAGCATTCGCTATACACGATAGTGAATTGCAGTCTCTGTCTGCGCTTTAGTATATGAGAGTGGGGTCGTGGAACCACCGCTATGGGCAGGAATTGAGGAAAGGTTGAGTGAGATACATTTAAGCAGACTGCTACCGTTGGCCTTCAATAAGCCCTGGAAATTTGGGAGTGACATCTTTACTCCTTAGGGTTAACCAGAATCTGAATTTGCGACACTGCCACTGAAACTGGAATCTAGTCACCAACCAATGATGACAAACAGCTCCGGTGGGGCTCAGTGTCAGAGAGTGCTTCATGTAACTATATTGGCTTGTGAACATAAAAAAAGCCTATGGTGATTTTCCTATTTACCCTTCCAAACCCACGTTTGCCACAAGATGGCAAGATGGATTTCATGGCTGTGTTGATTGTAAATTTTCTCCGCGAGGACACTTTTATACTCAATCACTTTGGAAAGGAAATTGTTATCTTAAATAAGTTTCTATGAGACAACGATCTTTATGAGAATGGGTTTATAGTTACCGCAATCAATCAAGAAGAGGACCATGTAGGTGTTTTTTTAACTGTGTTTAATGTTGTTGATGTAATAGCCTAATAATCATGAAAGGAAACATTTCTGTGAGTACTGCAATGATTCAAACTAATCTGTTTTATACTGTCCCAACAATAATATATTAGTCAGAAAAGCAGCTTAGAACACAAACATCATACAGTGTTTCTAAAAATTTAATTGGGCAAGAAAAAATAACAAATCCTTATCCCAATATAGATTAGAAATGCCAATCAAAATGAAAACAATACATTAAAAGTAGTAAACGGTAGACGCAATGTCCTAAAAAACATCTGAAGGTAACAGGTACTTTGCTCTCATTACAATTGCATTCTGTATTTTTATAATAACTTGTTTAACTAAATCACTTTCATTGTTGAATCAGACTGCAAGACAAATGTTAGAAATGTGGTGTCTCTGATGCTAATCTTGTTAAGGTGACCAATTAAACTACATTAGGTAGGTTACTCAAATGCATCTGAAACCAGATGGTAGCTAAATTGTGCTGACTTCGTTCATTTAATATATCTACCAAGGTATATTTGGGCACTTTCCAAAGCATAGAGAAGAGCAAGTTCAACTCATGTAATATTGGAGTTATGTTTCTGAACTGGTGTGAGGTTGTAACAAGTCTGACTGTAAAATGTGGTGCTGCTTTGAGCAAAGTGCAACAGTACTTTTATCTCTCATGTAGCATTACCCAAATCAAATAGTTTCTAATTGGTCTGGAGCGAGAAAGTGCCTGAGAGCATATAGTAGAAGTTAGCTGGCTTCTTCATTGGGGTAGAGAGGGAGAGAAGACTTCGAGTTTCAATGAGTCCATGTTGGAGAAATCCACTTGAATGATGTGTGAGGGAATGAAAGGGAGTCCCTGAGTCTTCTTGGATTTTAGTGGAAGAGCATTCTCAGCCTTTCATTTTTACATACTGTGTAGGTAAGATTGTAACGTGAAAAGGTCTTTCTTTTAGATGTTATTAGGTACTGTTGATAATGAATAATTCTGCACAGAGACCCCTGGGTCTTTGAGGGTAATGCTTAACGATTCTACACACAGTTTCAACAGGGCAGGGGCTAAAATTGAAATTTAACCATTTTGTTCTGTTTGTGGATCATTTGAGCAGCAGCACAGAAATGCTGTAGGATCCATGCACCATCATTTCCCCACCTGTCCAAAAGTCATGCCACATTAGAGGAGCTTCCAACAGGCAGGGAATGCTATCACACAAGGGTGAACGTTTTCTTGTTGTCACACAGCACTTCATTTTTACACTCTATGCTATTTCATTAGTCTTTGCAAGATTTGCATTTCTCAAAGCCCGGCAAATTAAAAAAATGTATGCAAACTTGCAAAGTTTTGAACTGATTGAGTGGATATCTTATTTCATTTGTAGGGGTGCATCATAGTCACATGTGGACCATACCCACATATAATCATCTACAGTATTAACGTGAAGTGTGAGAGTTGTGAAATGTATTAACGTGAATACATGATGTATTTGTGGTCATTGATACGTGCTGTGGACAATCAACATAGAAAATAAATGCAACTAGCAGAAAGCTTTAACGTGAAGAACTAGTATTGTGCAATTAACAAATGATCATGTACTAAATGTGCTTAATAATTATGCCATTTCATACATAAATCAATGTATAGGTTGAAACTGTTAGTGTTAGAGTAGGGATAGATTGAATGTTTTTCACTTACCAACCCTCGATGCATGGAAATTTGGACCCATGCTTCCTGATTTTCTGTATCCTACTTCTTGAATTAATAGATTTGTTTATGCTGCATCGTCTAAAGTGGATGCGTAGATTTGGCTTCATGCTATACCCTCGTGTTGCGGTGTTTCTATCTTTAGTTGTTTTTTGCTTTGTAATAAACTAACTAACCTTACGTCGTTGTCGGGGGGTTATTATGTATCCGAGAGAACTAGTAACTAATTGGTTGTTTTGCAATGACTTTTCTCCCCTTTACAATTTCATGCTGCATAAAAGAACCATTGGAGTGTGTATCTAGAACAGGTCTAAAACGTATGGGCCCGGCCCTTTCAGTTGGTAGCAGAGAATGGTTCACACATGAAGTAAGGGGAGAATCTAGAAGTAGTTTAGCAAAGATGGAACCTAGAACTTCAAAGCCCTGACCTAGAGCCCAATGATTGAGAATGGAAGGTGACGGAATCTGGCGGAGACCAATTGAGTTTGATGGTGCGGCAAGATCAATGGCGGAAGGAAGAGTGAGTACTAATAGGGTGTATGCAGTGTGTTAGATTGCGGGAATGATTTGATTGTGGGATGCCATGCAGAGTCGGGAATGAGAGTCGAATTAATGTGATTTCGGGCCAGACGTGGTCCAAGGATTGAGATTTGAGTTGAAATTCACGAAGTGGCCTAATATCCTGGGATATTAAAAGGTGTAGAAGACTCAGAGATTGTGATTGTCTGACTGAAGAATTGACGAGTTGCTGTGAGACGTCATCAGCAGTTCCACATAAGACAGGGAGGTTTGTGTGAATGGGAATCGTTTGTTTGGACCTTGAGTACAGGGTTGACTATACTGATTCGGGGGATCCACTATGGTTGAGAGTCATCTCGTATGAATGCTTTTGAGTGGTTGAATTCTTTTGATCCTTTTAGATGGCAGACAATTACAGATTTAAGATGACTGCGTGAGTGAATGCGTACGAGGGAATTGTGAAGGAGGGTGAGCCACTGAGAGGAATGAGAGTGACGTCATATTGTGCTGTGCTCCGATAGGTTGTTTGGTGTTACGCCACGCTGAGATTGGTTGATAGTCATCAGGAAGTTGTGGTTGAAAAAGATTGTTCCGTAGTGATCTATTGAACAACAAGTGTGTTTTGGAAACATGTGTTGTTTTAGGGTGTTGCAGGATCTCCTATGGGGTGATGAAGGGGTTGTTACTTGAGTGGGCGAAGAGGCTCCACCCGAGGATAGTTCAGCATTCTATATGGCGAAAAAATTGGGCTCCAAACTATAATTTGTCTTCAAAATTGCCATAAGATTACTGAAAAGGAGGCTGAATTGTCGTTTCCAAGCTTTGGTTCATTTCGGTTGGATGTATTTAATCAGCACAGAGGAGCAATGTTTGTGCTGCAACCTTTGTCTAGACCAGCACGGTTTGAAGCATTAGATGCATGGATGTATTCAGCTCAAGCTAAGCAGAGGTATAAATACCAAGGGAGAAAGAGGAAAACTGTGAGGGCATATCAGGATGCACAGTGGGATTTAAAGCTCAAAAGGTGGAGAGTGGATACCATTGAGGAAGAAATGTTTTACCCAGTACTGGTAGGAGGTGGAGAGCTATCGGATAGGAGTAAAAGGACAAATGGGAGTGACAGCATTTACAACAAAGACAGCTTGTTGGATGAGTTGGTAGCCGAACGTCCTCTACCTTACAGTCCACAATCGGATGAAGGTGGGTGAAACTCAGAAAGTGCAGAGAATGTGGGATGTGTCGCAGCTGAAGTGGGTTCTGATTCAGGGGTTGTTCGAAGGATATCAGCAGGAGTAGGGGAACAGGAATGTCCACCTTGGGAGGTATGGAACAGAATCGTGTCAATGTTGCTTCACGGTTGCCAGAAACTCTTACAGAACCAATTACCATTGGGCCTGTTGTTCCTGTTTACCACCCAAGCTCAGTGGGAAGTCATAGTCAGAGACAGCCCGTATATGCTGAAGGGACAGGCTTGGGAAGAATAGGGAGCCCGAATAGGAATGGTCATTCTTTAGTACCTATGGAGTCTAGTACCCCATTGGCAACTAATGCTCACCCTTCTGGAGTACACATTGGCACAAGTACTATACAGTCTGTACGCATGGTAAGCACTGGTTCTGATCTGTGCATGAGGGCACCTCCTGTCGGAGGACCAAGTGGTGCGACTTTAGAAGCAGGCAGAACTCAGAAAGCCTCTGAAAATCAGCATGGTCTAGACATTGCACACTTGGAGCCATGGTTGAGAGACCATAATAACAGTGTGGGGAGTCAGGATAGTACGTTGAGTCAGGGTACCATCAAGGCTGTAATGAAGGTGAAGCTAGTAGATGTGGTGAGACTGAAGGCTGAAGTTGACTAAAATCATCAGTGGGAATCTACCTTTAGACATAATAGAGACCCATGAGCCAAATGATCGGTTGTTTGTAGCGAAGGATATCACCGTAGGGCAAGACAAGCACATGAGTAGTTGTCAGGGTTGACTCAGAGGTATGGAGTAGACTTGTCTCAAATGAAGACATTATAGGGAAATCACAGGCTTACTTACAGTGACCAAGAGCTAGAGGAAAAGAGAATTACGGGGTTGAAGATGCCCATCCAAGAATTGGCAATAGGGATAAAGTCCTAGAGTGTGCTGGATAAATGGGAGGAAAGATGGTTAAAGAAGAAGAGCGTAAGAAATGTGACAGAAAGACACCACCTCCAGGAGAGGAACGTAGGGAGTTGAGGCATATCCATTACAGGAGGTGCATAGTGGAGAGTACGTGCTTGTTCCCAGGAGTCGGGATGACCTTGCTGAATTCACAAGCAATTTTCCCAGGCTGAGGGAGAAACCTGCTGAGTGGTACAAGCAAGTAGATCACGACGTTAAGATCTCAAAAGTGTTGTGGATTGATTTAAACACCTTGTTCAAAATTGTGGTTCCTAGTTATCTATGGTCTGCTTGTAAAATAGTTATTGAGTGGCTTGCTGTTGAGCCAGAGAGATACCCAGTAACTCATGGCTCTTCGCCATTGGTTATGAAGAAGTACAATCAGGTGATCACATGGTTGCAGTCCATAATAGCCCCTAAAGAAATTCATTGGGTTAAGATAGATCGAACAACCCAGGAACCCAAAAAGCAAGACCTCTGACCTCATGGTCAGGGAAACTGCTATCCCCTCGTGCAGCTCTGTCGTTGCGCCGGTGCACCCAGCACCTCTCTGCTTTCAGGTAGGTGTTTGAGATCCTCCTCCACCAGTAGGCTCCTGCCTGCGCATCATCCCTGGTCCGCTCTGCCAGCCTTTCTGTATGGTTTCCCTGCTTTTCTCTGTCTGTGCCCTGTTTGTCTGTCTGTGCCTAGTTAACTGTTTGTGCAGTTTGCACCTCGTTGTCTGTTGCACCTTGTTATTTTTATTTCCCTTGTCTCTTGTGCCTGTGTCTTTTCGTGCCTCTGTCCCTTGTGCCTAGTTGTCTTTTTTTGCCTCTGTCTCTTGTGCCTTTTTGTCTCCTTTCTCTGCCTTACTGCCTGTTTTTCAATGTTGCCACTTTCTCTCCCTTTTTCGCTGCTGCTGCCCCCATTGCCCCTCCCCCCTGCCTGTTCCTGCTCCCCACCTGCTCTCCCTCCCCCAACCCCTACTTAATGGTTAAAGGCATGCCGCAACCAGAGCCAAGGACCCTGGTCCTCTGACCACGACTCAGCACAACTCCACACAATCAACCCCGGAAGAAACAGCAACTGCCAGCTGTCAATGTTGAACAAAACTCAAGGCCAGTTCTGCTGCCACAACTTCACCCACCTCCGGAACACACTGCTACCTCCAACCCACTGGACGTCAGCGAGCCCAAACCCCTGAGCTGCATCCTCTTTAATGTACACTCCCTACACATACACACAGTAGAAATCTGCGACCTCCTCAACACCTTATCACCCGACATCACCTTCCTCACAGAGACCTGGACAAACGCCAGCACCGCACCTGAAATCACAACCACCATCCCGACGGGTACAAGATCCAGAGGAAGGACCACCTCAACCACCCTGGAGTTGGACTCGCCATTGTACACAAAAACTCCCTCCGACTCACTACAGCCAGCACGAATGACCCCTCGTCACCCATGGAACACCTCCATTTCCAGATCCAGATCAACCCAGAATGAATCTACATGGCACCCTTGCCTACAGTCCTTTCAGGCCATGCACCACATTCACCACAACCATCACAGGCCTCATTGCATCCCACACCCTCACCTCCAGGACTACGTATTGCTTCGAGACCAGAATCTCCACCTCAACAACCTCAGTGACTCCAACTCCACCGCACTACTGGACAACCTTGCCAACATCGGACTGAAACAGTTCATCACCCCCCCCACCCACAAGGCAGGACACACTCTCGACCCCATCTGCCCACGAGAAAACAATATTTGCTTCAGCCACACCGCATAACCCCTCTGGATGGACCACCACTGCTTCCTCTTCTCCTTTTCGAAAACAACTGCACATAAGCCTACACCATGCTCCCTGTGCAGAAACTGGGACAAAATTACTGAACAGTACCTCAACGCCGCCCTAAACCGCACTCCTCCACCCACCATGACCGATGCCAAATCTGCAGCCAACAAACTCCACAGATGGATCACTGACTGCACAAACACGCTCTCCCCTCTCCAGAACTCCAACAGACATCGCACCATGAAAGCCACCTGGTTCACCACCGACCTCCGAGAATCCAAGCGTACATGCTGACGACTCAAGAAAGCATGGAGGAACCTCAAAACCTCAGAAGCAAGCACTGCCTACGAAACCTTCGATGCCCCTCCCTCCGAGGACGTCTGCAACAAACTCGGCTTCTACTTCCATCACAAGATCAGGACTCTCTACAACACCTTCGATGACCAGAACCAAGGCACCAACACTACACTTACCAACTGCAAGGCCAACCAACCTACCATCACCGCCTGGACCCCTGTCACCACAGGAGACACTGCTAGGACCATGAGGCGCATACACTCAGGAGTTCCCAGTGACCCCTGCCCACCACACATCTTTCACAGGGCCGGCCCTGCTGTAGCACCCGAACTGCGACATACTATCAAATGCACCCTCGAAACAGGCACGTTCCCCGACAACTAGAAACGCGTAGAGGTCAAGTCCCTCCTCAAGAAGCTCTCCACAGACCAGACGGACATCAAGAACTACAGACCCATCTCTCTCTTTCCCCTCACAGCCAAAGTCACGTAGAAAATCATCAACAACCAGTTCATGAACTTCATCAAATCCAACTCCATCCTTGACACTTCCCAATCTTGATTCTGCAGCAACCACAGCACCGAGACCACCCTGCTAGCCGCCCCGGATGACATCTGCACTCCCCTCGACCAAGGCCACATGGCTGCCCTCATTCTACTAGACCTCTCAGCAGTCTTCGACACCGCCTCCTGCCGCACACTACCTGCCAGACTCCACAACACTTGCATTCAGGAAACTGCCTTAGATTGGTTCTGCTCCTTCCTCACTGGCTGAACTCAAAGAATCAGGTTCCCTCCCTTCCTCTCTGAACCCCCAGAGATCAGCTGTGGAAAACCCCAAGGATCCTCACTCAGCCCCACGCTCTTTAACATCTACATGGCCCCCCTCAATACCATCATCAGAAAACAGGGACTTAGCATAGTATCCTATGCCGACGACACTCAGCTCATCCTCTCTCTCACCAAGGAAACCGACATCACCAGAGACAGTTTCCAGGAAGGAATGATAGACGTTGCATCCTGGATGAGCAGCAGCTGCCTGAAGCTCATCTCGGAGAAAATGGAAGTCCTCGTCCACGGATCCACCCCCTCCGTATGGGACAATAACTGGTGACCCACTGCCCATGTAAACCCTCCCACACCCATGGACCATGCCCGCAACCTCAGCAAAAATACTCGAACCCTCCCTCACCATGAACAGACAGGTCAACGCTGTATCTTTCACATGCTTCAATACCCTCCACATTCTCCGCAAGACCTTCAAATGGAACTCCCCAAACCCAGAAAAACCATCACCCACGCACTCATACCCAGTAGAATGAACTACAGGAACATCCTCTATGCCGGAATCAACAAATCTCTACTCCTCCGTCTCCAGGCCATCCAGAACGCTGCAGCCAGACTGGGGCTCGGATTCCCACGACAGAACCGCATCACCCAGCACCTACAAGACATCCAACGGCTCCCCGTTGAAGAGAGTGACCTTCAAGCTGCTCACTCACACCTACAAATCCCACCACAACACCGGATCCCAATACCTCAACGAAAGAATCTCCTTCTACGCACCCAAGAGAAACCTCAGTTCCGCCAACCTTGCCCTGGCCAAAATCCCAGGCATCCGCAGAGCCAGAACAGGAGGTAGAGCCTCCTCCTACATCGAGACCTAGACTAGGAACAAACTCCCCCTCAGCATCAGACGAACTCCCAAACTGCAAGCATTCAGGAAGAACCACAAGACCTGGCTTTTCGGATGAGAAGGAGCTGCTCCAAACCCCCTCCCCCAGCACCTTGAGACCCTCACGGGTGACTAGTGCGCTTCACAAATCACTGATCGATTGATTGATTGAATGATTGATTGATTGATTGATTGATTGATTGATTGATTGATTGATTGATTGATTGATTGATTGATTGATAGAGTCAGTACATGCTGATTACGAGAGGCTGTTGCAAGCCTTTAAGTAGTAAAGTGGGTTAGATAAGCTCAACCCTAAAGACATGGGACAATTTGTACCTAAATTGGTGACTGTATTGAGGCCGAAAATTTGTCTCAAACAGCATCTAATTTGTTGGCAAAGTAAATCCATCATTGAAATCCTCCAGTACGCCAGGTAGTGCAGTGAGAAGGTGGACTCTAAGCATAGGAGGATAAAAGAGAACTTGATGCTGGTTCAAATGTGATATGCCCAGAAGGGAAAGCAAGTGCAGGCAAAGATGAGAACCGTAGCTTGTGGCCAAGGAAATGTCCCAGGAGGTGTCCAAGTAACATCAGTTGCAGGGTCAACGGGACAGGGAAGAGGACAGGGATAGATGTTGCAACCCTGAAGAAAACCACTGCCTGTCATCTTTGTCACAAGATCGGGCATTGGAAGCGTGAGTGTTGTCTTAATCCTACAAATCAAGTGCACGAAAGAGAACTCATGCAGGTGTCAGATGGAGTAAATCAGTAACCTCTAGTGCCTAGGCCAAGATCACTTAATGCAGGAGGGAATTATAACCAGTTAGTGCAAGTGCCTTATCCTCCGAGAATCTCGCAGGACATCCAAACTTACCATCAGATACCCTTAATTGAAGCTCTGGATTGATTTGATCCGGACCTGTCCTTATAACGGTGCCTGAGGGGGGAGGATGAATGTAAACTTGGTGCAGTCTTAGAGGTAGGCGATAGTGGACCATACATAGAAGCAGATGTAGATGGTCAACCCATTACATTCTTGATTTATACTGATGCTAACCATTCGACTGTGACATCTGCAGTGGCTCCAAACCTGCCCCTGTCGGGAAATTTGATCCAAGTTGTATGAGTCTCTTACAAAAGAATGGCAAACTCTTTGACAGAAGAGGTTTCAGTGAAGATCGTAACCTTGCAGGACCACCATCAGTTCATGGTGTGTGATTCAAGCCCTGTCTGTTTGCTAGGACGTGACCTTTTATGATAATTGAATTGTACCATCTACTGCACAACCAAGGGAATTGAATTGAAGACTAATGATGAGGACATTGCTTTCAAATTGGCTAACCAGAATCATTATTCATTATACAACCATGTTCCCTTTACTGACAGTGGAAGACATGACACTGGATCTGAGAGACACTGTCTCTCCAGTGGTATGGGACTTCTCAGGGGAAGAAATGAGACTGATTCGAGGAGTCGAGCCAGTCTGCATACAGATCGAACCAAATGCAGAGTTTACAAGAATGCTTCAGTGCAATCTGACTCCAGATACAGTGGCAGGGAGTACACCTGTCATTGAGTCCATGATGTGCAGCGCTTCCTAAATAGATCATGGAAAGTCTGTGCAATTCTCCCATCATGGGATTACGGAAGCCAAGTGGTAAATGACGCATTGTCCATAACCTTAGAAAGGTAAACAACATAGTGATTCTGTGTTGTCCCGTGGCACTGAATCTATCTGTGATCCTATTCCAGATTCCTTGTGAAGCTGAATGGTTTACGATGATTGACCTGTGCCAAGCATTTTTTTTTATCCCGTTGCATGAGGAGAGCCAATTTTTATTTGCTTTCCATCCGGAGAATCATGTCTTAACATGGTGCTGTATCCCTCAAGGGTATACTGAAAGTCCATCCATATTTAATAAGGTCTTGAAGAAGAATCTTGAGAGCATGATTTTGCCCCGAAACTCTGTATTGATCCAGTATATCGACGATCTCCTCAGTGTGTCTGAAAAGTGGGAAGCTTGCAAGGGCGATGCAATCGTCCTACTGATCCATCTGGCTGACAATCGGCATAAGGTGTCCCCGAGCTTGAGTACTCTCTAAATGAAGTACAGCATTTGGGTAATCGAATCAAAAAAGGCAAGTGGAGGGTGTCACCAGAAAGAGTGGATGCGATCATGAAAATGAATCCGACTAATACCTAGAAAAAGGTCTGAATGTTCTTGGGAATGGTTGGCTACTGCCGACAGTGGATTCCTACTTTTTCCTTGATTGTGAAGCCTTTACAGACGCTGACCCACAAGGATTTGTGTAATCTGGTACCATGGGATAATGACTGTCTGCTTGCTTGAGACAGTGCTTGTGTCACGCTCCAGTGTTAGGAATGCCCTATTGCAACAAAGCATTCTCAATATTCTGCCATGAATGAAAAGGTTGTGTTCTATCTGTACTCACTCAGACACATAAAGGTGCCCGTAGACCAGTGGCGTGTTTCTCAGCAACTCTAGATCCTATAGCTTCAGCTTTGCCCAAATGTCTCAAATCTGTTGCTGCAACAGGTGTCAGTATTAAATGATGTGAAAGCATTGTGATGGGTCATCCTCTTACAGTATATGTACCACATTCAGTTGAGCTCTTGATGACAAGAAAAAAAACACATCATTTGACAAATAACAGGCTGACAGGGTCTGAGCAAGTGTTACTCGCTGCCAAAAATGTTGCACTGAAGCTGTGTTCTGTGCTAAATCCTGCCACTTTGTTGTCTGTTCCAAATGCTGATGGGGAAGAATGTGAAGACCAAGACTGGTTGTCACTGAGCTTTGCACGAAACTGAGATCTGATATTGTTGATGAACCATTGTCTGATCCAGATCAAGTCCTTTTTGTTGATGGTTCATGCTTAAGAGACAATGAAGGAAATTTGAGAGCAGAGTTTGCTGAATGTACCATTTCCGGAGTGGTGGAAGCTGCTTATTTACAAGAAATAAATTTGCACAAGTAGCTAAAATCTTTGTCTTGACCTGTGCATGTTGAGTTTCTGAATAGATCCGAGTCACCAGCTATATTGATAGCAAGTACGGTTTCAGTGTGGTTCTTGACTTAAAAACAGCTATGGTCACAGAGAGGGTTTCTAACGTCATCAGGCTCTCCGATAAGGAATGGGGAGTATGTGAAACAACTGTTGGAAGCCTTTCAATTGCCAAGAGAAGTGCATGTTGTTAAGTGCTCAGCCCATGGAAGGCGAAATTATTTTGTTATCATCGAAAATAGGTACACAGATAAAGCTGCACTTTCTGTGCTATTCATGCATGTGTTTTCAATGGGGACTATACTGGCAAGAGTACAGAGAAGACCAAACTCAGCATTATGCTAGCTGTTGCTGAGACATGGGATGAAGTGAGACATTTGCAAATGGAAGCCACAGACTAGGAGCAAGTGGGTTGGATCAGAGCAAGTTGTGAGAAAGGGGGAAATACATTTTAGGCATCAGTTGATAGCAGGGCGGTATTACCAGGTTGCTTGTTACATCCAATAGCACGGCAAATTCATTGAGCAGCTCATATAGGAAGGGATGCAATGGTGAGGTTGTTCAGACAGACTTGGTTCAATCCAAGGTTTTGAGTGATTGCAGAAGCTGTGTGTCATCGGTGTGTCATGTGTCAACAAATGAACACTGGGAAAAAGCCTGTTGTTGCTTTGAGTCACATTGACAGATCAGGGTCCTTTTAATCGGATCCAGATGGATTTTGTTGAGATGCCTGTGTGTAATGGGTTGAGATACATTCTGGTTTCTCTGTCCATCTTTTCATGGTTGGCCGAAGCTTATCCGACTAGAAGGTGTGATAATCTCACAGTAACGAAGTTGTTGTTGAGGGAACTCTTTCCTAAATTCAGATTTACAGCTACATTTGAATCAGATAGAGGTATACACTTCCACAAGGAAGTCATGAAGCTGCTGTGCACTGCCTTGAGTGTGGATCAAAGACTGCATTGTAGTTACAGACCAGAAGCATCAGGAATGGTGGAACAAATCAACGGTACCTTGAAATCGAGGTTGGCTAAAGTGTGTACTTCGACATCTCTAAAGCGGCTTGATGCATTGCCTTTACAGCTAATGAGTCTGCCCACAAGAGAACTGGGTTGTTGCCTCATGTGATCCTTATGGAAAGAGTGATGCGTTTTCCTGCTTTGCATGCTACTGCATTAGTGAACATTAAAGATGATTTGGTCCTTGACTACTGTAAAGGATTGACTGATGTGGTTTGTTCTATGTCTCAACAGGTTGAAGCAGCGGATGCACAGGCTTCAAAAGACCTCTGCCATGACCTGAACCCAGGAGATTAGGTTTTTTACTGAAAACATGTGAAGAAAAACTGTCTTGACTCTTGGTTCCATGAGCCATATCAAGTGATACAGGTGACTAACACTGCTGTGCAGTATAGCGGAGTGCCGAATCGGGCCCATACTTCTCCTACCCGATGAGTCACAGGACCCTCTGATAAAACAGCTCCTCTCCCAGAATTATTTCCAGCCATGATCGAAGAGTCACCGGAGGGGACAAGCCAAGCTGTAGAGGTGCCTGAAGAGGCTGGATACACACCAGATTGATATGAGAGGGGTCAAGCTACACAAGACCCTGGTACAGACTGTGAGGGATACGGTAATATTACAAGTGATATAGAGCAGGGACTGGTGTGACAAGTGGTCCTGGGCAGTTAAGGAAGAAAGATGCTGCATGTGAGAATTTGGCCTGATATATGCAGTCCACTAGTTATAGTGGGTACCTTGTATCAGTCCAAACAACCCCTTATTGGTTATAGGTTAAAGACAACCTTTGTTGAAAGCTATCCTAGTGGTAGCTATGGAGAGCAGCATTCAGGCTAAGTCTAGAAGGAATGTAAAGCAGCTTGTTGTACCAGTATATAATCTCTTGAGTCACTAAATGAAAGATATCCACACCAGTTATATATATATATATATATATATATATATATATATATATATATATATATATATATAAAATATATGTATTTATTACTAAACACACCCTCCTACTCTCTTTATGAGACTAGAGGTCAAAACACATAAGTTACACTTCAATAATCACAGTAAAATAGCACAAATACACGTCAGGCCCTAGGGGCGAGCCAAACCATATACTAAAATAGTGGTATAAGAACGACGACTTAACTAGACACAAGGCCTAGAGCCTGTAGGATCGCTGGGAACCCAAGGAAATACCCAAGGTAGTGACACAGGGGACCCACGGGGGCCGTGTGCAGTGTGTGAACACAGCCACGAGCTCCCGTTAGCTTCAATGGGGAAAGTCACGGTTAGATTTTTAAAGATTAGGGACACTTAGAAATGAGTCAGGACCAAACCCTTTTGGACTTAGGAAGTTCCAGGGCTAACACCCACGGGAGCACCGGAGTACTCGTGTTACCTCACCCAGGGAAGCCGGGTGCATAGGTGTCTTTTGGTGTCGGGTCGCGTCGTCGATTTCAATGGGAGCTGGCGAAGAAGTGCTGCTGCTGTGAAGATGCAAAGTGTCCGAAGAGATCCAAGCCTGGAACAAAGATGAGAAGAACCTGAAAGCAAAGGGGACAGAGTCTGGGTCACTAGCCAGTGACCAGGAAGGCGATCGACAGAGGCCCACCAATGTCAGGTGATTTCAGGTGAAAGAGGTGAAGCTTGACTCTTCAGCCACGAGGACCACGAGGCGTCGAGGACAACCAGGAGCTGGATTCGAGCTGTCCCATAGAGGATGTCGAGTGCTGCAGTGTTAGCGCCCGGATTGGACACAACAAGTCTTGGCAACAGCAACCCACGCAGAATCAAAAAAGATGCTTCGGTGCAGACCAGCAAGATCTGTGGGACTCACCACTTGGTAGGGCGTCAAGGCACGTCTGGAGCAATCAGGGAAGCCCAAGGAAATTCAAAGTTACCCCCTCAGGGACCCTCCAGTCAACGGACCAGGGATTGCGAAGGGACCTCAAAATGAAACACAAAATGGCAGCCCACGGGTCACTCAGAATGACCGGGCTGACAATCTTCAGAGGATTTAGTGCTCGAGGTGGGAGCTACAAGTCAGCCCAAGCACGACTTCAGGAGACGTCGAGAAGTCAATGCACTTGCAAAAGTGCATGGTGATCAGGAGTTCCGGTTCCACGCTAATCACAAGGGCTGTGGGTCTCAGCTTTGCTGGGGACTCGGGTCGGCCTCTGAGATGCCTGGAAATTCTCTTCCTGGGCTGCAAATCCTTTGGAGTCCGGCAGGAACCTCGATAATGCAGACTGGCAAACTGCTTTGCTGGTGCCTGCCAAGCAGGGGAGTCACTCCTTGACCCCAAGGGAGATTTCTTCAGTCCTCTGGGCTTTAGCAGAGCGTCGAAGGTCCAGGATTCATCCAGGGTAATCTAAAGTTCTGGTTACAGAGGTTCCTTACTTATACCTAAGGAAGGGGTTGGACTAGCTCTGGGGACCCACCTATGGGAGGGTTTGGAAAGAGGGGTGGCTACACCCATTTCCTTTGTCCAGTTTCATGCCAGAGCAGGGGCTGGAAGCCCCTGAACCAGTCTGAGCTGGACTATGTACAGGGATACCAAATGTGCCCCCAGTGCAGGACTTCAAAGCACTCAGGGAGTGCTCCTACCCAGCCCCAATACACATAATCCTGTCTGGGAGGTGGTTAAACCTCCCTGTGACAGGAAACCTATTGTCCAGTCCTCACATGCTGGAGTTTCGGTCAGCAGCAGGAGGCCAGACCTGTGTTTGTGGGTGCAGCATCCATTTTGTGATGCCAGGGCTCTATTACGTTTCTACCGGGTATACCAGTGCAGACATGTCTCTCCCCCTAGAAGGGTGGGATCATACTACCACACCAGTTACTGGTGTGGGGGTATGATTCAAAGGTGTTTGACACCAAACACAACATGTTTCCGTGCAGCCAGTCCAAACTTAGCATTTACTGTTTGGTTATAATGCACTTAAGAGTATATGGCAAGGCTGCACTACTGACAACCCCGGAGAAGAGATTCCAAAGGCTGCAGAGGGGCTCAGCTCATGCCTGGGTACCCCCTCACATATAACCAAGCACCCTGCCTTCAGGATTGATAAGGCCTGCCATAGGGGTGACTGATAGGTTTGTATGTACAGGTTATGGTGAGATATAGTGAACCTATATCACAGTAAGTGGTGCATGCACCACCTTACCCAGGCTGCAGTAGAAGACCTGTGGTGTTATTTTGGGTGGCTTTCCAGAGGTGGCATAATACATGCTTCAGCTCCGGGTAGGCCTCTGGGGTACCTATGCCCTGGGTAAATAGTATACCATATACTAGGGACTTATAAGGGCACCTCAGATCCAATCTGAACTGTACCTAAAGTACATGGAATCATTTTAGAGAGGAAGCAGCTAAGCTGTGGCCCTGAACAGCAGGCTCCCAGCCAAACTAATGTCGAAAAACAGTGAAATACCAGCAAAAAGTGGGGGCAAACATGTGAAGCAGATCCTACTCTCCTACACTGCAGGTGAAACATTGCCTGTGAGACAGAGGAGAAACAATCTGAGACTTGCATCTGAAAGAGAACTTGCAGCCATAGATGAATCTTCAGAGTCTAAACTGAGCAAAACTGAGCAGACCACAGCAGGTGCGAGAAGGTCTAGAAGAGCTTGAGTGCTGTGTCGGAGATATTTCTTTCCCAAGTGGACTTATCTGGTTACCAATGCCAGGTAGAGCGAGGGCTGATTTCAATACTGGTTGTCGAGATCTTCCTGAGAATTCCTGGAATTGAAGCTAAAGCACGTCTGTCATTGACTGTACCTTCCCCAACAAGGTTGAGTGGCTTATGGAATCTGATTCTAGAGAGCATCGAATTCCCAAGCTATGGAGCTCCATAGTCTTCTCAAGAGATTGCAGCATTGAGGGCTGAGCTGTTACAACAAGTCATTGCAGAGGTTGAGTCTGATCTCATAAGGGATGTAAATTGGACTTTGAACTGTAAATAATTGTTGAGAGAAGATAACCTAGGCCAGAGTGGAAGAAGAATAAAAATAGAATTTCATCTAGAAGAAGAAGAAAGTAGGCTAGGGAAGTCTTCCAAGCTATGTAAATACTGTACAAGAGACTGTTTCAAAGACCTTTTCAAGACTTCAAAGAGAAAATCGCTCAAGAACATTGTTACAGGTGAATAAGAGGTTGAGAAAAAAGACTTTGGTGCACATGCATCAACATCCCGAAAAGCGAATCCTTATTAGCGAGAAATAAAGAATCGGTAATAAGGAATCGCTTTTTGGAATGCATGAACAGATTCGGTAATTTTAAGCGCTAATAATTACCGATTACACAATAGCGAGTAAAGAAAATACCGATTAGCGAGTTCATTATTACCGAAATCGGTATTAGCGAGTTCGGTATTAGCGAATTCGCAAAAAACGGGTCGCTCCTGGAGCGGGCTGACGACATCACAACCAGGAAGTCAAGCTGCCCCACCCTCATTCACTGGCCTGAGGAGCTCACAGGAGGAGGCAGAGCACACAGGCTGAGGCTAGAGAATCCTCTCTCTGAAACCATCCACCCTACCGTCATCCAGGATGGACAAGGATGCACCAGGCACTGCAGACACGCCCAGGAAGAGGAAGAGAAAGTTCTCCGACAGGGAATTGGAGCACTTGATTGAGGGGGTGAGCAGCAAGCATGACAAGCTGTTTGGCAAGCTGTCACTCAAGGTGCCCGAAGCTGAGAAGAGGAAAATTTGGCTTCGCATCAGGGAGAGGGTGAATGCTGTGGGAGTGACGCACCGCAGCATCGACGACCTCAAGAAGAGGTGGTATGACCTCAGGAAGAGGGCCAAGGAAAGAATTGCAGAAAGGGTCAAGGAGGCAGCTGGCACAGGAGGGGGGCCATCCACAATACCTGCAAACACTGCCCTGGAGGAGCTCGTCGAGGGGACCATTGAGCCAGAGGCGGTTGTCGGAGTTACGCAGATGGACACCTCCGGCGCAGCCACCACTGAACAAAATAAGATGCATGCCTGCGCCCATACTCTGCGTATCGTATACCCATCCCCATCCCCCCAGCTCAATCACAGTGTGCAGGCAGAAGTGCATAACACAAATGCCCTCGCATCAGTATTGCATCATGGGAGTCGTAGTCATGTCAGCAAAGTGTGCATGTATAGTCACAAATGCAAAAAAAATCAGATCAGCAGTACAGACCCAACATAGAGTCAAATAATGTAATTCTTTGTAGGACATAATTGCAGAATGACAAACAGATGTAGTCACAAAAATAACTAACCATGCACTGTTTCATACACAGATGCATCTCCTGGGGATTCGGATGATAGTGAGCGCCTCATCATCTCCGAAACACCGGCTGATTCCGATGGCGACACTCTGCAGGAGGGTCAATCCCCACCTCCACCAGCAACAATAACACCACCACCACCGCCACCACCAACACCTGTGACAAAACCACCAAGACGCAGGGCACAAGTCCCCTCCCTGCAGGTGATGGATGCATGCCCGAGTCCTGCACCCACAACTGGGCCAAGTCCTACAGGTGTCACACCGCCAGCACCATCACCAGCACATGGCAGAGTCATGCAGCGGCGCAGGTCCATGCGCAGTACTGCCGAGGGAGCCGACCAGGCAAGGAACATTTATGGTGGAGTCGAGGCTCAGATGCTACGTGTTCAGCGCCTGCAGGGGAGACACATGGGGACAATGAACCTCAACATATCACGTCTCGCAAAACACATGTGCACTCTAACTGACGCAGTGCGGCACATGACCACAGTTGTGGCAGAGGGCAATAAGGACATTAGTGAAAACCTCCAGGAGCTCACCCGTGCCATCCAAGCAGGACAACACAGCGAGCGCCAGAGGCATAGGCAGAACTTGCTCCATTCAACAGCCTCAACCAGGGCCATCACAAAGCTCTGAAACAGACCTGCTGTGTTGTCCCGCCTCTCCGTGTCACTGCAGGTGGACCTCGGACATTACTGTGGTGACGTGGCGAAGGCCTTAGGCCAGGTGACCACTGCAGTGGAACACTTGCAGTCAGGGACATTCAGTGGCAGCAACTTGGGAGGGGAGGATGGCAGTGAGGCTGCATCCAGTGTAAGCAGCGTCTCAGTGATGGAGACCTGCACCAGGAGGCGCAGTTTGCGCTGCTCCACAGCCACAGAGATACAGCATGGTGAGGTGGAGGAGACACGCAATAGGAGGCTGGGCGTTCGTGGGAAGCGCCACTAGACATTCTGTCCTGCATCCCTGACCATGGTGGGGTAACCATGGCCCACTTTAATTTTGCTTTTGCACTCCCGTAAATCCAACGGTCATATTTTTGCCCACAATGTGTGGGGGAACTCTAATTTGCATTTCTTTGTAACATTACATACATCAGTGCTCCTGTGAATTAAACAGTAGCACTACTAATGATATCGTCATGGCTCATTCTTACCTGGCTCAGAAATGATGTTGGGTGATGTATGTCCACCTCCTTTGACCTTCAGCTGTGTTTGGAACGTGTGCCTGTCGGTGTTGTGCGGGTGGTTGGTCATCCCGGTAGTTGTCATTCCTGTCCACCTCTATGGGTATCCCCCTGCTGGTTGCAATGTTGTGCAGCATGGCACATACTGCTACAATCCTGCAGCAGGTTTCTGGTTTATATTGCAAGGCACCACCAGTC
Source organism: Triturus cristatus (assembly GCF_964204655.1). Taxonomy (NCBI): domain Eukaryota; kingdom Metazoa; phylum Chordata; class Amphibia; order Caudata; family Salamandridae; genus Triturus; species Triturus cristatus. The sequence continues at coordinate 976,245,088 of NC_140594.1, read as the reverse complement.
TTATGTAAGATCCGGAAGCGACTCTTCAGGATCCCGAATGTCCTCTCAATCACATTTCTGGTGCTTATGTGGGCCGCGTTGTAGCGTTGCTCCTGTGGTGTTGCTGGGTTGATGTAGGGGGTGAGGATATGTTCCCGCAGGGCGTATGAACTGTCACCTACAGGATGGAAGCAAAGGCTTAGCGTCAGTCATGATGATACATGTGTGATGCTGATGTTATGAATAGGTATGTGTACGTACCAAGCAGGAGACCCTCTCCGAATTCTCAATTGAGCAGACGCCTGTGGATGCCACTGTGTCTGAATATATAGGAGTTGTGTGTGCTCCCTGGAAATTGTGCCACTATGTCCGTGATGATGTGCTTGGCATCGCACACGACCTGCACGTTGATGGAGTGATAGGACTTCATGTTACGGAAGATGTACTCATTGGCTGAGGGTGGACAGATGGGGACATGTGTGCAGTCAATGCATCCTATGACATGGGGGAATTGGGCCACCTGGTAGAATTCCTGTTTGGTGTGGTCCATCTGCTGGGGGGTTGTGGGGAAGCTGATGTGGGTATGTATCATTGTCAGTATGGCATCAATGATTTTACGAAGAAGCGTGATAGTGCACTTTGTGATACGCCTCCCGCTACCGCTATGACCCCCTGGAAACTTCCAGACGCCAGTAGGTGCAGGCTGCATAGGACCTGGACGTGCGCAGGAATGGCATTGGTCCGACGTGTCTGGTACTGCAGTAGTGGTTCCAGGTCAGCAATTAGGCGCATTATCATTGCACAATTGAGACGGTACTTGTCGTATACCTCATCCTCATTTTGGCCAAGCAATGTGATGCGCACTCTGAATACTCTCTCCTGGATCCTTCTCCTGCGCTGTGCTGCTGCATTTATTGTCATCCTTCTTGCAAACACGTAGAGGGCTGCCATTTTGTGAAAGGAAACAGGGTCTCCAGGCCCAATTTGTATGGCTTTCTGATTGATTGCATCTGTGGAACACTTAGGAGTTTTTCCGTTTTTTTTTTATTTTTTCTGCAACTTTACCTCCTGGTTCTGATTCCCCTTAATCTGCTCATGCAAAATAGCGATTTGTTTTTTTTTCGGTATTTGCGACTTTTGATGCATTCATTAGCGATTCTTTATTTGCAATTAGCTAATGCCAGACGCTATTAGTGATTTCGGAATTTCCGATTCTTTATTTTGCGATTCTTTATTTTAACGGGGAGGTTTTTTGCGATTCTTTATTTTAACGGGGATTTATTTTGCGATTCTTTATTTTTTCGCTATTGGTGTTGATGCATTGGGATTCGTTGTTTGCCACTCGCTAACGGATGATTTTAGCGATTCGGTATTTTTGCGGGTTGATTTTTGCTTGATGCATGTGCCAGTTTGTGTGTTGATCCACTTACAAACTGTAATCCGAGCTGCTTTAAAAATGGAGTCTGCAAATTTGAATCATAGATACAAATACATTATAGGTGCAATCTTTGTAGAAGTAATTATAGCAATATCTGTAGTCATTACTGAGTCATTTGTATACACTGCATGCTTATGCTAAGTTGTTGTACGAGTATGTTGAGTGAGAATTACCTGCTTTGTCCGAGGAGGGAATATGCTACTATCAATTACCCTTGACGTATGGTATTAGTTGCAGTTTACTCCTTAGTATGTTCTATGGTAAAGACCATTATGAGTACTGCTTCTCAAATTATGATGTGGTACTCTCAGAAATACCAGTCTTTAAACACCTAAACAAATATGATTATTATAGGCAAAGAGAGAGAATGGAAAATTACTTCTCACCAATCGGAACACTAGAAACAGCTTACACTCATATACATAGCATAACTTGCATATTAACAGACATAGAAAAGAAATTCACAGATCAAGTAGAAGATAGACGTAGGAGATTAGTTATTAAGTCTGAAAACAAGGACAAGAATTCTGAGTGGACCAAGGAGGAGTTAGCTCACAAGGCTAAGGGAAGTTCTGGTCCTATAGCCTCGATTGGGAACAACAAGGCAAGCTTTGCATGCATAAATTTGCAAGTCAGTATGATACAGTGTTTGTGGGACAGAGTGTGTGTGATCATATCTTCCAAATAAAGGGTCCTTGGAACATATTTTTGCAAGAGTCAGTTCAAATGGTGCCAGGAGTGTATTTTGTGTGTGGAAAGAATGCATATGTTCAACTTCTGAGCAAATGGTATGGTACTTGTTATTTGGCAGTTGAATTTTCAAAGATATATCATGTAGAAGACTTGGAGGGTTTGGAACGAAAATCAAACAGTTGAGAAAAATGTGGGCTGAGTACTGTTGAGTATATGGGAATAATAAAAATAATAATAATCATAATAATAATAATAATAATAATAATAATAATATTCTTTACTCAGCAGTAAATCACAGCCATAAATGAAACCACAGCTAAAAACAGCATCAAGTACATTTGTTAGCAACAAGTCATCCAGGTGTACAGAAAACTAGATTGTCTTTGGCCTCAGTACAATTCTGTTAAAATGGGTCCATAAAAATACGCATGCAAAAAATAGAAACTATTACAAATTCATTAAAATCAAATGTGCAAAGATGCAGAAGTCCCTTTGAAAGTTGATCATATCTTAAATTCACTGAAAAAACCATAGGTTTCACACATGTTATAGTTAGCGGAAATTTTACTGATAAAAAACCAATGAAATTCCCCCGTTATAGTTAGTGCAGGCAACTATAACTCACGCGACCGCAATCCTCTGCTGATGCTAATACTGTATTTAGACACTTATTTACCCATGTCTTCTTCCATACATTTTTAGCTATACATATATTACAAATATTTTCTTTTCTTAAAGACACATATGTCATCAGCAGAAGATTGCGGTCGCGTGAGTTATAGTTGCCTGTACTAACTATAACGGGGGAATTTCATTGGTTTTTTATCAGTAAAATTTCCGCTAACTATAACATGTGTGAAACCAATGGTTTTTCAGTGAATTTGCAAGGTTTTTTAAATGCTAATTCCTAACTATAACGTGTGTGAAACCTATGGTTTTTTCAGTGAATTTGTATGGTTTTTTAAATGCTAAGTTACTTTACGCCATTCGTGGCGTGCGCGCCCACTTAACGCAGTTTGTTCCGTGCGCGCACGGTGCGCTTCGCGCACCGCGCGCCCACTTTACGCAGTTAGTGCCGTGCACGCACGGTGGGCACGCGGTGCGCTACGCGCACCGCGTGCCCACGTTACGCTAGATGGGCCATGTACACACGATGCGCACATGGAGGACATATGATGCACTTCGTTTTTAAAGGTAATATTTTAATTTTTCGCATTAGTTATAAGCCATGCACAAATGGTGCCATTCGGGCACCATTTGCACACGGGGTGGAGAGAGTGTGGATAATTTTTTTTTTTTATATTTTGTTTTTTAATCTTTTCGTTTTTTACTTATGTGATAAGCCATGAACAATTGGTGACCTACGGTCACCAATTGCACACGGGGTGGGGTTAGTGTGGATATTTTATTTTTTTTAATATTTTTTTACCGTACGCGTACTGTAAGCGTAATCGGCGAAATTAGCGAAAAAATAAAAATTCAGTTTTTGGCCTTGGGGGATCTTTGGGGACTCCCTGTACATGGCTATGTGTGTGGGAGCTGTCAAAACAGCCCCTTTAAATGTTTTTGTGCTTTGTTTGTTAATCATCTCTCTCAGTGCGAGAGAGAAAATGGCGGCCGCCGCTTTCTGGTTTCGGCTGATTCGAATGTTTACTAAGATCTAAGAGCCAATCATAATCGCGCTCGCGCACGCCACCGTACGCGTACGGTAAGCGTACCGTAAGCGCACCGTAAGCTGGCTCAGATATATATATTGATTTAAAGGCTATTTTCTCAGAATCTACTGAACAGATTTACACCAAACCTACAAAAGGCACTTCCTTGACCTGAGGACTACCTCTCTGCCAAATTTCTAGTAATTCTGTTCAGCCGTTCGGGCTGTAGCCCTGTCTAAAGGTCCTATGGAAAAATGCATGTGAAAAACGCGTTTTGGGACCCCCCTTTTATCTCAGCCCCCGCTTGACGAATCCCGCTGAGACTTTCAGGGTAGGAGCGGAGCGGAGCGCCCCACCTATTTTGAAAAATTCGCGAGGATTCGTCGACCGGCGCCAAAGTTATTCAAAATAGAATGTTGCGGATTTCCTATGGAAACGTGGTCCTAACTATAACTACCTACTGGCGACCGCCAGTAGGTAATTCCTTGATTTAAATACTGCACTTAAGAAATCTGCAATAATAAAAAGAGTTTGAACATTTGACATTAATTGCAAGTGTAAAAGTGCAACACGTGCCTGCTTAAACCCCATTGCTTTTAGGTAAGATTTGAGACACAGATGCCTCGGATAGGTGTAATATTTGCATAAAAATACAAAATGTAGGCTATCCTGTGGAGACCTATTGTCGCAACCAGAAAGACATCTAGCATCTATACGCAAAACAAAACCTGAAGGAAATGCCAATAGATGATGTAACATGTTTAGTCTAAAACGGGTAATTAAAAATCTATCATGGGCACTGGTTAAAATGGAGAGATAAGTCTCCATACCCTGTGCTGACTTAACTAGGGTGAATGCTCTCACCATAGGTTTTCTAAATTCCATGCTCTTGCGATCTACCATGGCTTTTTTGAGAAACAGGTCTTTGACCAGATTTTTGTCCTGTTTCCTTAGTTGATCATATTTTATAAAAATAAATCAGCTCTTCCCATTGCCGATAAAGTTTCCTTTATATACCTTAACCACAGAATTTTAAGAGCATTGTCAAGTGAAAGGCAATCCCGTATTACAGCATGGTTAGAAGATGCCTCTTTGTTACACCATACATTTACCCAGCAAAACAGGGGTTTAACAGCAACTAGGTCATCTATATGCTTAAGTCGTGTACAGTGTAGGATGGAGTGCAGTGAAGGACTCTTAGCATCCACCTTAAAAATGTGTTTTGCACCATCCGAATTTTTTCAACCCCCAGACCTCCCTCTACAAAAAAGAAGAGGTACAAAAGGACTGATACATAAATTCAGCATATTTGGTTCAGAAACACAGGGACTGTTAATGACCTTCCAGAATGGAGTCCTATCTTTTAAATCGATAGCTTGTAGCAAATCCTCCCAAGCTTGTTTTTGTAACTTTCTCCTCCATTCCTTGGTGACCCTTTTATAATTCCGCTGACAACTGGCCACCCAGGGTCTGTTGCGAAGAGACTGTTTCAGGGCCAGTTTGAGGTTCCTGTACAACTTGGAACAATCACTGTCAAACTATCTTGGCTTATCTGAACAATTAGAAGCTCCTGGGGCAGTTAACAAACTTGCAATCGACTGAGCAATAACATTAAATGAGATAACTATTTCTTCTTCTGAGGATGACTTGTCTAAACACTTTATTATCTCCTGTTGCCGCAATCTAAACAGTGAGTGATTAAACACATTAATATCCACCAGTGACCAACGTAGGCGCCTCGCCTGATCTGTGGCTGCTAGTGTACCCATGTTTCTACCATCTGGAGCTACCTAAATACCCTGCATCACAGGTGACAAATCCAGTGGTTGTGGTCACTAAAAGGGCTACATAAAATTTTGAAAAAACATATGTAGCATTCCAAGAATGAAGAAACAAAAATAAAATCAATATGTGTTGCACAACCTCTCCCTTTATGAGATGGAGGCTGAAAGCAGTTTGGGGATTTAAGTGCCTTATCAATTGTAAATATTCGCCCAAAGGTATTTGAGATTGCATTTAGTTTGCGAACCTCTGATGAATGCTCGATGCGAAGGCATTCAATTTCCTTGCATATGGGTGGATCTCGCAAAGACTAACCCGTATTAGGGCATAAATGGCAATTAAAATCTCCTAGATACATAATGTTCTCCTGGGGGGGGCATCACCTCCCTGTAGCGTTTCCATAAGTCTGCTAAGGAGCTTAGCAGACTTATGGAAACAAACTACAGCAGTCCTGCTTGTTTCTTTTGGCATTATACATTATATAATTACTGTTAGCCTCATCGCTCTCCCTACCACTAATTTGAGGCCTTGTACCACTTTAGAGTCCCAGTTCACCAGCTTCACAGATCCTCCAAGCCTAAGGGCTATGAAAATGACTGATCCTCCCCTTGCTCTGCCCGATGTGGAGCTCACTGCAGGAAGGAAAAATGTCTTATATCCTTCAATGAAGAATTTATTAGCCACTTCCCATGTCTCCTGGATGCAGATAATATTAAATGCCTTCCACCTGGGGATCTGGTGTACTAATAGGGTTAGGGTAGCTTTCAAGCTGTCCTTCCTTTACACCTAACCCTTCCTCACTGGGCTTACTTTCACGTGTTGATAATTTAGCGGGCATATCCTGCACTGTGTAATTGCAGTCACCCACCTTATGTCAGTCTAAACCGTTAAGATACTACAGGGGGCAAAGATAATGCATATGTTCGACTTCTGAGGAAGTTGTATGGTACTTGTTATTTGATGGTTGTATTTTCAACGATATATCATGTATAAGACTTGGAGCGTTTGGAAGGAAAATCAAACAGTAGGGAAAAATGTGGACTGAGTTCAGTTGAGGTTGTGGGAGATATATTTGGAGCTATGATACCTAGTCTGGGAGTGGTATTGAATGACATCAAGATTAAAAGGCTGTCTACCATAGTGGATAAGTTATCTGTTAACACAAGTCAGTCTTTGCTACTCAACAATGGAGAGATGGTCATGATAAGACCAATGGTGATGCAGAACCGGCTTGCTTTAGATGAGTTACTGGGAAAAGAAGGCAGAGTCTATTGGATACTGAATGTTCTACAGTGTTGTACTTATATCCCAGATAGAAGTAAAGATCTGAGGGGATATATTATCATCACTGATATACATCATGAGATACAAGATCTGGCAGCGGAAGGAGTTTTGGATTAGATTGGAAAAGGATTGGGCACAGTTGGAAATTGGTTTGAAAACTTAGGAAGTGGAATATTTGGATACATCTTGAAGCCAATAATAATTGTTGTAATCTGTGTCATTATCTTGGTAGGGATAATAAGGGCATATAAGTGGCAAAAACCGAGACAGGTAGAGAACTCTTTAAGGGAAAGAGAGAGAAGGATGGAAAAACTGCAGGACAGTCACTATGATAGTTTAAAGTGACTGGAGGAGTTCAGACAGAGGACATTAGGCTATGACATTTGTTTAGATCGGTCTACTCTACAGGGATATTTTGGAGTGCTTTATGATGAGTTATCGTCATCAGAGGGGGAACTGATAAAGCGGAAATCCTATTTCATTTGTAGGGGTGCATCATAGTCATGTGTAGAACAGTAGTGGCTGGTGAAGTTTGAGAGTGGTGAGGCTGGGCTCATCCTTTGCGGATTGGAGCATGTAGGGAGACCTGTTACAGGGCACGGCATGGCATTTTCTGGGAGGCCAGCCACTATTTTCTGTGCATGTCTTATTTTAAAAAATGTGATCAAATTATGCATTTTCTAATGCACCACAGTTACGACTGTCTTCTAGTGGCCACACAATACCAAGGTTTAAAGTTTTTTGCTGGCATTAGGCCCCATGACATTCATAACTAAAATGCATTCACCATAAGCAAGGGGACCACTTGTCCCATAGAATCTGCTCATTAGTCGCTGATTTACACAAACTAAAACTAGAAAACATGGAAAAATCAGGGCTTCCACAACGTAAATTGTGTGATCTTAGGCAAACATTTAATCTCACGAAAGCTCTTTTCCATCATTTTCACGTATAAAATCACATTAAATCAAATATGTGTGTTCAGATTGCCAGCTGTACAAAAACCATTAAGGCTGACTTCAGGTGGAGCTCTGCAGTCTCTTTATAAAAACTACAGAGAAATGCACAAAGAGGTGAAAACCAAAGGCTTAACATAAAGAAAGTCTAATAGACACTCAATTACTGGCTGATTTGTAAGGTGAAACCAGAAAACATGGAGAAATCAGAGCTTCCTTAAACTGTGCGATCTTAGGCACATTTTCATCTTCAGAAAACAAAAACATTATCAAAAACAATATCACAAACGTATGAAGGCCCTTTCAAATATGTGTATTCAGAAAACCAGTTATACAAAAACCATCATGTGTGCATATGAAAGAACTTTAAAATATGTGCATGAAGGCCAGTATTTCAAAAATCATTACGGTCAATGAAAGCACTTTCAAATGGGTGCATGAATGCCAATTATGTACACAGACCATTAGCTCTGCCTACGAGGTGAGTTCTCACACTTGCATTATAAAAAGTACAGTGAAATGCATAAAGAGGTAAACACTAAAGCACAACAATTGCTAATCTAAAGTTGTCAGCGGCAGACGGAGCCGTAAAACAAACCTCTCACCTTGTGGTCCATTGGGTTGAGAGATCAGGGACCATCTGGAGTCTCCAGACACAGTCCACAATTGTAGTGCATATCGGCATGCACTACCTTAGCTCCATGCCACTGCGAGTCTGCTCCTAGCAGCCAGACAGTCGTGCTGTGTAGTGTCATACACGTGTGACGTACAACCACTAACCGTGTCCCTTACCAAATGCAGCATGGGTAGCAGACACCTCGAGTCTGTGCAGTGTCTTCAAAATGTTTGATGACAAACTGCACAGACTCGAGTTCTTGACTTCCCGCCTGCCTGCAGCCTTTACCCTGCCCTTTCCCAACTGGTCACAGGGTGGGACCACCCACTGTGATGAGTTGGGAAAGGGTGGGATGACTATGCTCTCAATTCCCTGAGTGACATGAAGCCCCAGCACTCCGGGGCTTCAATCTAAAATGCATGGGGATAATTTTACCCCAACATCCTCAGGGGCTGGAGCCTGGCCCTCTAGGTAATGTGTTTGCCGAGCTGATGACCTCACAGTCCTCTGGGCAAAATGTCAGCCCGGCAAATAGTGTAGAGGTTGGGTCCGCCCAGGCAGGATGTGTCTTTCAGCGTCATTGACTCACGCTTAGTGGCAAATTGGCAGCGTGCAGCAGTCCCAGCTCCTGGCCCCAGAAAGAAAAAATAATGCTGTGTGTAAATAAATGCAGCGTGGAAACCGCACCAAAAATTAATTAACAGCGACTTTGTTTTTTTTTTTAGAGATAATGATGGAGCGAAAGTAAAGGGGGCAGCGCCCCTACGCCCTAGACGAGAAACCACCGCTGGTGTTGAGTGTACCCACATATAATCACCTACTGTATAAACATGAAGTGCTAAAATTGTGAAATGTATTAACATTAATATGTGACGTATTTTAGGTCATTGATTAGTGTTGTAGAGAAACAACATAGAAAATGAATGTAATTTGCAGAAAATGTTAACGTGAAGGACTTGTGTTGTGCAACTGACAAATGCTTATTAATTATGGCATTTTCATATGTATGCAAAAGGAGCAAATGATGGATGGAGTACTGAACAATGCACACATTCACACCCAGTCACAAAGATCTGGGTTTAATCCAAAGTTCTATTGCTCCCCACACTATGCAGTTTGGACGCAGCCATACACTAATCAATCATGGGAACAGTCCAGCCCGAACTGCCAAGCCAAGTCCTCCCTGGACCTGAAACAACCATCCTGGGACTGGTTTCGGGGCATCACCCCTCATCATCCAGGCTAGCTTGAATCCAGTGGTGCAGTGAGCATGGGGCCCATGTCTGGGCATAACCTTCCCACTTAGGGTGACAAATGCAAAAGGAACAAATGATGGACAGAATGCAGAACAATGCAAACATTGACACCCAGTCACAAAGATCTGTGTTTAATCCATTGTTCTTTTGCTCACCATGCCACCCCAGTTTGGACCCAGTGATACGCAAATCAGTCTTGACCCTTTCCCTTATGGAAACAGTCCTGCCTAAACTGCCAAGCCAGGTCCTCCCTGGACCAGAAACAAGCATGCTGGGACCGGTTTTGGGACATCATCGCTCATCAGCCAGGCTATCTTGAATCCAGTGGCACAGTGAGCACGGTACCCACATCTGGCATAACCTTCCCACTTAGGGCGACAAATTGCAAAAGGAACAAATGATGGATGGAATGCTGAACAATGCAAACATTCATTTTACATACGGCTGGTCTAAACTGGAATGGCATGGGAAGCAAAAAAAAGATGGATTTAGACCGAGATCTCTGTACTGGAATGAATGTTTGACATTGTGCAGCATTCTGTCCATCAATTGTTCTTTTTCATTTGTCACCCCAAGTAGGACCGATATGCCCAGACATGGGTCCTGTGCTCTCCATGCCACTAGAGTCAAGCTAGCCTGGCTGATTTGGGGTGATGCCCTGAAACCGGTCCAAGGATAATTGTTCCCAGTCCAGGGAAGACTTGGCTTGGCTTTTCGGACTGGACTGTTCCCATGGGGAACCGAGTCAAGACTGATTTGCATATGGCTATGTCTGAACTGGAATGGCACAGGGAGCACAAAAATAGATTTAGACCCATATCTCTGTACTGAGATGAATGTTTGACATTGTGCAGCATTCTGTCCATCAACTGTTCTTTTTGCATTTTCATACATAGGTAAATGTATTAGTGGAAATTGCATTAATGCTATGTGAATTTGTAAAGTCTAAATGATGCATTCTCATGCTGGCTGAAATTCCTAGACCTGAAATGAAAGTCCCTGAAAACTCTCGCTTAAGAATTAACAGTTTGAATTTCATATATGCTGTAGAATCTGTTCCCTCTCACATTTTGTGTTACTGGTGAAGAAGCACTCTTTAAGTAGAATAATGTCTTTCTTTTACTAGTTAGGCAAGGAGAGAAGAAGTTACAATAGTGTGGCTTGAATCGATAACAGAAGGCCGTTATGCTACACGTAGGAGAAGGTCTGGGAACCAAGGACAAATTGTTGCCAGCAAGGTACACAGTTAACATTGTGCAAAAGTACATTCAAGACTGTACCCTGAGTGGATGGCGTGATTAGAGATGGATTATGGGAGTGCCACCTGTGAAAAGGGGTTGTTGGAATTAGGGACAGGAACCCACTTCTTTCTTGCCTTCATAGAGAGGGCATCCTAGAACGAGCTCTTCTTTGCAAAATTAGCTTTCGGCTACTTGACCCATTGATCGTGGAGAGGCTTCTTAGTAAGATTCCATGCACTGACATCGTTTCTCTGTTTCCTGGAAACGATTATGTAGGGATGTTACGTCAGTGCTAGAGTAGGGATAGATTTAATGCTTTTCACTCACCAACCTTCAATACAGGAAATTTGGAATCATGCTTCCTGATTTTTTGTATCCTATTTCTTGAATTGATATGTTTGTTTATGCTCAACTGTCTAAACTGGATGCATAGATTTAGCTTCATGCTAATTCCTTTCTATTTCTATACTCTTGTATTGAGGTGTCATTATGTTCAGTTGTTTTTGGCTTTGTAATAAATTGACTAACCAAGTAGTTGTCCTGGGGTTACTACGTTATCCAAGAGAATTAGTGAATAATGGGTTGTCCTAACATCTTTTCTCCCCTTTACACTTTCATGCTGCGAAAAAGAACCATTAGAGTATGTATCTAGAACAGGTCTAGAACTTTTGCACCCGACCCTTTCAGTGGATAGCAGAGGATGGTTCACACATGAAGTAAGGGCAGATTCTAGAAGTAGTTAAGCATAGGTGGAACCTAGAGCCCCAAAACCCCGACCGGGAGTGCAATGATAAAGAAAAGAAGGTGAAGGAATCTGGCAGAGACCAATGGAGTATGATGGTGCAGCGATATCAGCGGCAGAAGGAAGAGTGAGTATTAATAGGGTGTGTGCAGTGTGTTAGATTGTGGGAATGACTTGATTGTATGATGTCATGCAGAGTTGGGAGTGAAAGTCGAGTGAATGTGGTTTTGGGCCAGATGTGGTCCGAGGATTGAGATTTGAGTTACCGGTCCCAAAGTAGCCTAAGATCCCAGGATATTAAAAGGTGGAAAAGACACCGAGATTGTGATTGTCTGACCAAAGAATTGAGGAGTTCTTGGGAGACGTCATTGTCATTTCCACCTAAGACAAGTAGGTTTGTGTGAATAGGAATTGTCTAGTGGACCTTGTGTACAGGGGTTAACTATACTTATTAGAGTGATCTAGGTTGGTTGGGGGACATCGGGTGTGAATGCTCTTGAGTTGTTGAATTCTATTTATCCTTTTAGATGGCAGACAATTACGGATTTAAGATGACTGCATGAGTGAATGGAAACAAGGAAATTGCGAAGGAGGGTGAAGTACTGAGGAGTGAGAGTGATGTCAGATTGTGCCGCGCTGCCATAGGTTGGTTGCTGTAACGCCGTGCTGGGATTTGTTGGGAATCATCGGGAAGTTGTGGTTGAAAAATATTGTTCCGTCAAAATTTATTGAACAAGTGCACCTTGGAAACGTGCGTTGTTTTAGGGTGTTGCTGGATCTCTCTATGGGTGATTAAGGGGTTGTTACTCCAGTGAACGAAAAAGCACCACCCGAGTAATACTCCACAATGAAAGTTGGGCTCCAAACTATAATTTAGCTTCAAAATTGGCATAAGATCACTGGAAAGGAGGGTGAATTGTCATTTCCACGCTTTGGTTCATTTCGGTTGGATGTATTGAATCAGCTCAGACGAGCAATGTTTTGCGCTGCAATCTTTACCTAGACAAACACAGTTTGAGGTAGAAATACCAAGGGAGAATGATGAAAACTGTGAGGGCATATCAGGATGCACAGTGAAGTGCGAAGCTCAAAAGGTGGAGCGTGGATACCATTGAGGGAGAAAGGTTGAACCCTGGTACTGGTAGGAGATGGAGATCCACCTAATAGGAGTAAAATGACAAATGGGAATGACAGCAGTGACAACAAAGACAGCTTGTTGGATGGGTTGTTAGCAAAGCGCCCTCTACCTTATGGTCCTCAATCAGGTGATTGGGGCGAAACTCAGAAAGTGCAGAGAATGTGGGAGGTGTAGCATCTCAAGTGGCTTCTGATTCAGGGGTCACGGGAAGGATATTAGCAGAAGTAGGGGGAACAGGAGTGTCCACCATGGGAGGTATGGAACAGGATGGTGTCAAAGCTGCTTCATGGTTGCCGGATGCTCTTACAATACCGGTTACATTGATCCTGTTGTTCCTGTTTACGACCCAAGCTCAGTGGGAAGCTTTAGTCAGAGGCAGCCCATATATGCTGAAGGGACCGGGTTGGGAAGAATAGGGAGCCTGAATGGGAATGGTCATTCCTTAGTGCCTATGGAATCTAGAACCCCTTTGGCGACTACTGCCTACCCTTACAGAGTACGCATTGGCTCTAGTACTATACTGTCTGTACCCATGGTAAGCACTGGTTCAGATCTGCGGACGAGGAAAACTCCTGTGAGATGGCCAAGTGGTGTGATTTTAGAAGCAAGCACAAGTCAGAGAACCTCTGAAAATCAGCATGTTCTAGACGTTGCGAAGTTGGAGTCCTGGTTGAGAGACCATAATAACAGTAAGGAAAATCAGGACAGTACGTCGAGTCAGGGTACCATCAAGACTGTAATGAAGGCGAAGCTAGTGGATATAGTAAGACTGAAGGCTGAAGTAGATGAAATCATCAATGGGATTCTACCTTTAGACAGAATAGAGACCTATGAGCCAGATAATCTGTTGTTTGTAGCTAAGGATGTCACCGAAGGGCAAGACAAGCAGATGAGAAGTTGTCGGAGTTGGCTCAGAGGTATGGAGTAGACTTGTCTCAAACTAAGACATTACAGAGAAATGACAGGCTTACTTACAATGACCAAGAGCTAGAGGAAAAGATAGCGAACGCGCGTGGAGTTGGGATGGTAAATACACACTTCATTACAGTCAATGGTCGGTCCTCATAATAATAGGTATGGTTTTACTTTTTGAGGGCTTTATATAGTGCGAATTTTACCTAAGGTATCAAAGTGCTTTATACGAGCACCTGTTGAGTAACAGACGGACACATTCATTTTGATAGGCACGGCCAGATTAAGTGATTTGCCCACAGGATGTTGAGCGTCCCTGCTGAGGCTCAAACCTGGTTTCCCAGCTTTGAGAGCGATAGCTCTAGCCGTTAGTCCATATCCTCTGCCATTAATGTGTGTGTGTGTACGTGTGTGTGTGTGCGTGTTTGCACCCGCGCTCTAGAGAAAGAGACAAGGATGACAACACTCGTATTGGTGTGAGTGCACATAAGTACACACAAGCGGAAACCCACATAATCTTTCAAGGACTGTACTTTGAGAATGCCAGGCTGCCCGGGGGGCCACGTAGGGGACCTCCCAACAGGGCGGCCACCTTAGTACCACAGGAAGGCACAGATTTCAGCATACCAGGCTCCCTGGTCTAAGAACCAGGGGGTCAGTCGCCCCATCACTTCCGGCCGAGGGGTGGGGGAGGACAAGGGTACAAATACCTTCCCCCGCCCACTGTGCAGCCTCTTGACTGCTGCCCGTCTCGCTGTTTCGTCGTGCCCCCGGGTAGTCTGTGGTGCAGTTCTCCGGTGAGTGCTATCATCTCCCCCTTAGGTCAAGCGGCAATGCCCGGCCATCGCTGTGGCAGCAGCCGCCATTGGAGGGGGGGAGGACTGCTCCAAGGGGGCATCGGGCAGCGGCGCCCCTCCTCCAGGCAGGGCAAGCCCTGAAGCAGGTGGGGAGGCCATGCAGGGGTTGGTGACCGGATCACTCCAGGAGCTTGGCACACGCCGGGACTCGGCGCGGTGTGTTCTAATCTTTCAAGGACTGCACTTTGAGAATGGAACTGATAGCTCGTTTAGAATGCAAGGCAAAGAAGACAAAGCTTCTGTCTTTTCCCACTCATGTTTGGCCGCAAATCATTAAGTATACCTACCTACAGGAGAAATAAACCGGTAGGTACTTTGTATTACATTTTAGTAACCTTTTTTCGAATCTGCAAGCACTCTAAATATACATTTGTAAGAGGCAGGTAGGTGTCCACATTGTTTAAAGTGTGCAAGTTACTTGTGTTAAACGAAAAGAGAAAAGTCCAAGGAGAAAATAATGTGCTATTGTGAATAAGCCCAGCCTCCAGTGATCAGTAGTGACGTCTATTTAAAGAAATAACACCACTCCCCAGCACCATGCTTCCCTGCCATCTAGTAAATCAACTATAAGCTATATGGAAAATATTAAAACATTGATGTTCTAAATTAATCCTGGCATTCTTTTATTTATCATCACACACGGGTCCAGTTTATGTATAAGCCATTCCTTAAGCTGTACAAAAGAGCCACAAGTCCTCAACTGCACAGGTATGTAATTATTGTATTTATCTAGGCCTGCCTTTCCTTGTGACTAGTCGGACAGCAGAGGGGGTTCACTTTAGTATGGCGATCATTCAGCGTCACTAAGCCGGAGCATCCAGCTGTCGAGCCCTGGAACGAATTTTTCCAGCAGTGACATTCAGATCTTAAATTGGCTTCCTGTCCGGCCCCTCGACGGGCTCCTCCCCTGACTCGCAGTCCGGCTCCAGCGCAGTTGAGCTGCCCTCTTCAGCAGTCTGTGAGGCAGGTGTGGGCACAGTATGGGTTTCAACTCTAGGACCGCTCCAGACTGAATGTTCTCTTAATCTTCTAGCCTCTTATTAACGTCAAACTCCGGCTATTAAAATCATCTCATAATTTCTCCTCAGAGCTTTACAAAGAAAATGCGCCCCGCGCTCCTTATTGTTTAAGCAATCCCGGGAATTTAAATTACTTCTCAGCAACATTTGATGCACAAATGAATGTGAATTTCCCTAAAACCCTGGAATGCTGAATGTGTTTCCCTGTAAACAACTTTACGACTGGGAAAAAATACAAATACGTCTCACCGGTAACAAAAAACATAAATTGGTTGTTCTGCATTGGTTGCAGTGAGGAAAGAAAATACACACACGCACCGTTGATCAATTACAGTTTTCCAAACTTTAATTTAATACCAGACGCTGACGGTGTTTGCTACGTTTCACCTGCAACATAATGAATGTCTGATTAGACCGACGTTTTTTTTTTTATATATAATTGCTCGATAAACCATTTGTGTTATCAGCTATCTTTATTTGCCAAATGTTAGAGGAGCGCGAGAAAATTAAAAATTAATCAACACAATTTACGTAACTAAAAGCTGACATCTACTGGGATATTTTTCAAAAAAAGGGACAGCAGCAATTATGCCGGAAAAAAAAAATATTCGTTCCTGGAGTTTGAACGATTATAGCAATTTCCACCAGGGGATTTCGCAGCCAGATTCCAGTTCTAGGCAACAGTGATTAATATTATGGTTATTAATGAGAAGTCGTTTTTGTATGTCTGGGGGTATTTAGGTGTCAATGCTCTGAGAGCAGCGTGTTTAGCATATTAATAATAAAGCGCGGTGACTAAGTAACCGTATTGATTTTGTCCCTTTTCCTGTGAGTAGAAAGGTCAATTAGACCTATAGAAAACAATGAAGCTTTTCACAGCGGGCCCTATCGTCTCTCTGTGCTGACATCTTTTTAACCATGTACAAAGTTCATTAACTGTGCCAAAGCAGCAATGTGAAAGAAAGAACGCGGAGGGGTCAGAGGTCACTCTCCGTGGCAAACTGACAGTCCCTTGCGGATTGCGCCACAGGAGTTAAGTAATAGTGAGAATTGCCTTTCTGGTTGCCCACTGGGAGAGCGGAGAATGAAGTCAAAAGCACGGGTTAATTAAAACGAATATTGACAGAGGCTTTGTGCCCCCTTAGATCAAGCTGAATGCTGTTAATGAAGTACCTTATCAGGTTACGTGGAAATCGAGGTATTTTTTCTTAATTAAGGAAAGGCTGACGAGCGCCATTTTGAATTTCATCTAAATGCGGCAAGGCGGCAGGGCCAGCTCCTATAGCATGAGTGACTGTGCGTGCACAGCTAACCTTTTTCTACAGCACATTGTTTTATGTAACACTTTCAGATCTAATCCCAACAGTGTGATATCTGTGTTATTGATATTTTTTGGATATTGTACAACTTCTTTGCAAAGCGCGTCCTGTCGCCACGTCAGGCCTTTTCTGGGTTGCATATGTCGTTAAATAATTAAACAACAAGCCAGAGATGTGGTGTCAATAGGTTCGCATTTCAAGTCATGAATGGCACAGACTGGATTATTCATCAAAAATGATAAAACATATATAGCGGACACATAATGCGGAACTGTGAATTATCGTTCAATGGGGGGGGGGGGGGGGGTTCGAGTGACAACATAAACGACAAGGTTGAAGGTCCAGTTGTTTGTAAATGTCACCAAAACCCTGAGATGGCAGTATATCACAGTAAAACATATTACTGGTTATGCGTTTTTTATATTATATGCTTATTTTGCGGTAAGTAACTTTAAAAATTGCAGACGTTAGTGGGCACTGGTTAGAAATAAAATATGTAGACTTTCTTTACCTTTCATGAATTAATTGCGGGTTAAACTATGGACAAATGAGAGTGCCAAATGATTCATGTAGTTATATGGCAAAATAATCCATTTAATTTATAACTTAATCACCGCATAATTTGCAGATTGCAACAAGAATGTTGTTTCTAGCACAATTTTGTTGAATACTATATTTAGTGGTTAACCTGTCTTTTTATAGCATTTAAAGACTATTTTGTGTCAATTTTAGTATTCAGTAGTATTCGTTTTGTGAAGCCTAGTGTATGAAGGCTACTGGAATGTGAGTGATACTTCTTGAACACTAACAGAATACTTCTCAAATACTTATTTGCTAATCAAATAGTCTTCATTTACAATGCAGAAAAATCAGTGAATATGAATACTACAGGACTGTAATGAAGATTACCAGACTACTGATCACAATCTTCTATTCAAGTGTTGTATGCTGAATTGAATGATTTTGCATGCAGAGATTTGTATGAATATGAGCTATTAAGTGCTTACTACTAACATATTAAAAAGATGTGATGACGCCGGATTCTTGACTACCTTACCATCACTAAGAATCGTCTCAGGCCGCCAGGATCTTTTTATCTGCTAAATAGTGTAGAGGGGAAGAAATTCAATTCTTAGTACATAATCAACAGAATCAAATCTCAGTTCCAAAGGACCACTGACTCCGAATCTAAATTTTTAGGATTTAATTACAACCAAGAATAACTGCACATACAAGCACCTCAATATAAGGTGGAGAAAATAAATGGGCACTAATACAAAAGAAATTCTACGCAAGAGTCTCATTCCACTCAGAATAAGAAGAATAATCAATTCAAATAACATCAGAAGTGCAAAAATTAGTCAAAGCTCTACATTAGAAGTCATTAGGTAAAAAGGAAAACAGTTAGTCTATCCCTACAATATCTCTAAAGTGGCATCCCTACTTAGCATTTCCCTCCCAGGCAAGAGAGTAACAAGGTGTCAGAAGAGAAGACTTCCTTAGAAGTACATTCACTTAGAGCTCGTTCTAAGATGCTCCTTCTAGCTCCCCACCTAAGCCTCAACTGCTCCACCCTCGGGGCACTGTCCCTAATACAAAATCCCAAAAACGTAGAACACGCCCTTCGGCACACCTCTTCAGCCAGATCTTCTTCCAGTACTTTTCCAGTGAAACTTGTATCCCATCCAACGACGGTTAGCTTGACCTTGGATCCCAGGCACCTTCTCCGCTGAAAGTATCATCCGTAAATTCCAATGTACTCCCCTGTTGGCTTCTCGTACCATCCTAACTCCTAAAACAAAGAACTAGTCTCTCTAATGAGCTAAATGTCCCTGCACCTGCAACAGAAACATGGGAAACCCAAAGCCTTTACCAAGGGAAATCATTTTCGGCCTAAAACATTGAGCTAATATAAGAAGTGAACAGGCCTTTCTTTTTAAAAGTATATGCGATCAGGCCTTTACACCCAATTTAAACACACTCCTAAGAACACACTGTTTAAACATACATTTCTAAAGTCGCACTATAAGCATTAATTTAATTACTCTTTATGCGTGAATAAGCAAACTACACGTGCAACTTTAATATGGTGCACGTTTAACTCAATGCACTGCATTACATTAAAACTAATCATTATGCATTGACTAAAAATACATTTGCAACGATCTACGACATTTCTCTTCATGGAAAACATGATTACACGCCTAATCACCTATGTTAAGCAACTCTAGTAATACATTTATTTCTACATCACATCTTAATACTACTTCGATTAATATGTGGGCGCGGACTAACAGTAAATATGATGCACCCCTACAAATTTCAGAATAACGTGGCGCTCTATCAGTTCCCCCCTTTGATGACAAATGTCATCACACCATTTCACAATTCCCTTGGAGAAAGAACCGACCTAAACAGTACTTGTCGCCATCCTCCCCTGTCGGAATCTCTCCATTCTCTTAATGTTCTGATATTGACTGTGCTGCAGTCTGGCCATTCGCATTTCACTCACTCTGATAGCTCTCTCAACTCGGTTTCCTCTGTACCACTTATAAGCTCTGACAAATCCCCACAAGCAAACCACACAAACCGCAACAATGATGAGGGGTTTTAACACAAAGCCAAGGAACCCCTTCCCCAAATTTGTAAACCAACTTCCCACATGACCAAATCCCTTACCAATCTTTTCCCACACTCTCTCTTCAGTCAAATCCTCAATCTCTTGATGGATCGTGGTAATGTTGTCTATATATCTCTCCAAATCCTTGCTTTTGTCTGGAATATACGTACAACATTCCCGAACTTTCAATAATTTACAGACTCCGCCCTCTTTTGCTAATATTACATCTAAAGCAAGGCGATTCTGCAAAACCATCGTCCTTATCGATAACATCTCTCCATCCACCAGTATCAATGACCTTGCTGTATTCATCAACAACTCATCAACCACAGTTGCCAATCTTCTGATCTTTACATCATTCAAGACCACACCCAAACTCGGTATCATTGCTCCAAAGATATCTCCAATCACCATTCCTGCACTCGCAGCTCTTATTGCTCTAGAATGCTGTCCAGTTTCCAAAAGCTCCAAATCTTCTGCATGGTAGATTTTCGGAAAAATAATTCCTAAATAGCATGTACCATACCAATTCGCAGGCAACCTAACATAAGCATTCCTTCCACACACATAATAAACAATTGGAATCACTTGCACCGAGCCTTGCAAAAAGTTCTTAGCAGAATCCTCCATAGTGAAGATATGATCACACATACTTTGTCCTACCGAAACCTTTTCATAGTAGGTCTGAGGACGTCTCACACACAACTTCCCCTTTTGCTTCTGGTCCAATGCTATGGGACCATAACTCCCCTTAGATCTGTGTAATCTTTCCTCATCAGTCCAATCTACTGGACTATCCCCTGTATCCTGTGTTTCAGTTAGTTTTCTATATCTATCTTCTACTTGACCTATAAACTTTTTCTCTTTATCTGACAACAAACCAGTCAAATTATGCCAATGAGCATAAGCTGTGTCCAGTTCCAAAGACAGTATGAAATACTTCCGGAGTCTGTCCTCTGCCTTGTAATAATCGTACTTATTCAAATGCTTGTAAGCTGGAACTTCAGGAAGTACTGCATCGTAATTGGAAAATAAATACTCAAACTGACCTCTTCCATAAAAGATACTAAGCAACAAACTACAAGAAATTCCATACGTCAGTGGAAGATGATGGTATCTGATACCCTCGTCCACTGAGGAAGGTAACTGCATGCACACGTAACAGTCTTTCGCAGCCATCGCATCCACATATTCATATAGCAGCTTTGCATATGCATTGAGCTTAAAATCACTTCTAGACATATCTATGTGAAATCTACGACTCTCTTCGATTAGTAAAGCTCTTTTAGCTCCTATAGTGTCCTCCTTTTGGCTAGAAGTGGTAGGTGTAGGTGTTCCCTGTACCTTCTCTTCTTGCTCATGTGAAACGATATATGAGGCTATGACTATTACGAATATAGAAACTAACACCAACCCTATAAATGTTCCTATTACTAACTTAGATTTACGATGAGCATTTCCAGCATCCATGATTTTGCAAAGTTCTCAAAGTTCTTGGTTTCAGCAGCAACAATTAAGAGTCTATTTCTTCTCTGGGTGTCACTTGCTAACCAGTTCAAACAATACTTCAAGAGCTGGAAATCCCCTGTGATTTCAGTTCCTTATTTACACAGTCCACAAAAGACTTCCCTAGCCCTCTTTCGTCGTCTTGACGGAAAGTCCCTAAATTTATTCTTCTTCCACTCGGGCCTAGGTTATCTTCTCCACAGACTTATATATACAACAAAGTTCACCTTCAGTCCAAAATAAGATCAGCTCCCAAAATCTCTAAAACACGCTGAAAAAGTTCAAGACGAAGCAACACTAATTCCTGATGCGGTGGTACATAACCAAAAGTTGGAAAAACCAACGTCTCCAGAATTAGTTCACAAATTTTGCTTAAAAGGGGTGGATTCGGAATAGTGAGAGTGAGTATTCCTTCAATCTCCACTCCTGGAACCAACAGCAGCACATCCACTTTCAAGTTCGGGAAATCGTTGACCAACGTCAAAGACTTCAGCCTCCCCGAGCTCACCACTCCTGGCATCAGTCACAGCGTATGTCCACTCTGGTGAGGCGTACCTTTGACACAGCATTCTTGTTCTCCTGGATCTTCTCAGACTACCTCGAGCTTGCTCTTCGTCACTCTGTTCAGACTCAGAGGTTTCAGAAACTGGGGCAAGATCCCTTTCAGGCACCAACCTCAGGTTCAGCCGTCTCTGACTCACAGGCCAAACTTCTTCTGCTTCTATGGCACTTCTGCTCTCCCTCTGAGTACCCTGTGCACTACTTCCTTCTTCGGCTGAATTTGACTCTACTCCACCCACAGCAATACTTTCTCCGTCTGAGTCAAATTCGGGGCTTTGATTGGCACAACCCCTTTCAGCTCGATCCAGTACACAGCCAACTGCATCAGCAACCCTCACAGCTTGACTTGCCCTCTCAGATGGCCCTGTCACCTCAGCTGGA
The DNA here is from genome assembly GCF_964204655.1 of Triturus cristatus. NCBI lineage: Eukaryota > Metazoa > Chordata > Amphibia > Caudata > Salamandridae > Triturus > Triturus cristatus. Next base: position 976,223,133 of record NC_140594.1, on the reverse strand, counting down.
GTTTCATTTACGAGAGGGGCAGTTTCTTCCAAGGGTGCTGGAACTCTGCGGGTATGGGAGGCATGCACCCAGTTCGGCAATCCTCCACACTTCACTGCCGTGTTCGTGACCAGTATTACCAGGTACGGGCCACGCCAACGAACATCCAGGCAACTCTTCCTCACGTGTTTGCGAACAAGCACCCAATCTCCCGGGCACAGGTCGTGGCACAGGTCACTTGCGGCTGGAACAGTTGCTGCTTGTACCTGCTGGGACACAGAACGGACTACGTCAGCCAATCCCTTACAGTAGTCGAGAATCAAGTCATCAGTGATGCTAATTAAAGCAGTAGCAGGTATCGCTGGTAACCGCATTGCCCTCCCCATCAGGATCTCATGAGGTGACAACCCCGTTCTCCTATCGGGAACACTACAAAGGCTCATGAGGACCAAGGGCAGTGCATCAGGCCATTTCAGTGATGTCGAAGAACGCACTTTTGCCATCTGTGCTTTCAAAGTCCCAATAACTTGCTCCACAATCCCAGAAGCCTCTGGTCGGTAGCTGCAATGTAACCTCTGATCCACATTCAAGGAAGCACAGAGCAATTTCATGATCTCGCTATGGAAATGCGTCCCTCTGTCCGACTCAAAGGAGGTCGGGAAACTGAACCTAGGGATAAGTTCCCTCAGCAACAGCTTAGCTACAGTGAGTGTGTCACACCTACATGTTGGGTAAGCCTCCACCCACCTTGAAAAGACACACACCACAACCAAGATGTACCTCAGCCCATTACACTTAGGCATCTCAATAAAATCCAGTTGCTTTCTATTGAAAGGCCCTCCTGATCTCCCAATATGATTCAAAGTTACAGCAGTTTTCTTTCCTGCATTCATTTGTTGACACGTGACACACCTCTGACAAACAGCTTCAGCAACCGCACAAACTTCGGATTGTACCATGTCTGTCTGAACACTCGCACTATTGTATCCCTGCCAAGATGTACTGCACCATGTATCAATCTTGCCATCGGGCTCAACAAACTTTCCGGTAACACAGCTCGACCATCACTTAGTAACCTCATCCTGTAACCGTTTTAGTTCCTCCCAGGTATCGGCCATGGCTAACATCATGCTGAACTCGGTTCTTTCTTGGCTTTCTCCAGTATAACCTCCTGTAAATATGCATCCTTGCTCTGCACAGAAACGGGCAACCTCATCTGCATAGTTATTTCCCAGCGAAATAAAGTCGCTCCCTTTGCTGTGGGCAGAACATTTGACAACTGCAATTTCTTTGGGACATTGTAATGCTTCCAACAATTGTCTCACATATTCTCCATTTCTGATGGGTAAACCTGAAGATGTCATGAATCCTCTCTGTGACTACAACTGCCCGAAGTCGTGAACCACACCAAACCTGTACTGACTGTCAGTGTAAATCGTTATCCGAATCTGATCAGCAGCCAAACAGGCACGAGTCAAAGCAATAATTTCAGCTACCTGTGCGGAGTATACTCCCTCTAGACAAGCAGCTTCAACCACTCCAGTGATAGTACATACAGCAAACGCTGCTCTCAATCGACCAACATCGTCTCTTAGGCATGAACCGTCCACAAAGAAAATTTCATCAGGGTCAGGGAGCGGTTCATCAACAATGTCTGGCCTCGGTTTGGTGCATAGTTCCGTCACATCGAGACAATCGTGATCCTCACAATCTTCACCATCTGCATTTGGAATGGGCATCAATGTTGCGGGATTCAAAACAGAACACCTCTTCAAAGTCACATTTTCTGCAGCCAGTATAACTTGCACATAACGTGTCAATCGATTATTTGTGAGGTGCTGTGTTTTGGTCCTCGTCATCAGCAATTCAACAGAGTGTGGCACATAAACTGTAAGTGGGTGTCCCATGACAATACTCTCACACCTTTCAATACTGACACCTGTTGCAGCAACGGATTTCAGACATCCGGGCAACGCAGAAGCTACTGGATGTAAAGTAGCTGAAAAGTAGGCAACTGGTCTACGGACACCCCCATGATTCTGAGTCAGAACTGACAATGCACAACCTTCTCTCTCGCAACAGAACAAGGTGAAAGCCTTGTTGTAATCAGGCATTCCCAAAGCTGGAGCACGACACAGGGCGTCTCTCAGCCTTAAAAATGACATCAAACAGTCATTGTCCCATGGTACTGGATCACTCACATCCTTGTGCGTCAGCCGTTGTAAAGGCTTCGCTCCAAAGGAGAAGTTGGGAATCCATTGGCGACAGTAGCCCACCATCCCCAAGAACATTCTGACTTCTCTCTGGGTGGTAGGCACAGGAATGTTCATTATGGCCTCAATGTGATCTGGTGACACCTTCCTCTTGCCTTTCTCAATTCTGTGACCCAAATACTGCACTTCACTCAGACAGCACTACAACTTGTTTGGGGACACCTTGTGTCCATTCTCTGCCAAATGATTCAGTAAAGCAATGATATCAATCCTGCAAGCGTCTTCCGTTTCTGAGGCAATGAGCAAGTCATCGATGTATTGCACCAGAACGGAGTTCTGTAACACAAGACTCTCAAGATTCTTCTTCAGGATCTGATTAAAGATCGATGGACTCTCTGTGTACCCCTGGGGGATTCAACACCACGTTAACACACAGTTTCCCAGCCGAAAAGCAAAAAGAAATTGGCTTTCCTCATGGAGTGGGATCAAGAAGAATGCTTGACACAGATCGATCACTGTAAACCATTCAGCTTCGCACTGAATCTGAAACAAGATCACAGATGGATTCGGTACCACCGGACAGCATGGAACCACTATCACGTTGACTTTTCGCAGGTCCAGCACTATCCTGAATTTCCCACTCGGTTTCTGTAGTTCCATGATAGGTGAATTACATGGGCTACCCATAATCTCCTTCAGAATTTCCTGCTTGATCATAGAATCGACTACAGGTTTGATCCCTGCAATAGTCTCAGGTGACAAATTGTACTGAGGTGTCCTAGGGAATTCTACGTTCGGCTTGGCCTGAATCTTCACTGGCTCTACACCTTTGATCAATCCAATCTCCTCTCCAGTGAAATCCCACACGTCGAGTGACACAGAGTCTCTCAAGTCAAGTGGAAGTTCCTCCACTGTCAGCGCTGGGGACATTTCTATACACAAGTGCTGATTTGCAACTTTAAAAGTCGCGTCATCATCCTTTGTCTGTACTTCAACTCCCTTCGGTGTACAATAGATGGTGCAATTCAGTTTGCACAACAGATTTCTCCCTAACAGGCAAACTGGACTTGAGTCACACATCACAAACTGGTGTCGATCCTGGAAAGTTCCTATCCTCACAGGGATTGGCTCAGTCAATGGACTGGTCATTTTCTTATTTGCTACACCAACACCTTGGATCGATTGTCCCGAGAGGGGTAGGTTAGGGACTACTGCGGATCTTACAGTAGACCGGGTAGCACCAGTGTCAACCAGAAAAGTGGTAGGGTGACCATCAACATCTGCTTCTACAAATGGTCCCCTCTGGTCTACCTCCAAGACTGCTCCAAGTGTCCAGTCTTCCTCCCCTCTCAGGCACCGTCATGCCAATGGGTCTGGACCGAATTCCTCATACCCTACGAACAAGGCAATCTGTTGATAAGTCCGAGTTCCCTGCTGAACATATTGAACTCAAGGTGGCTGGGGAACTTGTACCTGCGGACTACTAGTCCCCCCTTTCACCAACCTTGGCCTAGTCACTGTCGGGACTGCATCAGGTACAGGTACCTGAGCTATCTCTACTTCTTGCTGCACCTGATTTATTGGATTCAAGGGACACTTGCGTTTCCAATGTCCATGGTGACAAAGATGACATGCAGTGGTCTTCTTCAATGTCGCCACATAGATTCCTGTCTTAGGATCAACTGACTTGGGTTTTCCCTGACCTTGGACATTCTGATTCCCTCCTTGGTTATTTCCTTGCCTCCTTCCTAATGTCTCTCCGCTAGGCTGAGCTTGAGCCGTTTGCATCTGAACAAGCATCAATTTGTCCTTCAACTTCCTATGCTTCGATTCTATCTCATCACTACAGTACCTGGCATACCGCAAGATCTCATCCACTGGTTTGTTCTGCCAGCAAATCAGATGTTGCTGTATCATGAGACTAACCTCTGGTCTCAACCCCAACACAAACTTCGAAACAAACTGTCCCATGTCTTTTGTATCTAAGGCATCTAATCCACTGTACTGCTTGAAGGCCTGCAAGAGGCGTTCATAGTACTCATGCACTGTCTCTTTTCGTTCTTGGACGGTCCGATCTATCTTAACCCAATCAATATCCTGGGGTGAAATTTTCGACTTTAGCCATGTAATCACTTGCTCAAATTTCTTCATGACTATGGGTGGCGGACCATTCGAGATATGATCTCTTTCGGGCTCTGAAGTCGGCCATTCAATTGCAATTTTACATGCAGACCATAAATCGCCTGGAACCACAATGTCAAACAACGTGTTCAAATCAATCCACAACACTTTTGAGATCTTAACAAACCGATCAACCTGCTTTTACCACTCGACGGGCTTCTCCCGCAAGCAAGGGAAATCGTTCGTAAATGCAGCCAAATCACCCCTACTCCACGGCACATGCACGTACCCTCCATTCTGTACCTCTCGTAAAGGGAAGTTTCCGATATCTGCCGTCCCTCCACCTAGAGGTGGTGTCTCTCCTACCATCTTTTTAGAACTCTTCTTCTTGGACCACCCTTCTTCCCATTTGTCAAGCATGATCCATGCACGCATTGCTATAATCAAATGCTTGATGTGGGTTCTCAACCCCAGGACCCTCTTCTCTTCCAGTTCTTGGTCACTATACTGCAACCTATGACTTCCCTGTAATGACTTCATTTTAGACAGATCAACCTCATACTTTTTGGCCAACTCTGACAATTTCTCATGTGCAGTTCTTGCTTTCCTAGTCACATCCTTCGCCACCAACAGTAACTCATCTTGTTCATACAAGTATATCCTTTCAAGAGGCAAATTTCCATTTATTATTTGTCTACTTCTGCTTTCAATCTCACTACATCTAACATCCTCCCTTTCAAGGCACCCTTCAATATTTCTCGAACAAGCTGCCCCATTCCGTTTGTCGTACTCGCAGTTCTGTTCTCGAGACCTATTCTCTTCTGTCATATTCCTAGAGACTGTTCGGCTTCCTGAATTATCTTGCTCCTCACTCTCTACGGTTCTCTCACACTGATTCCTTACAGGCAGTACCCACAGTCTCAAATCTGATCTTGACTCGTCCAAATACCTTGGTCTTATTGATCTCGCATCCACCTGTCCCCTAGAGGAATCTGCTGTGGCTGGCAATGGCGTACTCCATTCTATAGGTTTAGGAGTCTGCTCCATTCCACTCACTGTTCCATTTCCCTCTACCACACTCCTTGATCCTGCAGCTGACGGTGCCAGACTACCAACTCTCTCTTGATCTGGGTCGTAAACTGAAACAATGGGTCCAATGGTAACCGGTACCTTTAAAGCATCCGGTAACCTCACACCTCTCCCAACCTCTGTGCTTGCTACAGACTGAATTTTCATGTCCTCCGTTCCTGTCGAGATTTTCCCTACTACTTTCACCTCTGACTGAGTCTGTGATCTACTGGTCCCTTCTGCTTGAACCGATTTCCCTTGATAGGAATCTGGATTAAATGGAGGCGGTCTTTCGGATAACAACCTCTCTACCATGCCGTCGTCCGTATCACTGCCATCCTCATCTACACTCTTTGTTTTAGCACTGTCTGTTTTCTCCAATAGTGGGTACAATCTGTCTCCCTCCATAGTCTCTACTCTCCACCTCTTCTCTAACGCATCCCACCTCGCATCCTGGAATGCCTTAATTGACTTCTTCACCCTTTCTTGACTTCGATCTCTTTTCCTGTCATGCGCTGCTCTGATCCATACATGCAATGCCTCAAACTGAGTTGGTCTCGGCAGAGGTCGCAACAAAGACATAACAGATTTCAACTGATGCAACACCTCCAACCTGAAAGTACCATATCGTGGGAAAGCCAGTTCTCCCTCCCCATGTGTCATTTTATGCCAATTTTCAAGCCAAATTATAGTATGCAATCCCACATTCCTTGCCATATTCTGCGCCGGAGTATCCTCAGGAGGGGCTTCTTCTCCCCCTCGAGTAACCACATGTTTGTTACCTCTACATAATTCTCGGAAAATCTTAAAACATTTCATGATAAACAAATTTTTGATCGCACACAATGTTTTCGTTCACTTCCTGATGTCAATAGCAGCGCGACTCACACCAACCGACCTATCGCAGCACGACACCTTCTGACGTCACACTTCCTCCACTCGCAGCAGTTCCCCTCCTTCACAATTCGCGTCTCACCCTTACATTCGTCCCATTCCCACTCTGAAGTAATTATCTGTCCACAAAACGACCGGACAATCACTTCTCTGACTGCCTCCGACAGTCTCTCGATATTGTTGACCTCAAACCTGGCAACTGTCTGTTCGCGAAACGGCCGGACAATCGCCTCAACTGATAGGTTTCAAACGCTCAAAGTTCCACATACAACAACCAACGACCAGCGTTGGTTACTCATGTACTCACACATTCGCTTCCCCTATCTCGGTCCGGGTAATCGACGATGTCTCACGATTCCCTTTCAATGGTCAACAAAATCTACCTCGGGTGTCTTCTACACCACAATCACTTAAGCTACTCGTCGAACCTAAGATTTTCCTGGTCTGCGCGCGCTCACAGCCTGATCTCACAATCACTCAACACTCACTTCAACTCCGCAAGACATCACACAATCAAATCAACACCGCAATCTACAAAACATATCACCCTATTCATACTCACTCCTCCACGAACTGCTGCTGTCCGCCGCACCGCTACTGTCCATCAATCTCCATCAACTGCCGTCGTCCGCTGCTCACCATCTGATGGGTCACCATCACTCGACTTCTATGGGCCTCTAGAATCTCTTATCTTGATCCAGATCTCCCCTCACTATCAGAGATAACCATCCTACTCTGCTACCATCTGATGATGCTGGATTCTTGTCTACCTCACCAAGAATCCTCTCAGCCCGCCAGGATCTTTTTATCTGCTAAATAGTGTAGAGGGGAAGAGATCCAATTCTTAGTATATAATCAACAGAATCGAATCTCCAAAGGACCACTGACTCTGAATCTAAATTTTTAAAATTTTATTACAACCAAGCATAACTGCACATACAAGCACCTCAATATAAGGTGGAGAAAATAAATGGGCACTAATACAAAAGAAATTCTACGCAAGAGTCTCATTCGACTCAGAATAAGAACAATAATCAATTCCAATAACATCAGAAGTGCGAAAATTAGTCCAAGCTCTACATTAGAAGTCATTAGCTAAAAAGGAAAACAGTTAGTCTATCCCTACACTATCTCTAAAGTGGCATCCCTACTTAGCATTTCCCTCCCAGGCAAGAGAGTAACATGGTGTCAGAAGAGAAGACTTCCTTAGAAGTACATTCACTTAGTCAGAGCTCGTTCTAAGATGCTCATTCTAGCTCCCCACCTAAGCCTCAACTGTTCCACCCTCGGGGCACTGTCCCTAATACAAAATCCCAAAAACGTAGAACATGCCCTTCGGCACACCTCTTCAGCTAGGTCTTCTTCCAGTACTTTTCCAGTGAAACTTGTATCCCATCCAACGACGGTTAGCTTGACCTTGGATCCCAGGCACCTTCTCCGCTGAAAGTATCATCCGTAAATTCCAATGTACTCACCTGTTGGCTTCTCATACCATCCTAACTCCTAAAACAAAGACCTAGTCTCTCTAACGAGCTAAATGTCCTTGCACCTGCAACAAAAACATGGGAACGAAAAACGTTTCACTTCTCTAAGATTTTCCATCCTCCTGAAACCCAAAGCCTTTACCAGGGGAAATAATTTTCGGCCTACAACATTAAGTTAACATAAGAAGTGAACAGGCCTTTCTCTTTAAAAGTATATGCGATCAGGCCTTTACACCCAATTTAAACAGACTCATAAGAACATACTGTTTAAACACACATTTCGAAAGTCACACTATAAGCATTAATTTAATTACTCTTTATGCGTGACTAAAAATACATTTGCAATGATCTATGACATTTCTCTTCATGGAAAACATGATTACACGTCTAATCACCTATGTTAAGCAACTCTAGTAATACATTTATTTCTACATCACATCTTAATACTACTTCGATTAATATGTGGGCGCGGACTAACAGTGAATATGATGCCCCCTACAAGTTTCAGAATAACATGGCGCTCTATCAGATGTATGTGCAAAGCATTTTTGACCAAACTTTGAAAGCTTAACTGAATGGTATGGCTGGGTTAATAATTTTCTATCACAATACTAACAAACAAACATGAATGTGTGTGTATATATTTTCATTATGATAAGGATCAATTTAAATTATTAGAGCCTTAAATGTAGTGCTATTCTGAAAAAGATGTACCATCTAACTAGTAATAAAGTTTACAAATTTGTTTGTGTTTTTTTTTCTCTAATCATTTTAGGTACTCTGAAAAAACCCTAATATATGTGGCTGTTATAGTAAAGGAATACACAGTTCTACAATAATATTGTAGGCCAATCTCATTGATTGATAACACCCTAAAAATTCTGGGACGGGTGTTATTTAATAGAATTAATTCATGGGCTGAGGATAACAAGGTCCTGCATCCGTCCCAATTGGGTTTTAGGAGTAAGGTCGGCACTGTCGAACAATGCCTGAATCTTCATCTAATTGTCAGTAAATACACCGTAGCCAAGAAAACACCAATGTATCTGGCATTCATGGACCTTACCTCAGCCTTTGATTTTGTTAACAGATCCCAGCTGTGGCAAACCCTTTTAATTCTCGGCCTTGATGACTCATTAGTCTCCTTTTTAGCATATATACACAGAGACCTGAAAGCCAGGGTTCGCATTGGAAGGAACGGTGAGGTCTCTAAGCCAATTGAAATTGGCAGGGGGGTCAGACAAGGGTTGTGTCTTGGCCCCCCTCCTATTCATCTTATACATCAATGACTTATCTAAATCTCTACTGCCCCTAACTGAGGACGTCCCTAGCATCGACGGGACTAAAATCCCCGCGCTGCTTTATACAGACGATGCTGTGCTAATGGGGCGTACCCCTAATGCCCTGAGAGCTTTGGTCAATGGTTTTGTGGAATTTATGGCAACATTAGACCTGTGTACTAATTTCAAGAAATCATTTTTAATGTCATGTGGGACTAAGAAGTATTCTAACCTTTCCATCGTATCTAACTCTATCAGATTGTCTAGCACCAGCACTTTTCCGTATCTGGGCCAGGTTTTTGCATCTAACGGTTTATGGAATGATCACATTGCCCACTGTAATAGGAAATTTACTAATTCCATTAATACAATTCTCAGGCTACCCAAACTCAAAAACACAGAGGTAGTGCCTGCTATTGTCAAAATTTACAGACAACAATGTATTCCAACCGTTACGTACGGTGCAGAGGTATGGGGGAACACTGCCAGCTCACCTATCCAACGAGAAATGAACAGGTTTTGTCGCAAAATATTGGGTGCCCCATTTTCCTCATCTACATATGCTTGCCATAGCGAGCTCCATTTATCTTATATAGAGGACTTTATTAAGGCACGCCCGACATTATTCTGGCTTAGGATCTGGAAAAACCTGGCTGCACAACTGACTAGGGAAATTATCTCGGATTGTTTAAAATGTGACAGAGGGCTGGTCATATCATGGTTGGCCGGAGTCCACAAAAGCTTAATTAGCCTGAACTTGGAACATCTTTTTATAAACCCTTTAGCCCACAACCCTCTAAGCATTAAAACTGTGGAAAAATACTCTATGCATCCTATAAAGAAACTAGGCTAGCAGCTGAATGTAATAAAACCTCCGATGCTAGATATATGCGAATAGAGCATGTATCCACAGTTATGCCTAAATATCTTTTAAAACCTGTTGGCTGTTTGGAACGGGGTTTATTCTTCAGGCTAAGGACTGACACCATGAAATATTTACTGTCTTTTCCTACTGGCTATTCTTTGAACCTTGATCATACCCCCTGTCCATGTACCCTCAATCTGAAACAATCAATGTTACATTTCTGATTTTTTTGTTCCTTTTATTTACCGCTCACGAAAAAATTTCTGATTCCGTATTTTAAATCCCGATGCGTAACTGATTATAAAATAGCCTATGAGTTGATGCTTGCAATTGACAATGATGAATTATGTTTCCGAGTTGGATCTTTTTTAAAAATGGCTGTACATTTTCGTAATTCTATGAATTCGGACTAATTTCTTTTATGTTTAATTGTAAATAATGTATTTTTAACTGCACTTTTATGGATATGTTGTTTTTATCCGAATAAAGTTCATATTGATTGATTGATTGAATAATATTGTGATAGTTATAGTAAAAGAATAATTGAAGTGTTGAAACAACTTTGTGTTTCGAATCCCAAACTCTGTTCAACATCCCCTGATTAGTTCACTTACCATCGCTGTTCCTAAAAAAAAAAATTGCAACATTGGCTCTCAAGTGTAAAAATATCTCGTTCTCACATAAAGCGCGCTCTGATGTCTTTCGGCCAGGTTTGCGCTATATAAAACTCCACTTAAATGTTTTACTTTCAACACAAATTAAAATGCGTTCTGTGTCTCACCTGCTTCTACAATAGTTGGCTCAAACAAAAAAAAAAAAAAGCTTCTAAAGATGGTGTGCACATCTGCAGAGAGGTTCTAAGTATAAGGAGACAGGTTGTCTTTGCAAATGTTTGATGACCGTTAAGTTAATTCTTGCACTGTTCACCTGGTGCAGTCCCTTTTCTGTTTCTTTTATCTACTTGCATTGTATCACCCTTCTGCGACGTTACCGCCCTTCTATTTCTGGTACTTTTCGGCAGTTTTAAGATCTTCTTAGAGTTTCTCGTTGCTCAAATAGGGGTAATTTGTGATATTTATATGTTTCCCTTGTCTTCATTGCTTGATTTTGCTCGTGCAAAAGTGTCACTCATAATCGTTGAATGTCACTCATAATTACACTAATTATGAAAATGTCACACATAGCAATCTAAAACCTTGGCAGCTATGACAGTGACATTGATAAGACTGTGTTAGCTTAATAATTGGTTAAGTGAATTAGAACTACAACCCCCAAAATGCACTTCAATTTTAATTAGGTGCTAAAAAATGCAAACGAACTTGTGAAACTTAGTCACCTTTTGACATTACTACTGTAAATGGTTTGAGCTTTAAAAGTTGTTTCTGCGTTTTTCAGACAATTTAATTTAAATATTTTACATTCATATTTTTATTTTCATGCTGCAATACGTTATTAATTGAACTACATATAAAGCTCTTTGCTTTACAATGGATAATAAATGTTTCTCCTCTATGTGCTCGTTCACTTTTGTAACCTATTTTCATCATTATGTGGAACTCCAGTTCTTTCAGGCTTTCGTCTTTCTTCTTTTGGTCTTCTGTTGATGGGCATTGGGCTTGTTCTGTCAAACAGCGTTGTGTTGGGCTCTTTTTGGGCTCCATTTTGTACGACTTGGGCTGCAAAGTTTCCTTTGCTCTGCTGCGCCTGCGCAGTGTTTTCAATTGAAAAGGAAGAGCGGTAAACTTGGTGGAGGAAGAGCATGAAACTGGAGAACATTTCTATGCTGTGTCCATCACCAGAAATGCTAAGGTTCGGGATTGGCAGGGAAGTAACTTCAGTGAGATTGTCCGTTTGGCTGGGGAGCCTGTGCCTTAAGAGACTGAGACAGGAGTGAAGCACAGAGGCTGCTATTGGCATCGGGGCAGCGAGAGGTACTTTTTAAAAATATAATTTTACCTTCAAATCCCACGCCTACTCACTCCGACACCTTCTCACTTTTGCTGTGCAGCGCGGCCGCCATTGTGTGCCTACTATGATAAGCCCTGGAGAGCTGGAGACGGACCCAGGTCAAACACGATTACTTTAGAAGCCATCCCACAGTCATTGGAAGATCATCAACTTGAGCCACATGATTTGAAGATGAAATTGAAAATGAGTATCTGATGAGTTCACAAGATGTTATTAAGGCTGATGATTTCAGGATGACTTGAAAATGATTATACGATGAATTCACAAGGTGTGACTGTTTCTGATGATTTGAGGATGACTTGAAACTGAGTGCCTGATTACTTCACAAGATGCATTGCTACTGGTGGTTTTAGGATTGTTTGAAAATGGCTGTTGGATAACTTGACTAGAACCACAGTCTTCTAATTAAAAAGACTGGTTCATAATAATTTTAAGATGATTTGTTGATTGCTTCAGGTACACGTCCAACATTTTAGTTTCTTTATTTCTTTTTAGAGACATTCAACCCTTTGGAAGATTTCAGAATCTTCTTTATACTGCATAATGAACACCATTTACATATTACTGCATTTTCAACTCTGCAATTAAACTTACAGTGCATCCATTAGCGGAGACTTCAATGCTAGAAGGCCTGGGTGCTATGCCAATAACTCTAACACAAACAAATGCGAGACCAATTGCATTTTCAATATAGCGCTACTCATCCCAATGCAAAGTGTTAGAGCACTTAACATAACATACACATTATCTATGCAAAATAAATCAAGTAAGTGTGGAAATCAATGTAATTTACATATCAGAGCACTATTGCATAATTAAGTGGTATTTTTATGCTCACAATATTGTATGAAATGCACACCATGTGTGTTGTGATATCATGAATAACAAACCCAAAGAAGGTAGCAACAAAATAGAGGTTCAACCATCCCATCCCCCAAGAACAGTGGGGATTTTGCGTCAGGATTGCGCCACTTTTTTGGCACAACCCGACTCCAAATCTCATTTGTTAAATATTATAATGCACTTAAATGTACTCATGATACACCTGATAAATATATATGTGAGATTTTAGTATCTCATATCACTTCTTGTGAGGTCACTTACTGTGATGCCACGTGGAATGTCACGCGTCGTGACGTCATGTGCTGTGATGGCACACGCCATGATGTCACTTGCATACTGCCTAACTTGGTCAGTCCCCCCACTTCTTTTTATAGGACGTGTGTCCTGCATACACCATAGCTAGTGCGTTTCCCAGGTCCACATATGAGGCACTCATCTAGTCCTGATCTTAGCTCTTCATTTTGGACTCGTAGGCCTGATTTTATAGAGGCAAAAACAGGGCTACAGATCTTGTGATGAAAGTTGATGGTCTCTGTGAGTTTCTCGCGAAACTTCAGAGCTCTGGAACTTGCTATTCTGTCTCTTTTATCAGAGAAGCCTGTAGTGGAGAGGCCAATAACTGTAAGGGAAGGAAGTCTCAGCGCTCCTGTAAGCAGTCTAGTCAAGTGTCATTCATGTCACTGCATTTGGTCTGTTTTTAGCACTATATAATGATTAGACGGCTCAGTTTCTTTCTGGCCGTCACATATGTTTCCATATCCAAAGTGAAATCTATTTCATTTGTGTGCAAATTGCAAACCTAAATGCTTCTTTCATTAAAATAAGCACAATAACCCCGTTGGTTCCTTTTACACTAATATCATTATTGCTGTGAAATACAGATAGAAATCACGATGTCATACAGATGGGCACATTTATTGTTGAAACGGAGACATCAGTGATTTGCTCAGAATGACTGGATATTGAGCTGACGCCGAGACTCGAACTCGATTCCCAAGCTTCGAAGCAGACGCTGTAGCTGGTATGCCACATCCTCTCTCTGTTGTTTAAAAAAATATAAAGGAGTTGTTGTCCGTATGTAAATAAATTAAGTTAGAGTAGGAAGGTCCAGTAACACGGGTAAACAAATAAAAATGCAGCACATGCTGCCATGCAACCAGATATGAAAGAAATACCTGTACAATTTTGACACCGGGCTGCCTCTATAATCAAACATGAATTAATCTAAATGCAAGTAGTTACAAAACATAAAACAAGCATTGAAAATGCAATAGGTCTCGCCTTTGATTAAGTTAAAGCCATTTGCTTTGCTAATCGTATTGTATAGCAAAGCAAATGGCTTTAACTTAATAAAAGCCGAGACCTATTGCATTTTCAATGCTTGTTTCAGAATGTTAGGAGTGAACTGAAAGGTTTTATTTTTCTCAAGCAAAGTGAAGAAGTGAAGGAAGAGAGCGGGGAAGTCGGAACCAAGGCAGAGGGGGACAGTGACACACGTGGGTCAGGCGTCGAGGGAGGGGAAACGAAACCTAGAGGAGAGAGACGTACACACATAGAAGTGGAGAGGGAATAGAGGGTGAGATGGAAACCAGGGCAACGGGAGGGAGATATACACAAGGGGTAAGAAGTAGAGGAAGATAGTGGGGGAGAAGGAAACAAGGGCAAAGGGAGAGACACACACAAGGATTAGAAGGGGAGTGAGCGAGAGAGAGAAGGAAACAAGGGCAGAGAGAGAGAAACGCATGAAGGTCAGAAGGGGAGAAAGAGACAGGGGAGGTGGAAACAAGGGCAGAGAGAGACACACAGGGAAGTGGAGCGAGATAGTGAGTGGGAGGGGAACAAGGGCAGTGGGAGAGACGCACATAGAGGTCAGAAAGGGAGAAAGAAACTGGGCAGAGAGAGATACACAGGTGTTCAGAAGTGGGGGAAGAAAGCGAGGGGGAGACGGAAACAAGAGCAGAGAGAGTGACACGCAAGGGGGTCAGGCGTGGAGCCAGATAGCGAGGGGGCGACGGAATTTAGGGAAGGGAGACGTAAACACACACGGAGTCAGAAGTGGAGCGGAATAGAGGGTGAGATGGAAACCAGGGCCGCGGGAGGAAGATGTGCACATGCGGTCAGAAGTGGAACGAGATAGAGAGGGGTGAAGGAAGCAAGGGCAGAGGGGAGAGAGATACACATATAGGGGGCTCAGAAGGGGAGCGAGAGAGGTGGGGGAAACAAGGGCTGAGAGAGCGAGAAGCTGGCAGGAAGGGCAGATGTGGCTAGCGAGATGGGCGAGGAGGCTCAGGGGGTGCATGCTAGTGGGAGAGGGCACAGAAGGAGAGGCCGCGGCGGGTGACCCTCGCCACAGTGGCATGGCAGGGGTGCCCTTATAAACAACCTTCCCTTCAGCTGCCAAGAGCGTCCATGATCTCGGGGTCTGGGAGGGATGTTTTCTGTTCTCTATTTAAAGGGACTCCATGTGCCTTGCTTATGCCAGAGCGCTCACACACCCTGCGTGGCGCTATACTGTATTCGGAATGTTCCGAAATGCACGCACTCTCTCTTGGTTGCACTGAAACCTGCCAGCGGGGCTGCAGGACCTCATCTGCATAATCAAGCTTCCTGCTGCGGGGCTGCTCCAGTGACGGGCCGCTTTAGATTCATACATCCAGAGCGTTTCTTAAAATGTCTTCAGCTTCGGGGCCCGTCTAGGGCCCGACCTCGGCATCACGCAAGGAGAGGCGAGCCAGGGACGGATATAATGAGAACACGAAATGGAGGATGAAAACCAAATATTCGCACATATAAACATGTACTGAGGACGGAGCATCCAACGTACTGACGAGCACGCAAGTTTGATTTTGGGTGGGGGGAAGGGAGGAGCGGGTACAATTGCCAATGAAGAGCCAGCTTGTAGCACACCCGCTTCACGGCTGTTTTGAAGTCTTTTCTTATCTGCTTGTAAGCAGATAAGAAAAGTAGAAGCAAGTTTAAGGGGAAAAAAAATCTGAAGGAAGCCGTTTAGCGTGAGAGAGTTGTGTTAGATCTAAATCTTGAAACAGGTAAGCTAGGTTCAACAAGCATTGGCCGCACGCACGCCTCGCGCTTAAAGTTAAAAACAAACAAAAAAAAAAGACAAGCCCGGTGGAGCGTGGCGCGCGCGCGCTTGGGGGCGGGGGAGCGGACTCTTTGAAGTGCTCCCAAAAGGCGGATTGCATGGCGGCACGATGCGCGTGATTGTGCGTGTGCTAGCCATGCAATCCGCTTTTTGGGAGCACTTTTCAAACCCGCTCTCTATAGTCTCGCTTGCGATCGCTTACGCGATAGCAAGGTCGAGACCTAAAAAAGCTGACACATGGTGACAAAATCAATAAAGATTTCTCATCCGATTACACTTTTGAAACACAGTCCGTCTGGGGTTGGCAGGGTGAAAAGGGGCGGGGCAGGTTGGCGAAGAGCCCCCTTGTGTGGTTTCAAGCCTTTAGGTGTACTCCTGCACCTTATCTGACTTTAAAGCGCTCACAGCTCTGTTTCAGAGATCTGGGCGCTACAGGAAGGAGTCAGGCATGCTGGAGGGTGGTAAATAAATACGAGGCTGCTTTCCTATATCAAAAAGTACATTTGCTTTAACTGTAAGGATAGTCATCACTGCCGTAAACTGTAAATCAGTCTGTTTTAGTTGCTGTATTTGTAGCTATTACCCATTATTCACTTTTTTCGCTTAATATTTTAAAATTTTAAGGAGATGAAGTTTGCAGCCTTATAGACAGAATGACATGAGTACCAGTGGATTAGACAAATACATTGCTTTCTAAATTTTGTTATGGTGAAATTAAGTGATTTTCACAGAATCACAGGATGTTGAGCCTCCCGCGGAGACTCAGACACTGTCCCCAGCTTCAAAGTCGGCCGCTGTCTACACCCTCTTTCATTCCTTGCTTGCATCAATTCCCCCAGCCCCTCCTGCCTCGGAGTAGCACTACAGGCTACCTTTGGGCTAATTTTGGTGGCATCCAGGCCTACCATGCCGCAGCTGGCCCTGGTTGGAACGGAAGCGGAAGCCGAGTTGTACTAGTCTGTGGACTGGCCGAGTGAGGAGACTAACGTGCTGCTGCACCGGAGTGTGTGCACACGGATCGGGCTGCACTTGGAAAGAAGAAAAGTGCTCAATTTCTTTGGTATTTTTTTTGTGGGGCTGACCCTCAGCCCCACGAAAAAAATGAGACGTGGAAGTGAGGTGGGTGTGATTTTCTACCTCTCCTCCACTTTGGAGTACTTTGCCCCGCTGTTGTTTGAAAGGCGGGAGCCCGCCATTGTTTAAGATGCGGCGCTGTAAGGTCCCAAGCAAAATAAATGTGCAAAATCCATATGGAACCAAGTAATCTGCGTTGTAGGCAGAAAAACATTGCTGCATACTTGGATTAGCTCTATGCACAGTGTGGGGTCAATCTGCCGGCTGCTGGCCCCTAGCGTTTTAGCTGTACCAAGGTGATTCCATTCACGGTGATTGCCGCGGTAGGTGGTGGGGGGGGGTGAGGGTGGACCACGGGCCAGGCAGAGCCTGCCTGGCACCCTGCTGCAAGGAGTCCCCGTGTCTTTGTACGCGATGCAGGCTCTTATGACATGTTGTGTCCAGTGATGGAAGATTTAATTCAGAGTCTTTTCCAATTCTAGCGCCCACATATGGGGTACATTCTAGCGTTCTAGAGGCCACATATGCACAGTCATTGTCTAAAGTCGCTTAATCCCCCCCCGGGCGCCCCCCTCCCCATCACATCCTGTTTGGAAGGCCACACACCTGAAGGTTCGCGATAAAAGATTTCTGTATCTAGATGAGTGAGGTGCACATGTAGTTCAGTAAGTGGGTAACTGATGAGCGGGGTGGATGTAAAAGAATGGATGAGAGAAGAAACAAGCCAAGGAATATGAATGCGTGGAAAGACGACTGGATGGACAGAGAAAAGGGTTACAGAGGAAAGGATGAATGGATAGATGAATAAGTGGGTGGCTCAATGGGCAGAGGGCAAGTGGGTGAAGTGACCAGGATGGGCCGAGGGATGAAGGAGTGGGCAGGTGGAAAGGAGAGTATGATGATAAGTAGGTGGCCACTTCATGCTATGGAACAACACACGCATTGCATGAGGCACCCACACTTGTGTTGTCCCATAGCATCATGGCGCCGATATCACAGGCATTGTGGGGCTTTGTGGGTATTTTACTGCACTTGACATCATGTGCATTTCACAGCACATGATCTTGTGAGTATTTAAAGGCCCAAAACCTACTAGGCCTTTTGTGGCAATGAGTATTTCATTACAAAGAACTTGAGGGCAGTGTATGGCATTGAACATCGTGGGTATTTCATAACAAAGAATTTGAGGGCATTTTGTGACACTGCCCATGTGCAATTCATGGAACACGGCCCTATGTGTTTACAAGCACATAAAATCATATGTGTGCAATAGGAAGGACCTAAAGAGTACATCGCAGCAGTGCCTCATTGACATTTCATAGCACAGCACCTCCGAGCACTTCAGGGCTGAGGGCCGTATATGCACTTTACGGGACAGGAAGACAGTTCCAGTCCATGGCTCATGATGTGTGTGGTCTTTCATGGGACAAGACATCTTAGACATCTCATGGCCCAAAATTCGGTGGGCATTTAGTACCCACAGATAACATGAGACTGTTACGGCATGTGGTCTTGGGGTCATTTCACCGCACAGGCTCTCGTTGCAGGTCATGGTTCAAGATATCTTCTGCATTTCTTGACAGAGGACAGCGTGGGTATTTCTTGAAACAGTTAGGCAGTTGCATGGCCGAGTGCCTCATAACAAATCCTCTGCTTAGGGGATTTCTTAGAACATTATCATGCTGTTTGATGATTTGTCCTGTAGGTCAGTCAGTAAGTCAGTGGTGGGATTTGCAGACATCCACTCCGTGCCCTTGAGGAAACAACAAAACCGTTCACCAATCGATACCGCTATACTGGCTTCCTATGGCCCCACATGAGACATGCCTGATGGAATAAATGAACAATCCTGCCCTGCCAACTGGATTGGTTGAAATACAAACATTGGGATTGGCTGTGGAACCGCCTGAGTGACGAACGTCCAAAGGTTAAAGCACAGCCAATTATCAGATCCGCTCTGCAGGTGGATGGGCTCCTTTTCACTCAACCCCTCTAAGAAAAGGTTTGTTACATGTGGAAGAAAATATAGTAAACTACGAGCATGCTAATAACATCGTAGTTAACAGGCTGGCGACAATAATAAGGGCTGAAATAGAAAACCATTCACCCATCAGATTGCTATCCATAGTGGTTAATATTCTGAACCTAATTCCACCACAAATGACCCGGTGACCCCCCCTCCCGATGAAGGTGCCACTGAGGGGAACCCCTTCCATTCTCCAAAGGGGCCTTGCAGGCTCTGCCTGAAAGCGAAACTAAGGGCATATGTACAAGGAAATGGTCGCAGCGCTGCAGCAAATTTTGCAGCGGCATGCCATTTAAAAAATGCAGGGATGTGCCATATTTACAAGAACAGGGCGCACCCCTGTGTTTTCCCTTGCGCTGGCATTACAAATAGCACCTTGCACTAATCCACACAACCCTTATGGTGATTTTAGTTGTCTTAGACAACCATAGAAAGCTCTCTAAGTGGTAGCTGTGGAGAGCAATCCAGAAGGAGTGTCAAGCAGCTTGTTTTACCAGAACTAATCACATAGTGTAGGTTAAACAAAAAAGAACAACACAGTGTAGTTATAAAAATAGTTATCATTATTATACACACTCACTAACACATTGTTATATTTCTTACCCGGAGATATCAACACAATACACACAATATTTCAAATTAAAAATAGGTAATTAAGCACAAATACACAATGGTCTCCAGGGGAAGACTAAACCATATACTAAAGAAGTGGAATGCGAACTACTCTGCTCCTTTTGAGTTACCCAGTAAAGTTAGGCCTTGCACAGCCTTCATCACACTGCCCCCAAATTTTGTTGCCAGAGGTCTGCATCCTCAGCCACAGAATGTCCAAGCATTGCAAAATCCAGAAATCTTCAGCATCCCTATTATCAGCACCAGCACCAATTTTTTAATAAATGTTTTTATTTATAAAGTTTTATATAGCGCAGACTTGACCCCAATAGGGTGTCGGAGCACTTTACAATTGGTTAGGCAAGACAAAAATATTACAACCAAGCTCCAAATGCTGTCAATAGCCATTGCAAATTGGGAGGAGTTCCATGAGTTAATCACCCAGCCGACGAACGGCAGGTGCGAGCCCAGGTTGGGACATTGGTCAGTTACATTTTATATGCTGATCCAGAGCGTTCTAGTGTAGATATTTGTTCATCAGAAACAGTTTGACTTCTTTTTTGAATGAGGTGATTGATGGATTCAGTCTGATATCAGGGGAAAGGGAGTTACAGATTCTGGGGGCCATTCCAGAGCACTTTCGGTTGTAGATTTTTCCCCCCCAAAATTTCTGTGTTTCTGTGTTTTTAACAGTAAGGTACTGGCACTCCTAGAGGATCTGCAGCCACTGGACAGTTCCAGTTTGTCAGCTATGTACTTCGGTGTGTTAAAATGCAGTGCTTTATGTGTCAAGCAAGCAACTTTCAGCTGTATCCTTGCATCATAAGCGAGCCAGTTTAGTGTCTTCAAATCTGGAGTGATGTGTTTATTTTTTTGGGATCCAGTGATGAGTCTTGCAGCAGAATTAAGGGTCGCATTTAGTGAAACCAGTTTGGATCTAGGCAGACCAAACAAGGTAGAACCTCCATATTCTAACCTGGGGATTACTAGAGCTTGAACAGTTGTTTTGAAGTCGAAGAGGAGGGAGTGTTTTATTCTTCTTAGAATGCTAATTTGAAGGTCGGCTCCTTTGATGGCTGTGCTGATGTGCTCTTGCCTGTTGAGATTCTTGTTGAGTGCAATTCCCAGTGATCTTGTTCTATTTATAACTTGGGAAGGCAATTGAAGGCAGTTCGATGTTTCATCCAATCTTTGATGTCGAAGGGTCCCTTTGTTGGGGTGATTAAGAGCAATTCCGTTTTGAGCGAGTTGAGTTTGAGGTGGTTTCTTGTCATCCAGTTTTGGGAGTTGGCTTGGAGCAACCTATCAGTTGCTCCAAGCCTCACCAATTGCACTCTTGTCCCCAGCACCCTGCACAGCTCAAGGGTCCATATCATTTTAAAACCTGTTGATCCTAGACTCTTCCTACACCTTATGCATGCCCCCAGGAGATTCAGTGGTGACACCCCAACCTCAGCCTATCCAGTTGTTCTTGCTCCTCATCACTCATAACCCATGTCACTCAGCCAGATCATTTTACCAGCCATGCCAATACCCACCCCTGGATACCTTTCATCTCGTGGTCACTGTACCCTTTAATGACATCCAGCTTTATCACCGTCACCTAGAAAACCATTGCGCCTGCACTGTTTAACCTCTGGCCCAGTACACTATAGCCCTACAGTAATACTCGTCCATAGTACTAGAAGCATATCATCCAACGCCACCCCAGCAACCTTACACCAAGCAGTTTGTGGCCGCACCAATACTGCCAACCATACTCAGCCCAAGCACTTGCTTAAGGTCATTATAAAACATCATGTCACCTTGACACACATTTGTTTCTTGGCTTTACTTTTACAAATTGTTCACTTTGTTTGTACAATTTGTTCGCTAAAATGAATCCAAGACTGTAACTCTCGAAATACTTTGATGTGTTAAATAAAGCCTAGGACTCCACATGAGATGTTCCTGTAATATAGTTTCATTTCATAAACCTGATGCAACCTGCATGGCACTCCTTCCTCCAGCATCACATGGCTCTCAATCACTATACCTTGTCAATCTTCCCCGCACAGAGAACTAGCTCCTTTGCATATAATACATGCTTCACTAACATTTACACTAAGCTGCAGTAATTAACAAAACCACTCAATATCCCTCTGTTTTGCCAGACCCTACTCAAAGCCACTGTGTTTCTTGCTCACTATTCCATCACCCACTCACAACACATCCTAGTAACACTACTCACCACTAAACACTTTTCTTTTTATACGCTGCTGCTGGTAAATATTTGAGAATCAACAGGCAACTGTATTTCCATTATCTCAAGAAATTGAAAATCTATGTAGGGGTCACTGGAATTATGCAGCTGAAGAGGACCGAATCATGGGGCATAGTTCACTAAATTATGTGACTAGAAAAGGCAGATTTTGTAGACGAATGCAGCACATTTTGTGACATATTTTTGCATTTATTATTTAGGCATTTTTATTGTTGTTGACACTGGCTTAGCAAAGGTTTTACTCCATTAGTACTACTTTAAAACTCAAATACAGCAATAGGGGATACAGAAAGGTGACCCATCAACCTTCAAAAAAGGACTTTCGCTATGCAGCAACAGATTAGTAACTCTGCTCTATGCCACTTCACTGTATGCCACTCTACGCGACTCCACTCTGTCACTCCCATACATGACACTATCTGCCACTCCATTCTACAACACTCTATTCCACTCTTCGCAATTCCACACTGCAACACTCCACACCACTAGCTAGTGCACAGCATGGCTAAAACACATTGGGAAAGCCAATACTCTTCCATAGGCAAATATCATTGAAATGTCATATCAAACACTTTTGTGTCCAACTGCATTTCCTTTAAAAAAATGTTCAAGTCAATGCCATAAACGCCTTGTACAAACGTGTTTAGAGAATTGTTTTTATAAGTTCTAACATTAATGGAGTCTGGTGGACAATCAACACAGGAGGAATTAGAACAATTACTTTTTATCTGACAACTAATTGAATTTTGCACAACCTGAAAACAAATAGTGGTGATCCTGTCTTATCATGGACCAAGTGAGAGTTCAGTCAGGTTCTCGATAAGTCAACTGGCCCTCTACTTGCAGGAGGAGGGATCTCCTGGTACAATCCTGTGTATGTTTGGGTCGGCTCCTTTGCTTTGTGCTTCTCCTACGATCTCTTGCTCCGGTCTTCTCACATACCATAATTATAAAATGCGTACTAAATGCATGACTAATGAGTTTGTAACAGGCGTATTAGAATCATTGACTCCCAAGACATGTAACACATAAAATGTAGTCCAAAAGCCATCATTAAAAGAAGCCTTGTGCAAGCAACCAAATGAATAAAATTGCTATAAATTAATCAGAATTAATGCGACTAGTGTTCAATTGACATTCACTTTGAATTCTGCTAGTCTTACTTACCTCTTGACAGTCATTGCCATTGTTCTTCAGATATTGTTCACAAAGATACCACTAATCTTCAATTAGCGGTCACAATAAATGAGACTAGCCTTCATTTTGCTCTTGATCATAGCACAATAGTGTTCAATTAACATTCACTTTAAATTCTGCTAGTCTTACTTGAGTCTTCACAATCATTGCCGTTAGTACTCAGATATTGCTCACAAAGAATACCACTAGTCTTCAAACAGTGGTCACAATCAATGAGACTAGCCTTCATTTTGCTCTTGAAATAGCACAATAGCTGCAAATAAACCCTACAAGAATACTACTAAGCTTCAAATACTATTCTTCTGGAATACTACTAGTCTTCTTTTAGCAATCAATAGAAGTGTTCATCATGTATTTGAAGGGTAGTTGAGTAGAACTAGTATTTCCTCATTTGCATATTTCGGCTTGTGGGCATACTACATAGTCTTCATGCGTACTAAATAAATACTATATTTTAATAGTAAATTAATACCGCTGTAAACACTGGAATCACACTAAGTGAAGATCTTCCATTTTGGTGAGGGATGCTATCCTGTTTTAGGTTTAAACCTATAATAACGGATAAAACACCAAACAAAAGGGAAATAGCCCTCATCCACGTAAACATACAAACACTAAAAAAAAACAACTGCACAACCACAAACTAAATGACATTCAAAGAAAGAAAAGGGAGAGTGAAAGAGTCATTTTTATTTCTTCCTCAAAGGGCCAATACAATGTAACTTTGTTATACAAGGTAGCAACAAGAAAGCAAGAAAGACTGGGCTAACATTATTCTGCTTGAGTTTTGCTGTTTAGGGATGTCTCAAAAATATTGTTTCTTCCTCCTTTTTTCTGTTTTGTGGTCTTTTTTCTACAGATGCTTAGAAGCATGTTTTAGGTCTTATTTAATTAGTTTAGGAACTGTAAAGAATCAGAAAATATAAAAAATCATATTTGATATTTTGGCTACACTTGATTCTTTCACTGCTAGGTAAAATGGCTGGTTTCATAAGAATCTTTCCCAATATGTACTATCACATTTACCCACAGGGAATTGGTGAGTCAGTATTGATAGGAAGTGAATTGCCAAACACTCCAGGATTTAAGCATTCAATGCAAGATGTAGTGACAGGTATATATGAAAAGAGTGCTGTCACCAAGCACCTGAGATAGTGGTGAAAACATGACACACGACTTTTGGAAAACATGGAATGCTGCTGCAACACGTTTTTATCAAGTTCAACAAAGATTGGAGTGATATTGTTTGTATTTGCAGTGATTCAGCTACGTATATGAAAAAGTTGTGTGATGACCTGTCAAAACTGATACCTGAGCTGAAGTGCTTCCCTGTAATAGATCCTTGCCACCTGCTGGATGGTATGCTGAAGAGCATCTTTACAAACTTCAGATTTATTGAAGAATGCTACTGACTTTGTAGTCCATTCTGGTGCACTGTTTACTTATGTGCGGGAACTAAAACGCAAATATTTCTCATTTTGTGCCTTGTGTGGCATCAAAGAAAGAGTCATCTCAACTGAGTAATTTAGCAGGTGGTTCTCATTCCTAGAGTCCGTGAATGCTATATTATCCATGTAGCAACCGTTAACAGAATTTTTGCTGAGTGGTAATGTCAAAGGCAAGAAATGTGAGGATCTTCGGTCGAATATTGATAATGATGTGGAAAAAGTTCACTCTACTGCATTCTTAGATTTTTACAGGAAAACATGACTGCTGTAGTGCACATAATCAAAATACTAGAGCCAGAAAACACCCCTGTCTACCAAGTGTTCAGCGTAATTGTCGTTGATGTGAAACATCTCCTTGAGAGTAGGCTGGGCAACACTTTTAGTGACTTTGGCACTGCTAAATGTTCCATATTAGAAGGCTTGATACTTGGTAAGCAAAGAAATGCTGAGGAGCAATTCAGGAAATTTTATTTTGCAATGCATGAGAAATGGCTAGCAATTATGCATGAAAATGTCCCTTCAACAACCATGGCATTTGAAGTCAATGAAGCCTCACTGTGGTACTCTGCACAAGTTCTAAATCCTTTCCGTAAATGGGAATTTTCTCAGGACTTGGAAAAGTACTGCTTCATTTTTGACAACTTCAATAACTCTGAGGGCATATGCTCCTAGTTCAGCTCATATGTTGCAGAACCTGTCCCAGAAAATCGCAATCTTCAGTTGCACCATCATTTGCATGGAAAGCTATGTCAGTGGCCAGAGTTAGCAAATTGTGTCCTGGCTGTTTTGGCGCTGCCTGTCTCAAGTGCCAATGTTGAGAGGGCCTTTTCACAGATAAAAGTTTACATGGGAAGGAAAGAGCAAGCGCACATGACCAAAGACTCACTGAAGAAGTACTGTATGGCATACTACAATAAGACTGATTTGTAAAAATGTATTTGTACCTTATATACACTGTACATACACTGTCTATATTTCATGCACTATCAGTGCAGAAAGCAAGCTATGATAACAGCAAAACGTTCAGTAAACACATGCGACCACAGTTTTTAAGGCATTGAAATCACTAGAAAATACAGAAAAAACCCCATCAGAATTTACCAAAAATAGAAATTGAAAACAGGAAAGCCTAAGTATAATTCATCATGTCATGTCAAATAACATAAATAACCTAGCTGAATTTCTTGGTCTTCCTGTGCCGCAAAATCTTGGAAGCCCTGTCATTTTTGTATGGTTACCTGTGACATATGGGCAGTGATACCAATGCCTTTAGTACAATAAAATCACTCAAACTGTACATATAAAACAGTGGCAGTTGCCACTGTGTAGTTATAGTTAGGTCAAAGTTTCCATAGGATGAGCATTCTTTATTTCACTAATAACTTTGGTGCTGTTTGACAAGTATACACTAAACTTTCCCAAAAATGTTCCTCAAACCAAGGTCCATCATGGAAAGTTTTGCACTCAGGAACATGTTGACTGTATCTTAAAAATGAACAAAATAAATTGTGTATAGGCTGGTTGAGCACACCCTGGATTCCAGCAGCAGCATTCAATGGCTGCCACAACAAGGAGAACATGCTGTGGATGCCATTAATGAACTCAAGGGCATGGTCCTCACTTAAATGCAATGTAGTGACTGCCAGATTTCGAGGATCACAAAAAGAAACATATAAAAGTATGATAAAAGACTTTAGTCACCATATCAATCATTTGTTGGTGTTCTTATACTATCTAGAAATTCTGGTGAGTTCCTTGGTGATTTTATGCTGTGAAAAATGGTGACCGTCAGCTAGGATTTGATGAAACATATTTTGAGAGAAAACTGTTTTTCCCTCATGATTTTCTCATAGAGATTATGTAAAGTCCTCCAGAAGTTAAAATGAGAACAAATGTCCTATAGGTTCGCACTCTCTTTCTCAGCCCTGTGAGAATAAATTCTGATATACAGATTGAAACATGTACTTCCAACAGCAGCAGCAGACTATCAGTTGATTTCCCAGTGTTCTACTGCCACTTCCAATAGTGCTTTAATGAACAACTAGAGCTGTAAAATTTGGTATTTGTGACAAAAGTGTGGCACAGCTTAATGCCATCTTGATAGAATCAAAGTTGTAAAAGTTAAAGGAATTTGTTACACAGGACATTGCAGTAAATTATCAAAATGAGAGGTTTCTTTTTGTCATAGAAATTATAGTAAGCAGTCTAGAAAGCTAATATGAGGGCATATTTTCTTTGAGTTCTCAAATATCATCTTCATCCATGTCAGGAAAGCATTTTGAAATGCAGAGAGAAACACGTACTTCTAACGTCAGCAGCAGACTCTCAGTAAACGCTCTAGTGATCAACTGCTACTTCACCACGGAGTTCTGATGAACAACTCGTGCTAACAGTCTGGTCTTATGACAAAAGTTTGGCAAACCTAATCTTTGGGGTGATTTGTCAAGCGGGGGCCGAGAAAAAGGGGTGTCCCAAAACGCTTTTTCCCCATTGAATGTCTATGCGGATTTTGCCGTTTTTAAACACAGCTACATCCTGAACCGCTGAACGGAAGTTCATCGAATTTTGCAGAAAGGTAGATCTTGATCTAGAAAGAGACATTTTTGTAATTTGGTGTACAGCTGTTCAGTAGTTTAGGAGTTATTGGAGGAAGAAATGTATAAATATCTGGGGATGCTGATCCTTTGCGCATCCACCCAAGGGGATCCATGGATCTGAGGGAAAATCAAAGCTCTGATTGGCTGGCAACAACCTGACAGGAAAGTTGCAGCTGCCATTTTGTTTGTCGCTTGGACAGGGGAAGGGAAAAATAAAGTTTGAAAACACATAAGGGGTCAGGATACAGGTACTCTGACCCCATAGAGTGCATGGAAGGACCCCGCTGGGGCAAGAAACTGCACAAAGTATTTTTTGGGGCTTTCATGAGGATTGAGGATGTACGAAACCCCCGCAGTGGTCAGTGCCACCCCCAGTGTAAGTATGCGGTGGAACGGCAGATCTGAAGCACAATACAAAAAATACACCCACTTAAATACCAAACCTGAGCCACACACTGCCAAAGGTCGTGCACGGCTTAGGGTTGGGTTCATGCAGGGGGTTGATTGCAGGGCATGGTCACAGGCCAGGCCCTGCTGCCAACCCCCACCTCGCACAGCCAAAGGCCAAGCGAGGTGTTAGTTGTATTAACGTACACTAGTTATGTATTACTTCACATTAAAAAACCATTGAAATGCACCGAAAAATCCAAAGGTTACAGGGACATCATAGTTAGGTTCACATTTTACCTATACGAAATCATAGAAATTAAGCAGGTATAGTTATAATTACACTTATCTCAAGACACTATAACTTGTGCTGCTGTGTAATTTTAGGCCATGAGTTATAGTTTCTTACCATAAGTCTAACCTTAAGTACAATTATAACTGCTGAATTTCTAATCACCCAGAGCTGCCACCGAATGGACAACAACAAACACAACATTTTGCGGAATGTACAAAGTACTTGTACAGAATGTTCCTAGGCCAGATAATATGCCTATGAAGAGATGTAAATGTAAGCAAACCATTTCTGAGTACATTATCTCATGAGGTCAGGCAAGCAAATGTGTTTCAAAAGTCATTGTCTAAAAAGTTGCCAATTTTAAACGTGAGCATGTAAAATGGAAGTGTTTGCGCCCAGGGCCTATGTAACTTCACGACAGGGGATCCCAATGCCTGGGTTGGATTTTATCAATGGGGCCCCTAGATCCTCAACTGTGAGCCTCCCACCCTCACAAAGATGTGGAGAGTGCCATTGCTCCCCAGAGAAGTCATCCAGGATAACCAACTCTGGATTCAACCAGTAAAGGAGGAAGGGGGAGTGCCTCCAAAGTCCCCCATCTGTGGAGGGCCTGCCCCCTCTCCCCATGCCCATGTTCAAGGGGAGATGATGGCTGTCATGCAACACTACAGCATGCCCACAGGAGCAAGCAGTGAAGAAAAGACTGTCGGATCCAGCAGCTGCACGCAGTAGTGCAAACCGCGAGGGGAGCTTGCCCGGGCAGTCCAGGGTGGGTTTACAGTGCTGCATACATGAAGTACTGCCTTCAGATTGCCCAGGTGGAGGCAGGTACTCCCACCATCCCCAAGAAGCAAGATAACATGAAGAAAATGAAGCTTCTCATTAAACATGCACAAGCTCCAGAGGGAGCTCCCCATAATGTCCTTAGGGGCTGATATGGACCAAGACTTTTGTTCGACTGCATGTGGTAGTCCAAGGATGGTGGGGCTACCACCAATGGAGGAAAGAGTTTAGGGGAGCTGCAAGAGTGCTGCAGCTCCCCCAAGGGATCCCCAAGGAGTTTTCCTTTTCCACAAAAAGTAAAGACCATTAGTTTACAGGATTGCTGAAAGGAGGGCCAACTTAGCATTTTCTCTCCAAAATCAGGCAGTCCCCAGGTTGTAGCAGGAGCTCTACAGCTGTGAGTGCAGCGCCCTCTACTGGCTAAGTTTATGGCTGCAGTAATTGGGACCTGAAGGTTTCTAATGACAGGTACATATTGTACAGCGCCTCTAGGTGGAGTCTGTAGTTAGATATGGTGTGAACAAAATGTGAAGCCTTCTAGGGGATGTCTTTGTGATTGTGTTTTCATGAATGGAGAACATATACAAAGCACACAGAAACATGGGAAGATCATTTATCAATGCTTTATTTAAATAATAATACTGACAGTGAATTTTTATCAAAGTGCATATGCTCTCGTACCATTTTAAGGTGCAGTCACATATGGCTATTTTTTAATATTGCATCCACACCTAAAATGTTGATGATTTTTGACATGTATCTTGTTGATCTTGACCCTCTTAGACGGTCAGAGGTGATTATGCAATGTCACCAAAAGGTATTTCTATCAGGCGTATGTAAAATTTTAAATTACTTCATAGTATTGTGTAGTGTGTGTAATAAAGGTACTTTTCATTTTTATAAGTAAAAAGCACAGACTCTTTCAATCAGCCTCCCAGCCTAATTCCTATGGAAGACCTTCTGGGGGCCTCTCCATTTTCATCAAACATAGGTGCAAGATTGCAGCTACCCCCCTCTAAGGGAACTTAACGGCAGGGCAAATCGTACTAATTACCGGTCTTTCAATTTCAACCAGGGTCTTTCCTTTGCTTTTAATCAACTGTTACTACAACATAGCTAAAAAATCAAAATCACTGGCAACAGCCCTATTGGTCAAACATCTGGAAGAACTCTTATTGGAATTCGCTTCTGCAGAAGTCCTGTTATTGGGCGATTTTAACATCAGAGACCTAGGATCCAACGCCCATTTAGTCACCACAACTAAAGAGCAAGAAGTCATGATCACCTTTTTAACCAACTACAATTTACTGAGAATCAAATCGCATTGGAACAGGATCCTGGTGCGCATCTGTCTCCAACATTTAAGAACCTTTCGACCATTGACTACATTTTTCTATCCGAAAACCAAAGGAAATGATGGACGGAGTGTTGAACATTGCAAGCACTCACCCCCAGTAAACTGATCTGGTTTTAATCCATCACCGTTCTTTAGCCCACTCTGCCACCCCAGTTCAGACATGGCCATATGCAAATAAGTCTGACCCTGTGCCTCATGGGAACAGTCCAGCCCGAACTGCCAAGCCATGTCTTCCCTGGACCGGAAACAAGCTTCCTAGGACCGGTTTCTGGCATTTCAGCTATCTTCAGCCAGGCTTGCTTGAATCCAGTGGCAAAGTGAGCAAGGGACTCACGTCTGAGCATACCCTGCCAACTTATGGCGAACAAAGCAAAAACCAAAGGAAATGATGGACGGAGAGTTGAACATTGCAAGCACTCACCCCCAGTCAACTGATCTGGGTTTAATCCATCACCGTTCTTTAGCCCACTCTGCCACCCCAGTTCAGACATGGCCATATGCAAATCAGTCTGACCCTGTGCCTCATGGGAACAGTCCAGCCCGAACTGCCAAGCCATGTCTTCCCTGGACCGGAAACAAGCTTCCTAGGACCGGTTTCTGGCATTTCAGCCGTCTTCAGCCAGGCTTGCTTGAATCCAGTGGCAAAGTGAGCAAGGGACTCACGTCTGAGCATACCCTGCCAACTTATGGCGAACAAAGCAAAAACCAAAGGAAATGATGGACGGAGTGTTGAACATTGCAAGCACTCACCTCCAGTCAACTAATCTGGGTTTAATCCATCACCGTTCTTTAGCCCACTCTGCCACCCCAGTTCAGACATGGCCATATGCAAATCAGTCTGACCTTGTGCCTCATGGGAACAGTCCAGCCCGAACTGCCAAGCCATGTCTTCCCTGGACCGGAAACAAGCTTCCTAGGACCGGTTTCTGGCATTTCAGCCGTCTTCAGCCAGGCTTGCTTGAATCCAGTGGAAAAGTGAGCAAGCGACTCACGTCTGAGCATACCCTGCCAACTTATGGCGAACAAAGCAAAAACCAAAGGAAATGATGGACGGAGTGTTGAACATTGCAAGCACTCACCCCCAGTCAACTGATCTGGGTTTAATCCATCACCGTTCTTTAGCCCACTCTGCAACCCCAGTTCAGACATGGCCATATGCAAATAAGTCTGAGCCTGTGCCTCATGGGAACAGTCCAGCCCGAACTGCCAAGCCATGTCTTCCCTGGACCTGAAACAAGCTTCCTAGGACCGGTTTCTGGCATCTCAGCCGTCTTCAGCCAGGCTTGATTGAATCCAGTGGCAAAGTGAGCAAGGGACTCACATCTGAGCATACCCTGCCAACTTATGGCGAACAAAGCGGTACAAAAGGGGTTGGTGAGGGACAGAGAATCAGAACCAATCAAACACTCACACCCAGTCAACAGATCTGGGTTTGATCCATCACCGTTCTTTAACCCACTCTGACACCCCAGTTCAGACATGGCCATATGCAAATAAGTCTGACCCTGTGCCTCATGGGAACAGTCCAGCCCGAACTGCCAAGCCATGCCTTCCCTGGACCGGAAACAAGCTTCCTAGGACCGGTTTCTGGCATTTCAGCCGTCTTCAGCCAGGCTTGCTTGAATCCAGTGGCAAAGTGAGCAAGGGACTCACGTCTGAGCATACCCTGCCAACTTATGGCGAACAAAGCGGTACAAAAGGGGGCTCACTTTGCCACTGGATTCAAGCAAGCCTGGCTGAAGACGGCTGAAATGCCAGAAACCGGTCCTAGGAAGCTTGTTTCCGGTCCAGGGAAGGCATGGCTTGGCAGTTCGGGCTGGACTGTTCCCATGAGGCACAGGGTCAGACTGATTTGCATATGGCCATGTCTGAACTGGGGTGGCAGAGTGGGCTAAAGAACGGTGATGGATCAAACCCAGATCTGTTGACTGGGTGTGAGTGTTTGATTGGTTCTGATGCTCTGTCCCTCACCACCCCCTTTTGTACCGCTTTGTTTGCCATAAGCTGGCAGGGTATGCTCAGACGTGAGTCCCTTGCTCACTTTGCCACTGGATTCAAGCAAGCCTGGCTGAAGACTGCTGAAATGCCAGGAACCGGTCCTAGGAAGCTTGTTTCCGGTCCAGGGAAGGCATGACTTGGCAGTTCGGGCTGGACTGTTCCCATGAGGCACAGGGTCAGACTGATTTGCATATGGCCATGTCTGAACTGGGGTGGCAGAGTGGGCTAAAGAACGGTGATGGATCAAACCCAGATCTGTTGACTGGGTGTGAGTGTTTGGTTGGTTCTGATGCTCTGTCCCTCACCACCCCCTTTTGTACCGCTTTGTTCGCCATAAGTTGGCAGGGTATGCTCAGACGTGAGTCCCTTGCTCACTTTGCCACTGGATTCAAGCAAACCTGGCTGAAGACGGCTGAAATGCCAGAAACCGGTCCTAGGAAGCTTGTTTCCGGTCCAGGGAAGGCATGGCTTGGCAGTTCGGGCTGGACTGTTCCCATGAGGCACAGGGTCAGACTGATTTGCATATGGCCATGTCTGAACTGGGGTGGCAGAGTGGGCTAAAGAACGGTGATGGATCAAATCCAGATCTGTTGACTGGGTGTGAGTGTTTGATTGGTTCTGATGCTCTGTCCCTCACCACCCCCTTTTGTACCGCTTTGTTCGCCATAAGTTGGCAGGGTATGCTCAGACGTGAGTCCCTTGCTCACTTTGCCACTGGATTCAAGCAAGCCTGGCTGAAGACGGCTGAAATGCCAGAAACCGGTGCTAGGAAGCTTGTTTCCGGTCCAGGGAAGGCATGGCTTGGCAGTTCGGGCTGGACTGTTCCCATGAGGCACAGGGTCAGACTGATTTGCATATGGCAATGTCTGAACTGGTGTGGCAGAGTGGGCTAAAGAACGGTGATGGATCAAACCCAGATCTGTTGACTGGGTGTAAGTGTTTGATTGGTTCTGATGCTCTGTCCCTCACCACCCACTTTTGTACCGCTTTGTTCGCCATAAGTTGGCAGGGTATGCTCAGACGTGAGTCCCTTGCTCACTTTGCCACTGGATTCAAGCAAGCCTGGCTGAAGACGGCTGAAATGCCAGAAACCGGTCTTAGGAAGCTTGTTTCCGGTCCAGGGAAGGCATGGCTTGGCAGTTCGGGCTGGACTGTTCCCATGAGGCACAGGGTCAGACTGATTTGCATATGGCCATGTCTGAACTGGGGTGGCAGAGTGGGCTAAAGAACGGTGATGGATCAAACCCAGATCTGTTGACTGGGTGTGAGTGTTTGATTGGTTCTCATGCTCTGTTCCTCACCACCCCCTTTTGTAGCGCTACATTTTTCTATCTCCATCTCTGGCAAGCAAGCTAATCATGATGGAAATCCCGACTCATACCGAGAGTGACCACAACCCTTTGACTGTAACGATGGACCTGCAAGCTCCTGTCACTGCCGAAACAACTGAAGTGGGGCATTCAACACAGGTTGAACTTCACACTCTAGTCAGACAAATTAAATGGGACGCTTTGGTTGCCGATAAGGTGGGCACTTGGCTCATGGGTACAACTCCAAATTTTATTCACAATCTTCCCACAGACTACCATCACCGGTGGGACAACGCCATTGCTAAATTATGAAACCTTTTAACAGGCCCTGAAGCTCACCACAGACTCCTCAGGCCTCACCCGCAACGGATTTTTGACCCGGTGTTAGCCATCCAAAGAAGAGCCCTAAGGAAGGCTGTGCACTTGCACAAATCGAAAGGCACAGAGCTTACTGCTAATAATATGGCCTCACTGCGCAAAGCCTATAAAAAATCAACATGGGAAGCTAAGAAACAAAAAGAACAGAATGACTGGCTAAAAGTTTTGCCCTGTTAAAAGAAAAAAACCTGACCCACTTTTGGAACCACATAAACAAGCTTCGCTCCTCCAACAAGTGCAGGGGGAACGCGGTTCGTGAAGAAGTCTCATCCCAGTATGTGATTCAACAATACTGCTGTGATAACCTGGATCCTGCGGAGAACGAAATGAGTGATCCTGTTGATACTATGCAAATGGAAACCCATGAGCTGATTACTCCGGCCGAGGTCTGCAAGTATTTGAAATCCATGAAAAACAATGGCGCTCCCGGGCCTAACCGCCTTCCATCTGCTTTATTCAAATGTGCGCTGGAAGATTGGGCTAAGCTATTAGTCCCCTTATACAACTACACGTTTACTACCCATCAGTTACCAGACGCATAGAAAGGCTCGATCTTATCCCCAATCTTTAAGAAAGGAGATCCCTCTCTTCGAGCTAATTACCGACTCATTGCCCTATTAGATCTTGAGGCTAAGGTATATGCCCGGTGTCTTCTTAGGTTGCTAGAAAAATGGGTAGCGGAAAACAACATTCTACCATACTTTCAAACTGGGTTCCGATTCTCTGCCTCCACAGTAGATAACATCACCACCCTAGACATCCTGATTCAACAAGCAGTACAAAAAAATCAACTCCCCCTCTATTGCAGCTTTATAGACTACCGCGCTGCCTTCGACAAAGTGTCTTGTAACACCTTATGGAGGAAATTGGACAAGTGGGGGATCCCTCAGAGTCTGCTAGGAGCACTTATCTCCTTGCATAAGAACACATGGGTACGAGTCAGAACTGGTCCAACGAAAGTCTCTGCAAAAATTCCAACTTCGGATGGCCTAAAGCAAGGATGTGTTCTTGCTCCCCTCTTGTTCATCCTTTACACCACTGATCTGGGGAGATTCCTGGAGAAAAGCAGTCTCCATCCGCCAAAACTGGGCCTCGCAAAAACGAACCTGCTCATTCTGCAATATGCCGATGACAATTGTCATAATGGACCAGACAAAATCTGGCCTCCAAAGAGCCTTGAGTATGCTCCACAAATATAACACTGCTAACGCTCTAAAAATTAACCAAGATAAAACCAAGGTCTTGATTTTTGGCTGTTGCAAGAAAAAGAAAAGTTTAAGGTGGAACATTGGGCCCACAAAGATCAAAACAACATCAAAATACAATTACCTGGGGGTCTGGTTTAGCGAGTCTTCTAGATCATCAGTCCACTTGGCCGCCTTGAAAAAGAGAGCTGGAGCAACAACATACTGCCTGACCCGACTCAACCAGTCCCTGAGTAGTTCTTCTGCCGAACCAATTCTGAAGGTGATCAAAGCTACCCTTCTCCCTGCCTTAAGTTATGGGCATCAGGCCTTTCCTGGCGCATGCTCGGCCAGTCTCGACCACTCCCAGGAATCCATTTATAAAAAAATCTTCCATCTCCCGAATTACATCCACAGGACAAGACTACGACTTGAGCTGGGCCTTCAAAGACAATCAATTTTCTGTGAGGCTGACACCCTGAAATACTTTATAAGGACATTAAAAGCTGCAGACAACACCCTTAAAGCCGGGTTAAAAGAAACTCTTGCCAGTTCAGGCAATCCGTGGAACCGTCAAATTGTTAACGCCATAAGAACGCTACACATCGACAAATCATTACTAACCTTAGATACTAATCCATACACAGTCTGGAAAAGGGTTATCAACAAGCAGGTCAGACAAATTTCCTACCAGATGGACATCCAGGTCCTAAAAACAACAACTATCCTGCTTTCCCTAAATGACTCATAGCTCCCTGGGGTACCTCAATCTTACCTTTTGGATAGTCTGAACGCAGTGGCCCGTAATAGTATAATGTTCATGCGTCTCTTAGGTTTGCGCTCCACTGCCTTCAACCGATGGGCTCCAACAAGTGAGGAGGAGGCCTGCAGACTGTGCAACTACAGGTCTGAATCATGGTTGCATCTTCTGTTCTGTTGTCCCGCCCTTGATGCTCAGAGAAGACTTCTTTTAAAACCCTTATATTTAAAAAGGGGCATCAGTGCATGTTGGGAGGCATCAGCCCTCTGCTTTACTTCCCTAGACATTCAAGTGCTTGCACGGTCTGGAAAATTTGTGAGACTCTTGGCCAATCTGCTTTCACCCTCTTCTGCCCCTGCCCTACTAGTTCCTCCCCACCAAAAACATATTTATTTATTTATTTATTTTATTTTAAAGGTTTTATATAGCGCTGGCTAGACCCGGAGGTATCAGAGCACTTTACATGAGTATCAGATCATAGTTGCAGGTTACATCGTTACAAAGGTTACTCAGTTATAAGAGCATGGCAACATAGTTACATGTAAGGTCGAAATAAACAATAAACACATATACGTAAGGGAAAAAGCAGGCAAAGGGAGAGAATCAGGGGAGGGGGGTAGGAGCAGGGGAAGTAGACAGAGAATGAAGGAGGGAAAGAGTAGGGGAGGGTGAGAGACACAGCATGGAAAGAGGAATGAGAGGGCGACGGGGACAACAAACCGGTAGACGAGTAAAAGCTGCGTCCAAAGTCCAGTAAGCTGTGATCATAGGGGAAGTGCTATAATATCTCCATCTCTGTTGCAAGAGGCTCCCTTTACGCAGTGGACTCTCTCAGAGGGGTCTCTGAGACTCCAAGGCCGCATACTGGATCCTTCCCCAAAAAGGGGAGAGGGAGTGCTTTGGCAAGGTGTGCCATACCATACCTCAGCTGTGAGTGTCTCCCTTGGCGCTGTGGACTCTCTCAGCTGGTTTGCTGAGACTTCAGAGTTTAAATATTGGATCTTTCTCCAACAAGGGGAGAAGGAGTGCTTAGTCAAAGGGCACAAAGGACAGGGGGCTAGAGGGTGTAGCAGGCAAGGGGAGAGATTCAGGGGAGAGGGGATAGGAGCAAGGGAACTAGACAAAGAGAGTAAGAGTACTACATGGGAATAAACAGCATCAGTTTAGGGAACAGACTGTTTTCTCTCTGTGGCTATGAGTTTGCCCCATCTGAAGGTAAAAACCTAGCACAGGCCATTCCAGAAGCTTTGCCATCCAGGACAAGAAGCACACAGTTTGTAATTCTTCTATTTCTAGAGGTGGTAGAAGAAGCCCAAAATGGGTGTTAGCCACCGGGAAATTCAAAATGGGTGCCAGTCCAAAGTCAATATTTAAAAGTTCAGAAAAATGGAGACCCCGCAAAGGCAATTAGGAGCATACCACAGTGTC
Organism: Triturus cristatus; assembly: GCF_964204655.1. Lineage (NCBI taxonomy): Eukaryota > Metazoa > Chordata > Amphibia > Caudata > Salamandridae > Triturus > Triturus cristatus. Next base: position 976,186,218 of record NC_140594.1, on the reverse strand, counting down.
AAGATCAGCCATAAGAGACTTCTGTCTGTCGTCTACCGCACTCGAAATCCTTTGTTGTCCTGCCCCTCGCTGCTATCTTGGTCGTGTGAGGGCGGGCTCTGGTCGGATATGCACTTACTCGCACAGACTTATCACAGACTTTTTTCGCCCTCTGTCCTAGCTTCCCTGTACCAAATTATTTTATCCTCAGCTTTGGAAACCTGTCACGTGATTATAATAGTAACTACTGCCTCGTCAGTAATATGTATATGAACTTAAATTTGACGATGATGACATTTTATTGCAATGGTTTTAACTAACTGTGCCACTTTAATAATAAACTAAACTATAGACTGTCAAAAAAGCACTGACTATCCGAACATTTATTGAGTGTTAATATTGTTTGCCAACGAATGGTGATTACTAGGCCACACCACCTCCCTTGACTTTGGACTGCTCTGCTCCTCTACCTTGAGAGAGTCAAGGCTACAATGGGGTGTTTGGTTCCCAGTGTAGGGCAAATGTGGACTCATTACCTGTGCAGGTCACACAAATAATGTTCCATTATCGTACAGGGACTTGTAGAAATCTGGAGTTACCATGTACAGACTGTGAAAAAGTCTCAAAAGCTATTTTCACTGTTAAAGGCTCTCGCTGTCCTATAAGAAAAACAAGTGTACAGATTCCAATATTAATTCTGCTATCTTGGGTTTGGGACCAGCTAGAAAAATGACATACCCACTCCTTTGACAATTTATTAAAATCTCAATTTAATAGTAAAGTTTGATTTGTAATGAATAGTTAAGAAAAGTTACCTTTTCCTTTCCTGAAGCTCCAGGAGGCAAATTTATATTAGCTCCCTAGCAGCTGCCCAACCAGTGCTTGACTTTAATGAGGTGTGTAAACTGCTTCTAGAGAATGAACATTTGCATGGGTATGGGGAGGTGTTTTTCTTCTTCTTGCTGGAAGACCAGTTACTGTGGACCCAGGAATTTTATTAACTTCTAAAGGGACTTTGGTTCTGACAATGGCCCAGCTGACTGGGGCCTAGTATAGACAAGTACAAGGAAGGATGAAAAGTGAAAGCATACTTATCTATCAACAATCGCACTGAACAGGTGAAAGGGGCAGAACATGCAATCACAGATAGCACTCACAGATTGGAGTGAATTCTTAGTTGTTGCTACCAGGCATGAATAGGACACTCGTGAGCATGGTATCCGTTAAGCATCTGCCATAATCGTGTGCTTTCGAACCAGAGGCAAACACCATTCTGAAGGTGCTTTAGGGACTGTTGTCCCTCTGTGATAAGCTCCAATATAGTAAACTGGTTATCACAGAGGCACATGATATTCAAACCTAAGGTACCTAAAGCTCTGCTGACCAGAGACACTGCTGCCATGTCTAAACCCACTGACAGTGACAAGACAAATGCACAGAGTAATGTGAAAATCACTCTGGTCAGGCATAATGAGAAATTCAACCAAATAGACATAGACATGAAAAGGGCACTGGAAACCAAAATTGACTTCATAGGGATAGAAGTAAACTTACTCCAAGTGGCTCATAAAAAAAACTAGTGGAAAGGGCCACTGAAACAAAATCGATATAATGCTTAATGAGGACATTGATTGTTGAATTTAAAGCACAACTAAAAGACCTCCGTTCCACAGTGGATCATCTGTCTATCTGTGCAGAAGACACAGAGGGCCACACCAGGAGAAACAACATAAGCCTGGTTGAAGTCCCAGATCTCGCAGAAGGACACAAGACAGAAAGAGTTCTGGAAGACTGGGAAACAGAAGTAGCTTTTAAAGGAACATCACACAAGTTCTTTGCTACTGAATACGCACACAGGTTCCAGGTTGCCCGAGAACTCATGGGGTGCCACTTTGCCCCAGGGTGGCGCACCTATTTAACTATTAAGATGGGAACTTTGTGCTGCTAGTGGCGTAGGATCACAGGCTACGGAAAATGCAAAACAGTAATATATTAGTGATCCTTGACTATACTATTTCTACACAAAGAAAGGACAGCTCCTTTAATTATGTTAAATGGTTGCTTCACTATAGTGATTTTGTATATGCCCTAATTTATCCGTACAAACTGCGGGTGACCTCACACAGAAAAAGTATTTTTTTTAGCAGGCCTGAGGAAACATTTAACTGGATGGAATTAGCCAGATTGCCCATGAGCTGAATGACAATGTCAATCAAAACCAGAGACAATGATGTTAAAGCCCAAGAGACCATCAACATGGACCTATTAGACCTACAGAAGAGTAAGAGGCCAGAGAGAGGGACAAGGTGGCGGAGAGTATATCACAACACTGGATCAACGGAGGGACATCGTCTGACACCAGGAGGTACACCAAAGTCCCTAACTAGCAGAGTAAAATTAACTTTTACTCCACTTGTAAGGGAGGATGCAGGAGTCACCCCTACCTACTAGCTAGTGTCAACCATACATGTTGCACCCCTAAGACACGTTTGTGATGGGTAACCATTCCGCCAAAAACTAAATCAGGCCAAAATTCCAAAAGTTGAAATCTTGACCAGATGAAGATATCAAAAGTATACAGCCAATGCCAGGACTTTTCTGGGCAAGATATTTGATTTTTTCCTTCAGAGATTTTCCTCTGAAAACCAATGGCTTCAGCAGGACCTTGGCCAATGGCAATCCAAGTTTGAGAGAACGTACTCAAATACAGCTTTCAACTTTGCCCTATCAGAGGATTTCAGCTTCCATTTCAGAGTAGCAATGCAAAATCTCTTACTAAACTAACCTGCTTGGTGCGCAGTCAATCAATATTTGTAGAGAGTGCTAATGACCCCGAGGGGTATCCAGGCGTTATGGACCCAGCTTGGTCCACCTGAAATAGTCCCTAGGTCCTTGTCTACCATGACCATAGACTAATGTTGTTGTTAGGTGATTTTCGTGCTATTTTTCTTTAAATCTTCTAAATATATATCTCTGGTTCTCCTTATTTTTGTATTGTCATTTTGGTGTCAGTTGGTTATATTTATTTTATTGTGTTGCATTTTTTACTTTTTGTCTGTTTTGGTGTGTCTCAATAGTTCGCAAATATTCTGTAAGCTAAGCCTGTCTGGTCTGTGCTATAGCAAACAGGGGTTAAACTCAGTTTTGAATTAATGACTGAATCTAACAGGTTTGTGATTTCCACCGACCCCAATTAATAATTAACTCTTTCCCATCTAGACTCAGGATCTAACCTGATCTAAAAGGTTGTTCTTAATCTTGCTGTTAAACTGGTAGAACCGAGCATCTTCAAACTGAAGGTATACAATTTCTTAGACAGAGATTTCTGTGCTGAGATCACTTTCATTTCTATCTTTCAATACTTTACTATATAGTGAAGTGATGTATTTTGCAACAGCAATGCACTTGTCTGCAACAAACTGAATGTCTATACTTGTATTCCACATAGCCAAAATGGCAGAGTTGCAGTCAGTAACAAATTTGGAAGCCTTACTTCTCTAAATGTTGCATGTATGTTTGGTGATTTGCCAATGACAGATTGACAAACTGTAGACATGAAACAGTTTCTTCTCCCTTCAGAAATTACAGGCCTAGGTAAACCAAAACTGCACTTTTGGTAGTATTTCCCTTTTACTCTCCATCTGTGAAGACAGTACTTTCCACATTTGTGTAACAGAAATAACAACACTTGCTGTCTAATGGCTTTATTCAGAAAATCATATACAATCACACAAGAAACACAGCAATCCATACATGATAATGGTGATTCATCACAGCTCTTTCCAAATTTTGGCTCATCTTTTACCCACAGTAACATGTGCTTTTTTGGGGTGCCTTTAGCTTGGCATCCCTTACTACAAAAGTAGTCAACAACTTTACCAAGTAGAGTATTTGTTTTGTTGCAGATGAAACAAAGTATGTATTGAAAGCTGTGATTAAAATAACTGCAGACATTTTCGGGATCCAAGTCACACGATTATCCAGGTGTCTTGAAATTGATGCCAGCAATATTTGAGATTGCTTGCCTCCAAAGCTCTTCCAGATCATCCCAAGTATACTCTGCACAGCTGAGAGTTAAGTACCTGGTAGGAGCAACTCAAATTTGCAGCTTGCTCTTTAACTGAGCATGCTGCCAGAACCAGTATTAATTTGTGCCACATTGACATGCCATGAGATTCATGAGGTTCCACTCAAGAATTTCATGTTTACCAAAAGAATTCAAGAAATTCTCTTGCACTCACTCTTAAGGAATCGTGTTCCTGTTTGAGAATATGTGCTACAGAATAGCACACAACAGCCAATTCACTCTCTAACCACTGCTTCCTCTCAAATTACCCATTGAGGGTATGTTTGCCTTTTTCCCTGAACAGTACGCCTCTGCCTTTTGACCATGTTTCCACTAAATAACTATCATGCATGGAAACATGCTTACATACTAACTATGCATAACTCTGCATGTATACATATTAAACTTCTTGATAAACTAGCGCTTCAGTGGCCATTAAAAAACCTGCAGAGAAAAACTGTGATACATACGTGCACATGAGGCCCGACATCTTTGTTTGCACGTCAGATGCTGCCTTCACTGTGTTTCATCCATGAAAACAAGTTGTTAGAGCATTTTCTTTCCTAGGCAGCCACAAATTAAGCTTTTTTAGGTGCCAGAATTAAGAAAAGACGATTAACTGTTTTTGGGGAAAGTAGCTCTTTATTTTTATGGTTGCAAGGAAGAGACAATAATAGAGGTCGTGATTTGGTATATAAATACAATGCAAGTAGAATGTATATGTTAAAAAGATATTATAAATATTTTCAGCCTTGCGAAAACAACTTATGATCACTTAGCCCTAAGATTACCAATTCCAAAACATTATGCCTATAACTCTAAGGCATTTAATATGAGTTTGATGGTGAACATCACCATACTTGCACATAGGGTAAATAGAGATTTGATGGGGCTTGGGAAATAACATGTGTTAACATAACACTGATTATGAGTTTTTATCATGTACAGTGAAATCGTTATTTAGCACATATGTTAAATACTGAATGTGTATTATTTAGCGCATGTTGTAAATATCACACCTGTCAAATGGTGCATGCATAAAACATCAGGAAGTGCCTATTTTCAGACATTGGAGTTCCTGGAGTGAGGAACGTAATCTCTACAGACACAGCATGAGCAACACACAGAAGGACCTTAGAACACCCTGAAAGTAATCCATCATCTCCCTCCTGTGCAGGCGTGTGCGGGCATACATTTTGTGTGGACAAACCCCTTGAAACAGGACACACAGAATCCACTCCCATCCTCTGATATCACTGCCATCAAAAGCAGAAATCTACCAGAATCTTCCAGCATGGACTCAGGCAGGGAAAGGAAGTACAAGTTTACGGATCCTGAGCTGGAGCTCCTGGCCAAGGAGATAGTAATACATTACCATTTAATGTGCCATTTAATGCTGATGATGTCACTAAAACCAAATAAAAGAAATGTTTGTGGATGAAGGTAATGGACTAAATCAATACTGAATCAACATATCCAGCTGGCTTTGAGACCATTAAAAACAGGTCCTAAACCTTGAAATTCTATGTACTTAAGCGAGTACTAAAGCATGGCAACTGGTAGTAGTCCTCCACCTCAGCTCTAACCTGAAGTTGTGGGTAGGAAACATTTTGACCATCCTCAACATGTTTATAGTGGAAAACATGAAAGAAGGTCTAGAGGTCTGCGGAAACCAAGTAGGAGATACGTGAGTTGTACTGGAAGTATATGTGTTTTTTTAAATTTGACTTAGCTGAGAGTCATCATCATTGTGAAGATGGACCGATGCAATTTGTTACGCATTGTTACATTGATGTATGTATGTGATGTCATTGGGGGCTAACAGCTCTCTAATGATACTGCTGACTTGTATTGAGAACTAGTACAATCATAATGCATTGTAATCTTGGTGATGAAGGGTTGATATGCCTGCCCAGTACTTTAAGGGTGATGTGTTACCACACTAAGAGTAATATTGCTTCTCGTCAGAATCATGATATTGTGGTTTTGTCCTGAACACCTAAACAACTTGTTTATTATGCACAGATTAACAGAACACAGCCTTAGCACATAAACCTTGTGTTTCATTTTACAGTTTCAGCACACTTTTTCCTGTCTACATGAGACTATCAGATGTACATGAGTGCAATCAATTGACCTCAGAAAGCCTGCTGTAGCACAGATGTTTGCGTTGCTATCATTAACTCTTTGGGTGTCCAAGGAGAACTGTACATGCTACTCACTCACTCTCTGCAAAGTATCCATTACTTAGCAAAGTATTTTGCTAAAGCTTGACTGCGAAATGCCATATAGAAATCCAATTGTTTGTGTGTGGTGCCTGTGCAAATAATTCTAGTGCTTCTAGCATTATCAGGGAATGGGAATGTCAGTGGAGCTCTATGTTGGCCACCAGGTTATTGATAATGATGTAAATATGTTTTAGATGGTGCCCATATCAAGTCTGTGGGTCCTCTGGATCTCAAGCGAACTCATGTATATGGGCTCCAGCCTTACTCTTTCAATGCTGGCTTTATCCTGCATTGCTGCACCATTTGTGATTATCGATTAGTTGCCTGGTTTCCATCCTCATGCTCAGTGTTTGTTGAGCAGAACATGGATCTGGGAAAGCATGATATAGTGGCCTAGCAGTACCGCATCCGTGGTGGTTATTGCAGAATAGAAGTGTGAGCTGCTGCAATCATCCAGTGAGAGCTTCACCATCCATGGAGGGAATTTTTGTTGGTTTGCTCCTGTTTGCAGGTATGTGCAAGGTTTAGTTTTTTATCAGCTAAAACATGGCACTGTGTTTTCTTGTGATTTTACTGTTTTTCCTACATTCCCTGCACTTTCAAGAATTTTTACCACCTGATTTCGACTGAAGGTATTTAAGGTGGCATTTTCCATTGGTTTTTAATGATCTTTCATACTTGTAATTGGGTGTTACTTACTACATTCATGATTTTGTACATATGGTAAATATCACATGTGGTAAATAACGTGTTAAATAGGACATGCGGCCTACGTGCGGTATTTAGCGTGTGTTAGATATCACCTGGGGTTTTTAACTCATGATCAAATGATTCATTAAAGTCATTGTCCATTTACCCCAGCATTTGGTAATTATACCTATGCCTAACATATAATCAGGGTCAAAGTGTCTGTGGTAGTGAAGTATAAGCAGAAAGTGCAATCCTTTACTCACCTACCAAGAGGAAATTGGTTTAGGAAGGATCTGCAGACAATGTTTAACAGGCAAATGCCTCAAATAGCTGTGTCAGAGTCCATCACTAGTTAATGTGCTTGCTTGGCCTGTACGTCATGCATTTCTTAACTCAAGAATACATTCCGTACTGCATTTTTGTTTGCATAAAAAATTCAGCTTCACCTTTTCAATCACTGTGCGGAACAAAACAAAAAATGATATTTCTATATACAAGTCCCATTCAGGGTCCAACACACCTTTTATTCCTATGACCATTTGCCCTGTAGGCAGGACCCCTTGGGGGTTGGTTTTGAAAGCTTGGGGAGCTCTTGGTGCCACTGTCACTTTCCTCTGCTCCATGAGGTTAATTACAGCAGGCACCTGGCAGCTTGAGGAGAGAGAAAAAGACAGGGACGGACGGGGAAGGAAGAGAGAAAAATATTGTTAGGAAGAAGAGAGAGTGGGGACGGAGAGAGGGAATGGATGGATGGATTGGAAGAGAGATGTTGTGTGAGAAGATGAAGGGGGCTAGTCTGGTTTGAGATTCTTGCCAGGGCTACTTTTGGTCTCCAGTCTGACCATTGTCACATCTCTTCCGCCATCATCTGACTGCGTTACTAAAGAGCACCAATAACTTAGAAAGAATGGCAGATTTTCTGCAACAGGCCGCACCTTGTAGATTCATTGGACCTCGTTCAGAAGCAGTTGAAGCCAGCAAAGTCTTTGCCTATGAGTTATGGGGTTTTCAACATGTTGACTCTATTAGTGAACACCTTTTTTAAAATGACCAATTCTGCCATAGCCATGTCTTTATGTGGTTTATCAGAATTGTAAAGTCCTAATCATTTCCCTAACTCTGTAACGCATGTGGCCCACCCCATTTACATTAGTCCCCTGCAGCTTTTGTACAGCAAGCCATTGGCTCATAAAGATGAGTGTGTCTTTATCAGATTGGAAACAAGTCAAGTGCTATCTGGTCTATGATTCATGCATAAACCCTCCTCACAATGGATTTTTATATAGCGCTAACAAGACCAGAGGGTATCAGAGCTCTTTACAGCTCACACACTCAGTTTACACAAAATAAAAGTAAAATAAGGACAGCTTATTTGAGTTCAATCTAGTCATTGGTTGAGCACAGAGGATTGGAAGTAGCTTGGGCAGGGTATAAAGAGAGCATGGGATGAAGAGCATGTCCACGTTGGGTGATTGATGACCCCCTAGTTGAGGTGTCTGTTGAGGAGAAGATCCTTTAGCTGTCTCTTAAAGCCCAAGAAGGAGGGATTTGTCCTGATGTGTGTTGTTATGGAGTTCCAGATTTAAGGGGCATTGCTCCAGAAAGAGGGTGCCTGAGATTTTTTGTGTATGGACTTTGGGTGGAATGTGCAGTAGGGTGTTTTAACTTATTAGGTTTCTTGTCAGACCTGCTTTTTTGAGTTTCGAGGCAATGTAGGTAGGTTTTCCAATGTGGGGGCTTTGTAAGTGAGACAAGTAGTTCTGAAGCTGCATTGGGCTTCCATCGAGAGACATTTCAGTTCTTTCAGGGCGGGGGAGATGTGGTCATATTATTTTGAACTTGTGACCATTATGGCTGCTGCACTTAGAGGGCTTCTGAAGGGAGCAAGTGGGAGTCAGCAGCTCCTGTTAGGGTGGCGTTCCCATAGTCTAATCTAGACAGCACTAGAGCTTGTGAGGCGGACTTGAGATCATTGAGTAGTAAGTAGGGTTTGATTTTGTTTAGCAGTTTCAGGCTGTAAAAGGAATTCTTTGCATTGTTCTTTATGTGGTTTTTCATGGACAGTTTGAGGTCCAGTGTGATTCTTAGAGATTTGACGGGGCAAGCTAGGGTTCGATTGCAGTTATGAGTGTATGTGGTGCTTATCCAGTCTTGCATGTGGGGTGACACTTCTGATTTTGATATGAGGAGAATTTTGTTCTTGTCTTGGTTGAATTTTAGGTGGTTACGAGATAGCCAGTGCTGGACTTCTTTGAGGGTGGAGTTTAGCCAATGTATGTTTCCATGTTTCCATGTATAGCTGGGTGTCATCTGCGTATAGATGAAAGGGGATGTTTGCTTCAATAAGGATGATGGTGAGGATGGTGAGTGGTTTCATGTATGTCCTGCTGCAGCCCTCCACACCTAACCAAAGTTAGCATAGGTCAATAAGGAAAATATGCAGATTTTGTGCAGTGTGATAATACCCTATAAAGGTTTCTGTCTCTGATTTAATTACAAGTCAGGAGTTGTTTTGCGATGTATCATGAATTTCTGATCCACCCAAAATAAACCATGTGAGGGGGCGATACTTGCCAGCAAAAGGTTTTGTTGTAGCCATCATCAAAATCCAAGAATATCAATTGCATGCAGGAATTTAGAGTCAGATGGTAAAACAATTACATTTTGCAAATTACAATTTGGGATTTTTAATGATTCATATTTATTGATTTGTAATTCAAAATGTACGTACCGTCATACATTTGAAATAGTGATTATTATTTTCTTTAATCGCTTTTAAAAATTGTGAATCCCTACTAGGGATCACATATTAGTCTATAATTAGCAAATCATGATTTAGGAAATAATAATTCAGAGGCCACAAAGCGTTTCATTTGGTAATTGATACTGGAGTGAATATATCCTACTGGAGCTGCCACCCGGAGCATAGATGAAATTTAGAGGAGCTGATATAATATGCATTCAAGGACAAAGAAGAAGGTCATGAACAGGAGGCAATAGGCTTCTGGTATTGAAGGGGTCCTATGGACACAGCTGCCAAAACATAACTAGAGGGGGCAATTAAAACCACCCTTGTACCTGAGGCAGTCACTGGAGTAGTGACACTTACAGATTTGCAGCACTACTAGCAGATCAGACTCATTACTACTAATCCCAATCATAATGGTGTTTGTGTGGCTTCCCATAGGTCTCTGGGATTATAGACCAAAGCTAACTTACCAGTAAAATGTGCAAATGCCACAACAATCCAAAATACTGTCTGTGAGAAAAATGCAAAGCATTGTAGGACTTATAGCACTGTTAACATAACAAAAAAGATGTATAAGTTAGTTAGTTCTCGTTTGCACATAAAATGTTTTCCTACTATTTATTTAAAGGAGCCAATGGTCACAAATAACATCCTTTACCCAAAACACTTCCATCTGATGTGCTGATCACGCATATACCATCTAACTAATATTCCTTTGCATTTACACAGATAATGTACCAATGCAGACTGAAGAACCTGCAGAAGAAGAGGAGGTGTTGAAGGGGTAGAGTGTACCCCAGAGTGGAGAAATACCTCCCACTAGCCTGCGTCACACCCCAATGTAACAGCTTGCACAGTGATGCAATGCATTTGTAGACACAGATCACACCCACAGCAAACCCTGCTATAAGCCCATGCCTAATCATGCATGGAGAAGAAATGCAGGGCAGACCTACACTTAGACAGATGGAATTTGCCCATCAGGTGTCGGGTATGGAGCTCCCTACTAGAGGGGAATTCCTCAATTTAGAGAAATCCATATATGTAGTAAAGCAAAAGCACCTGTCAGCCAAGGAGGGTCTTAGAAGTAAAGTTGATACTTGGCACTCTGATACTAGAAATGGTTTCAATAACGTAAGACAGTATGGACTTCATGATCGAGCATTATACATACACGTAATCTGTGACATATTCTTCCAAGTATTGAAGATGATTTTGGATTACTATAGAGATGGCACACTGCAGTAAGCATGCAGCAAAGGGCATGAGCCAGGTAATAATTATGCTTGAGACATTAAAAATGCCTTTGTGAGAAAGTGTTTCTCTTACATAGGATAGTGAGGAGACATATAGCTTAAGTAGCTTATCAATTGCTGAGATATATATATAGGGTACCACACAGTTTATGGTGTGGAGTCAGCTAATCTTGGGAAATGAGTCAAGGACAACATGGGTCACTGGAAGTACAGAACGCTAAAACATGGAAATGTAAAAGTTAACAAAGCCAAAGTGTATTTTGTTATTCATTGTCCTCAGACTTGGACATAATTGAGAACCTCTCAAATAATCCAAATGATACATTCTTCACACTGTACTTATTACGGTACTTGTGAAAGAAAATAGGATTTTTGGTACAAAAGCAAATGTGTATTTTTAATTAATATGGCACTTGCTACTTTAATTTTAGCACTGATTCAGTATGATTTCGACTCTGTGTACCCTACCTTCTGGAGGTTTGTCCTACTGGATATTGAGCATAGAATTATCAAGATATAAGAATATTCAAGATGAAAATATGGAAGGGTAAATACATAAAGAAAAAAGTATAGATTTACTATTTCTAACTCCACATCTATGTACCTTGAAGTTATATAAATATATCTTATCAATGTATATACATGTGGAGTTAGGTACAGCAAGTCCATACTTACTTACTTTTTGATATTTATGTCTACGAAATTCACAGGGCACAGCTTTCTGCAGCCCTAAATGCATCTTGTGGTTAAACAGGAGATAGGAAGAACATCATCCTCATCAGAGCAGGTGTGATCTGATTCAACGGACTGTCTTTTTTTGGGGGCAATGCTGTGCAACATTGCACAACAGCTAACAATCTTGCATGCTTTCAGAAGAATATTGTAGTTTACCTCTATTTTGTGCAAGCATTGGAACCTGTTCTTTGACAATTGAAAGATCCAGTCCACTATTGAACACGTATGCCTTTGGGCAGTATTGGAACTTTTTTTTCTGGGTGTCATTTCATTCAGCTAATGCGTGAGTATTCTGTGGCTCACAGCAAACACACTGTAATCTATAATAGTAATGTAAAACCTGTCAATGTAGCTTTATAAATACATGGTTGGTGTACAAAAATGTGAATAATCTTCTGGCTTACCTAAGAAGTAACTGTTGCCAAAGTCCTCCTCACTGGCCAGATGTTTGTAGTGATCATAATAGTGCAGAATATACAAATCACACAAACTCCCACGTATCTAGCCACAAGTTATTTAGCTGGGTCTTGTAGCTTAGTGGACTAATGCATTCACTGTAGGGATCAGTGTTTGACCTCATGGTCACAGGTTAAAATCCCTGTGGGTCCACTCAGCCTTACCTCCTTCTGAGGTCGATGAAATGAGTTCCGTTGAGTAACAATAAACATCTGTTATTCAGTGCCAAGATGCCAAAGGGTGAACGTGCGCTTTACAAATACACATGTTATGTTATAAGTAGTGTTTCAGGCATAACAAAGGACCTTTATGTTTAAGGAGGGTTGATTTTTGTGACTCCAATACATATATTCTGTGGCACTGAGGACAAATCAGGATTGTGTGCCTCCACATATTCTGTCACTTGTAACAAATTAGCAATTCTGTAAAAATCAAGTTTGAGTTCTAATGCCTGTGGTATAGTAGAGAAGGAAACAGAAGCATTAATCCTGGACAACATTACACTGAGGACATTTGAAAAAAAAACTTTCTTTCTCCTCTTCTGCTGCATTGTCAATAGCCTCATCCTTCTTGTCATTACATAAAGTGCAGCCATTTTGAAGCAAAAAAAGTAAAAACTAGCTTGACCTTTTGTTGCATTCACATGGTTATCACTAGGCCTGGGTGGAGTTTGGGGAGTACCACCATGTGGAACTCTGCAAAGTGACCAAAAAACTCAGTCGCGCTACGCGTAATTCCTCTTGTGTTGACTTTTAGCACTGGGTGTTTGTCCTGCACTGGAAAATCGGCATGATTAGCACCATGTGCAGCGCAAGAGGGCGCTGGTTCTTCCTGCCACTCGAGCAGATGTTCTACTCAAGCAGCAGCTTTTTCAATGTGAATGGAAGGTTTCTCAATGTGAGCGGTAGCGTCCATTCGCGACTACCCGCGTTGAGAAATCTCGCCGGGAGGTGGTCTGGAGTAGGATTTTCCTCACTGTCGCTCGCCAAATTAACGTTGGAGAGCACAAGCAAGGAAAGAACAGAATTTTTCGGAACTCTGCACACAGCATGGAGTGGGAAAAACTCAGCGAGTAAAGCGGAATTACACACCCAGGCCCCGTTATTACCTGCTTTCATTTAGTGGTATTTATCAAATGCAAAACCTCAGTTGTGCTACCATTCACAAATTGAAAATGTATTGTACATAGTGACTGTGATTCACAAGTAGGGAAAAATTATTAGAGATCTGCTAAATTTGTTTGCAAAGTTTGTGATTCAATATTTGCTAAGCTCACTTCTCACTTTTGCAAATAAGGTTTTTAACCCCTTTCATGCATTGCAACTTCGTTTTGTAGGTTTCAAAACAGTTTGAGACATTTTTGGCTGAGGGGGGTGAGAGCCCTTCTTAAGCAACAATCGCAATACTCATCAGGTGAACCACAAAAGTCAATAAATTAGCCTGTGCTTAAACCTCTCTTGTCTTGGCACAAAATAAGTCAGGCTTAAATTAGAGGCAATGTATAAAACAATTATGCGGTACAAAAACAATAAGAAAGTGAAAACACCACAAAAGTAAAATCTCACACAAATTTTAAAAAATAGAGTAAAATGTAATACATTATTAATAAATTATTTGACACCAAAATGACAAAATTCCAACCTGTAGAACCAGAGATATGTAATAATTTAATAAGTATAGCTCCTAAAATCACAAAGCTCCACTCTAGGTTATCTGGTCTGGTCGTGGGAAGACACCATTTTTGGTCAACGCCAACGAAGAGCGGGCCGCATGAGGGACCAGGTTAGTCCAGCTGAAAAAGTTATTTTCTCAAAGTCAGGTGTGAAACTCCAGTTTGCCGTGGACGAGTCCCCAAGGAACAAGGAAAGCATTGCAGAGAATAGCAGGCTGGGCGTCGCTCATGGTAGTGTGATGATCCTCTCAGGCGTTGTAGATGGTCGATGCTGAAGTTTTGCGTTGGTGCTATTACGCACAGTGCAGATATTGCATTGCTGCTCATCACTGGTGGCTGCTGTAGCGAAAATAATCTGATCCACTGGAGCTTCATGTTGGCAGTTGGCACAGGCAGTGAGATTTTGTTTAAAAAGGCCCATTTGCAGTTGTGAAGAGCTTAGAAAAATCAGGAGGAGCTAAACTGATGCCAGCCAAGGGCCCAGGACCTGGGGAGGCACCGCTTGGTGATCAGGAACTCACTCCAGCAGAGGCCATAACAGGCTACACCAGGGGCCATAAGGGCTCAGGCAGGTCCAGATGCAGATCTAGGGAGGTCCAGTGCAGCAGGTAAGCTGGGCAGTTGCAGGGAGGCATCTGGAGCTTGTTATGTCTCTGTAGCTCAGAACAGGAGGTCAGTCAACTGATCCTTGGAGTAACTTCAGGTAGCCTGGGATGAAAGGAGCAGATCCATTCATCCTTCTCAGACAGCAGGGCAAGTCGCAAGCCACAGGGCAGCCCTCTGGCAGCAGGAGAGTAATTCTTCTATAGTATCCAAAAGTCGAGGAATATATTGAAGAATGGCTTTAAGGGTTCTATTTTTAAACCTTGCTTCAGCTGTGAAGTGGAAGAAATGTCTGGAGCCCCCCCACCCCCGTCAGAAGTGTTTGGAATTTCCCGGGCCCCTGTCCTGGTCCTAGGCTTTCTGCAGTCACAAAATACTAGTGTGAAGTTCTTTGTGTGGGTAGTGAAGCAGTGTCTTTGAAGTGCAAGAGGGCTGTGCACAGATCCGCCTCACCTATCCTGCTAAGATAGTCCATCCTGCCAATATCTAGTCTATCTATTGTGTGACTGTCTGGGAGGGATACACTAAGGTCACTTGTTTCTCCCACCTATTCGTGTGATCCAAGATACAGGATGTAGGTACCAAATGATTAGGACAAGAAAATGCTAACTTCCTAAAAGTGACCATTTTAGAATTGCTATTTAAAATTGCGGCTTTACCATAAAATTATAATTCCCTAGACACCAAACATGGAATTTCTATCTGCTCCTAAACACAAGTTATCACCTATTAAACGTAATAAGGTAACCCAATATTATCCTATGGGAGAGGTAGGCTTTACAGTAGTAAAGAACAAATTGGTGAGTTTTTTACTAGCGGGACAAGTAATACTTAAAGTTTAATGGCCAACCTTTTAAATACAATGCACCCTGCCCTATGGGCTGTTTAGGGCCTACCCTAGAGGTGACCTATGTGTATTAAAATGGAAGGTGTAGGCCAGCCTGGCAAAATATTTATTGTGCCAGGTCGAAATGGCAGTTTAAAACTGCCCAATGGGTGTGGTGGTAATCCTGATCCGTGTTTAAAAAGGTTACTTTAGTGCTGGATAAAATGAGTGCTGCAGGCATTTTACATGCTACATGTAGTATCACTTTACTGGGAATTTACAAGTAAAGTAAATGTGCATATGTGGGTAAGCCATTTTTTGCATGTTTAAAGGAGACAGCACAAGCACTTTAGCACCGATTCGCAGTGGTAATGTGCAGAGAGTCCTAAAAGCCAACAAAAATAGGTTCAGAGAACAGGTGGAAAGAAGGCAAATAGTTTGGGGTGATTCTGCAGAGAGGGCTAATTCCAACACCACTAGAATTTGACATGCTAATGTTTAGCACATCTGAGCGTCAGTTATTTCTTTTCCTAAGAAGTGAAAATAACTGGTTATGATTTGGCACAAGAATTCTATATATATATTGTGAACATTATATACATGTTTTGGACCTTTAGGGAATACTAAGCTAAGTCACAGAGAAGCCTATTCAACAATCACCTGCCCACAAAGGGACTAAATGATTGAAAGAAAAATCTGCTGATTTTGTGTAGTAGTTGCATGACTCAAAGAGCTGGCTTGGAGTCAATCACAAGATAAATAGGCTACCTTACCTGCAGTTCATTGATTTTTAAAAAACAGGAATAAATTCCATAAAATGTTTAAAATTCCAGATTTTGTGGCATCATTTTCAGCATTATTATAGCATCACAAAATAAGTAAATGTGCTTTTGACCAAGTTCTTCACTCCCACTAACTACTCAAAGGACTCAGAGAGTGCCTCCAAGAAGAGGGTGGGCTGGATCAGCATACCTTGCAAATCAGACATGGCTTGACTTGTGTGAAGAGCTTTTAAAATATTTAGAGGCTTATTTACAAGTGGCAAGTCATGTTGTTTGACACTGCGGTAGTGCAGGCCTCTCAATCATATCTATGAGGTGAGGCAAAGCCACCCAGTGTGGCTTTGCATGGCCTCATAGGTATGGAGTAAGGCTAGGAAGTGCAAAGTGCTGTGTTGAGTTAATCTGTGTCAAGAAGGCGTACCATAGGAATTGTGGTGGGTGTTTGCATGCAACACCCATGAATGTTGACGCTGCCCCAGATTTACAAGATCATGTAAACCTGGGGCAGCGGCTAAACCTTACGCCACCCCAAAGCAGGAGTAACGAGGAGAAATGTTTTAATTTCTAGTAATCCTTTGCCGCTTTGCCTCTTTCCATGTGTGCTGCATTCTGCAACACATATGGAAAGAGGAAAATGCCTCCATGGATTGTTTGTGTGCAGGAAGGTGCTGCTTCCTGCACAAAAACAATGCTGCCAAAAAGCATACACCCTTGCAACATGGTATAAGGGTGCCTGCATTGGTGCTAGGCACAAAATTGTGCACCCGCAGAAAGGACAGGAATGCACCGTATCTGAAATTAAATGAAGAATTTGTATAGCACTACATATACACGGAGGTGTCTAGGTGCTTAATCAGCATACAAATGAAAGATGTTACTGGGGAGGAGCCCTAAAATAGCAAGATTTTCAGTCCCTTCCTAAATGTAAGCAAATTGGGTTCTTTTTTTGGAGACATGGGAAGGGAATTCCAGAACTTAGTGGTGGTGTAGGCAAAGCTTTTTCCTCCCCATTTTACTTTATGTGCCTTGGAGATGAACAGATTACCACTATCTGATGATCTAAGAGGTCTGGCTGGAGGGTAGGATTTGAAAAATTGCGACAGTTGTCCCGGGCCCAGGCCATGTCTAGCTGTAAAAGCAATGCATAAAGCTTTGAATTGAATGTGTTTGCTGATAGGCAGCCAATGTAGCTCCGTAAGAGCCCTAGAGACTGAGTCATAGCGAGAAAGCCCAAACAGGACTCTCACCGCAGCATTTTGAGTAATCTGTAGTTCGTGTAAGCTGCACTTGCTCACACTGGTAAACAAGGCGTTACAGGAGTCCAGCCTAGAAGCAATTAATGCTCTGACCACTGTTTTCCTTAGATCAAACGGAATAAACGGAAGTACTTTTTTCATTATTTTAAGAATGGAAAAGCATGCCATTGTAGTATGATTGATCTGAGTTTCGAATGACTGCTTAGTGTCGAAAACCCCAACAATATTTTTCACTTTATTAGAGGGTGTCGGAAGAGGGACCATGTGATTGGGCCACCAGCTGTCTGACCAAATTTGGGACGGATTTCCAAAGAGCATAACTTCTGTTTTTGATGAATTAAGTTTTTAAACAATTATCCTGCATCCATTTTCCTATATGGCCAATGCAATCTTGGAAATGAGACACAGTATCAGTGGCCGAGCTGTTGATTAGCACAATGATCTGCGTGTCATCCGCATAGGACACCAGTGTGAAACCATAGTTTCTCATCAACTTAGCCAAGGGGGTGACATACAACTTAAAAATAGTGGGGCTCAACGATGAACCTTGCGGCACTCCACATGGAAGTGAAAAAGCCGGGGAAACAAATGCATCGTGAGACACCATTTGAGATCTATCAGACAGAAATGAACTGAGCAGGAGAAGCATTTTATCCCTGATCCCCAGCAAGGTGAGTCGGTCAACCAACACAGCGTGGTTGACCATGTCAAATGCTGCTGAGAGATATAAAAGGACAAGTGCGGCACTCCCCCCCCTGTCGAGAGTCTGCCTAACCTCTTCAGTGGCCATTATTAGTGCCAATTCGGTACCGTGATGAGCCTAAAATCCATATTGTGAAGGGTACAGGATATCGCCCTCCAAAATGAAGTTGGATCATTCTTCATTTAGAAACCCTTCTATTACTTTTGCTGAGAAAGGCAGCCTAGAGATAGGTCTATAGTTTGAAGGGTCATTGGGATCCAGATTGGATTTCTTCAAAAGTGGTAGGATGGAGGCTTTCTTCCATTCTGTGGGAAAGCGCCCTGAGGAGATCATGAAGTTAAAGATATGCCAGAGCGAAAAGGCTATTGTCTCGGGGACTAAGTGAAGAATTTTCATTGGACATGGATCAAGAGGAGATCCAGATTTTACCAAGGAAATTAGTTTAATGATCAGATCAAGAGTGAAGGGCAGAAAAGAAGAGAAGGTAGGTATGGAAGAACAATCCAGGTTAGAGTGAGATCCAGAACTATCACCAGCGTTCATGTGGGGCATCGAAGATTGGTTCACTTGGGGCAAGAATGCATCAAAACCTGTCTGACCTTATGCTGAAAGGAGTCTGCTAACACGTTGCAAAATTGTTGGCTCCTTTCATGATTTTGGTATTCTGGGAGTTTGGAGAGTTTTTTTTAATAGTAGAGAATAATATTTTTGAGCAGCATTTGGCTGCTTCTATTTTTTCTTTAAAGCAAGCTGCCTTTGTCTTCAAGATGAGGTTTTATATGTTTGAATGGCTAATCTCTTATCTGTTTCGGTCTGAGCATCACTATCTAGCCTCCATTTCCTTTCTAATCTTCTGCGTGTTTGTTTTTGTTTTTTCAGTGACTCATTGAACCATGGTTCTGACAGCAATTGCCTGCCTGATCGCAGGTTAGTTTGCGGGGCTAACTGCTGGCCTGCAGAATTCACCCAGGAGTGATAGGTCATCATTGCCTCATCCAGGTCAGCTGGGGCAGGCTGCAGGGAACACATAAGCACTTTGTTTAGCTCTTCTACCTTTACCTTGTTCCAGGGTCGAAAAGTGATAACTTTATTGTAGGATTTAGTGGGCTTTTTAGGCGGCAGGGTAATTTTGAACATAATTGCCTAATGATCCGACCAGATTAGTGGCAATGCTCTGGTCCATTCTAGGTTGGGGTGAGCCGAAAAGATCCCATCTAAGCAATGCCCAGCAGAGTGTGTGGCCCCTTTGACCAACTGACTAAGTCCTGCGCTGGTCATATGATCAAGAAGGACTTCAGTTTCCCTGGCTGCGCAATTTTCCAAATGGAAGTTGAAGTCTCCCAGAATGGAGAAATTTGACTGGTCTGCTTTGCTCTCCAGGAGTTGACCTATTGAGTTTAGGAAAGCAGTTTTGGCTTTTGGAGGCCGATACAGTAATGTACCATTAAAGGTATTCTGACTATCAAGTTCGATTTTAAAGTTCGCTGCTTCACACTCCGTGTTGTCTGAAATTAGTTTAAACCATATTTTTAAACCGTTTCTTACTATTAATGCTATGCTTCCTCCCCTTTTCCCAATTCTGTCTTTCCTGAGGATTTTAAAACCCTCTGGGAGAGCCTCCAGAAGATCAGGTTCGGAAGAAGCATCAGCCCAAGTTTCTGTGACAAAGGCCAAATCAATTTGATGCTTATCGATGAAGTCGTGGAAAGCCCGAGTGTTTTTGGCAAGAGATCTTGTATTGAGAAGAGCACAGAGAATTTTTGTCTCTCTCTGTATCGCGTCAAATTGACATAGGGCAACACAGCAAAAAGACTTGCAGTGCTGTCCTACGCCAGTTTGTTTTATAAATGAGGCCCTCAATGTACTGGTAAAATCTATTTGGAAATGCACATTCTGTCATATACTGCTAAAATTTAAGGGACACAACATATTCAACAGCTATCACTAATGACAACGGAAACATCTATCCCAAATTCCTTGGTGCAAGTTCTCTCCCTATCCACTGAGGCATGCCTTGGCCTGTAGAGAACATCTTGTTCAGCATGTCAATGCCTCAAAGAAGGGGATGGAGTTGTGTCAGATTTAGGGCTTCAATATGGGTGCACCCAGTAATACTGGTGGGGCTGATAATGGGCGTTACTAGTTATGGAGTTTCTCAGAACTCAGGTAACAGCAAGGGAAATGTGTAGGAATCTGCACAGAAACACCCATTTCTACATTATTCCCAAGAATCCAAGAAATTGGATGATCCAGTGGGACATAGAAGGGGGGAAATTGGGCCAAATAACACCTACCACAACTCTGCTACTAACTGAACATGCTTTAAGCATTATTTAACCCCATTAAATAAATATCCACGAAAAGGCCAAAAAAATCTGTGTTTCTGCCACAGCCATGGTTGCCTTTCTGTGGCACGACACAAACAACAGATTTGCGACAAATTGCCAGATTGCTCCTCAGCAAGGGTCAACCTGTCCCTCCCCCTGTGCCCAAACAAACACACACACACATCTCACTCAAGCTCTCCCAAAATATCAAAAAGCCCATATTCCTTATCTGTATGCGGTGCCCTCTTAACGCAGAGGCACACTTGACAGCTGCCTGGAGGACCCATCAGCATATAGGTCCTATGTAGATCAGAATTTGACACTCATTTTTCGTTAAAATGTTCTATTCCTGTGAGTGGTTGTGCAGGCAGGGCCCTGTGCACTACTTTGTCTGGGGGCGTGTAATACTGTTTGACCACCCTGCCAATATGCCATACCATATCCTCCGTAAAGAGTAAAAAAAAAAAGGAAAAATTGCATTTCATTCTGGTAAACCTTGAAGAATGAGGGCAAAACGTCTTCTACTCACAAGATTGTATTTCAGCATTGGACGATCACAGCGCAGGTTGCCTTGATGTGTTCGTGTTTAACAGTTACCTTACCACAGTCTATTTTCCTGTTGCTTTCTATATCTGCTTGCCTGTTTGTGTGGCAGTGTTTTTATGCTTGCTCTTTACTAAATTCTGTTGCATATTACACACCAGAAAATTCCATAAATTGACAATAGTCAGGGCATCTGTTCAGAATTCGAAAAAAAATGCCTTTGTCTTATTACTAATACATTGTTTGACAATCCACTCTACAGTTCTTTCACTGCAGCGTTGAATGTTCCACAAACTTTTTCATCAAGCACTACAGATATAAGAATTTCAAATGATCTTCTGTGTGTTGACTAATTTGATTATTCAGCGACACAGTTCTTTACCCAACCCTCATATTTTAAGCCAACTAAAACTTCTTCCCAAGATTAAGTATGAAAAGTGATCTAATGCTAATAAGTTTGAGTTTTTGAGCAGGAATGTAAATCATTAAAGCTATGAAAAGAGACACATACCTCCAAAAATAATATCCATATCTTCATATATCTATAAAAATAAATATATAACAAGAAACGGCTATGTTTCTGCCCCTTTAACCTTAACTGAGATGAGCTGCACTGTAATGAGTCCCTTTTTTAAATCACTAGGGAACTGTACAAGAATTGTTGAACTGTGCTTTGGCTTGCAAAACGAAACTCTCAATGTGCTTGTCTGTTTCCAAGTGATACAAAAACATTATGTAACATTGAATACGAAAGTTTTGAAAAAAAAGGACAACTGTTCAATAAATGTAAGTGACAAGAGACTGAACTTGACATTATCACGGGGGGGGGGCTTACTTGGGGGATTAAAACCAAAGAAACCGTTTTTTTCAAGTTTGAAAAGTCTTTTATTGAGTATATCAAATGGGTCATCAATAAAGAAAGAAGAGTCTGTAACTTTATAACCATCGCGAAAACTGCACGATAAAATCGATGTTTTATCATAAAAAGTGTACTGTGATAAGATTATATATAAGATAGTAAGTACATATGCAAAAATTTCTGATATACCTAAACAAATCGGAAGAAAAGAGAGGAAGAAAAAAGAGTTGTCAAGAAAAAAATAGAAAGTAAATAATTATCAGTTGTATAAACGTATAGTAAATATGTGTATCAGAAATATATAACATATCAAACACCATCAAATGAGTAAGCTAGGGAGGGGTGGCAACAAATAGAAAAGGGAAAGGATGTATTGAGGGGACAGGCTGGTAACCCATTTGTTTTATGCGTATAGCAACAATTAATATATGCGGGCTGAACAATGCTGCTAAACGCAGGATGGTTAAGGAACAATTTAAAGAACAACATGTTGACATAATCTGTTTACAAGAGACGCATATCGAAGGGACACGCAAGTTTCATTTAGAACAGTTGGGATTTCATCTGGTAACTCACACCACACAGGGGACCAGGACGGGAGGGGTAGCAATCGTGGTACGGAAGGGGGGGATTGTGTTTAAAACATGTTTGTCGGATAGGCTAGGCAGAAGGGCAATTGTTGAAGGCCAAGAGCAGGGATTGAGCTTTATGCTTTGCTCAATTTATGGGTCAACAGGGGATGATCTGGAGATATTTTAATTTCTCAACATGGAACTGGCTAAATGGCCCCTGCCGCTCATCGTATGTGGGGATCTTAACATAAATGGTATGGTGGGGCTTTGGAAGACAAATCCAAGTAAATATACAGGCCTGAAAAAAAAGTGCATAAAGCCCTTATTCAAATGATGGAGGATAATGGCTGGTGGACGCCTGGGAGCAACTAAAGCCACAGGAGGGGGGCAGCACATACTCTTCAGCTCCACACAGAGCGTTAGCCCAACTAGACTATTTTTGGGTCTCGCCCTCTCTCGTTCCCACTTGCACCATCAGAAAATTTCCCCAGGTTATCTCTGACCACAATCCCCTAGTGCTAGGGGTTCAAAGCACTGTTGGGGGGGGGGTACCTGAACACACTTGGATTTTTGAGCGAGCCCTGCTGCATGATCCATAATACGTACTACATATGAGTAAATGGCTTGGGGAGTTCCTAGAAATCAACAGGGGTAATGCTGGGTATGGAATAGTCTGGGACGCTTTAAAGGCTGGAATAAGAGGGGAAACTTTGAGCTACTCGTTGAACCGGACTAAAAAAATGAAACAAGACAGAAGGTCCATGTATAGTAATATATCAGACCTAGAAGAAGAGTTGGTTAGGGCTATCGCCAATGTCTCAAATACAGATGAGTTCCTTCAGAAATTGGCACTAGCAAAGTCTGCAACAGGTGAATACATGGCAGTCAGAGTAGCAGGAAACTAACTAGCCTGGAGGCAATCTTGCTATGAAAATATTGAACAGGTTGGGCATATGTTTGGGCATATGTTTGCGGCAAGGACTAGACAGAAAATAACTGCAGGAGATATCTTAGAGATTAAAAATTCAAAGGGGGGAGTAGTTATAATACCTAGTGAGATATGCTCGGTTTTTCAAAATTATTATGGGCGTTATATAGGGAAGACAGGCATTGCAAGCCCAAGAATATTATAGATTATTTATCATCATTCACTGTTGAGACACTATCACAAGGAGACTCAAAGGCGCTAGAGGACACATTCACAGATGAAGAAATTCTAAAAGCCCTCATGGAATTGCCATCAGGAAAGGCAGTCGGTCCGGACCAAATCCCATTGGAATTTTATAGTTTTTTTTTTCACTTTTGAGGGAGGATTTAAGTTCTGTAATGCGCCAGGCACAGAAAGGGGAAGCACCTCAATAGTCATGGGCGGAGGATAGCATGATTATTTTTTTTAAGAAAGGAGAGCCCTATGATGAACCAGGCTCTTACAGACCGATTAGTTTGATTAATAGTGACGCAAAAATGTTTTCTAAAATTTTAGCGAATCGTTGAAGTTCCATGATTGGGAACGTGATCTCGCCCTGCCAGCACAGGTTTATCCCAGGAACAGGCACCGCTGATCATATTCGCAGGGTTGTTACCCTGTTTGATGGTGCCTCTATCACAAGAGACCCTATGGCACTTATCTTGCTAGACTCAGAGAAGACGTTCGATAGGGTCTCGTGGGACTATCTTTGGGCCATTCTTGAGAATGTGGGGGTTGGAAAGAGGTGCGTTAAAACAATCCAAACGCTTTATAGGAGCCCCAAGATTGGATTCTGGCTGATGGGGGGGCAGAGTGACCCAATTGATATCTCACGGGGGACAAGACAGGGGTGTCCATGCTCTCCCCTCCTATTTGCATTTTATATCCATCCCCTGATCAGGAGAATTGAGGCAAATAAGGCAGTTCTCCCTATACGACTGAATGGATTTGACATTAAGATTTTGGGTTACGCAGATGATTTGGAAATAACCACTGCAAATCCGTCTGGTGCCTTGATGGAGATAGAGCAGGAGTCAGAAAGCTTTGGAAGGATTTCAGGCTACAAGCTCAACAGGGAAAAG
Organism: Triturus cristatus; assembly: GCF_964204655.1. Classification (NCBI taxonomy): domain Eukaryota; kingdom Metazoa; phylum Chordata; class Amphibia; order Caudata; family Salamandridae; genus Triturus; species Triturus cristatus. The sequence continues at coordinate 976,161,867 of NC_140594.1, read as the reverse complement.
ACACAAGTTGTAGTAAATGACAGAATTTCTATCCTCGATCCACGGGTGATTGAGTCTGCTACCTATCCTGGGGTTACCATAACATCAGATCTGAGCAAAGTTGTTGAAAATAATCATGCCCCTGTGATTCAAAAAGCTAAGAAAGACTTTGATAAACTCAATAATTTATATCTCTTGATTGTGGGACGATGTAATATCAACAAGATACTGTTTCTGCCTAAAATCTTGTATTTATTTAGAACGATACCCCTAAAATTTGAGAACTACTGGTTTAAAGAAATGGACCGGTTGATTAATTGCTTTATTTGGCTCAAGGTAAAACAAGAAGAGCGCTCAGATACATGACCTTAGGCAGAGAAAGGGGGGGCTGGGCAGTCCCGGATCTAAAAATATATTATTGGGCGGCGGTGATCCAATACATCCGAGGGTTATTGGGGGGAACGGTCACTGGTCGATGGAGAATGACGCTCCTCCGGATGTATACGAACTACTGGTTGAAAAAGAGGCCCATAATTGGCTTTTAAGATTCACCAAAGCCAGCTACTATAAAAAAGTCCAATTGAAGACTCTTGGTGCAGCAGCTGTGGTTTGGACTGGTGTTAGAAAAACGTTGGGGTTAGGGAGAATGAATTATTATACTGTTCTGTCCGGGAACCCATCCCTCCCAGTAATATTTCAGGATGGAATTATGCAGCATTGTGACACTCTGGAGGTAAAGAAGATGGGGGATCTTTATGACGCTGACGGAATAATTACATTTGAAAGAGCCCAAACTCTTTATAACCTCGATCATAGGGAATTTTTTTAATTTCTCCAGATTCGTTCATCTATCTTACGGAAAAAGGAAGGAGAGAAAGCTTTTGCTAGAGATCCGTTTATGGACGCCGTTCAAAACTTAGATGGGTGCTCTATCACCCAAATTTATAGGGAGCTGACACAACTACAAGGCGATGATTTAGACGAACACTTAGAGAAATGGCAGCGGAAGCTGAATGTTGAAGGGGAGGAGTTTATGGGGTCACTTAAGGTTGGCAATTCGGTTTTAAGAGTTGCGAGTCTTTAAGCCCAACATTTTAAAACAATTTTTTCTCTTTATCATACCCCAGCTAAGATGCTTAAAGGGGGGAGACGGAAGGTATTCTTTGCCCCCGTTGCCAGGGTGACGACGCAGATTTAGTCCATATGTTCGCCACTTGCCCATGCTGGAACCCCTTAAAAGAGCTATAAAACAATTATTGGGGTGAACTCTGCGGGTTCAAAATAAGACTTACTGCAGAGCTGATGGTGCTTGGTGTAGCTCGGCAGGATACAATCTGAGATCATCGTGAATTTATATTTCTTGCCATGGCGGTGGTCAGAATATGTATTTCTTCTGCTTGGGTGGACCCTAACCCCCCTCATTTCAACAATGGCTTTCAAGACTCTTAGCTATGTACAACATGGAAAAGGGACTGTATGAGAAGAAATGGTGGAAGGCTAGGAAACTAGGAAAAATTATCTGGGCCCCTGTTATAGATTGGAAAATAAGAGAGGAGCTTATTCTCTGTACAACCTAATGAGCTAAATCTGCTTGGGTTAACTCATTGTTTGTTTAGTTTTACATGTCCTAATAATGTGTATATGCCTGTTAATTGTGCTATAATCTTTATTATATCTTTCTATTTCATTCATTTCATTCAAGATCTATCCATTTGGAACTCCCTGTGTACCGGCTTGCTTTCTTAAGTTTTCTTCAATGGATACATTTGCGTTAATTTGTATATAACTGAAGGTGTTTAATAAAAAAAAAAAGAAATATATAACATATAATTAAGAAAATAAATTGCATTTAAGGTTGTTTAGAAACGTTCATGTCTTCAAAAATATATATTCTTAAACTGAAAAGCAAGTTCTTTTTTCCGGGTCAGATCTTATTGCTTTGGCCTCTACCAGGTCTCTCTGCATCCAGAGTTTTTCTACCAGGTCTCTCTGCATTTTTTAAATCATATTTTCCAAATTTGTGGATTAAATTCAGAGAATATTAATGTCCTCATTTGGAGAAGTCTTTTTATGCCAATTTGGTCGAAAACATGAGTTTCTACTGAAATCCACATCATGAAGAATGTGGTAATACCACGTGCGGTATTTCTACATTCATTTTTGGGACGAACACCGCAGTAACATGAATGCCCAAGATTTTCATAATCTTTACTAGCAAAGAGAGGATTAGTTGAAATCCTGTTGTAATCTCACAACTCAAAATTACCAATATCACAGGGGTCTGCCTAGGAGACATGTATGACTTTATGGACCTGTAGTATTTCCAGAAGCAAGTGAAAGACTGCTGCTTGGATCTGAGGGAGTTTTAGTGATTGCCAAAATAGTAAATCAGGGTCAGTTCAGGGGCTGCTCCTCCATGTGAGCGGAGGAGCGTTGCCCCACTGCTTTCTCACAGTGCGAGAAGCAGAAACATAAAATGGCACTGCGAGAAAGCACAAGGGTTTGGTTGAGGGTGGGCAGGTGAGTGGTCCTGCTCTAGGGCAGGGGAGAAGTGGCTTTCCCACTGTTGAGGGCGCTGACTGTTTGGTCGACCCTCTGGGGCCGACCAAACCAGTCATGCACACTCTGCCTTTTCTCCAAGTAGGGTGCATGCATCGATCTACACAGCACTGAGAAAGCAGAACGGCCCCCTCGTCAGAGACCTGGAGGGCAGTAAAGGGATTTTTCGTAATACGCAGAATCAAGGGACTTTGATGAATAAATAGCAACACAGGTTTTCAGGTTTATCTGAGGATCTTTATCTAGAAGGGAGATAAAGAAATTCGTCCACTAACAATGCCTTTGGTGCTAGAATAAGCTAGACAGTTGTTTGATTTATGTGCGAGTTTTCTATTTGCATATAGGGGCAGATTTACAAGCTTTGTGCGCCACTTTTGCGCCGCCGTTGCGTCACTTTTGTGACGCAGCGGTGGCGCAAAGCTAGCGTCATGCTGCGACAGATTTACAACGTGACGCATCTAGGGAGATGCGTCACATTGTAAAGCCCTGCGCTACATTAAACCTGCGTCAGGTTTAATGTATGCAGGGTGGGCGTTAGGTCGGAAAAAGCCTCGGAAAAGTGACGCAGTGAAATCTGCGAGATTTCACGCAGTCACTTTTCCGACGCTGGTGCGTCAAATCCTTACACCTGCTTCAAGCAGGCGTAAGGCGTGACGCACCATGTTAGGGATAGGGCAGGTTGGAACAGTGCTGGATTAGCATCGCGCTTGCGACACAACTTCAGCACTGCGCCAACCTTACGCCAGGAGATGCGTCACGCATCTGCTTGTCCTTGCGCCACGATGCACCGCATTGTAAATGCGGCGCATCTGCAGTGGCGCAAGGGCAAACTTGCGTGACGCATCTTCCCTGGCGCATCCCTGCTGATTTGCTGGGATGCGCCAGGGAACGTAAATCTGCCCCATAGTGTATAGCTCCTTAAAGCTGTTTTTATCATTTTCGTTTTTTTTAAGTAACGTTATCAGTGCATTTTGATTTATAGCCGTGATTACTGAATTTCCAAAGCAGTAGTGAGGACAGAAAGGTGGATTAGGAGCCCACAGTAATTGGTGCCAGGAGAAGTGTCAGGAGTGTCATTAAAACATTGGGCTGTGGGCAGAGAACAAGCAGATATGGGGCCAGATGTCTCTGGAAGTTCAATTTACAGTAGAACTGGAATCATATCTGGGAAAAATGTAAACTGGACGCACTCTTTAACTGTCTTTTAACTTAACATATTCGAATCAGCACAATAATACCACTTTTGTGGGATTTAATCACTAATAGGTAGGGACAGTCTAAATCAGTGCAAACATGAGAGAAGATATTTAGAAATATGGAAAGCGAAGGCAAAATCTGTTCAAATTGCTGTAAAAAATCACGATAAAGTTTCTTAAACTAAAGACAAAATTATCGGTATAGGTGCATCAAATTACAGTCGTTCTATTTTTAATCTTCCTGTACGTTTATTAAATATGTTGTGTGTCAGTTCTCCCCCTCGCACATCTATCTTCAGCTATAATGTGTTAGTCCTGTTGTTCATGGTCTATGCCTCGTTTACAACACTTCTTCCGCCTACTCACCCCTCACCGCAATCTTTCTTAGTCCTTATTCCTGGATTTAAGGATATCTTCCCACCAGAAATGTTCCCTCAGTTCTCCCACTTGTGAACATATCAATGCACACATGCTTGCTGCTTTCAATCATTACAGTTGATATGAAACCCTCGAGGACAAAGAGACTTGGGCTTGGCGGGTAAGAGGGTAATTGCCTGAAAAAACATACTAATCAGATTCCCACTGCTGGGCCCGGCCTACAGTTCAGTTGTGACGCTAATAATATTGTTGAGTGTCCTTCTTAATGCCTGTAGTGATATTAGTGCCTGCTAATAGGTTGCACAGCCTCAATGACCTGATATTCCATACGGCTTCTTCCTGCCTGTGCATTTTTAGTAGCGATAGAAATTATGCAGATAATTCCCAAAATATTGGAAGTTTGTAAAGTTTATAAAATCTGTAAGGAACTTTTTGGGGAGAGGATGTAGCCTTAGCTAGAGCAGTCGACCTCGGACTTGGGGAACCGGGTTCAATTCTCGGCAACAAAATCACTTCATCTCCCTGTGCCTAACAACAAAAAAATACAACATGTATGTGTTCATCTATAACGAAACTGATGCTCACGTAAAGCGCTCTGATACCCGATGCCTCGGGTCTAGTTTGCGCTATATAAAACTAAGCCTGGGCAAAGCTCTACGCTACTCTCGCGTAGTTTGTGAAGTTAGCGCTACTTCGCACTACACGAATTGCACGTAGCACAGTGAAAACACGCGTAGCGTAGCGTAGTGCAGCCTTCATTTTTTGCTTGCTCGCGGTCCTCAACGTCAAGTTGGCGACCGCGAGCAAGCAAAATGACATCCCGGCAAGACTTTTTCCTCGTTCTCGATCAGCAACATCAAGTTGCCGATCGGGAGTGAGGAAAATAAACCTCCTGGCGAGCTTCTCAATGCGGGGAGGTCAGGTTTCTCATTGAGAGTGGTCGTGTATGCTCGTGACCGCTCACGATGAGAAACTACCAGTCCGCGTTGAGAAAGCTGCGCTCGAGTAGAAATCTACTCGAGCGGCAGAAAACGACCGCTTGCACTGTGCAAGATGCTGTTTGCACTGACTGCACAGTGCTTACAAACATCCGGCACTTTACAGTCAGTGCGAACAGCATCTTGCACACAGCACTACGCAGTTCGTTAAGCTACGCGTAGCTCGCGTAGTGCGAAGTGCACTTCGCGTAGCTACGCGTAGCGCTACTTCGCAAACTACGCCCAGGGTCATATAAAACTCATTGACATTTTTTTTTTTTTAAATCTCAGAGTCTCAATTTTAAAGAATTTGACCGAAACTGAGTACAGAGCTGGAATTTCATAGAAACTCTTCTCGGGAAAGCTCCAAGCACCTTCTGAGTATTCTGGTAGAGATCGTGATGAAACTTCAAACTTCTCTACATGCAAAAATGGATGAAGACCCCAGACTACGTCTAAAAGATCAAACAAAAGCATTTGCAAAGCCAGCAGGTTTTGCCTTTTGGGCTTATTGGCTTTGACAAAGGCAGTTTGCTGATGCTGCGTGCAACATCGGCAAAACGCTAAATTCTGCAAAACATCGGCAAAAGAAAATAAGAAAAAAGGTTGATTGATATGACCTCTCCTGCTGACCACGTCATTTGGTTGGTGCACTCATGTCTTATTATGCATGCACATGCCTTCAGAATGGGTCAGGCATCATTTTCCTTTTTATTTTTTATCGATTCATGATGGCAGATGCCACTTGGATTGGTGAATATAAATATGTCATATTACCCAGATCAGTTGACTGGGGGTGAGTGTTTGATTTGCTCAAACGCTCCATCCATCATCCCCTTTGGTATCGCTTTGTTCGCCTTAAGTTGGCAGGGTATGCCCAGACGTGGGTCCCTTGCTCACTTTGCCACTGGATTCAAGATAGCCTAGCTGATGAGGGTTATGAACCCGAAACCTGTCCCAGTATGCTTGTTTCCGGTCCAGGGAAGACATGGCTTGGCAGTTTGGGCTGGACTGTTCCCATGAGGCACAGGGTCAGACTGATTTGCATATGGCCATGTCTGAACTGGGGTGGTGGAGTGAGGTAAAGAATGATGATGGATTTAACCCAGATCAGTTGACTGGGGGTGAGTGTTTGATTTGCTCAAATGCTCTGTCCATCATCCCCTTTGGTATATTTTATATGAAAGCACAAAGTTAAAAGGACTGTGGAGGTGGGGGTGTACAGAGACTGCGGGTGGAAGGTGCGGACAGGGGAAGAGGGGGAAAGCAAAACATAAATGAGAGAGCAACACGGGTGTGAGAGAAGCATTAGATGAAGAGGACAACATAGAGAACAGGGGTGGGAGAGTTTGGTGGCAAAATGCATGAGAGAGCAGCACACGAGAGGGAAGGCAACCCGAGGGGGGGGGAAGCACACAAGCGAGACAGTGTGCAGCACATAAGGGAGAGAACAACATGGAGCACCAGGGGCAGGTATTTTGCGGAGGTGAGGAATAGAAAGGAGAATGCTAGAAAACACATGCGCTGCTAAGGGGTGCTCACTCAAAAAGAAAAAAAAATAGTTCCGTAAACGTGAGCGATGGAAGGAAACAAATTAGTCAATGAAAGGATGGTAAAGAGTATATGCTACAGGGGAATGACAAACACATGATGAGGAAGGCTAGTCATCGAATAAGAAGGAAGGAAATAGGATTGACAATAAAGTCAACCAATGGTAATAGCTTTACCATGGGATTTTAGCAGAGAGTTTTGGCTGCCTGGTAGGCAAGACCTAAACCATCAGTGTAGCAGTGGCACATATATTTCTCACGCTCCACCACATTAATGCCCTCTCCTTCATTAGTGAAGTGTCTGGCTATTATCTCACCTGAGATAAATTAAGATCATGCATCGCTATAAGCCAAGAGTATATAGATACCTTCATCAGAAAAAAAAATCCACTTTTTGTCCTGAGAGGCAAGATGGCGGTCGCCTAGACCATAGCAGCGCACAGCCCAGCAGAGAGCCAGAAACGTCCATGCTGCAATAGAGTTGCGATGAAGTAATGACCCCAGAGATCTGCAATGAGGAATCACCAATCACCCAAAATGCGGGCATTATCTGCATTTAATAGGGACACTTATCTGGCTTGTGGTATTGAGACATTTTTCTACGACGGTTGTTAAAGCACACGTCTGCGTCAGCGATTCTTACTGGGTATCCACGCTCACAGAGGCCGGGGCTGAGGCGGAGGAAATGGGGCCAAAGCCAGCAGAAGGTACCTCCAAAACAAGGGCGGCGCGACGCGTCCTGAGGGGGCAGTCGGAGACTGGAGATGCCAGCGATGATACCGCAGCACCCGACGGTGGCTTCACCGGCACAGACTCCCAGGCAGGGGCATCACGGGCAGCCTGACGATCCATGCCTGGAGAAAAGAGGAAGAGGTGAGGCAGCAGCGAAGGCTCGCCCAGCCGGCCCCTCAGTGGTGGAACTACTGAGAGGACCTGTGGGGAAAGCAGCTCCCGTTCACGGCGAGGTGAGCCAGAACAGTCCGAGCAGGCAGAGCCAGGAGCGCAGCTTGGAGGAACAGAGGGACAAAGATGAAGGCTCCCCCATACTGAATGCTGATCTTCAGAAAGCTTAGGCAGTTGAATTGAAAGGTAGGCCCGGAGATAACCCCCCTCTGCAAGTGACTGTGAATGGGGGGGGAATAGTGTATACGCTCCTGATGCTGGCCTCAACGAAATTATAAAGGAGGAGAATGTAGGCAAGGCAAATGCGGGTGGAGGGCAACCTCCTCTCAGGCTGATGCTACAGTAACCCCTTCTCAAGACTCTCAGACATTAGCCAGCTGTAGTCCTTTAATTACAGCATGTATTACCCAGAAAGATGAGCTTCAAGGAGCAGGCTATGTTAATAGTGTAAATATGGAAGAGGACTTTGGAAAAGAGCCAGACAAGGAGCTTGGTGATTATTTTTTCTCTGTATCAGATGGGGGTGAGTGGTCGGAGGATCTTTCAGCTACCTCCACAGATCCGACCAACAGTGACTTGGATGAGGCTGATGATGGTAAAACAAAAACTGTCCTGAGGAAGAAAAAACAGAAAGCAGGGAGTTAAAGATCTCACTTGGGATTACACCCCTACAAAACAATTTGCGAACAAAATGTCCAGTAGACAACCTGTTTCGGACCCCCCCCTCCGATGCTAGAAGCAATCTTTTAAGCCATAACACTGCATTGAGATGAGACGCGACAGGATGGATGCAAAGCCCAGGCAGCAACGCGAAAGGTGCAGGGAGTAGTTCGAAAATTGACTAAAACATTTGGTGCATTTGGGGAGCGACTGACTGACCTTGAATCAAGGGTTGTTTCAACAGATTCGGATCTCACAACCAACCAGGCACAAGCAAAATCCCATGAGGCTCAGCTAGTAGATATACAGTGGAAGCTTGAAGAGCATGAAAACCGCCAGAGGAGGAACAACTTGCTGGTGCTCGGGGTTCCTGAGGGGGTTGAAGGGGCAGATATTCGTTCATATGTTGTGGACGTATTTAGAGATACACTCCCAGAACTTGCGGATTGGAACTGGGATCAAGAGGTGCAACATGCCCACTGTGTCCTTTTTGTGCAGAAGCAACCTGTGAGGGCAGGAGCTTTACCGAGAGCAATTCTGGTCTACTTTGGCAACTTTTTGTTACGCCAAGCTATTTTTGAAAAGGCCAGGCCAGAAGCAAAGAGAACCAGGAATGAGATTTCCTATTTTGTGCGACCGGATTTTTGCCACTCTACCGTCGAAAGGCGGTGGAGGTTGCCACAGTTGATCAAACCATTTCAGGACAGAAAATGGCACAAGCCTTCTTGAACAACCCAGCTCGACTTAAAGTGATTTGGAGAGGGCAAACACGATTCTTTCTTTCAGAAATTAAAGCAAAAGAATACCTGGATAGCCTGATAGGCTAAGATACAGATTAACGGTCAAATTAGAGTAGATTAGAGAATATAGCTTACGGGTAATCGTAGCTACTGCTTAAGAAATACATTTGGGGTGCACCAGCAGGGGGTGATCTGGAGGGGGCTTAGTGGCTTTGGGAGTCTTGGATTTTGGAATGGAAAGTAGCACTTGTTTGAAACTTAAGGGTCACTTACTTAGGGCTTTCGGGGCTACGCGACGCATCCATTATGCACAGACTCAAGTCTGAGCGCCTCTAGTGGGGGGTGTTGGTCGAGGGGATGGGAGGAGGGGGAGGATGGAGGGGTAAGGGGAAAGTGGGTGGGGCTTTTCGGGGCTGGGAAAATTTGGGGGGAAAAACATATCCAGAACTGATGATGTAAAGTGTGTATTACTAAAAATATAGGAGAGCAAACAGGTCATTAAACTAAAGATGGGATAGAAAAGAAAAAGAGGCAGAGGATTACTAGGAGTACCTGTATCTGAATATAGATGGGGAGGATATGCATCTGTTCTTTGAATGTAGCAGGGTTGAACGATAGAGTGAAAAGGGCAAGCTTGGCGGAATTAGTGAGGACAAATGCTTTTGATGTAGTGTGTCTACAAGAAACCCATATCCCCTGGGGGAAAAATACTGTTAGGTATAAGAGGATATAACACACTAGTTTGTCCTTCCTAAATTTCAAACATTCAAGGAGTGGCAATATTAGCAAAGACTACTTTGGGACTGGCTAAACAAAAGGCAGCTTACATATTGGGGAGGTGGGCTATAGTAGAATTAGGGGCAGGAATCACCATATGCTCGATCTATGGGTCAAACCAGGATGATCCTCAGATATTTGAAAATCTGGAGCTCGCTGCATGGCCCAGCCCATTAATTTTGTGTGGGGATTTTAATATCTCACTTGGTCCGAGACAAAGACAGTATAATCAAGGGGGATATCGTGGTCGGAAACCTAAAGTTTAAAGAGCACTAACCTCCCTTAATATTAGCCATGGCTTAGTGGATGTCTGGGCACTGAACAATCCAAATAATGCTGGCTATATATATTATTCCAGTCCGCACAGGAAATATGTTAGGATTGATTATTTTTTTGGCACGAAGGATGTACTAAATGTAGCAGATATTAAGAAATTCACAAAGGTGATTTTCAATCATAACACTCTAATTTTGAAGATTGAAATTGCAAGTTTTATGAGAACCCAAAAAAATGGATGTTTGACAGGAAAATTCTTGTAAATAATGATTATATTGAACACATTAAGAATTGGTCACAAGAATTTTTCGACATGAATAGATATAGAGCTGGTAGGAGGACTGTGTGGGATTCCTTTAAGGCTGGTCTTAGGGGGAGACCATCAGCTTTGTCACAATGGCTAGGACCTTGCGTAAGATTAAGAATCAACAATTAATGCGGGCACTAGCAGAGGCTGAAGAGAAACATGTCTCCTTAATAGAACAGGGGCAGAAAGGGGTTCAAATCCAGTATCAAATAATCGCTCTAAAAGCGGAAATTAATAGTTGGTTAACGCAAAAATCTGCAGAGGAATACCAATCCCAGCGGAATAATTCCTATGAAAATGGCGAGCTTGTTGGGAGGAGGTTAGCTCTCTGTACTAGGCAGAAGACATCATTTAATCTAATACCCTCTATTAAAGTGAACGGGCATACATTCACAGATCCATATGATATTATTAAGGGATTTAAAGATTACTATCAAATATTATATCAAGATGATAACGATAAGGATGTAGCCGAAGTACTACAGGATATATCCCGCTTAGTGAGTAACACCGGACTTGGAGAAAGGTTGTATAATTTAACCCAAAAAATTTCATTAGAGGAAGTCCAGGTAGCACTGCAAGGAATGGCATCAGGGAAAGCTGCTGGTCCTGATAAGACTCCGTTAGAGATACATAATGTAATGTAATGTAATGGTATATTTATATAGCGCGACTATCACTCCAAGGAGCATCTTGGTGCTGAGAACAGAAAACTACGATGGAAAAGAGAGGTGGTTTACTGCAAGACGGTAGGGATGGGAGGTCAGATCAGCGTTTTGCATAGAGTGTCCGGAGCACTGAAGAACCAGGTTTTTAGTGCCTTCCTGAACAGGGACTCTGATGCGATTTGGCGGAGTTTTGGGGGGAGTTTATTCCAAGCCTTTGAACCTAAGACAGTGAGCAATTTTCCTCCCTTTGACACCAATCTGAAGGCAGGTATTGTTAGCAGATTGGCATTTGCTGATCTCAAGCTTCTGGAGGGAACATAGCGCTTAAAACCAGTTTGAAGGTATTGGGGGCCCTGAGAATGGAAGGCCCTAAAAGTGATAATGAGGACCTTAAACAGATAAGATATTAGGAGTAGTGATAACCCCTCTTTTATTGGACCTCTTCAGGGGTGTCCAATATAGTGGGAACCCCTCTGAATCATGGAGAGAGACTGGTATTATAATTTTCCCAAAGAAAGGAAAACCAATAGATAATCCATTATCTTATCGACCGATCTCTTTGATTAATTCAGATACTAAAATGTATCCAAAGGTATTGGCTAATCGGTTGGGGAGGGTTATAGGATGTTTTGTCTCCCCCTGGCAACATGGTTTGATCCCTGGAAAAGAAACAACGGCTCATATTCTAAGGGCTATTTCATTATTTGATATCATGACCGGGACCGGGGGCCAGATGGCTATGATCCACCTCAACGCCGAAGAAGGCATTCGACCGGGTGTCTTGGAAGTTTTTATGGGAGGTACTGGAGCTAAAGGGGTTTGGACCTCAATTTATAAGGGCACTTAAAGCTATGTATAGAGAACCAAAAGCCTGGCTACAAATAATGGGGAAGGAGTCTAGCAATATTGTAATAACCAGGGGGACCAGACAAGGCTGTCCCTGTTCCCCCATTTTATTTGCCATGTAAATTAATCCTCTTTTGGTTAAACTTTTACAATCTGAGAAGATTAAGCCGGTAGTAACCGGGGGATATGACACAAAAGTTCTGGCTTATGCCGATGACGTTCCAACAGAGGCAATTGAGGAAATTATCCAGATAGCTGTGTTGCAGGGATTCTGCACATACACAGAACTATGCACAGGAAACCAGGACCTCGGTGTATTGTGGTGTACCAAAAAACCCACTTCAGTACCTAGAACCCCAATCCGACTAGCAATAGTGTCTCATTTGTTCTCCGTACTACAACAAAGCTACCAATAATTAGACAATCTAGAACATGCAACTTCGTTCCTCTCAGGAGTAGTGGGAAACAAGAACACTCTTTCGCTCAAACACTCATACTTGTCCACAACGTGAGTAAACAGAGACACGGTATAGTTCAAAATGTTTATTTTAACTAACGTGCTCTATAATACAGTACACAAGCCAATACTAGCAGCAAAATGCATAAGAACAATATAATCAGCATTGTTACAATTCCATATAGCACAAAAGGGGAAACCATATTATAATGACAGTGGAAACAGGAATATATCGCCTTTACCACCCTCCACATGCTAAGAGCTAGTTTAATATAATTATAGAAAACCTCTAGGCTTTGTCAGGGTGACCCCCTACCTCCAAGGTTAGATGCAATGAATTACATCTCTGGACAAACACAGCTCTTCTTCGTTGGAAAGGTTTTCTCCAAGTGCCTTCTCATGCATGTAATGCCATTTTCAAAGCACTCGAGTTTCAGTAGTGCAGCTGTGTTCCATGTTACGTCTATGGCCGTGGGAATGACCAAAGTGAATCAACAACCTACATTGTTTTTTGACCTTGAACACGCTGTGCAGATGAAGAGCATGGTGTACAGCTAGATGTGTAAAAGGCAGACAGTTCTCATGTGAAGAAGCGCAAGCAGGGTATTTACGAGAACAGAGCCATGTAGTGCCATGTGCAAAAGCGGCAGAATGGCGGGCAAGCATATACTAACTTAGCAATGTCCGCAGTTAATCCCATGTCCTCACTACAGCTGAGGGTTTTGGGCCCCTCTCAGGTTATGTTTTGAATAAGGGGAAGACCATTGTTATATGTACAGACAAGATTGATTTTAACGATCCTAGACAAGCAGATTCGGCAGTCTACCTGGGGGTCCGAGTTAGGGCAAAAGTGGAGGATATTTTTAAACTCAATTTCGATCCTTTGGTTAAATCAATAGCCATGGAGTTAAAGAGAGTTAATGGGCTCCATTTATCTATTATAAGGAGAGGGAACTATTTAAAAATGACAATGGTGCCTGAAATACTTTATTTGTTACTTTCAATACCCCTTGCGGTGGACGATCATCTGTTGAAAAGTCTAGACTTTATTTTTTCTAATTTTATTTGGCACTATGGTAAAGTGAGGAGGGCTTTAAAATACCTAACCCTACTGCAAAATAGAGGAGGGCTTACAGTTACCAATATCACATTATACTACTGGGCGGCCCTTCTTCACCAGAGAATTTCCCTGTTTATTGTAAATGGAAAAAGAGATAATGAACTGGAGGAGGATCTGGGCACACCTACAGTATATGAACTCGCGATAGGGAAGGAAGCACAGGGGCTGTTATTGAGACAAACGGAGCTGAGCTATTATAAAAAAGTTTGCTTTAAAGTAATATATAGCTCATGGAAGATCTGGAAACAAGTTTCAAAATTTATGGCGATTCCGAAAATCTGCAAACATATTCCCCTCTGGCGCTCCTCGCTATTCCCTCCTCAGGTATATGATGCTATGGGAAAAAGATGGGAAGAGCTGGTTGTAGGTTCTATTGGTGATCTCTAGGGGGGAACAAGCTTTACAATTCTCAAGGCTCCAGCGCGATTTTGGAATTCCAGCTAATCGATATTTTAAATTTGTGCAGATTAGGAGTTTTCTTACTCTTTGTAGGCCAACGATTAAAGCAGAAAGGATACCATTGTTGGAAGTTATCACTAGGAGAACAAATAGAGTTAGGAATATCTACAGTTTATTACTTGAAAAATTATCTGATGATTTGGAAAAAACTGAGACATCCTGGGCACTGAAACTGGACAATCCAGAGATGCATATTTATATGAGGTTATCCTTGTCTGCCCAAATACTCCTATCAACAAATTTAAAAGCACAACTTTATAAGACTATATTTAACTTATATTGTACACCCTCTAAATTATTTATGTGGGTGAAAAGGCAGGATGATAAGTGTCCCAGAAGCGGGGTTGGTCCAGCAACTTTGATTCATATGTTCTACGACTGTGACAAATTATCTTTATTAAAAAAGGGGTTGCTTGGTTTTTGGGAGAAATTGCTTGGCATTAGATTCGAACTGACCCCTACATTGTTGATTTTGGGATACGATAGCTCTTTGGCCCTCAACACCGCACAGGAATATTGTTTATTTCTCGGGACTGCGATATTTAGAATAATGTTAGCTTCCAGGTGGAAAGATGTAGAACCTCAAACTTTTCAGATGTGGCTTAATCAAGGGATGGCTCTGTAAGCCTGTAGGGGCAGATGGGCTAATATCTGGGGGAGGAAAATTTGGGCACTCATTTCTGAATGGAATAGAGAAACACAAGGGGTTGCAAGTAAGAAGATGTGCCGTAAAGGATGGTAGCTTAATACGTTTTTGATTAGGGTTTAACCCAGCAAGTACAAAACAGTACTGTATGTGGATTTAGGTTTACATGACGTGTACTGTCCTAATGGTAATACCCGCTTTCGCAATTTTGCACAGTGTCTTGAGGCTGGTAAAATAAGAATGAATTGTAAAAATATATAATTTAACACTCTGGTCTCTCCGTTAGAATTTTATAACATGATCAAAAAATACCTTAGCAATTGTTCTTAATTTAAAAAAAAGGTGCTAAAAGATCATCTTGTATCTTTTATCTGCTATGTACTGTATTAACAGTTTTACATCTTGGTTTTAACCGATAGAATTTTATAATATGATCAATTAATATCTTAGCTGCTGTTCTTAATATCGATAAGGTGTTAAAGGATGACCCTGTATTTACTATTTGGTATGCACTGTTTGAACCCATGTTATGAACTGTTTAGCTGATATTTATTCTTGTGTAATGTATAACCTGCTGTATGACCTGATCAATTTTTCATTATTTTGTGTAAATGGTGTTTTCTGGATATGAAAGAAAAAGAAAAAAAGAAGAAAAATGCCAAATACAGGTCAAAATGAAAAATATGATGGATGGCATACAACTTTATGTGAACTGCACTGGTGTACTTTGAGGAATTATCCCATGCTCTTGTAAATCTGCATTAATTATGTACAAATGAAACACCATTATTTCCTTTCTTCTTGCAGCCAGTCTCCATCTTTAGCTACAGTTTGTGCCTCTTGAACGATTTAAAGCTTAGGAACAGAAGTACCGTATACCCTAAAGCAGCAAATTGATCTAATGCCTTAAGAAAACCTAGCAAAAATTCCTAAACTTGCTTTGATGTTTGGTATATGTTCAATGAAAAGGTTGCTACCAGTGATGTAATAACAGCCTTATCAATGTGTAATGCTGCTTACTGGACAATACATAACAGGCATAGCTGCAATGCCTTGGCACCAAGGTAATAATATGAGTAATAGGTATCCCCAAGCCAGACTATTTATCACTCAAATATCAGCTTTAAATATATTTTGCATTATTCAGCCATTTTTCTCCAAATATCAGTTTGAGACTTCTGAAATTACACACAGTTTTATCTTGAATACACACTTTTCAATTTTGGTATATAGATATTAATTCAACTAAGCAAACAAGTTTAATTTAGCAAGCTGGGCTGCACACAGGATTGCTACTCACAAGTAGCAGGAGAGCTACCTATAGGTCACAGGCTACTAGTTGGAGAAGCACTTTGTATAAAACTGTAAGCAGTCAGTTTTGCCCTTGCTTGCTCTTAATGTGGCACTTTGCCTATCATGTTTTGAGGTTGACAAGGACCGTTTAATAGTCCCTTCTATTCATCAGAAGTGTCTAATTACAAGTGCCATCCAGCTTGTTGGGTAAAAGGTCTTCAAGTTAGACAACTAATGAGACAGTATTTCTTATAATCTTTGCAATCCCCATACAGCTTATTAGAAATGTAAAACCCTCTTAGAACTTCATTACTAAGCAAGCCTTGAACTGGAAGTGGTATAAAGGAGTGCAGCATCCTACTATCCCCAGTCTGTGCTGAGGCTGTTGGTTTTGGTGGAAATGATTAACTTCTGATCACCTACTTTCTTCGTGGTCTTAATCCACGATTTGGGTACTGACACTCTTCAAATGTCCATCCTTGCACCCAGAAGAGCTCCATCTGTGAGGGGCCTTTAAGCCTAATCACATAACCTCTTGTCATCCCCCTCATAGTATTGGTTTCTTCTTTTACTACAAAACAAAATGAGAGATTAGTGCTTCAACTTGTCATTGCAAACGAGCTTATCTATTACTCTGATGACAAAATTTGGGCATTTCCAACCAAAATGTAGAGCAAATACCATTCAGGTTTTGTGAATTTTCCGAATTTTGAGAACTACACTTTGCCCCAAAAAATGCTCAGTTGTGGAGAATTAAAGATAACCAAATATCTTTCAAATTATGTGAGAAATCAGATGTATTGCTTGTCTTTCCTAACAGTTTCTTCAATAATTCTGTTCTTAATTCAGCCTTAATTCAGTTCTCTTTGAGAGACTGGTTGAAGATAACCTAGTGGAACTCATACTGGAATGATTTCGGCTGTGGATGTTCTGTAGCTGGACACTTTGAAGTGGGCTTCAGTTTATTCTATATCAAACTATAATTGATTAGCAAAATCCTCTTCACTGGAAAAGAAGTGTGATGTTTCCCTGTCCATCTTAATGTGGTGAAAATATCTTCTGCAGAGTGTTCAATTGTCACGACTTTGATATCTAGCGAGCTCCTCCGAGTGGTTTCGGTGCCTGGTAGTCCAAGTCTTAGTCTGCCAGAAGTCAGGGCAATCCCTTCTAGATGTCACATTGCTGCTGACACTAGAGAGATACAAGCAGGAAAGTGTCCTTCAGAATGAGCCCCAAGGAGGAAAAAAAACACAAGGCAAAATCCCTAGCAGAAGTTGGTATCAAGGCGCAAAGTAAAGAAGAACTGCAGGACTGGCAGGACTGTAGACAGAGAAAACTGGAGCAGGAACTGAAGAGGAAGAAGGGCCAAGAAGATAACAGCTGGGGCTGGAACTGCTGCAAGACTGAATCCAGGAGCGAGAGAACATGACGGAGACACTTGAAGCGTTGCGACAAAATAGACGCAATGGATGTCTGGAAAACCCTCCTTTAATTAGGCTCTTAACAGAAAGAGGAAACATAATCACAAAAAACCCTCCATAACAGTTTTGGATAACATAGTCATAAAAATGTTGCCGTCCATCATGGATTGGGCTGCTACATACCCTCCCAGAATCAACCACATAGGAACTCTGGGAAGAAGACTAACAGGAAAGATGGCCCCATGTGGACTGCCTGATCTCCTCAAGGCCCAGGACATCCCCACCAAGTCATGCACTGGTGAAACAAGGTAAGGCATGTAAGGCGCTGACCCACTGGTGCCACTAGAAGGTTGCCGCTGCTGGTGCTTGCATGGAGGCAACACGTCATGCTCACCCAAGGCAATCGGGTTGGACATGAGCAGTGTGAGCGGAGTGACATCAATAAACAATATTTTCATACAGTTCTGTGATTTAAATTTAATCAGCATTTTTTCTCCTTCTAATTCACAATAAGAGCAGTTCAAAATTAGTAACAAGGACTATCTATTAGAGTTTGACTTGGATGCAAAATAGTCATGTCATATTTTGTTAGCTGGCTCTCCTGCTTGCACACTATGGATTTTGTTATCATCTAAAGTAATTCCCAAATTTTCATTGAGATGTAATGCCTTATTTTGAGTTTGGCAGAGTGGCAACTCCTCCATAACAAGGTAGAGCTCCCACCCAGCCAAACCCATACAGTTACCTCATTTTAATTAGAGAATTGTCAGGTTTTGACAACAGAGCCTCAGCTGTCTCTACCATTTTGAACCCTTGCCCTGATGACCTATGCACCACATGGCACCAGTTCACAGTCATGCTAGTACCACCCTTTTTTAAGGTGGGGCCATTATTACAATTCACCCTGCAAGGTGTGGTAGATCCAGGGCACTGAAAGCAAACAAAAAAAACCCACATACAGAGAGAAAACTCAATGAGGTCAGGGCCATTGTTTGTTATTCGAAAACAATCTTGCTATATGGAAGTTTTCTAAAATAATGCCAAGCAGACCAAAATGCATGGCTCCTGCTCAACAGTCATCTGTGCCTTCAGTGCATTTGAAACAATGGTGTAATACACAATGAAGTCACATTAATCACTGCCAGGCAGGGACCACTAAATATGGTGGATAGTCCCCAAATAGGGGAGAAGAAATCAATGCATTCAATAACCTGGTGGTCTAGCAGGCTTGCAGACTAAAAATACATGACCCCTAATAATTTCCTGATTTGGCGTACTCATTTCTATTTCGCAAACATGAGAGATGATTGCACCCTCTATCCATCTGGAACAGTTTACACACTCAGTTACAGTTCCTAATGAATAAGATAAGTGATTTTCTTAGGAATAACAGATATTGTTTCAACAGTACACCTCAACTCCTCCGATACACCAGACTAGATTTTAAAACTGGGAAATACAAAGCAGGACATCTTGTGACCATTGAATTAGGTCTGCAAATTCATTATAAAGTCGTATTATACATATCTCCATTCACACTGTGGGCACATTTATTACTGTTTAGCACAATTGCAGCAACCAAAGTTGCTGCATGGCATTGCAAAAGGAGGAGAAAGCAATCCCTGGCCATATTTATTAGAACATGTCTGCTGCTGGTCTCTACTCCTGCCCTGGCACACAAACAGGCTGCCACACACAAACGTTGTACCTTTTTGAGAGGTATGTGCATACTGTCTAACATAGGATCTATAATGGAAGCATATACTTCGAATACAAAATATCATGCCAAGACAATTTTTCAAAAATTCCACGCTTTGTATGTGTACTGTACAGTGCAACACACATGCAATGTGTGGAATGATTGAAGAAATATAGGGGCATATTAACAAGCCAGGCGATAAAATTATCGCCGCTTTAGCGGCAGAAAACTGCCGCTAAAACGGCGATAATGGGCTTGATAATATGCTCTATGGAATTCCAATTGAAGCCCATGTTAGATGTGAAGGACGTCTAACATGGGCTTCAATTGGAATTCCATAGAGCTTATTATCAAGCCCATTATCGCTGTTTTAGCGGCAGTTTTAATGGGCTTGATAATATGCTCTATGGAATTCCAATTGAAGCTCGTGTTAGATGTCCTTCACATCTAACATGGGCTTCAATTGGAATTCCATAGAGCATATTATCAAGCCCATTATCGCCGTTTTAGCGGCAGTTTTCTGCCGCTAAAGCGGCGATAATTGTATCGCCTGGCTTGTTAATATGCCCCTAAATTAACACATTTCTCCTTGATCACGTTTGCTTCCAAGGCATACTATTTTTTAATGCAAAACCCTGCCTGGCTATTTTACTAGATTGCGCTATGTTTCAAGTTTCAGTTCAAATAAACCTTATTCGGCATGATGCCATAAAAGTCTCATTCATAACATTTACAGTAAAACACAAAAAATGTGTCTCAATATCCAATAACATTTCCAGTTTAAAAAGTAAAAGAAAAAAAGGAAAGAGCACACTATGTTGTACGTAAAATAATAACCAGGGGAGAATACATAAAAGATTCATAAAGTGTGTTGTAACTTCCCCTTTTAACTAGTTGTTCCTTTTTAAGAATGTTAAGCATGTCAGCTTTAGAACGCATTGACCTCAGTAGGAGAGTCTGAGCTTTAGCATCCGGCTGCTGACATGGATTGTGTGGTGGATGTATAATAAAGCCTGCTTGAAGTTACAAGAGTTTCCTCGTTTTATTACTGGCGACGATCGGCAAAAGAAGATACACCCACTGAAGAACCCTGCATGAGTTTTCCAGTTTTTCTAACTATCCCCGGCTTCTCCGTCAAGATTGGTGTGCCTTAGCCTCTTTATTATCTTTGAGCACTGGACTAGCACTGAATTTGTGGGGTGATTTGCGGAGCGCAGCAAGCACAATTGTGCGCAATTGTAATTGGACTTTATTTTTCCTTATCCTTGGATCTATTGTGATAGCGCTACAGGAATTTGTTGGCTGCCGTTGAGTGCTCGAGCGGTTGAATTGAAAGTATACAACTTACCGCGAGGCAGCCAGCATTTCGTTTTTCCAACATGCTGAGAAGTGCTTCTGTGGTCTCATGCCGACATTGTGACGGAACAGTAGTTGCTGAGGTTGACGCACTGATGTGAGCGTGCCATCTTCACAAAAAGACTAGAACTGCAACAGCAGAATGAACATTTCTGCATCTTTTGAAGCATGTGGATTAGAGTGTAGGCCGCAGAATAGACACCTTGTGACGTTGTGCAATTGGCGTTTCTTCTCAGTGCGTTTCTCCACCGGTATGTGGATTGAGGAAGCAGTCTCTATACCTCATGACCCTTACACTTTGCCTGTGAGGACTGTCATATTCCATGCTGGTACACAGGAAGACTTTGAATGGAGATAAGTTTTTATTTTGTTTTACATGATTTTCTTCCTCTTTTGACTAAGAAGAAGTGAAGCATTTATAACAGTTATGTTAGTGTAATAAGTTGAAATATGAATAATGAAATGTCCGTTCGTTGTTGGTAACTTCAAGTATATTTATTGAAGATTGAAGTTACAGGTATTTAAGTATATAAATAACGAGCACCACCAGGAGCAGCCTGTACGCTGCTCAGCCCATAGACCAACTGACTCAAACCATTCCAACATTCTAACTCCAACATTCCAACATACACACACATCCTGGCTGAGCAGCATATTACAACATCTCCCTTCTTAACAATGAAAAGGGAGAAACTCTAAAAAGGTATAACAAAAAGTCACAGTAAAAGACTTAAGCGAAAACATGGCAAGATATGAAAATTGAAAGAAAACGCCAAGAGAAAATAGTAAATGGGAAGAAACAATAAGGATCACAGGAGGCACGAAAGACGACTCAACCACCCATCTCCCTTTCTACCATGAAAACAACTGATACACACCCACAACCAAAACAATGAGAAAATAGTGAGTGGGAAGGAACAATAAGGATCACAGGAGGCACGAAAGACGACTCAACCACCCATCTCCCTTTCTCCCATGGAAACAACCGATACACACCCACAACAAAACAATAAGTGACTCAAGTACAAAGATCATGAAAGCTGGCCGGGCCGACACGAAGGAAGTACAAGAGTACAATCAAGAGCGTGAAGAAGAAAACAAGTAGAGCAAAACGCACAACGTGACGCAATAAAACAATTTGCGAATACAGATGTGGGATGACCACAATAAAAAGATGTGGGGACACACCACATAACACAGCAGAACGTGTGCATAAGATGTGGATATACCACATTAAATAGATATGGGGACACACCACATGAAATAGATGTGGGGACACACCACATAAACAGTCAAACAAATGGATAAGATGTGGATGTACCACATTAAATAAGGTAAATGCAATCTCTAAAAAATGTGCACGAAATGTGGTAGTACCACATGAAACAAGACAAAAACATTTTTAAATATGTGCACGAGATGCAACAAGGCAATTTGTAAAAATGTGAACTAGATGTGGTAGTACCACATAAACAGGGTAAATACAATTTGTCAAAATGTGCACTAGATGTGGTAGTACCACTCGAAATAAGGCAAAAGCAATTTATAAGAATGTGCACAAGATGTGGTAGTACCACATACAACAAAGTAAATGCAATATGAAAACAAATGTGCACGAGATGTGGTAGTACCACATGAAACAACAAAATATATATCGAAATCCTTACTTTAAATAAGACTGTCAATACTTATTTTAAACATAACTGTAAATATATCGTAAAGTACTTATGTTAAAAAAAAAATTAGCGTATAGAAATCATGAAGTACTTATTTCAGAAAATGAGAACAAAGGCATTGTGAAGTACTTATACTAAAATTAACATAACGGTATCATGACTGAAAAGTACACTGCACACTACTTTGATAGTGACATCTACGAAGGAGAGAACTGATGCAGGCATGTAAAGTAACACTTTCTAGAAACTTCAGGCGGAGTGAGTTCCACGAAAAGAAGTTGAATTAATTGGATCGGAAGGAACTCTCGAAGACCTGCATTTTCAATGTCTAAATCGCAAGGATTCATATTTTCCTTGTTGAGGTGCAGTGATAAAAGGATAACAGCTAGGTGGCACTGTTTAAAAAAAATAAAATAAATGAAAGTACAGTACTTCGATTACGCTTGAAATTTCCCAAAGGAGACGGTTTGTCTCAAAACCCATGTTGTTGAAACAAACATTAAAATTGACAACTGGCATTCTGGAGATCCTAAAATAATGGGTTGTAGAAACGTCTTGAGGCAGCAAGAAAACGAACTTGAAATAACTTTATCGTCCCGCATAGTGAACAGACGTGGTTGGCGAAAGCAAACATGCTTGGCAAAAGCAGACTGTGTTGTAGGATGTTGTGGCAAATTTAAGATGGCGGCACGCACGGTGACGCCACGCCGGATGGCTCTCGGCATCTCCGTGCACCAAATATGGTTAGAATCTCACAACCACTGAAGACGTCACAGAGACATGCGAGACCAGGAAGCAGGAATGAAGGTAAAAGCGCGAGCAGACTCTGTGTGCGCTCGAGCAACGTTTAAGAGTATGTAAAGACAGTTAAACTGTCATTGAAAAGCGCACCAGAGAAATATGGGAAAAAAACCAAAATGATTAACTCACCGCCCAAGTCTCGAACCACGATGTAGAAAATGGTTCAATGTCGCCTTCACTGCATAATTAGGCAGTCCCACAAAAGCACACAAACACTGTATCTGCCCCGCATAAATTGTTACATGAAACTGACTACCGAAGTGAAAGGAAGACGAAACATTTCCCTTCAATATTACGAAATTGTAGGCAAAATAAAATTCCCAATCTCCTCCAGTAGATGGCAGCAAATAAATACAGTTCCGTTTAAAAATCAATGTCAAAGTACGAAATCGACAACACAGCTGGCTCTCGAGTTTGTCAAATGGCCCCCAGTCATGCAAAACATCGTTCTCACTGGCATCAGATCTCCCCAGCTGGCACTGAAAACACCGGTTCAGATTACCTTTCCCTCGATCTGGGCTCTGTGAAAGTTGCTCTGTAATCTGAGCAGGAAACCCAAAATAATGGCGAAGGATGTCGTAGGAACTGCAGGAAGCAGGCCCCTCAGATCTCGTAGTTGCAGGCAGTAGAAAGGAAAAACCAAGCAGGGACTTGCACTCTGGTGTTGTGGGCGACCGGTGGGAGGTCACTGGTGGGGCTCTCGGTGCAAGTAAGTTTAAGCTGCTTTTCGAGGATTTCCTTTATCTTGAATTTCTTTATCTTGAATATACTTGAAGTTTCTTGAGGGTTGAAGAGCAAGGTCTTTCCAATCGTCGTCAATTGTGGGGAATAGAAATAACCCCACTCCTGGTACCAATTGTAATAAGTTGAAATATGAATAATGAAATGTCCGTTCGTTGTTGGTAACTTCAAGTATATTTATTGAAGATTGAAGTTACAGGTATTTAAGTATATAAATAACGAGCACCACCAGGAGCAGCCTGTACGCTGCTCAGCCCATAGACCAACTGACTCAAACCATTCCAACATTCTAACTCCAACATTCCAACATACACACACATCCTGGCTGAGCAGCATATTACAGTTAGCCTGTTGTTTTACCTTGTTATTTTAAACTGTTATTTTAAATAGTTATATTAGTCTGTTTTGTTAGTTTGTTGAGTTACTTTCCTTTTCAGAATGTCAACTTCCAGCGGTATGAGTCAGCCACCTCAGTTTTTATCTGAGCGTGGGGAGCCAATTCTACTGTGGAAAAAATGGAAGCCTCTTTTCAACTCCTACTTGATAGCCATTGGTGGAGAAAGATTCTCTGCAGCCAGAAAGCAAGCTGTTCTACTCCACAACCTCGGAGTTAAAGGCAGAAACATCTATGATAGCCTAGATCCCATACCGATAGGCAGGGAAGCTGGTGAACCTAATGATGTGTACGAAATAAGTGTATTACTTTTGCACACACTTTGGGCCACGACTCAATGTGGTTATGGAGCGGCAAAACATTTTCACGCGCACACAAGCTAAGGGTGAGAGGGTTGGCAACTATGTCGCTGCGTTAAAATCCCTGGCACAGACTTGCAAATTTGAACAGCTATCTGACTCTCTCATCCGTGATCAATTGGTACGATGGACCAATGATCCCAAAATTCAGGAGAAACTACTATCCTAGAATCCCAATCTCAAAGAGGCAATCATCATTGTGGAGAGTGTAGAACACACCTCTCACTGGGTCAAAGAAATTCGTAGTAGTAATGCAAACACAGATGTCAGCACCAACTCCATAAGAAGTGAACCAGATGATCCTTGGTCGGAGGGTGCAATTGCCACTGTGTTCAAGCCCATTGTAATGTCAGAAAAAGGACCGAACAAAGCTGATAAACCAAAGTTCAATTCCACTTGGAATAGGGATGACAAGACAAAATGTCCAAGATGTGGAAGTCTCAACCACGGCCCCAATTTTCTAAACTGCTTTGCCAGGAGTACCAATTGCAGAAACTGTGGGAAGAAAGGACAATCTGCCCGCATGTGCAGGAATGCAAACATAAGCATGATTGAGGATGATGAATTATCACAGCAAGCTTTGTACTGTATTACAGATAGTTTTGAAAAGTCGGTACATGATGTTAAAAGTGTTGACACTAGTAGTTTGTCCATGCCAAAATGCGACATAACTGTCGGCAACGTGTTAGTTCCTGTTCTTGCTGACTCTGGTTCACCATACACTTTACTTAGTGACAAATTTTGGGAGGCCACTCCTGCATTCTAGGAAGTCAAACTTTTTTCTCCCGACATCAACCCGGTGGGTTATGGTGGACAGAGCATCGACCTTGTTGAATTTTCCATTCAAACCATCATATTTAAAGACAGAGAAACTGTTGGCAAGGTCTCTGTTGCTAGGCATGGAGACAACCTCTTGGGCTGGCAACACCAACGAGACCTTGGGATTATTTTAAATCCGAATGCTCCCAACCAGGTGATGTTACTAACTAACCATGGTGATCATCAGGACATTACGCAGAAAAACCCTGAAGTCTTCAGTGAAAACCTAGGGCTCCTTAAGGGTTTCAAGCACAGGATAGTCCTTAAGGAGAGTGCACCTCCTGTTGTACATAAAGTGAGGAAGGTCCCAAACCTCATGTTAAAGCCACCTCAAGAGGAATTGCCTAGATTGCTTCATCTGGGTGTCAGAGAGGAGATCGAATCCTCGGAGTGGTTGGCCCCCATCGTTTTAGCTCCAAAGGACAAAGGCACAAAGATTTGGATGTTTGTGGACTTGAGAAGCCTAAATAACTGTATTTGGGTCGACAGGCAACCATTGCCTAACATCAATGAAGCCCTGGCGAGATTAGGAGGTGCCTGCCTATTCAGCTTTATGGATTTGTCGTTGGCCTACCACCAGCTCATGTTGCATGAGGATTTTAAAGATTTGACCTCATTTGTAACACATTTGGGTGCTTTTAGGTTCGTGAGGCTGGCGAGTGCTGCTGCATGTTTCCAAAGAGTGATGAAAGATGTTCTATCAGGGATTGACTCAGTCCTATTCTTTCAAGATGACATATTGGTATTTGGACAGAATAGAGACAAACATGACGGGGTGTTGTTTAAAGTATTATCCAGGCTCCAAGAACATGGGCTCACTCTCAAGAGAGAGAAATGTACATTCAGAGTCAGCTCTGTGTCTTACTTGGGACACTCTATTTCAAGCGAGGGTATTAGTCCTAAAATTGATCTTGTTGAGGCAATTTTACAAGCACCAGCTCCATCGAACAAGGACCAAGTGAGGTCTTTCCTTGGGTTGTCTGAGAATTACTCGAAGTTTATTAGCAATTTTGCCTTTGTGGTACAACCCTTAAGGGGTTTGTTAAAGAAAGGGGTTGATTTCAAGTGGTCTGAAGACTGCGAAATTGCTTTCAGGAAGGTCAAAGGTGAGATAGCACTTATGCCTACTCTTGGTCATTTTGATGGACTTAAGAAAACCATCCTCACCACCGATGCCAGTTTACGTGGATTGGGTGCCGTCTTGTCCCAGATGGTTGATGGCAACGAGAGAGTCATTGGCTTCGCATAGCGCTCACTGAAGGGAACCGAGGAGCGCTATTCAGTGATTGAGCGTGAGGCGCTGGCTTGCTCGTGGGCTATCAACCATTTCAGGTTCTACTTGTGGGGGTTGCCATTTCTGGGCCAAACTGACCACAAGCCCTTGGTGCATATGTTTGCATGCAGGAATGGCGAGAGCACTACTCCCAGGATCAAAAGATGGATCGAAGGAGTGTGGAAATATAACTTGACAATTGAGTACTTGCCCTGTCTCAGAAACATCCCGGCAGATTTCTTTCCAGAATGCCGCTTGAAAAAAATGTTTTGAACTCCTCTGTTCGTGCTGTGTCTTGGGTGAGGGAATGTGCTCCCAACAGAGAGGAATGGGAAGCTGGTGCCAACTGTGATGACTCCAGGGGACCATTAATGGAGCTTATTGTCTATGGGTGGACTGCTCTTCCTGATGTCCCTAACTTTGCAAAATCATTTTGGAATGTTCGTGATGAGCTAAACATTGTTGAGGGAGAGCTTTTCAGAGGGGATAGATTCGTTCCTCCTCGTCCCCTGAGAGAAAAGATTGTAAATCCAGCACATGAGGGCCATTTGGGACGCAGTTTAAGCAAGGCAAGTGTCAGGGAATCCTACAGGTGGCCAGAGGTTACGAACATGTTGAGGTTGTCAAGAATTGCACCATTTGTGCTGACAATGAGAAGTCCAGGAAAGCCAGCGCAACACCGCTCTCTCCTGTTGCTCTTCCTGAATGACCCATGTCCAAACTTGCCCTTGATATTGTTGGACCTTTTGAGATGTTGGCCCCCACAGAAAATTAGTTGTCATCCTGGTAGGCTACACTTCTAAATGGATTTCTGCATGTTGCATGAGTTCAGTTGTCACCAAAAACATAATTGAATTCTTGAAGGATGTATTCACCTCTGAAGGGGTACCCGATGTTCTGGTCTCTGACAATGGGATGCAGTTTACCTCTTAAGAGATGACTGATTTTCTAAAAGATCCTCCCATCACTCACCATCGTACAGCCCTATACTCTCCACAAGCAAATGGCGTTGTGGAGAGCCTGAATAGATTTGTGAGAGCGTGCGCTCAAACTGCTGTTGAAACTGGTTTCGCTCTTAAGGATGTCCTTAGAGAAAAATTATGGGCATACAGGAACACTCCCAATAGTATTACTGGTTGCCCCCCATTTAAAAAACTCAAGGCTAGGGCAGCTGGTTCCAAACTCAACCCTGTATGGTTGAGTGTTAAAGACAGGAACAAGTCTGTAAATTATTGGAGAGTCAGAAGATATCAGGAGTGTTACAAACAAAGGTTTGACAGCAAAATGGGTGTGCACATGTGTGACTGGAAGGTAGGCAATATGGTTTTTGTGAAAAAGGCTGTGTGGTCTCCCAAAGGTGTAACTAAGGGCCCCATTACGATCATGGGCGGATCGCCACCGCTGGCCGGGTGGTTGTGATCTGCCCTCGATCAACAGCCCATTTACCCACCGCCACATTAGCATGGCAGTGGGTACCGCGGCGGACGTAAACTTCGTCCGTCGCTTTTCTGCCGGCTGGATTGCCGGACGGGTGGAAAAGCCACACAATATGGTGGCGTTGCCTTGCAGGCACCGCCATCCATATTATGATGCATGCGGTGTGCATGCCTTTCCATTGCAGAGACTCTGCCATTGAAAGGCGTGCGGTGAATGACATTGGGGGCCCGTTGGGGGCCCACAGGGGGCTGGGGGTGGGTGGCTGCACTGCGGGGTATCTATTGTACCCCCCTTCATTGTCATGCACAAGCTGGCAGGCACCGCTCGGTACCTGTCACATTGTGCACTGCAATGCACTACATGCTCCCTTAACATTGTGGCGGGTGCTGTTTACAGCACCGCCCACCACAATGTTAATGGCAGGAATGCATCCGCCAGTGTGACTGGCACATCCTAATTGGCCTTGCGGGACCGCCGCACCTCTGGCGGTCGGTCCCGTTTTCCGTTACGGTGTCCGCCCGCCATCGTAATGGGCCCTAAGTTCTTTGGTCCCAAGCGCATCTTCAAAGTTATGAAAAACGTTGTCATGCTCTCTGGTCGGGATGTTTGGAGTATGTCTCGCCTTCCTAAATGTGGGACAGGGGGTGGTAGTGTGGGTACTCAACCCCTGATCAAGCACTCCTGGAGTGGTCCTGGGTACTCCCTGAGTGGTCCTGGACACTCCCAGAGTGTTCCTGGATATTTCCGGAATTGGAAGACTCAAGTTGATCCCCTGGCACTCTGTAGGATTATGTCCTTAAGTAGAGATGTTACCTTATGCCTTAAGTGTTTTTCTTGCGTTTGTCTCATCCCTCAGCACTCTGTTTTCTTTGTCTTCAATCTGCCTTCATGCTTTTCTTCTTCCTTATTTCTTCCTCCTTTCCTTTGCTTTATAAAGGGAAGATGTGTTGTAACTTCCCCTTTTAAGTAGCTGTTCCTTTTTAAGAATGTTAAATATGTCAGCATCGAAACGCATTGACCTCAGTAGGAGAGCCTGAGCTGTAGTGTCTGGCTGCTGACATGGACTGTTTGGTGGGTGTATAATAAAGCCTGCTTGAAGTTACAGGAGTTTCCTCATTTTATTAAAGTGACTAATGCCCAACCTGATCAGAGACACATACTGTTCATGCATTCGTTTATTCAAGGAATTATCTCCTCATAGCATTTCCTAATGGTTAAAGATAGTTTAAAAAAATGTAAAACAGCATGGCAAAGAGAGGAGAGACTTTGCAACAGTTCTAATCCCAACTGGTTTTCGATCGTTGAACGACACCATACTCGGGCCAGGAAACATTGGCGTGGATCTTGATACAGAGAGCAAAACATAATAAGGTGACACATGCTTTGTTTTGTTATTGCATCTACATGGAGGTAAATCACAGTACCAGTTGTTTTGCGTCGGGAAGGCGACTTTAAAATGTACAATATTTAACCTAAAAAGTGTTAATAGGTGCAGCTGAAAATAATTTTCTACACAGCACAAGTATAGCTCCAAACACCTGCTTGTTGACACTGGGGCGTATCACAAAACTGATTGTAAATCAAGCACACCTTCCATTCTTATTTCCTTACATCTCCCCTAGTACTGATTTTTATTAGCCTCTTTATACTTTAAGTTGTGCTCCTATGGGTTTGTGAATACTTCAACCGT
The DNA here is from genome assembly GCF_964204655.1 of Triturus cristatus. Taxonomy (NCBI): domain Eukaryota; kingdom Metazoa; phylum Chordata; class Amphibia; order Caudata; family Salamandridae; genus Triturus; species Triturus cristatus. The sequence continues at coordinate 976,132,410 of NC_140594.1, read as the reverse complement.
ATCCAGTTTGTTACAGATTTTCCGCACATAGGCAGCTCAAAAGGATTCTATTGACACCATCTAAAGCTAGGCAATCTGACATACAAGATCTTACTAAGGTTGCCTCGGGGTTCTCCCAACACTATATGTAGCTAATCCTATTTGGTCTTCAATGAATGGCAATCTGAGTTACTCATGGGCAATAAAAGTTGCAATATATTTCGGCACTGTTAAGGATCTGTGGACAATAGCATTTCCTAGGCGCTAGATGGGCCCTACATTCCCATTGCCCTGCACCCCTGCGCCATATAACCCAGCAGACACACACTTACTCCTGTATAGCTATATCATCTCTTGCAAACCTGAAAATTGCTTGCATATTCCTTCCCATTTGATGTGCTTTACAGTGATCAGTGTGTTCCAGGTGAGAGATGAGCTAAAAGTGATGCCAAAGTAATTAAAGACATTTACCTTCTCCAACCGATTGCCACCCATCCTGAAGAACCCCATGTGGAGCCTGCTACACGGTGCAGGGGTGTTTAGCCTTTCCATGTCAGAATATCCAACATGGAAAGGCTGTGGGAAAGTTACATCATAATCCCGACAGCAGAGCTGAAGCTGGCTCCGCCTTCATTATGGGATTATGTGTCATTCCGATGCCCTGATGGGCTCCATGAGCCATCATAAGCACAGCAGAATCCCCCCACAGATTTCCCTCCGACTGCCGCCATTGTAATATGGCGGTCGGATGGAAACCATTGATGTCGGACAGAAAGCCTCCGACCAGCTGTCGGATGGCTTTGCGCACAACATCGTAATTGGGCCCTTTGTCTTCAAATTAGATTTTCCATGTGACTTCACATATGTTTTGCTGAAGTTTAATTTTAAATTTAGGGAATACATTTAGGACAAAAAGGAATCCAGCAATACCTGTAGGCCATTTGCTGTGCTGGATATAAGAGCCCCGTCATCTGCGTATAGCAATATGTGTTATGTTGAGTTCCCATTTTTTGCATACCCTTCCCTGTACCTATGACATGATTACTAGTCCCGTTTATATAGAGAAGGAACAGGAAGGCTGCTAGTATGCACCCCTGTTTTACGTCTGTAATGAACTGATCTGAGAGCGCTTTTCTCCCTGTGGGCCATATCAAATGGATATAGATAAGTCATGATGTACACATTTAATTACATCCAACGGATCAGAGTCCACCCCCATGTTGTACATTATCTGTCATAACTTTGCCCTGTTTACCAGATCGAATGCAATGGTTAAGTCTATAAATGCCATGTGTAGGGTACTCTTTTTAGCCAGCACATACTTCCCTGCAATGAAATATAAATGTAGGGTTTGCTCGACTGTGCCGATACCTGGCCTAAAGCCAAACTGTGCCTCAGGTAGAATTTTATTTTCAAGGGCTCAGGATTCAAGATATGACAGAATAACTCCCCCCGTGATCTTCGCATGCTGTGTGTAAAACACTATGATTGCTTGCACAGATCCACCCAAGTTACACCAAAGTAATTCCACCTTGATGCAGAGTAGCACAAAACAGCACAAAGCACTTTTTGTGCCGTGGAATTTGCAAGGTTTGTGCCACTGTTAATCACTATATATGACCTATAACCAACGCAAACCCTTAGTAAATCAGGCCCATAATCTTGAAATTGACCATGAAACTGCTATAGCCTTCTAGGGACATTAACATTTCCGCAAACCGCTTAAGTTGAACAGTGATGGATACGGTGTTTTCTTCCTCATTCATGCACCCAGTTGAGAACAGCTTATGTTGTGTATTCGACATTATAGAAGAAAATTAAAGCAGCTCGTTGGGTCTCCAAGTAATTTTACAGCATTGGGAGGAGGTAAGAAAATGCATACTAAACCGGGTGGAGTAACAATCTAGTTACTTGGGGAAGTGAGAGAAATAGCTAAAAGTTCATCCAAATGACACTTAACAGTGTGACACTTAGGTCCCTGCATGGCTTTACAAGGGATAATGTTGCAGTGGGTGGTTTTGCAATTGATATATGTATCACATGAATCCAAATGACAAAATCCACACAGGGGTCAAGGGCATACTAATGGTTTGTACCCAAGATGTTGAGTGCACATTACCGGAGAAGAGTAGTGAGTCAACCTGGAGCATTTTCTTCAGTTTCAAAGGCTCACAAATATTTTGTTAAGATTTAAGTGTTTCAACAGGTTTTGTGTGTCTGACTGCCTGATTCAAAGTCTAGTGGGTGGGCATGATTATGTCACAGTCATTTGGCTAACCAAATAGAGACCTGAACCATTTGAAAAGATTCAAGTGAGCTTTAGGCAACGGCCAATGATTTAGAAGTTTATGAAAGACTCAAGCACTTTATGCTTCTTTGTGGCTTTCACTAGACTGGAGGAGTTATATGGAGTGCAGGCTCACAGGCAGTGTGTTGGGAATTTAAAAAAGGCTGTATAAAAATACTACAACTATATAATTGTAGTTTACAACTATACTGTACAACAACACTAGATTTTGATAATTATTTATTTTTAAAGTGTTTTGTAGCAGTCTCCTAAAATTTAGTGAAGATTTTTGAGCTTTACCTTTATTGCTGGATAATACTTTTGATGATGTCCTATTTGGGTTACTCTTGTAAAGGTTTAATTGATGTATCTATTATATGTTCTACATATTTATTCATTATTAACTAATACTTCGTTTATGTATTAGTTTTCAATTTATATCATCCGTGGGTTTATGAGTTGCATTATTTTTTTTTTAAGTGAAGTAGTTATTTTGGGATGTTTGTCTTTGCCTTTTAATCATAATATAATTATACCGTACTTTCAGAATAAAAAATGATAATACTCATAAACTCACAATCTAAAATATTTGTGTTGTTTTGTATAACAGGGCACTTATTATTTAGGCGAACACTCTATTTAATGTGTTAAAGCGTTCAAAAACATGCAAATTACATTTATTTTTGTGTTGTCTAGAAACCTACAACAATCTTAATTTTCATGTCCCATCAGCCTCACAGGATTTTGTGATAATATATGGCTCTTTGTTGATGTAAGTAGTACAAATCAATATGAAAACAAAAGGCACTTTTGTTTTGTGTCCAAAAATATTTACACCATCACAAAAGAATGAGAATTATTGCCCTTCTTGGGAAGAAAATCTTAATCAACTTCACTTACAAAAACCCAACTATGGGCCTGATTGCGAATTCGGCAGCATGGGAACCGCTGTCGAAGGGGAGTTGGATTCCCTGCCGCACAGTTGGCAGGTTGCCCACCTAATTCCGATGTTGGTGGTCTGTTGAAGGAAAGACCTCCAGAGTCCTGCCGATGCCACTATCCATTCGCATATGCCTTGACTGCTGTAGGGGGGAAAGCAGGTTTCAGAGGGCAGTACAGGCAAGTTCACAGCTTTCAGAATTATGAGTTGACTTTCTGGTGAGCCTGCTGTAGCTGGAACACCACCGGCTTCGAGTCAGCTAAATCGAAGGAACTGTGGTGTAACCTCACCCATTCCCTTTTTCCTCCCTTCAGTCTCCACGTGGATCCCTTCCTCCAGGCCCCCCCTTCACAGCAGCATCTTGACTTCAAACAAAATGACCCTGTCGGCGCCGAAATCCATGTAAGTCCATTTTGCGCTATTTACCAATTGACTGGACTGGGCACATATTGTCCGGACTCCAACAATGGGAAAGTATTCATAGTATGTATTTTTCACACGTGTCATGCATATGTGTCCACCACAGTCAAAATATACACATCTGCATCAACACATATGAAAAAATATTCCCCGCCATCAGAAACACTGATGCTGGACCAGCGGTGGCATCATAATACGGTGGGTGGGAGACTGCCACCGCTGTCTTCTTGGGACTGCACTGTGGGGGTATGGAGGTAAGACAGCCAAACTCGTAATCAGGCCCTATGTTCTGGGCAAAATATTTATGGACCTGAACCTAGATTTATTTTAAAAGATTGATATATTTAATATTGTAGAAGCAGAGAAAGTTTGTATTTCCTTTGTAAAAGTAATTACACTCCTGCTAAAGTTGAATGCTTCTGCACTGGTTGATAAGTTCCATGATCCCACTGCTGGCATCATGGAATGTCATGGCTCTGCATTATTTGTGGTCCAAAATCTACTACTTGTTAAAGGGTTTCCACATGATACTATATGGTGTGTTACTGTTCGCATGTAGAAAATGTTAAAACCTGCCTTCCATCCAACCTGCAGATTTTAGAATTGTCAATAAGGTTTAACAAAAGTCTGCTTTTTGGAACTGTCAATGCATCTCTAGAATCTGAGCGGGAGTGGTGACCACTGTTTCTCTTCAGATTTAGAAAGAACCCACAAGCCCAACATGGAAATATCAACTATCTGCTTCTGCGCAAAATATGGAGCCCAAAACTCACGATTCTTCTTCTCTGCAATTTGTATCATACTGACACAAGAGGAAGTTATTTTTCTTTTGACTGGAGTTTCTGTATTGCCAAAATGACTGCCTTTTATCAAGTAGAAGGGGTCTACAAGGCACACTCTGGAAAACCAGCTGTGTATCTTCATATACAATATCGGGATCCTAAACTCCATTTTATCAGATGATTTTTTTAACTTGGTACTTCTGACAGAACTGCATATTGCCTCTGATCAGGATTGAAGTGAGGGAAAAATGTGTCCTTTTCACCGGTATGAAGAATCTACCAGCATAACATGCAACATTCGCCCATTAACCCACTGAACAAAACTTAGGGCCTCATTCCGATGTCAGTGGGCCCTCCACCGACAGGCCGTCGGTGTTGAGTCCACCGACATTAATAGAATCTATTATTTAATGTGCCATAGTAAAAAAAAACTACTACCATAGATTTGCTATATTTTCGAATGCTCAGGATTCCTTCCACGCATGTCATATTTCATTTCCATTGAATGGCTCTCCAGGAGAGGCGCATTGTTTGCTACCTAAAAGGAATCTGTGGCACAGTATTTGTTGACTAAAAGGAATCTGTGATTTCTATTGGATGACATATACATTATGAAATGTCTTTTCTAAGGTTATGTTCAACAATCTAAAATCTGTATCTTTGGATGCTGCTACATTATAAGTCCTTATAAATGATTTTGCATTCATAAGCGCCCATGAAAATATGGAGGCACTTTGCCTATGTAGTTCTTTTTTTTAACTGAATGTGTTGTATGAGAGAGTGTGGTGTGTATGTTGTATGAGATGTTCCTGGGTAGGCGAAGACTGTCTTTTCTCCAAATTTAAGAAATGTATTGCTATTTGAAAAAATACGTTGTTTGATATTAAAAAAAAGGGGGGGAAGTGTTTGATAATAATGATGACTCTAAACAGAAAACTGAGTGAGAAATAATATGTAGATATTATGTGTGTTTATATGGCTCTACAACACATCTAGTGATATCTGCGAATAACTAGAGTCACACCCACCAATAATGTAAAGGAAGTAGTTTAGAGGTTGTCTTTTGTCTTCAGTATTGTTTCCCCTGGTTCCTCACCCCCTACAGCCTTCAGGGGCCCTCTGTTTTTGTTGTTTTATTTGTCCAGGAGACTGCACAGAACTTGATGTTTATCACACATTGTGTAATTTTGGAAAATGCATTCTCTTCAGCCTCCTTTCAGAGTAGCATGTCCTAGAGATTGATCCAAGGGTGCATGGTATCCATACATTAAGAAAAGACAGAGGAATCTCTTTGCCATCTGAGTGTAGGGATCATACCAGGCTAGCATGAGTTTTCATTAGATGTATAATGTCCACAGTTAAAGCACCAGATGCAGTGCACTTGAGTAGCTTCGAAATAAAGTGAAGTGGAAATTACAATTTGGAATACCTGGCAACGATGTAAGATAATATCATATCATCCATTGGGCCATAGTGAAAGCCAGAATCATACATTTTCAACATTAGGACCATGTCAGTGGCTGGTTTGTTTCCCCCATCCTGATTGGCTAGCCTGGACATGGCATAATACTTGACATTTCTCAGATTTTCTCCAACCTATTACCTGCATGACTTATGACATTTACTTTCCGCCACATTCTTTTTCCCGTGGGATAAAAAGCTTATGTCAAAAATGTTCCATTGCAGATAGGTGAAAGTTATTTCCACAACATAAACAATTATGCATAAAGAAATGACTCAGAATTGTTCGATGTAGGAATTCAGAAATTGCCCATGAATACTGCTGGATATCTACGATGGTCTGAGATATCCCAGTGTACTTCTGGAATCTTTTGTGAATTCCTGAGATTAATACATATGAAACCATGAGGGTCATACTGTTGAAATTCGGGCCCCTGATTTTTTATATTTATAGATAACTTTGCGTTATGATTGTAGGGACCTGACTTCTTTGTCACACTTCTGCGTCTTCCTTCTGTGACTTGGAGCATATGAGGTTTATTTTCTCTTGTATCCCCCATGTTTTTGTCCTGACAAGGATAATAACAGGGTCATTCAAACAAAACTCTAGGTTCCTAGTTACAAATACTACTGAAATTCTGATGAGTCTGGTAATGAAAGTTACTAGCTACCCAATTTCAAAAGAACCACAGAAACGCCGATGCTCATGCATGGGTCAGCCCTACGTTTCAGCTGCTGAAAGCAATCAGCACCTCCAGGTGAATGTGGAATTATTAGGATATTCGACTGACGGAACCACTGCTCTCTTTCCAAATCTGAATAAGGGGGGCACTTGAGACACACTGGCCTGGTCATCCCCCGTCATGATCTTGTTCCATGCTGATAATGGTAGGTGTGACCTAATCGCGGTTGACCTTGAAAGCAAGCTTTTACTTCCCTGGGTCACCCTTCCAAACGAGTTCTCATTGGTTACTTTACTAGTCCCTTGCTTGCAGGGCTCAGCCACTCAGTTGCTTCACCCAAATTCCCACGACAAAACCCTTCACCAGTGCCTAATTTGTAAAAAATTAAGTGCCAGGGCTTTCTTCAGAAGGTCACTGTAGCTTCCACCACACAGGGCACTGCTATGCTGCCAAAGTTAGTAACAACACAACTACATACGTCGCACTCCTACAAGTGTGACAATTCAGGCTATTTCAGGCCCCCAAAGCTATAAGAATGGCTTGGGCGGCAGGTAACAGTCATTTTTCATTAATATAGCATTAATAATTAACTGTTGTCGTGGTCATCTCTAAATTACCTAGACAGCGCCACCTTGTGGCAGGCTGTCCCAAGCGCCGGTGCTGACAATTAAGTGCCGGTGCCAAGCACCAGAAACCACCAGCTCAAATTAGGCACTGCATTCTTCACAGAAGAACAGAAATATGTTTGAAAATATACACTGTGTGAAGTAACTAACACAAAGCCACTCAATTGCAAACAGAAAGTAAATGTAAACACTAATGCATGTGGCAAGGTATAAACTGGCAGTTTATGAATCTAGGCTTTTGTAATTATGTCATCACAACTCCCCACAATCTGTAATATTTCTGTTTTTTAAATATTTTTATTGTCTGTACCTGGTGTTTCAGAATCCAAAACATTGATTAGGAAACTGCTTTGAAGGTGCACGAGTTATCATTAACATTAGGGTTGCAGAGCCTACCTTTCCAAGAAATTAAGCAGATCTACTTCAAATGGATTACTCAAATGAGTAGTACAAGAAAATATAATAAGAACTCTGTACGGATTCATTAGTCAACATTATATATGAAGCAGCGTTACTTAGGTAGTTTCAGCATCCTCAGAAAGGGCTGCACACAAATGGTTTCAATCTCTGAGAAAAGGCTGTGACCTGCATAGTATTTAAACGTCCACATGAGTATATAGGAATGAACGCAGCAGTTGTCCCTTCCTACTATGTTATTACAAAGAGAACTGCGGGTCAAATTGCATGAATGATAAATGGAAGGTGCTTAAAATGAGCCAGTTCTTTCTTGAACATTATACATTGACCTTGACAGTTTTGACAATTACATCCATCACACCTTCGAATCCATTCCAGCATACTTGGCTGGGCTCTAATGTGCCCGAATAAACTGGATTTGTGAGCCTCTGAAGCCGATTGATCTTCAGTGCCAATAGGCTGATTAACAGTTTATTTTTTGGTGCAGCTTTTCCAGCCCACCATCATTCACCATGTCCCACCTGTGGACGTACGCGTTGGAGTGATTTAATCTTTACTTACACGTCTTTTTGCAAATTGATAGCTTCCCTTTGACTTTGGAGCAAAATAATTGAAATGTTTCCCGAGCCGTGGATATTACATCAGCAATAGGGCAACTTTTACTGTTATACAATTTTCATATGGGAATGGTTAAGTTAAAGGAACAGAGTACGACCAGATTGTAACATGAAACAAGCATCGTGATGTGACCTTATGGTTACTGTAGAGATGCACACACCCACGCTTGCACACACACACACCCACGCGCGCACACACACAAACAGGACTCATGAATAACAAGCAAAAATTAGGAAGTCAAAAGGCACATAAATTATTCAAAAGTGTAGAAAAAACAAAGGATTAGATGTCACAAGTGTTCACTCCAATAAATGTATCCAAATCGCAAATTTCCTAATACCACAACCATGCTAAGACCACAAATTCATATAGCTGTCACTGATGACATCACATCCCTCGCACACACACTCGCACCCACTGCACTATTTCAGAGTGCAAGTAAGCATTGAAAAAATCAGGGACTGATATACATCTGACAAAAAAAGGACTATGGGACATTTCTTGCTCAGAAACTGAGGATAATTGATGACGTGACAGATAAAGGCAAACAGGAAATGTCACTGGAGGAGTATCCGGCTACCATAATTAATTATTAACGGACTATACGGAAAATTAAAAAGTTGATCTCTGAAAACTAAGAAGCAACATGAGGGCGATCCGGACAAAGACCAGGTTCGACTTATTACACCGCTGACGACACGCAAATGCAGGTGTTTGAAGTGGGATATTGGGGCTAGTGGCACAAGAGGAGGTTCACGCCAAAAACAGGTGTTGAGACTTCTGCTGTGGCACCTATATAGTCAAGCTCTGGAGGAGAATGAGCAGTGTCACTTAGAAACAGGGCAACAATGTCACATGCGCAGTACAGATCTGGCGGGGGTGGCTCTATAGTTATGGTTAGATGGATCTGCTTTTCCTGTGCATTATAACATTGTTATCATTTGAAAAATCTGCACCAAACCTTCCAATCAAAAAGCACAAGTGGCTACATTTTACCATGACACTTTACTTGCTAAAACATGCTGGAGTTAAAGGTGGGCCAATTTTAATTTTCCAATTAAAATTCCCAAGGAAATTTGCACTCCCGTATAGCGGAAATCGCTGACTGAAATTACATCAGATTGGCCACTGGACTGCAACTTTACCCAGATATACAACTTTGCTCAGCCCTGGTGTACATATGTTCTGTAGTTTTTTTTAGATATTTGCATTACAATAAGGTGTCAGGTAGGTAGGCTTTCGAATGGTAATTTGAGAGACACCAAGAGATATCTTAGTGTTTTCCTGCTTCCCTACTCAGTTGAACTACCTCAAGTCTGCAGGGTTTGTTCATACATCGGTATTATTATGCTGCCATTTCACTCCGAGTAGGGTAACAGGACTACTGATGGTTTCACTCTGCAATTTTATAACCCTGGCCCCTGATGCCCAACAATCCAAAATTACTAAATCATTAAAACTACCTTTCTAAACTCTGATTTTTTAGAGTCCTCGCAGCTTACCTTTACATGGAATAAGTAGATGCTAGACAGTTGGAAGTCTCAATTCAGGTCTAGACACACGCTCAGAATCTCAACCAGCACTGATGACACACTTATCACCTCCGAACACATGCACTTCCAGATCCACACCGACCCCAATACCACCCTCAGAGGAACCCTCATCTACAGACCTCCAGGCCCCGACCGCAGTTCAGCGACTCTATCGCCAACTTCGTCAGCGCGCATGCCCTTGTGTTCACGGACTACATCCTCCTCGGAGACTTGAACTTCCACCTCGAGAACAACGACAGCAACTCCACCACCCTGCTCACCAACCTCATCAACCTCGGACTCAAACAGCTCATCACGACTTCCACTCACTCCACCGGACACACGCTCGACCCCATCTTCTCAGCCAGCAACCACGTCACCTTCAGCCACACCACCAGACACCACTGGACCGACCACCGCTGCGTCCACTTCTCCTTCGAGAAGCCTACCATGCACCACTGCACACAATGGGCCCCCCACCGCAGCTGGAGCAAAGTCACTGAGGACCAGCTAGTCACCACCCTCACCCAAAACCCACCACCGGACACTACCGACACAGACTCCACCGCCCTCAACCTCAGGGAATAGATCGACGACTGCGCCAAGACTCTCGCCCCGATCAAGAAACTCTCGAACAGACGCACCGAGAGAAAAACCATCTGGTTCACCGCCGACCTTCAAGCATCTAAGCTGGCCTGCCGCAGGCTCGAGAAGAAGTGGTACCACGAACAGACACCGGACAGCAACACAGCCTACAAGAGCGCCATCCGCAGACACCACCAACTCATCCAAACCGCCAAAAGGACCTCCTTCAAAAAACGCATCGACAACAACGCACACAACAGCAAAGAGCTCTTCAACATCGTGAAGGAACTCTCCAACCCCATCTCCAACTCCAACGACATCCCACCATCACAAGACCTCTGTGACTCCCTAGCCACCTTCTTCCACCGCAAGATTGCCGACATCCATGACAGCTTCAGCAACCAGGCCCCTCCGACAGACAGAGAGACCTCAGACACCTCAGACTCACCGCCCCCCAGCCACATCAACCCCCTGCTCTCCTGAACCCACGTCAACGATGAAGACACCATCACAATCATGAACACCATCCACTCTGGTTCTTCATCTGACCCCTGCCCGCACCACATCTTCAAAAAAGCAAGCTCCACCATCGCACCCCATCTCCTCAAGATCATCAACAGCTCCTTCGAGACCGCGACCTTCCCGGAGAGCTGGAAGCACGCCGAGATCAACGCCCTACTCAAGAAACCCAAGCTGACCCCAAGGACCTCGAGAACTTCCGGCCCATCTCCCTCCTCCCGTTCCCGGCGAAAGTCATCAAGAAGATCGTCAACAGGCAACTGACCTCCTTCCTCGAAAAGAACAACATCCTGGACCCATCCCAATCCGGATTTCGCAGCAACCACAGCACTGAAACAGCGCTCATCGCCGCCACCGACGACATCAGGGCCATGATGGACAATGGAAAAACTGCGGCCCTCATCCTCCTGGACCTCTCAGCTGCCTTCGACACTGTCTGCCACGACACCCTCTGTGCATGCCTCCACAATGCAGGGATCCGCGACAAAGCACTGGACTGGACCACCTCTTTCCTCAACCGCCAGAACCCAGAGTGTCCGCCTCCCCCTTTCCGCTCTGAAGACACCAAAATCATCTGCGGCATACCCCAAGGATCGTCCCTCAGCCCGACAATATTCAACATCTACATGGCACCGCTCGCCAACATCGCCAGATCACACAACCTCAACATCGTCTCATACACCGACGACACCCAGCTGATCCTCTCCCTCACCAAGGCCCCCACCACAGCCAAATCCAACCTCCACGAAGGAATGAAGGCCATCGCCGAATGGATGACGAACAGCCGCCTGGATGACGAACAGCCACCTGAAACTGAACTCGGACAAGACGGAGGTCCTCATCATCGGATCCACCCCCTCCGCTTGGGACGACTCATGGTGGCCAACCGCACTGGGAGCTGCACCGATGCCCACTAACCATGCACGCAACCTGGGAGTCATCCTGGACTCCGCGTTGTCAATGACCCAGCAAGTAAACTCCGTCTCCTCCTCCTGCTTCAACACCCTCCGGATGCTCTGCAAGATCTATAGATGGATCGCCACCGGTACCAGAAAGACAGTACCCCAGGCCCTCTTCAGCAGCAGACTGGACTACAGCAACGCCCTCTACGCGGAAACCTCAGCCAAACTCCAGAAATGACTACAACGGATACAGAATGCCTCTGCACACCTCATCCTCGACATCCCCCGCCACAGCCACATCTCAACCCACCTGAAAGACCTGCACTGGCTCCCCGTCAACAAGAGGATCACCTTCAAGCTCCTCACTCACGCTCACAAAGCTCTTCACAACACCGGACCAGCGTACCTCAACGAACGACTCACCTTCTACAACCCGAACCGCCAGCTTCGCTCTGCTGACCTCGCCCTCACCACCGTCCCCCGCATCCACCGAGCGACCACCGGCGGCAGATCATTCTCCCACCTCACCGCTAAAACCTGGAACACCCTCCACATCCGCCTAAGACAGACCCAGGACCTGCTGGCCTTCAGAAGACTCCTCAAGACCTGGCTGTTTGAGCAGTAGCAGCATCCCGCCCCCCCCCCAGCGTCTTGAGACCCTCACAGGTAAGTAGTGCGCTCTACAAATGTATTGATTGATTGATTGATAGACACCCAAAAGAAAGCGCACATCTCAACAGATGGGTCTACCTGCTTCATGTGTTAATGCTTGAAAGCTATCAACACTGCATGTAGGATCTTTTGCCACTATTTGATTCCGATGACAACATATTTCTCTTTGGCAGACTCAAACATGCACTTAATTATGTGCCTTAGCATTTCCGTGGTTTAGCTGTGCTCACTCCAATAAATACTAACATTTCCTACTTTGCTACTTTGCCTACCCCACTGCTTCATTTAACTATAAGAATGAACCAATATTGGCCACTATTCCAGGTTTTAGACATTATTGTTTTTTGTCCCTTCCATAACGTTCAAAAATTCCATTGTTCAACTTCAGTCATAAGTTGACGACCCTGCTACTTTCATCAATATTGACCAACTTGACCAACATGAATCTATAAACATCTAAAATATGGATATCCCATCCGCTGAAATATAATTCCCATGGGATATATTGGTATGTGGCATTTATAATTTGGCAGGCAGGATATCCATCACTTTTGTGATGGAGTAACCCGTCCGCCAAGATCAAAATCCAGCCCTAAATGTTTACATGAGAATCTTATCTTTGCTGTGGCCTTAGTCAACTCATGGACTGACAGTTTAAATGCCGTCTACTAAGGACTACCTGCCAAATTAATGCCAGTCCAAAAAATATCTGACATGACACCATAAGCTCAAACGTCTATCGTGAAACAGATAAAATATCACAAGCAGGAAAAACAGTTCCATGCAGCTGGTTGTTCCATGGGACATGAGGCTGCAGAACTATAGTAAGGTGATGCAAATGTTTGCCAATCCACTGATACTGCAACACCCTCCCACAGAACATAATAGCGGTAGGAACTGACATTAGAATTCGATAGGAAATAATGTTAAATTAAATGAACTTATTTTGATGTTTTAAAAATATGTAAAATGAATTTGATGTTAAAATAATTAAATGTAAATAAATAGAAATATTATTTTATGATAACAGATTTTATTATTTTATGATAACATATTTTAATATATCTTTATAAATTTAAAGATCAATGTAACTTTAATTTATAAAAAATAATTATATTAACTTAAATTAATTCTAGGTATACATATTTGTAACTTACAATACATAAGATATAAATGTGAATATTTTACTTTAGGTAATATTTTTCTTCCACTAAGTCTTTTAAAAAATAATGTTAATTTAACTTCAGATACTTAAATTATTCAAATATTTAATTCAAAGTTATGTTAATAGTGCTGTAACATTTTTTTATTTTGTGCTAGATATAAAATACAAATATAAAATTAATTGGCATTAATATTTCACATAAAAATATTTTTGCTCATTTCTTTTCAATTTTAATAAAGTTTTTATACTTTCTCTACAGTTTACCAAAGGGGCATCTCAGCCCCAGTGGTGGATATCTCCCTCAGCTATAAGTATAAGAAAAATGAAAAAGTTTGGTAAGATAGAATAAAATAGTAAAAATATTTTTATTATAAATATTATTGTGCATTACGTTTACATAGTCACTTTTAATGTAGAATTAAATAGTAAAATGTTTATATTACTGCAAATTATTTTTACATAATTATTTAAATTCTATCCAATTTAATAAATTCATTTTACATAAGTATTTTACATTCAAAACAAAACTTTATTTTTAATAAATTAAAAAAAAAATCTGAAGGTTGAATTATTACAAAAAACTTTAGAATTAGACAAATGTAAAAACTTTTTTTACAATGCAATATTTGTTATTAAAAGTGAAATATGAATTTGATTACATTATTAAAATGTAATTATACATTTATAAAAAATGCTGTTACATTATCTTTTCAAGCTAAAAATGGTACTTGAAATATATTCAAATTATATAAAATTGTTTCATTTTTAGATCGCTTTTAAGAATAAATTAAATGTAATTATATTTTCAACTATTGTAAATATTCATTTAAAATTAATATTAATTCCTACAGGGTTTTATTTTAAGCAACTACCTCCATTATTGTCTATGGAAGGGCTCTGCAGAACAAATGGTTGGGTATGTGTGGTGCAGGAATTACTCCAGCTCTCAGCTGGAGTACATTTACAACTGTTTTGGTTATTTTTGGCTGTAGTAACTTTAGAAGTGCAGTTTGTGAATAGGAATGGCCTTACTCTTTTGTGCTTGAGTGCACATCCTTACCTAATCCCATTCTAGTCCTCTCTTAACCCCTCCTTACTTCTGTATTGACTCTTCCCCTTTTGTAGTAAATAATCCACATTTTCCAGCCACTCAACCTGTCCCTCCTACATTTACTATTAAAACATATACTTACATATGTGGAGACCCTGTAGTTAGGGCAAAGCTCTCTGCACTGCAAAAGTTAGGAGAAACAGAGGTAGAACTCTGCACATAGGTTTGCGAATAGCATTTTCTAGTAATCTAGTAGTACTAATGTAGTGCCACTAACATGCCACAAAATGCAGTTTGTGAACTGGCCCCTCTGTCTGTAACAATGTGTGTGGTAATCCCAGTTTTCCTGTGTGTACCTCAGATGGTGCCCAGAATTAGACTGAAAAGATGCTACTGACAGCATCAAGTAAATGTGCTTTTTTATTGTGGAACTGAGGCTTAGCTGCTTGTTTCTGAACGAGACGCTGGGCTTGAGATGCAATGTGTGAAAGTTTTGTTGTTGATTAATATTGAACAAAATTGAGCACTGCAGAGGCAATTCTATTGGCCTGGATGTTGCTTCACTAATGTAGTTGGTAGAAGGAGTCAACAGACAGTGATGAAGTCTAAGAGTGGCTAACATGAAGTGCTACCACTGACGATCAGGCTACCGATTACTAATCAAAGCAACCGCACTTTTCCATAAGTACTTTCAATACCAAGTGCAGGTAAAAACAATAGGTCTGGTTTTAAGGTGTCAGCACATCAAAAGCCGGGCATTAACAAATGCTCTTTTCTGGCTGCATATGCACAAATGCTATTTATCTCATTAAATTCTACCCTATGGCTTTTCCAAAGCTGGGGGAAATGTAGCAATACAATTGATTTTTTTTATAGAATACATATAGTAAATAAAGAATTGAACGATACGGATAGGATGGTACCAGAGTGTATTTTTCAGAAATAAAATAATCCCCTGTGCATTACAGTGGAAGCAATTCCTGGAAGTCATAATGATACAGCAAATAGGCTATAGCATGAGGTGAGGAATTAATAACTTCCCTTGGTGGGCCAAAGTCTCTTACTTGTATATTTGGGGAGAGGATTTAGGCTTATGGCTAGAGCGGTCGACCTCGAAGCTGGGGAACTGGGTTCGAGTCTCAGCAACGATGCTCAACATCCTGTGATTCTGGGAAAATCACTTCATCTCCCTGTGCCTAACAAAAATTAATGTGTCCCTCTGTAATGAATTTAGTGCTCATGTAAAGCGCTCTGATATCCGATGTCTCAGGTCTACTTGGCGCTATATATATAAAAACAAAAAAAAAACTAGTAACAATACATCATGCAAACAAGCACACTGCCAAACTAGACCTAAAAATTACCATATAAAGGAAAAACAACATTATGCAAAGCAGAGGACCAGGTTAAATCACCAGAAGGGAATGGGAGCAATCCCAGCAAAGATAAAGATGAGGGGGCAGATTTATGTTGCACTTGCGCCACTTTTGCGCCGCCGTTGCGTCACTTTTGTGACGCAGCAGCGGCGCAAATCCTGCGCCATGGTGCGGGGTATTTACAACGTGACGCATCTGGGAGATGCGTCACGTTGTAAAGCCCTGCGCCACATGTAGGCGTTCCAGGGCAGGTGGGGGCGTTCCGACGCAGGAACGCCTCCTAAAAGTGGCTGAGTGAAATCTACAAGATTTCACTCAGTCACTTTTAGGCCCATGCTGCGTCAAAACCCTGCGCCTGCTTGAAGCAGGCGTAAGGATTGACGCAGCATTGTAAAGATAGGGCCCCCCAGAGCATTGCTGGAGCTGCGTCGCGCTTGCGACGCAACTCCAGCAATGCGCCACTTTTCGGCACAGATGCGTCACGCATCTGTGCCGTTTTTGCCCCATGGTGCGCCGCATTATAAATGCGGCGCATCCATGGTGGCGCAGCTGTGGCGCATAATAACTGGCGCATCCCTGCTGATATGCAGGGATGCGCCAGTCGTCATAAATCTGCCCCATGGATTTCAACCTCCAAGAGACTGATGCAGATGTCACTCTCTTGTAAAGTGAAAAGTGTGCACCATGCTTAATGCCAGGCTGCAAGTTCACAACAATGCATAGAAAACGCAAATAGAAACCCCAAAACTTCCCTGTGGTATTGTCAGTCATAAAACTGCATTATACACTTCATTATGCTACTTGTCACCATCACAGCAACTCCAAGAGGGTCTCATGTGAATCCACCTGACAGATGGAATCAAGTCAGTTAGCCAGAGGTCTGAAAATACGAATTTATTGTATTGTTTTTTTCTATTTTTACATAATTTCAATGATTAATTTAAGCCAGTGGTTTCTGGTGCTGGCACCGGAACTTAATTGTCAACACTGGTGCTTATGATGGTCTGACACATGGCGGCGCTGTTTATTTGATTTAGAGACGAGCACAACAACAGTGATTTGTCAATTCAATATACCTTAAAAATGACTAATACCTGCCCCAAGTCCTTCTTATAACTTGGGGGGTGGGGTGGGGGGGACGTCGGAATAGTCTGAATTGCTTCACTTTAAGGAGTTTAATAGTCAGTAGTTGTATTGGTACTGTCATTGGCTGTGCTAACAGGGTCAATGGGTGGTACAAACTGCAGCGGTCTCCTGACAAGGGCCTGGGCACTTACATTTTCACAAATTAATCACTGAATAGTGCCCAGTCTAGAACCTTACTGGAGTGCCAGAGCTCTACATAAATGGAGACACATATAAACACATCCAGGATGAACACCGAAGCAGAAAATTAACCCTGGGCAAAATAGACATTAATACATATTTAGAAGTTGCATCAAACTTCTAGGTCGGATTTATTACACAGACACATCGAAGTCGTTCATGAATGATGATAAGCTTTTGACCCAACAGTCAGCTAGTACTAAATGTGCTGCCCATTAAAAAGACAACTTGGCTTAAAAAATGTCACATCGTCTCAGCATCTATTGCAATCATGTGATAGATCAAAACATACAGGATGTGGTAGCTGCATTCCTACCCTATCTGGACCCCATTCAGATCCTGCCACCCTTGCCATTATTTGTTGTGTTGCAGTCAGCTCCAGGGGCACCTATGATGTTAAATAGATGCTCACTGTTGCTGTAAGTAGACACTAACATGTGGTTGTGTGCGCATTTGGAAGCAGTGGCAGAGAGACTACTCATAGACCTCAATGGCTTCTACTGGAAGTGGTCTGTTGAAAGCCATGAAACCTTGGATGACTGAATCTGATTGGCCCCACTGTGTTCTTGTCTCTCTTTTCTCAGTTCAAATAATTATTTCAGCCACCACATCAAATACCAGCATTTCTGGACTCTGAAACTCTGCAGAACTAGAAATGACATTGACATGGAAGTGATTCTCAAACCATCTGAAAAGATCTCTTTTGTCGTCTTGAGGATACATTTTATATGTGGAGAAACCAATAAAGGGCTATGTCTGAGATTTGAATATACATGACAACTAACATTTAAAATGATCATTTTGAGCCAATAGGTAATTTATAGGAAATCCCGGAAACTGTAAACTCTACCAGTGCACAGGCTTAATACATTGAACAGACAAACATTCTTTGAGTGTGAATCATGGCAGGTCGGGAGGCATGCAATTACTTTTCCAGAAAGCTGAAGGTTGAAAAAATCTGCCTGAGAAAATCTGCAAAAAAGTTACAATTTTGGCCTTCGTGGCATAAGTGAATCTTCTACATTCTACCTATTTCCTTATTCCCTTCCTTCAGATCAGCAAGTGGGAGCCCTTTGTTGGTCCTTTTCAAATGAATTAGAATTATCAGGCACAAATTCTATATCCCAGTGCTGCATACAGAGGTTTCTGATACTTTGGGGGCGATTCCGATCTCGGTCAGAAGGGCACCGAATCGGGTTCGGCCGGAAAAACTATGAGCCGTACGCGTGTTTTCCGGCCGACTCGTACAGCTGTACGAGCGAGCAAGTACGATGCGAGCTACATGAAATTCACCGACCGAGTCGTTTCCGGGTCCGAACCGCTCCGTACGTCCCGGTCGGAAGCTAACCGTGGCGTGCAATGGATGCAATTTACAACCGACCCAGTACGATGCACGCGTCGGACAGGCTGTGCGAGCCGGAGTGTCCGGCTCTCAAAAGCTCCTGAAGTCGGACTTTGGGGTCCGCATCGGCCCCCCTGACACCCGCAGCCCTACGACTTGGACACAGGGGGAGACCTATGGGTCTCCTCAACACAGGCATGTACGGTGCGTGTGACACCAACACGCACTCACTGTAGGGGGCGCACTTGTTCAAGACGTACCCATTCAGTCAATGGGATCCCATGTACGTGTCGTACAACCGGCTCCCATTGACTTCTATGGGAGTCCAACCGAACTGAGTCCGACAGCATACGTGCGCATCGTACTCACTCGGTCGGACTGTAGGGGTCCAGCTCGGTCGGAAAACACTCCGGATTCGACTCGGTCGGACTGCTTTCCGACCCGGATCGGAATCGGCCCCATAGTGGTTGGTGCGTTATACGGTTACTTTAATATCACTTACGTCAGAAGGTGCAGAGGGGATTCTCACATATGTTGTCCATGGTCATCCAAAATTAGGACTAGTCTATTTGATAAAGGGCAAAGAGGAAAATACAGAAACTGTATCTTCCCGATGCATTAAATGCCATAATGTGGAGTGTAAGAACCTCTACAGCAGGCCCCATGTTTCTATCCAGTGCACTTAACTCTAGCTTATGCTTAGATTTGTACACAAGCATTATATTGACTTCTCCAAAGACAGTCCCAGTTGTGAGCCCACCATGTCAGGATATTAGCGCTGTTGTACACTGAAAGGTCCCTTCTAGCAAGTACCGCATCATCAACAATCCCTTCATGGGAAATCCACTGTCACCAGTTGGCAACAGCTGTGTTGATGAGAGCCTCTAGTTGTGTGATTTCATACTTTGCAATGAGTGAGCAAATGTATTGTGTGACTCGGGGAGCAGCCCAATGCAACAGTTCCTTTGCATGCTTTTAATGATGACTTGCGTCCAGAATTTCAGCTGTAGACCAAAAGCTCAAAAAAGCATAGGAGGTTATCACAATGTAACAGACATGTTCCATCTCTCTGTGGTAGGCAAAGACAGGCTTCTAGATAATTAATAGATGCTATATTATGGCAAATAGGAGTGAGTGTATCTGTGACGATTTATATCACCTTGCAAATAGATTAACTGTTAAATATGTGTACGTGTGCATGTGTGAGTGGCTGTGTGTTGGTGTTTTGTCTATTTGTGTTTATGTGTGTGTGTGTGCGTGTATGCACTTGTGTGTATGTGCAGGTCTGTGTACATGTTTGAGGGCTTGAGTGATGGAAAATAACATCTTATGAGAGGCTCAGTTTCATTTCAGGACGGGTATCGGCACAGTTGAGCAATCGTTAATTCTATATCGTAAAGTTGGGAAATATGTATTGGCCAAAAAGAGTACGCTTCACATGGCATTCATAGATTTAACAAGTACATTTGACATAGTAAGCATATGAAGTTAGGGCACATTATGGAAAATTTGGGGGTGGATCCTGGCCTGCTAGATCTGATAAAGCGGCTTCATCCGAATTTATCCATTTCGATACTCTATGGACCAATGGGAGGATAAATCAATCCTTCAATCAATCAAAGCATTTGTAAGGTGCACTACTTACCTGTGAGGGTCTCAAGGCGCTAAGGGGTGGGGAAATGCTGTTACTGTTCAAAAAGCCAGGTCTTGAGGAGTCTTCTGAAGGTCAGTAGGTCTTGGGTCTGCTGAAGGCGGATGGGGAGGGTGTTCCATGTGTTGGCGGCGAGGTGGGAGAATGATCTGCCACCGGTGGTCACTCTTCGGATGGGGGGGACTGTGCCGAGGGCGTGGTCGGCGGAGCGGGGCTGTCGGGTGGGGGTGTAGAAGCTGAGTCGGCTGTTGAGGTAAGCTGGTCCGGTGTTGTGGAGTACTTTGTGTGCGTGGGTGAGGAGCTTGAAGGTTATCCTCTTGTTGATGGGGAGCCAGTGCAGGTCTCTCAGGTGGGGTGTGATGTGGCTGTGGCGAGGGATGTCGAGGATCAGGCGTGCGGAGGCGTTCTGGATGCGTTGGAGCCGTTTCAGGAGTTTGGCCGAGGCTCCTGCGTAGAGGGTGTTTCCGTAGTCCAGTCTGCTGCTGACGAGGGCCTGGGTGACCGTCCTTCTCGTTTCGGCGGGGATCCACTTGTAGATCCTACGGAGCATGCGGAGGGTGTTGAAGCAGGAGGAAGAGACAGCGTTGACCTGCTTCGTCATGGAGAGGGTGGAGTTGAGGATGACCCCTAGGTTGCGTGCATGGTCAATGGGCGTTGGAGCAGATCGGCTCATTAAGTGGCGTGAGACTTTATTAACAGGGTCAGCAAGTATCTGATAAAAACAGGCAGGGACATGCCAAGGGTGGGGAATTGTCACATACCCATTTTTCTGTACGCAGATGATCATGTTACGTACAGAAAATGGTTTTACAGGAAATGATGGACTCTTTTTGGACTTACATGGTTTCCTTAGATTTAAAGGTTAACTATGCTAAAACACATGTTACGTCATGGTGAAGATCTAAGATGACAACAAGGTTTTATACAATGGGGGTACAGCTTGGAGATCTGGGCAGTATCTTAAGCTCATCCCTTGGCTGGAATGCCCTTATTAACGTAAAAGCCCAGCAATTGTGAGGAGTGTGGCTCAATGGTTAGAGTGGCAGACCCTGAAGCAATGTTTAGGTTTGCTAGAAAATTGATATAAGACCATTAAAGAAATGCTCAATCTGTACAGGAGTGCCAGGCGCCCTATATGGCGTAGAGTTCTGGGGTTATCGGAAAGCAGGGCCCATCCAGCAATTAGAAAGTGCTTTCACTAGTAGATTGCTTGCAGTTCTGAAAAGTACAGCAACCTTTATTGCACACGAGGAACTAGTCTTCCAAACATTGCGGATCAAATTGGACTAGCCCCTCTTTTACTCTGGATCAAGTGTTGAGGGAATCCAGAAGCAAGTTTAGTCAGAGCATGCTTGGCTGATTGCCTGGCATCAAATGCCGTAAACAAAATACCTTGGGTTCTATACGTAAGGAATATGTGTAATAAACTGGACTTGGTGGAGGTTTTTACAGAACTTCAAGAATGCGATCTAAATTATAAAGAAACCATTAAAAATAGATACCTGGAGAGGCATGAAGACTGGAATGGAACGGGCATCAGAGTTATAAACAGTCATGAGATATGCCGTGGTCTCAACCACAAAGCGTCCGGAGCCATATTTGAGCTGGATACAAAACTGGATTGCTTATGTGTAGGAAGGTATCCCTCGGTGCACATCAACAATGCTAAAATGCCATTTTGTCACTTTCATGTGTGCTGCTTAATGCAGCACACATGAAAGTCACAACATTGGCTTTTTTTTCAAAGATTGTTTATGTACAGGAAGGGGGACCTTCCTGTACATTAACAATTCATGGCATTTTGCTTTTTCCATGTAAGCTGCACAAGGAAGCACACATGGAAAAAGCAAAATCAAGAAGAAATAATGCATTTCTCCTTGTTTCGCCAACTTAAGACCAGGTTTTACCTGGTCTTAATTTTGGCGCTGCCACCTCTGTATGCTGCCCTTGTACATAGGGGGCAGCGTCAAAATCAATGGGTGTTGTGGTGGAACGCCCACCGCAACTCCCACTGCCCATACCTTTGTGGAGGAGTGTGGCTCAATGGTTAGAGTGGCAGACCCTGAAGCAGAGTTCTGGCCAGGGACCAGGGTTCGATTCCCGCCTCGACGGGGCTCAGGCTCAATTTCCTCGGACCTGTCTATTCTCGCCTCGGTGCCTATTCTAATCATGGGTCCCACGCTGCAACTCTGGGCAATAGCTTGCTTAGCCTCCACACCGGCCCCAACAGTGCTAAGGATGCCTGGCTTCACCCTGGGGGTGCCCAGGAGTGGACACTTCACAGAGAAAGCCAGGAGGGGTTCCACAGCGGTATGAGTATCAGTGCCAGGAAACCGCAAAGGCGACACCGCAAGGTGGCCGTCTGGTGACAGTGCGCTCTATAAGTACCTTGACATTTACATTTACATTTAACGCTGCCTTGTAAATAAGGCTAAGCCCCTATCGCCACCACAACGTCGATAAAAGTGACACTGTGGTGGCGATAGGGGCATGCACATATGCCCCATGGTGTTATGACTTACCCCCATGTGGATGTAACAATATTACAAAACAAAGTATGAGCCATTTCATTATATTTGGTTCCTTATATCAAAGTCCATGTGAATCCTTCTTGATCCCTGTCTGGCATAGCCTAAAAATAAAAAAATAACAAATGGGACTAGAGATGCTGCAAAGACTCCCTATGGTGGATATATGTTATGCTGTTTTACATTCTTTTAAACAGGCATTTGCAATTAAAAAAAGATTTGAAGAGATATTATTTGAATATGTATTTATGAGCATCATTTAACATTTCTAGGATTTGCACTTGTCACTTTATGAATGTAATGTATAGATTGTTTTAGAGACAGTGTTTTTAAATACATTTTTAAAATTGCATTTAAATGATCTTTGTAACTGCAAGAATAAATGCATGTTTCTAAATTGTGTAAATTGCACTGCTGTTTTTATGGCATAACGCCAAATAACGTATTTTGGATTGCATTGGAGTGTTTGAAATCGTGTCTACGTTATGAGTTTCCTTTTGCTCTTCATCATGTGAAGTGTGTTCTTGGGCTCCTCGTCAATATTTTGCTGTAGTTTTCTTTTGAGTTCATTTTCTTATGTGTCGTGATTTCCTCCTGTTTCTTGACTCATCAGGTGATGGGATATGTGAGGTGCATTAACATTTACACCTGTTACAACTCTAATCACCGGTGAAAAGGCAGTTGTCCAGTGTTCGGTCCCCACCTTCCGTGCTGATGTGGCGGCATATAGTTGTATGAATGGCGCTTGGTGCATACTTTATGTATTTTGATGAAGTAGGTTTATACCCCGAGCGCATGAGGCTTTGGGCCTGCGGAATTTATTACAGCTTTTATTGACTTGTTAAACGCAGTTTAACTTTGCAACCCCTTGTGAAACTGACAATGCATTTCTTACATAACATAATATACCAAACCCAGACAAATTATTTTAAAATATTTTAAAGACCCTTACCTTAAATAAACTAATACAGCCTGTGCCTACCTCCCCACTAAAATGTTCTCATGTTAACATTTATCATACAGTTGTGGAGAAAACTCACTCAACACTCCAGACTAAAGTTTCTCCTTTATTGGTCCATCTTCATCATGGCTTTCTTATTTGGATTATTATTCAACTGATACTTAAATCAATTAGGCCTTGTGTATCCATCATGACTTTTGAACAGACTTTTAGGTCTGTGGTAGTTTGTTTAAAGCGGTTATGCTACGTTTCTTTAGTTAGGTGGTAATATGTACCTTATATGGCTCGTGATTAGGGTATGGCCACCGCCACTATCACCTGCATGCCCTGCGGTGGATGGTCTGCTGAGTTAAGCGTTTTCTTTTCTCTGGCAGTGAGACACCATGAAACAATAAAGAAATATGCTGGGGTGAGCGTAAGCAAACCAAGATTGTAATTAACCAAACAACAATTGTAAGGTAAGAAGACGATATCTGCAAAAAAACGAAATGAACAAATAATGCGAGGTGCTAAGAAAACGTGTTGGGACAAAACAACATTCATATTTAGTTGCATTCTGTTTGCTAGTCTAGTCATGTCTAATATGGGGGATCCCAACTTACCTCTTACATTATTAGGAGGTCGCATGAGATGAACTTTGCACAGGTTTGTTATGGGAAACTATGAGAGGTTTATAAACCATTTCCAGTAGCTAGGGAAGTCTGACAGGGCTGTGTATTGTCTCTCACCCTTTTTGTTCATACATTAATGGGCTGTTTAATACCTTTAACGTGTTAGGGACAACGGCGCTCCCAAGATCTGTTCAACCAAAATCCCAGCTCTGATGTTTGCCGATGATACACTACGTTTCTCAAAATCTCCCATGGGGATCCAAAGTACACTCAATGGCTTCAATACCTTTTGCGTTGAGCGGGGCCTCGAGGTCAATGTTACTAAGACAACATTTATGGTTTTTAATTCTGCACACTCCATCAGGACCAACCCTGTGCTGAACAGAATTCCACTGGAGAGGGTCACCATCTTTGAGTACTGGGGGATCACTCTCAATGAGCACATCGATTGGGTCTTCCATATAGGAAAACAGAGGTTAAAATTAGCACAGAATAGAGATGGCCTGGTTAAGGTTTACAGGTTATCTTCTTCCGGTTTCTCAGCCCCTTCATGGAAACATACAAAACTCAAACCCTGGGAGCCATTACCTATGGGGCAGAGATATGGGGACATAAGATTGTAAAAGATATCTTATCAGTAGAAAACAAATTTTGAGGGACCTAGTGAATCTTCCTCCAGTACTCCCCTGACTCTGCTCCGATTAGATCTAGGGCTGAGCCCCATCTCGGAGGCTATCACCCTAAAACCTCCTCTCTTTTGGAGGAGAATCAGGTCGACATCTGAGCTGACCCCATATAGGCAAGCATTAGAAGAACCTCTGGGTATACTAGGGGCTAAACGTTTACCTTGGTTATCTCATCTTAGGGTCACTCTCACTAGCATATGATTGGCAGCTCTATGGAAAAACCCTTTAGCAATCTCTTCTGTGACCTCCAGGACAAAACTGGTGGATTGTTACAGGGCCTCTCCCTTTCAATGAGTTTCACTGTAGGTACCATAACTAGGAATTTTACACAGATAAAAGATGTTTGTAGATACGAGAGCTTGCTGGATGCGATTCAGCCAGTACTAGCTAGGAAGCTGTATTTGCAGTTCAGGCATGGTTTGCTTCCCTTGTGCACCTTTACTAGTGCCTGGTCAAAGGAAACTGACCACAAATGTCTGAGCTGTGGATCAGTAGAGGAAACAGGGGCACATGCATTTTCATTTGTCCATCTTACCAAAGACAAAGACAAACGTGGACAGTATAGGTTTGTAGGAACATAGGGATCCCTAACCATCTTGAGGCGCTTAAAATACTGAAATATGGTGCCCATCATGCAATAGTATTTGCGGTATCCAGATTTATTTTCTGTATATGGTGTGTTAGGAAAAGGCTCCTAGGATAAGGGACGGAGGTTTTATATTAATTTTAGAAATAGGAATGGAAATCTAGGTCTTATGAAGCTATGGCACTCGATTTTGATGTTAGGTTCTGGGGGTCAAGATAGCAATTAATTACGTTTATGATCCCATAATTTAATCACCAAATGTTTTTAAATTTCATATGGATTTTAATCTGAACATAATTGGCTTATGCCTTTTCAATGTTTTGATGAATTCTTATGGTTTTTAAAAGTTGAAATGAGGATTAAACGAATAAATGAACAAAGCAAAGTAATGAACAATCGGGCAAGAATTGCTAGGTTTTTTGTTTTATAGGTTATATTTTATCTATCATTGCAGTGAACAATTGCATCCTATTTATTGTATATTTGAGCTACCCACTCTAGGAAATAACTCAGATAATTCGGGTGGCATCGCAGACCTGTTATGAGCCCACTTCTAAGGACTTTTTTTGAGGTTTTTGTTCCATGAACTTTTGTCTGAGTATTGTGGTAGCGTTTTGACAATTGATGTAATTGATTGTTTTACATATTTATATTGTAATGAGCTGAGATTTGTATTATTATGTTTTCATGTATATTCATTGTCTTGTATTATACACTTTTATGGTTCACCGATTGATTGATGATAATGATGAGATTCTAATAAGGGGAGAAAGGGATATGATGTTTGAAAATTGAAAACAAATAGCATCAAAATGGTTTAACGCCGGCTGTGGTCATATGGTTATGCTTGATCAGTACCTTGGCACGACTTAAGGCAGACGGCATATAGTGTTAGTCAGATAGAAACCAAGTTTGTCTCAGCCTCAAAGATTAACTTCTGATTTAGGGCCTGATTTAGACATTGGGGGATGGGTTACTCCGTTACAACAGTGATGGAAATCGCGTCTACTAAAATATAAATCCCATGGGATATAAGGGGATTTATATTTCAGTGACAGGATATTCGTCACTGTTGTGACAGAGTAACCCTTCCTCCAAGATGTAAATCAGGCACTTAGGGGTCGATTGCGATGGCAGGCGGACCACCGCAACGGCTGAAGGGACCGCCCTCCACAGGTGTGGCGGTCCCGTCGATGAAATTAGAATGGAGCCAGCCACACTGGCGGGCGCATCCCGTATTTTTAACATTGCGGTGGGCGGTGCTGCCAGCAGCACCCCCGCAAGGTTAAAAATGCAAGATGTGCATTTGAATGCAGAACGTGACAGGCACCGCTCGGTGCCTGCCACGTTGTACATGAAAATGCAGGGGGTACCATAGGTACGCCCCGTGTGCAATCCCCAACACCCTGGGAGCCCGCTACGGGCCCCCAACAGCAAGGACCGCTAGCATTTCCATGGTGACAATGCCACCATGGAAAGGCCAAAGACTGCCTGCATCATGATATGCACGGCGGTGTCTTGCAGACACCGCCTCCATGTCATGCCCTTATTCAGCCCGATCGACGAGTCGACCGGCGGAAAACCAGCGGACGGTCTTTCCGTCTGCCGGGGTTCCCCCCCACCATCGTAATGTGGGGGGGCGGATGGGAGGCGGGCAGTGGATTATGGCGGGTGGATCACCACCACC
Organism: Triturus cristatus; assembly: GCF_964204655.1. Lineage (NCBI taxonomy): Eukaryota > Metazoa > Chordata > Amphibia > Caudata > Salamandridae > Triturus > Triturus cristatus. The sequence goes on along the minus strand of NC_140594.1, from coordinate 976,105,017 downwards.
ATGCGGGCGGTGGTGATCCGCCCACCATTATAATCGACCCCTTAGTCTCTGAAATGGATGTCAAAAATCTTCATTTGAAAAAGGCAGCAGGCTGTGTCTAAGAAAGGCTCCACAAGGCCATAGAGCTTTTGGACAAGGTCCTGGTGAAGTTTTTGACAGGTAAGCTCCTAGCAGGAGGAATTCAAACTTTGTGCTAAAGGAAGGTCCATTGAAGGCCGGATACTTGAGGTTCCTTTAACCGGTGATGATTTCTATGTTCGAATGTGGTCACTTTTTTACAGCTTGGAATCCTCAAATGGGGCACGGCTGCAAGCTGTAGCAGAATAGAGCTCCACGAGGCCAGATACCCTCTCAGCGATGTCTCACTGAAATGGATTTGCAGCTGTGGAAAAGCTTCGAGTTGGAGCAAGCCTGAATTTTTGGCCCAGTGGCAAAACACCTTTGTCGGCTTGACTTACCAGCTTTCTCCCGGTCCTTCAGAGTTCTTTGGTTCCAAAACGTGTCTAAGCTTTAGATTTTTTAGAATGATAGGAATGGTACACCTGCGGGATACAAGGCAGGTCCATTGAAGCTCATCAACAGGGCTCTTCAGGAACAGGACTTCTGGTAGCTTGTTATGTCCCTGTAGCTTAGCAGGAGGTCAGAATACTCACCCTTGAAGAGCATTTACCTGTCCTGGGTACAAGTGGGAGGCGGTCCAGCATGTCAGTTCTACTCAACAACAGGTAAACTCCTTCTTATGTCTTCCACAGTTCCAGTAGTGTTCTGAAGAGGGGACCAATGAAGGTCACATTTAGGCCCGGCACTAAAATATAAATCCCATGGGATATAAGGGGATTTATATTTCAGTGACAGGATATCCGTCACTGTTGTGACAGAGTAACCCTTCCTCCAAGATGTAAATCAGGCACTTAGGGGTCGATTGCGATGGCAGGCGGACCACCGCAACGGCTGAAGGGACCGCCCTCCACAGGTGTGGCGGTCCCGTAGATGAAATTAGGATGGAGCCAGCCACACTGGCGGGCTCATCCCGTATTTTTAACATTGCGGTGGGCGGTGCTGCCAGAAGCACCCCCGCAAGGTTAAAAATGCAAGATGTGCATTTGAATGCAGAACGTGACAGGCACCGCTCGGTGCCTGCCACGTTGTACATGAAAATGCAGGGGGTACCATAGGTACGCCCCGTGTGCAATCCCCAATACCCTGGGAGCCCGCTATGGGCCCCCAACAGCAAGGACCGCTAGCATTTCCATGGTGACAATTCCACCATGGAAAGGCTAAAGACTGCCTGCATCATGATATGGACGGCGGTGTCTTGCAGACAATGCCTCCATGTCATGCCCTTATTCAGCCCGATCGACGAGTCGACCGGCGGAAAACCAGCAGACGGTCTTTCCGTCTGCCGGGGTTCCCCCCCACCATCGTAATGTGGGGGGGGCGGATGGGAGGCGGGCGGTGGATTATGGCGGGTGGATCACCACCACCATACGGGTGGTGGTGATCCGCCCGCCATTATAATCGACCCCTTAGTCTCTGAAATGGATGTCAAAAATCTTCATTTGAAAAAGGCAGCAGGCTGTGTCTAAGAAAGGCTCCACAAGGCCATAGAGCTTTTGGACAAGGTCCTGGTGAAGTTTTTGACAGGTAAGTTCCTAGCAGGAGGAATTCAAACTTTGTGCTAAAGGAAGGTCCATTGAAGGCCGGATACTTGAGGTTCCTTTAACCGGTGATGATTTCTATGTTCGAATGTGGTCACTTTTTTGTAGCTTGGAATCCCCAAATGGGGCACGGCTGAAAGCTGTCGCAGAATAGAGCTCCACGAGGCCAGATACCCTCTCAGCGATGTCTTACTGAAATGGATTTGCAGCTGTGGAAAAGCTTCGAGTTGGAGCAAGCCTGTATTTTTGGCCCAGTGGCAAAACACCTTTGTCGACTTGACTTACCAGCTTTGTCCCGGTCCTTCAGAGTTCTTTGGTTCCAAAACGTGTCTAAGCTTTAGATTTTTTAGAATGATAGGAATGGTACACCTGCGGGATACAAGGCAGGTCCATTGGAGCTCATCAACAGGGCTCTTCAGGAAAAGGGCTTCTGGAAGCTTGTTATGTCCCTGTAGCTTAGCAGGGGGTCAGAAAACTCACCCTTGAAGAGCATTTACCTGTCCTGGGTACAAGTGGGAGCCGGTCCAGCATGTCAGTTCTACTCAACAACAGGTAAACTCCTTCTTATGTCTTCCACAGTTCCAGTAGTGTTCTGAAGAGGGGACCAATGAAGGCCACATTTAGGCCCGGCACTAGCCTGTGAGTGGGGTGACTCCTGGCCCCTCGCTAAACAATAGGAGAAGTTCCCAGGGTTAATTCTACTCACTTTTGCAGCATTTCCTGAGAACCCTATGGCAAACAATCCCACCATGCCTCTGTCTACCTAAATCCAACTTGGCAGAAACCTCCTCTCTCTGTGCAAAACTTCTGTCTCGCCCCAGAAGTGCGGTCAGAGAAAGGAGCAACCCCCTCCTCTGTGGCCACTTCAAACTAGTTCTGGGAGAAACTCCTTTCGCACTGGAATTGGAGCCGTCTGACAAGGGGAACCAGCGAGGGATCTGCCCCTCACTAACAGCAAGGTAGGCCTCTTTGTAGTTATTCAAGCTCCTGGGAAAAGCTGAATTGCCATCCCATCAAGAGAAAACAACCTCTATCCACACCTAAGGCCTTTTGTTCCTGCTCTGGAATCAAATTCACATTCCATCAAAAGGGTAATTCTGCTGCCAGGTGACAGTTGGAGCTCATGCAAATCCCCTTACTAAGGCTTTTGGCAGTGAAAAGGTAACTTTCTAAAAATACCTTTTCCAGAATATTTATTACAAATTCAACTTGATTAGGAATTTGGATTGTAATAAATATTTGAAAAAGTTCAAGAATTACTTTTGTGACTGGTTCTGTCAAGTGCCCAAGAGTTCACTGACTGTTTGGGCACCTTCCAATTCTGCTTCCTGTCCTTGAGGAGCTCTGATGCCACCTGGGTTGTGAAGTACCTTGCTAGGCTGTATTGGTTCTCATGTCAAAGACAGTGTAACCCAGAACTTTTGCCTGTGACCCGTTCCTCTTAATTGGTGCCTGTGTGCTGTAAGGTGTGCAAAAGATCAATGCTTGGCGGCGAAGCACACACTTTTCTTTCTTGCTTTTCACCTGTTCTTCTTAAACTACCTTACTCAGTATCCTTTGCATTTTGAGTGTGCATCAACCATCTTTGGCAGGGCACTTCTATAAATTGGGCTCCCCCAGATGACAATGCCTATTATTCAGGCTGCTTTCAGAGCGATTGGCGGCTCAACTGAGAGGCTCGCAGTCCGTGAACAGCTCTGGAGAAAAAGCGAGATTTAGACCAGAAATTGTACAGAGAAACTGGCCTGGTCTCAAGATACAGAGTCTGGAGATGCTCCCTTCATCCTTAGCAGAATTCTTGAGAGATTGTTGGACTTATGGCAATGAAAGATGAGTAGAGAATCCTGTGAATTAGAAATATGAACCTTGTTAACATTTTGTGACGTAAAAGACAAAAGAAGTGAGTTCTTGTTCTGTGCCCATGGATTCTTCAAAAGGGTCTTTGTCTTATCCCCAAAAACTACACGTGTGGTCTGCTAGAAAAGACTGCACAGAAGACTGAAGATGGTTCGGAGAGACAACTCTTGATGCTGGAATTGAGATTTAGGAAGAGTAACAAGCTCAAGCATAAACCATAGAAGCTTCCAACTAAAGACATTAGTTATGGTATGTTGCAAATTTCTAGTTATCATAACTGCTAATGCATTTAGAGCCCAAATTTAGATAATTAGGTTCATACGGTGATCCTTGTTGCAGAGGTAAGAATTAATTGCTACAATATAAGCCCTGCTGAGAAGTGCGATCAGGAGTGAATTTTATTTAGTTTCTCAAGAGATAACAATGAAAGTGATCAGGTAAAAAGAGAGAGCTAGTTATACATCATTAAGTCATTCTGAGTAACTTTTATGACACATATCATTGTGAATGCCCTTCCATGTTATGGTAAACATATACACCTGGGCAACCAAGTAGTATATTATGCAGTATATCATGTTGATTTCCATTCTGGTGACAATTTTCTCCATATAGAGATATATATTGGGTTAGTGAAAATCAGTACAGATAATAATACCCATTCTATTATCTCTAAATCTTGACTAACTTTGGAGGACAAGAGCAATCAGATTGGACTGGTTTATGAACCAGTATATGCCATCCCATATGAGAACAACAAGTAACAAATGGGCATTTAAATGGAAGATCCATATTCTGCCAATGTCATGTCTAGGAACTAAAAGCACAATGTCTCAAAAGATTTTAAATAATTTTTTATGTAGGATAGTCATCGCCAATTTTCAGCAGATTTGTTTTAGCAGGTAGGGTCATGGAAATTTCTTGATATCCAAAAAGTGACTATTAAACATTTCTCAGAACACTTTTATTAAGCGGTATGTCCCTATGATGTGAATAAAAGTGCATACTTTTCCACAACCACTAAGACTAAAGTCATTAGGGGTAGACCCAGCGTTCTTAAGTTGTGCTCATGGGTGCAAAATCTGTTGCAAGATTTTTAATTACTCTTTTCTGAACCCATCACAAATTGCAGTCTCTTTGGTATCAGAGTGTCTCCTCTCACTCCCCAACATCTATTGATCCACTTACTTAGAAGTCTTCACTGTGTGAGCACACTTTACAATCACTAATTAATCCTAGTGTGTGCTATAATTTGAAACAGCTGTCAATAATCATTAATGCATGTATAGAATTTCACTATCAGTCACTAATCCCCAGTACATACCTATAATTTTACCATCACTACACGTGTTACTAAAAATAAAATGCATTTTGCAACATACCAATAAAAGCTCCATGTTTGCTCATATAACAATAAGATATTTTCATATGCAGATGGCAGTCTTTATGCTGATTAAACTACACTCTACACCATTTTTCTCCATTAATGATTTCTTTATTACCCTATTTTCTCTTACACCTCCAGCTGTCTAAGTGTGAAGTACCTGAGGTTGTTAGTAGATGCCCCTCTGACGTCAGCAGAATAGGTGTAGTTCATCAGGCTGTTACTTGAGGTCCATCTGAAGTGAGGAGAAAGGGTTCAACATCTCAGATATTTACTGGAAATCCCTTTAAAATTAGGAGAACTACCATAACCAGTTACCAGGCACCTAAAACACTCAGAAACTGACCCCACCTCACAAATGCAAAATAAAACAAGGCACTTTCTTTTTGCCTAAATATTCAAAGGGATTTTAAGGCAGCATACCAGTACAAGTAGAGTCTTGTGAGGAAAATGTGTTGTGTGCTCTATATCAGTTTTTCCAAACTGTGGTACATGGACCCACAGGGGCCCGAGACACATTCCCAGGGTGTCCACAGGCAGCAGTTTTAAAAGCACTGCAAAGTTCCTTGTATAATTAGCAGTTTTCGAGCAACAATAAATGTGTCAAGATAACGCCATTGATTAATGTACCTGCTGAGAGAGATGAGAATTTTGTCCAGTGGCAGCTTTGATTTATCTAATGTAGCACAGAAGGTTAATATGCCTACTGTACCGTGCATTTTGAAAAACAGTATTTTATGTGCATAGGTCATAGGTCAGTGGGTTACTGCTTTTGTCACAGAGATTCCTTTGTTACTGTGCAGTTCATAAGTGACAGTCGTAATCTAGCACAGTGACCTATAAACTGTCATCAACAAGTTGCTTGCAAAGTGCATGGTACAAGTTAGTAACTTATGTTTTTTCCCAGTCTTTCATTATCCTGATGCTGCTGATAGGTTTATTTGGGTGGAAATAAATTTTTGTTGTTAAAGTCAATGCTAACCAATGTGTTATGTTCTGAATCCTGAGTTTGTGCTTCTCCAGACCAAGCACTCTTTAAACATACCTACCAGTATGAATGTCATGTGAATCCTACACCTTGTAGGCCCTTTTGCCTTATGTAACATTTTCTATACACTGGTTTATACATATAATTTGTTGTCTCTGTATGTGTGTGATGTAAAGTGCTCTGACATCCTACAATGGTATGAGAGATGCTATAAAACAAATGAAATACATTTGACAGATGGGCTATAGCGAGATCAGAGGCACTGTTGGAGGGTGATAGTGAGGGAATCCTTGAAGAACCCCAACAAAGATTGTCGTATCCTGGTGCATAGTAAGGTCATCATTTACTATTCTTTAAAACCTAATACAAGTCAATATATAATGATAAATGTGTTGTAGAATGCAACATTGTTTACTAACTTTTTTTGGGGGGGAGAGCATCCCAAAGCCCTTTTTGTAGTGGTCAGGCTCACTCACTGCACTTGGTGTACACCCTTTGGGGACTGGTCTGAAAACATTTGCAAGGGCTGCTTTCGGTTTCCAGTCTGGCAGGAGCAGGAGCCTTATTCTGTGAAATAAAACCAACCATTTAAAAGTTAGCCATGGAGATGCAGCACCAACCTTCCCATTCAAATGCATTTGCAATTTCTTTCAATATAAAATAGTAAAATCCTTAGTAATTTGAGTATTTGTTTTGTGTGCACATGCGCGTTAATTTTTTTTTAATTACTGTTTTAATGTTTGAAATGTAAATCATACAAATTACTTGTGGGTCCCTGGCATCCAGCAGTGACTCAATGGGGGTCCTCAGGAGTCCAAAGTTTGGGAACCACTTCTCTATATCATGTGTCTAGTACTTTCTTAAAACCAAAGATCCCAATTTCCTCTTTTAGAAGGAGTGGGCTTTAAGGTTCCCAGAGTGACTGGTACAGGGAGTATAATGAAGCTGCCTTGGCAGGTATACTAATGAATGGCTTAGCTTTCCATCTACTAGACAGTTGGTGCCTTCATGTCAGTGGTGTGTCATGTCATTTGCTTATTCAAACACTCTTAAGCCATTTACAGTAAATGCATGCATATGAAAGAACAGTTGCATGGGCACTGATACACTACATGAACCATTGTCTACAAGAACATTGACACAGTCACAGTAAGCATGGTGTAGATATACTAATAATGGTTACCGAATAATCATGTTTACTATTAAAGTATGGGATTCCTGAGAGTGAACAGAGAGGGAGTAGCGGATTTGAACAAGGACAAATATTGGCATGGTCAGACATCCACATACCGGTAATTATTTGCATATTTATTGCACGTTTTGGAGTAGGTTCATTTGATCCACCAATTTCTCTAATTCATCTAAATGTGGGCAATTTTTTTTCTTCTGTGTTCTATAGGGTAATTGTTCCGTAGATTTTAAGATCTTCTCTATCCGCTTTTTTATAATTCAGATGAAGAGAAAGAATGGAACAAATATGAAAATCTGGAATGGATTCTAATTTGAGAAACTACTCATCGATTGAGCAATGATGGTGTGCTTTGAAGGGGCTGATGTGCAACTGGTTTGCATTAGTGACGATTTTAGACTCTGCACTTCAACAACTAGAAATAAAAAAGTCCCTATGGAGCACACCAAGAATTGTGAGCCATCCTCATAACTGACTTGGAAACTTATTAAACTTAGTAGTGTGAAGATGCATTCATTATCATTTATAAAGTAAAAGTGTGGTGTATTTTTAAGTATTTTTGAATTCATTATACTTTTTGGCTATTGAAAGTTGTATTTGAAAGTCTTTTATGAGATGGTTTGAATTACAATTCAATTAAATAAAATTGACAGCGCCACCCTTTGAAACATTTTACAAATGGGGATTTAAACACTAAACTGTTAAGTTTGGCTTTGTAATGCAGATAAGATGATTGATACAGACTTCATTTCAAACCACAAGTGCAAAATGTGTAACTATGCAATATTCCTTTGGAATGACAAAAATGTGAACTACACTTCAAACAAGGAACACAGGCAATGCAGTTGTTCTACAACAATTTTTAGAGTGGAGGTGCTGCCATCAGTGTTACATCACTGAAGTTATAGGGACTGTGAAACATCCAAGCATCACACAAAGAACAAGCACAGCATCTGAGGTACAACAATTCAGTAGGAGAGTGGTAAGGATGTGGTAGGTAGTCAGTGGTACATTGGTACATCTTGGAGCACACAGTCACAAATATATTAGTAATGCATGGCATTTAAGTTCACTGCCATTTACAGACAGCACATTTCCATTTAAATGGCCTCAAATTTCCTTTCATACTTCACTTACCCCAGCACAGAAAGATTGTCAGGTAGTTCAATTTACAAAGTCCTCTAACAAATCAGTTTGAGAAATACATAAAAACGCTAACCTCCATGTTAAAAGAATAAGCAGAAATTTGGCAGAAGACATGGTCTGACATGTGACTTTGGTCTCTAGACACTTAAATAAATGTAGGTATCTTTATTGCCCATTCACCTTCTTAATTACAGCATGGCTATTTTGCACTGTACGTCGAGCACATATTAAGCAATGGCTGGCCCAAGCAAGCCTATGGCTGAATGGGGCTAACCCAAAGCTCACTCTATGTGTATTTGTGTGCATGTTGATGAAATGACCCCTGCCAGGCATTTAAACTGTAAATACTCCGAAACTGCATTTTTGACAGGTGGGTTTTCTAACACAGACCAAGAATCAACACTCATGTCCTTGGTGTACCAATAAACATCCAGGAACAGCTGCAGATTTCCCTTATACAGAACATAATATTATAAAATAGGCCACTTTGGATATATCTTTCAGAAAGGAGGCAAACCCACGATGTACTCAAATCATGACATACCTATGAACCACCTGTTTGATCTAATTAAGGAGAACATGGATTCCAAAGGTTGAGATTAAGCAAACCGATGTAAAGGGCAAGCTGATCCTGATTCCTTTGTGTGCCTATAACAGAATTAACCTCGGTGTGAACTTGCTATGTACAGTCGTAATTTATGCTACAGGAATTCAAGAAACAAGAAATAAAGTCACAACATACTGTAATACAGGCATGTATGCCCAAGGCATGTCTGTTTTCTTTGGAACCTGAAATAAATTACATGGCAGTTTTAAGAACGCCTAATCAAGACATAAACAACTTCCGTGTCGCAACAGCTGTGCTCAGAACTTTGGGGCCGATTATGTTGGCGGGCGGATCGCCACTGTCCGCGTGGCGGTGGCGATCCTCCCGCCAACATTCACCGCCCGCCTACCTTTTGCCCCTGCCACATTACGATGGCAGGGGGGACCCTGCCGGACGGGAAGACCAACCGCCGGTTTTCCGCCTGTCGACGAGTTGACCGGGCAGAAAAGGGGCTTAACATGGTTGTGGTGCCATCCATATTAGGATGCAGGCGGTCTCTCGCCTTTCCATGGTGGCATTGCCTCCATACAAAGGCTCACAGACGTTGCTGTTGGGGGCCCGTAGCAGGCCCCCAGGGTGTTGGGGGGTGCACATGGGAGTACCTATGGTACCCCCCTGCATTTACATGCAAAAGGTGGCAGGCACAGCAAGGTGCCTGCCACCTTGTGCATGCAGATGCACAACATGCCTTTTTTACATTGCGGCGGGTTCTGCTGACAGCACCGCCCGCCGCAATGTAAAAAAGCAGGATGCGCCCACCAGTGTAGCGAGCGCATCCTAATTTCAATCGCATGACCGCCGCACATATGGCGGGCGGTCCCTTTTGCCATTACGGTGGCCCGCCATCGTAATGGACCCCTTTGTTTTTCAAATGATCACTAACCAAAACAAAATGTTTTTGATAGTTAAAACCATTTTTCAGACATCACAGCAAAAAATAGATTTTATGAGTTGCAAATTGCATCCTTGTATATATTTGACCACAGCATGATACTTCCACATAGTCCTCTTGTATCTTACTATACATCAGACTATCTTTTGCACCAGAGACTAATTTTAAGCTGTTTATTGTTCTAGTAAGGGAGGAGAAAGCAATTATCTTCTGCAGCAACCTTTACTGATTAAAAGCTTAAAAATCACTGATGTAATTCCCACCAGAATAAATAACATGTTGTCCAGAACCTTATGAAAAATTTGGACTGGATAAGGATCTAATGTTGCTCCAGATTTTATAGTTTTGATAATGGCTGTAAGTGATGTGGGAGATTCAGGTAAGAAGGCTGTAAGAAACGTGCAGTGTTGTTTTAAATTAACCAGAATGTGTGGATAGTTAGCATCCTTGGACAGGGAGGTGAGAATTGTCTAAGTTTTCTCATTAATAAGGTAGAAAGGCTCATACATAGATCCATTGATTGATCCCCAGTAGTATTGCAGTCTTTAGGGGTGAAATAATTGGTTATCTGAAAGAGTTCTTTGGAAGATTGAAAGACCTGTTGGATGTGTTGGTCAATACAATTGCTACATGCCTCCGTGTGCATTGGCTGTTGACACTTCTCCTTCACCAGCGTCACCTCTTCTCATGATATATCTGGTAGCAGCACCAAACTGAAGCCCACATAGAGCACATGGATGGTAGGATTATAGCAGTTTTTGAGGTGCAATTCTCAATAGGGATTATGTATTGAGTCCTATGGACCCACTTGCAGTCACAAGTCACCCTGGTGTACTTTCTCATGCCGTTCACTTTGTTGGGTGTTCCCCATACAAGGAATACAATGGATTTCTCCTTGTGCACAGCTTCTCCTCCAATTGGTCCAGGCAGAGATCTTCGTTCTCTCAGCAAGCATGCAGGATTCTAGATATTGCACCAACTGTCAGCTACCACAGGAGAAGGAGCCAATTTCGCTGCTGTACCCTCAGGTTACAGGTCGCCATACAGCCTGCCAGGCATACACCAGCCCTGGTCATGCAGCAGGCCTTCGAGTACTCTGCGGAGCACTCCTTTCCTTTTTCAAGAAGAACATGGACCTGGAACAAAGTGGGCTGGTTCAGATCCCACTTTTATAAATATTTTCTAGACATGGAATGTGAATGTTCTGTTTTTCATCTAAGAACAGGTCTGAGGTTGTTCTCCTACAAGTGTCTGTCTCAGGCTACTCTCTAGATACAGTCTTTGTGAAAGTAATAGTTACAACAGTAGGTAGCACTGGGGCTGTCTCCAATCATATGTACCCATAACATGAGTATAATGAAGTGTGCAGCTTCTGAGTTTGGCTGCAGTCAGCCTTCCTGAAGCAGTAATCAAAGGTAAACAACAGAGCTGGCCTGATCCACAAACTTCCTAATCTTGAACAACAGAAACTGAAGTTCCACTCTTCATCACTACCATCTACCACATGGTAGTGCTCAGGAAGAAACGAACAGTAGTTCCTTGTTCAGAAAGTCTTGAATTTCTAAAGGTAGCTCTGCATTACCCACATACTATGCATGCAAATGCAATTGACATACTCACAGGTTGTAAGGGCAAGGTTCTGGTTTTCACAAATTGTCAGAACATACATAACAGGGACCAGTGGGCTTCACTCTCATCATCACAGATTAAGATCTAGTCATGATGGATTCACAAAGAATCGTACGCTGCCACCATCACTTTATTTTTCAATCAAGGGCAGGGATAATAGTCCCTTGGCCGCTATGAGTGAACACTTGGTGCAAACCTCCAGGTCACAAGACAGGTCATGGGCTATGCATTGTCAGGGAGAGGCCTACGCCTGTATGCACACACTAGATTAGCATGAGCCCAAGGCCAACATAAAAGTCAGGATAGCAGATTCTGATGCAGTCAGGTACCAGGTAAGGTCAACACACCCATATGCCATGCAGGGGTCATCCACATCCTACCAGTAAGTATTTACAACCTAGGAAAAAACAAGTCACACAATGTTTTTAACTCTACCACGTTCCATTTCTCGCTCTCTTCATTCTCTTCCTTCCTCTCTGCTCGTTGTTTTTATGGTGGTGGAGACTCTCCTTCATCCAATTTAAAAATTTGTTTAAATCCTGATTCTCGATACTCCTATTTTTTCCACTTTTTTGTGGTGGGCTCTTTTTTTTACTCTTGTTCATCTCTTAACATTTCCCATCCCGTCTCCCTTTACTTTTGTCTCTGTATTTTCTTTTCCCATTTAATGTCATTAAACTATGTTCCCAAACCAGGGGTCCACATTTTTATTCTTGAACAGGATTTCTTTCACCAAATCAATATTTTTCAACATTTGGTTCTATTAATTAGTAATTTCTTGTCTAAATACCTGTTCTAAAATTTAGAGTTTCGAAAATGTGCTTCTATTATTTGATGTTCTATAAATGCACATAATGAAGCCTTCCTTACTTCTTTTAGCACAATTAAGAGTAAGAATTAAAAAGTAAATTCTCTTCTCATGTGCTGCTTTTGACTTTGCCTTTCTGTTGCAGAACGTGGTTTCTTATGTGTCCCTAGCATCTTCTGCAATTTGGATCAGCTACTTTGTGCTTTGTCTTTATGGAGAAGTTTCTACCAACCATTATCATTACATTATTCTATTGTGTCTGTATTTTTGTGGCAGTTCAAGCAGTAGGGTAACAGAAAATAAAAGCAGTCGAAGATAAATGCAAGACGTTTGAGAATCAATCAATCAATCAATTAATCAATCAGGTTTATTTTATAGCACAACTACTCACCCATGAGGGTCTCAAGGCACTGTGGGGGAAAGGATCTGCTGTTCAGTCAAAGAGCCAAGTCTTGAGGTCCTTCCTGAATTGCGGCAGTGATGATGATTGCCTGAGGTCCAGGTCTTTGTAGCGAGGTAGGAGAAGGATCTTCCTCCAGCCGTGGTCTTGCGGATCTGTGGGAAGGTGGGCAGGGCCAGTTGGGCAGTGGGGAGATTTTTTTAAGGTAATTCTTTTGTTGATAGGTAGCCAGTGAAGGTCTCTCAGGTGGCCGATAATGTGACTGCAGCGTGGGATGTTCATGATGAGTCTGGCAGAGGTGTTCAGGATGTTCTGCAGTTTCTTTTGTAGTTTGTGGGTGGTGCTGGCGTAGAGTGTGTTGCTGTAGTCGAGTCTGCTGCTGCTGAGTGCATGATGACAGTTTTCCTGGACTTGGTGGGGATCCACTTGAAGATCTTATGAAGCAGGGGGAGCGTGTGGAAGCAGGAGGATGACACAGCGTTGATTTCAAACATATTCCCATATGCTGAGATGCTATATTTGGACCAGAATCATCGTTACTCAGAAAGGCTAAGAGTTGAGCGATCTCAGGCACCACATTGGCACTCTTCCACAAGCATCCAGACAGTCAACATGTTTCTTTGCTGCCTCCTGCCTAAAAAGTGCCATGTGCTTTTTTCAGAAAGCTTCAGCTTTGGTCAGTTGGGATTACTGTTACAATATTATAGCTCATTCTTGTGAATGTGCAGCACCTAGTATACACCAGTAGATCCAACCAGGTTGGCATAAAGCACAAGTGCGCCTTCAAGCTAGTACATTATTGGTAATGTATAGGAGCAGCACTGGGCATATCTTTTGCGGACCTAGACAATAAAATTGCTAGTAGTTTTCTTGCCTCAACAGAGGTGTAAACTTCCTTGTAAATAAATCCAATGCAGTCAAAATAAGTTGAGTCAGTTTAATCAACAGGACACAGTCCTGCTCGCTCAGTCAATCCCAGGTAGAATGGTCAATAGAAACATTCCATATGAGGTAATGACTAACAGTGTGATGAACTCCCATTTGAAAACATACAAAGGGAATTAAAGGAACAGGAGCAGAAAGGGGAAAAACACATTTCACAATAAAGCTATGTAACACGAGGCCTGATGAAAGTATTTGACCGTCTGTAAGCCATATAAAGTGCAGAAAGATTTTGAGATCTTCCCGCTTGGTTTTTGAGGGAGAGTCCTAATTCAAACTATGGGAGGGTTATGCAATTTGAGGGAACCACAGTAGGGGGCAGGCTCAATAACCAGGCCCTACATTGAGATAAGTAAGTAGGATTGGGACAGTGTGATTGAAAACTCAGGCACTTACTGTGCATACAACATATTTTAATTGAAGTGTATCATATAGATGAATAAACAACTTTGTGAATACCAATTTGGGAAACTTATTTTTTTTAAACATTTGGTCAATGTGCTATTAGATTAAAATGTTTTTATAATTTAAAAATAGAAAATACAGAAGACTCGGTATTAAATCCCGAAGAAAAAGAGAAAAGATGTCGTTATTTTGTTTAATTACAGTCACAGCAGTCTGGTTTCTTGATATTTTGTAAGTCAAGCTTGAGGAAAACCCGTAAGTAGGAAGAAAGCAGGGGAAAATGTTGAAAGGAAAGTAAATATGAGATTGGAAGCTATGGGCAGATTGGGTGAGGAATGTGGTACTTAACCATCGAAGTTTTTTAAGATACCAAATTGACACGTTGCCCTATGGGTAAGTCCTACATCTGTGCTGTCCCCTATGTGTCAATGCCTTCAAAAAGTTTGTAGACCTGGGGCAAAGTCATTCCCAAGTAATGTGCTGCATGGCCAGTTCATCATCGATTTTTTCAATACACTGACAAAAAACTGGAGAGTTTTTTTAGGAAGTCCAGTGCTTCATATAGGACAGATGCGCTGGGATAAAGTCAATCATGGGATGTCTTGCCTGTGATAGTGAAATGTTAATGCATTTCAATAAAAATCCTCAAATTACTAAACCATTGTAATATATTTCTATGTCCATCTTCTGTCCCACCTCAAACATTCCTCTTCAACCACCAAGATAAACACTTGCATTTAAAAGTGCTCCATCAGTGTGAACAGCAGGAAAGTGCGTCTGGTAGGTCAGTGTTAATCGTGAGTGAGGGACAGATAGTATGTGCCGGGACATTTTGAAGTACCTTCAATAAATCCATTCAAAATAACAAAGTACTCTGTCGAACCCTGCAGAATCTTTTGGGCATGACATCAACAGATGAATGCTGATGTGGGTAAGTACTTTCCTTACCCTCATACCCTCTCCTCCACTAGAGGTGTTCAAAGATTTTATTATGCAAGAAAAGTCTCACATACACCCTGATTGCTGACTAACAGTTTGTCGTGGTTTCAGCTACTGATAAAGTTTGCTCAACTTTCTGCGTTTGATGTACTTATTTTAATAGCAGGCACTGAAACCTAATTGCTTTTTTCATGAGAGTTAACCTTATATCCATTTTTGCGACTACGAAACAGGGTAGATTTTGGTGATCTTTTTTCTTGAAACTTTGTAATAGTGATGCAGATGTGAAGATTTAACCATGAAACTCCACCTGCGCAAAAACCTCACCAGCTGCAAGTACTAATTATAGTATTTACATCAATTACGGAATGCAACGGAGATGAAGCCTGTGCATACCCTTAGCCTCCACCCCCTACCCATGTATGTATTTTCCTGTATGGAATATCAGCAGTTATTTCAGAGGAGAACATCAGGCCCCAGTTTCATTTACAAATCTAGAACTTCCTGGTACGTGGATCTTCGTCTTTTTAAAACATCTATAATGAATCCCCCTCCAACACTCCCCCCTCTGGCTCTGTCCAATTACTACAGTTCTCTCTGAGGCACCACAAACCAGCACTCACTAATGCCCTTTGTGCTTCAAAGCTACCAAAATATGCAAATGTCTCCTGAGAAAATCAGAGTATTTTGTGCAACAGACCTGTACCTCAGAAAGACTGACTGGACTGAGATAAAGTCCATTTTAAGTCAGTCAGTGTTTGACCTATAATTTATTAACTTTTAGAAAATAATTACCCAGACACCACATTAACTGTCCCTGGATATGCCCCATATCTACAGGTCTCCCTGAAGTATGAAATCTGCACATTTTGTGTGAACAGACTACCTAAGCTTGCATTCTGCATGGACAATTCTCCATTCAGCCCCAGGATGAGAATAGCTTGTTGAGAAAATGTGGGCATTTAGTTCCACAAAGTAGTCTAGAAGAGAGGTCTTCAGACATAGCCTGGTTTAAATTTATCACATGACAGGCACTGTCTGGCCTGTGTGATAAATATCAACTTTTAAAAACCTCACTGAATACCTCAGAAAATGAGGTCTATAAGCATGACTCATTCCCCACTGTGCTATCCTCCTGCAGCAAAAGATCTATTTCCAAAGAGCATCTCCTGCCGCCATCTTGAATACCTTAGCCCAGATTTTTTTTTTCTTTTTTGGCTCAACGAAGAGCAGATACTAAAGTTGCTGCGCTTTGTTGGGCAAGGGGCAGAAAAATAGCTCTAATAATATTTAATGCCAAAAATGGCATGCTGCTGCTGTCATCCACTGCACTAGACCACTAGACACGGAGCACAGGTGGAAGGATTGTTAACAACACTCAAGGGTACGATCCGATAACACCGAAGGCGCGGACGGGCATGGTGGAATTTACTTCATGATTAGTGAAATGTGTGATGAGACATTGGCGTAGCATTGCACTCAGACTACCTGGGCAGGAGTAAGGACTTTTACAGCACAAACTAGTTTTGTCCAACGCAAGATAGTGTCCTGAGGAGACCCATTGGAGTTGGAGTGTCAGTAAAAACTTCTATACCGTTGTTGGTACTGGCCTATGTTTTGATTGACTCCAATACATAAGAAACTAAAATTATATTGGACTGTGAGTACCTGTAAAATAGGGGATATCTGTCTCGATTGTACATATGTGTATCATATTTTATTGTTCACACTACTGCACCTATGAGCACTGCGCCGTCACCACCGCTGCAATCGTACCACCAGGGCTTTAAGTGGGCGGGTCTCACTGGCGCTGAGCACTAGCAGTTTTTTAAAGGGGGAATCGAAACGGGTCTCTATAGGGCTCTGTTTTGTGCCCTGCCCTGACTGCAGCAGGCACATCATGTGTGCTGCTCACACTGCTCACTTCTCACTAGTGGAGAAGTTACGGCATGACGTCATGCCAGGTGAGCATTGTAGGGGAAGGGAAATACTTCAAATAGTAATTTTCTCTCTGGATTTCCCTTCTCTTTTTGAAACTCAGGAGCAGCAACATTGTTGTGGTGTCACCAGGGATTTAAGTGGAACCTTTTTCAATATTACATACAACAAGCCATAGTTGCTGCTTATTTATCGTATGCAACAACCATTGGCAAAACCAATAGTCCTGACTTGTTGTATGTATGATATTACTTGTATCAAATATCTGGATGCAATGACAAAAACAGCAAAATACAAGTCGGGCAACATAGCACACTGTGCTAAGCACAGATTTTTAGCTTACGTGTTTTTAAGCCATGCCCTTAATTACATTGGTCACGCCCCTTTGAGAGACCCCGAGTTTTTTCAGCCAACTTAAACCCTTGCATACCACTTACCAAAGAGTGATAAATGAATACCATATCTTAATTAAAGAAAATGGTAGTGCTTGTTTTTTTACTTAAAAGTATATTAATCACAGGTTTTCATTTTTGGATTATTCCTGTGTTGATGTTGACATAAGAACCACTGTTGAGTTTCGGAACTTACAGTGTCGCACCAAGGTGCAGATGGGAGTGTGAGCTATCTAGCAAATGATTTGTCCTGGAAGCTTACCCTTCCAGTACAAATCCTTATGTCTAGATTAACTCTCCAAAAACAACAGTTGATGGACAGAATGCAGAACAATGTCATACATTCCACCCAGTACAGAAATCTGGGCCTAAATCCATCATTTTTTTGCTCACCATGCCTTTCCAGTTTGAACCCAGCCATATGCAAATCAGTCTTGACCCTGTGCCTCATGGGAAAAGTGCAGCCCGAATTGCCAAGTCAGGTCCTCCCTGGACTGGAAACAAGCATCCTAGGACCGGTTTCGGGGTTTCACCCCTCTTCAGCTAGGATAGCTTGATTCCTGTGGCATGGAGAGCATGGGACCCACGTCTGGGCATACCCTTCCCAATCGGTGTGACAAATGCAAAAACAACAGTTGATGAACAGAATGCAGAGCAATGTCATACATTCCCCCCAGTACAGAGATCTGGGCCTAAATCCATCATTTTTTTGCTCACCATGCCGTTCAGTCTTGACCCTGTGCCTCATGTGAACAGTCCAGCCCGAATTGCCAAGCCAGGTCCTCCCTGCAGCATCCCCCACACTGTATGTTTTCTGTGCACTACAGCACACATGAAATGTGATGGTTGTTTGGAGAAATATATGCATTTCCCCTTTTTAATGCCTATATTTCAATGCATACCTGGTCTGGCTATCTTAGTAGATCTGGCTTTAGGGTCAAAAACTATGGATGTTTGTGCTGATCCACTCAAGTTACACTCCAGTAACGTCTCCTTGACGCAAAGTAGCAGTTTAGTTGAAGTTGGGAGAAAACAAGTGAAGTTCCATCTTTTCTCCTCAGTTATTGAATGGATCGTGCCTAATGGGTCAAAGGGGGTAGGGAGTGTTTGCGGCATGTGAGAGGGATGTCTTTGATTGTAAGTGATGGCTGCTGGGGGGAGCCCAGAGTCAATGGAAAGATGTTGTACTTGTATGGTCTGTTCATCTCTCTTAAACCAGCAGTATTCTTGGTGCAGGCTATGGGGGACTACTGATCAGTGTGAAATAGACAACATGAATAAACCCAGAAAGATGAAGAATTGGAATGCTGCCTGAGTCCCGCAAGACGTGAACGGGCTGTCCTAGTCCAGTCAGACTTTATATTTTGCACACACATTTTAAAGAGGCTTTTCAGCTTTGGTCTATGTAAAATGGCACAATACTCTGCAACTTAATGCTTGGTCCTCCAGTCTCTACAGGAGAAGGAGCATTATATTCCTTCCTGGACTCTGGAAGCTCCCCAGAAGCATCTTCAACGCATCCTAGTAAAGGACAATGAACAGGATAGTCCAAGGAAGACTCGCATCTAATATAACATATATACTAACAGCACCCACGGAGAATCTATGCAATTGAAAGGGAATAAAGTGAATATTACATTGGTTCTAAAAGAGCATTTGACTCTCTTGTGGTCTTCTACACAGGTAAGAAATTTGATGGTTCTTTCTTTTGTCAAGACAGCTATGGACTTGGCTGAAAGAAAGACGTAACCAAACGGAAGGCTCATTTTAGATAAGTTATGACTCTGGTTTGGGGAAATTCCACTGTTAAGACATAGTGTTGGGACAGATGGGGCCCTGAAGTTGTTATACTGCGCATTACATTGTGTTTACCTTTGCAGATTTAGGAACAACAATGTGCTGCTAAACTTGGAAGCCATATCTCTCATAAAATTGTCCGCCAATATTATTGGTCATTGGTATTTTAAGGGTGAACTTCAGGTAGGTCTGTCAGGATAGAGTGTCAAATTGTGTATAACCACAAGTTCGCTTTTTTTAGAGTTCATTGGCAAACCCTCTGTTCTGTTGCCCACATGAAGAATCCAGGCATGTAAGGATATATTTTCTCATTTTCTGTCCACATCCGACTGCCCCCCCCCCACCACCATATCCCATCTCCTGCCATCACCCAACAATCATACTCCATGTATACATTGCAGAGTAGCAGTCTAGGCTTTGATGCTGATTTCGGGCCTGTTTTATGGTGCTGGGCTGGTTTTTTCTGCTAATTTCCATCAAAATAAAACAAATGTTGCCTGCACAAAGCTCAAAGGCTTCCATACCTTAGCAAAGCACATATACACAGTGTTTCTTTACATGTTCAAAACTGCTCATATTTGCAAACAATGGCCTCTTTTTTTGTCAACTAATGTGCCTATTTTCTGGAGTGCGATCCTGGGCTGACGTGGCCCAGACTGACTGGACTGGCCATGTAGAACGTGGTTCTGCCTTTGTGCCGGCTAACACTGCCATGTGTTGGCGGGTGTTTTGTTGGGCCCTAGGCCCACATGACTACAATAACTGAGACACACACTGGGCAGTATGGTACTATAACTGGCCACGAGCACGTGCACTCGGGTCCTTTTATTAGCAGGCTCACGTCACTCGTGACGCCTGTGAGGGATGCATGTGGGGGTGCAAGTTTGCCCACTCCCATAGGGGAGTGTCTATAAACTCTATGCCTGTCGAGACACTAGAACGTGTCTCGAAGGACATAACATTCCTCCCAAATTTTAATAAAATAAAAACTCCATAGTTCAACCTGTAGGGATGAACAGTAACAAAGTATACACCACAGGGTCCATCAGTGTATAGGGTCCGGCATCAGGAAGACGGCAGACAAAGACCAGTGACTCGACAGTGGCAGGACAATCTCCGCAGGTATTTATCATTTAACCTGATCGGTTCAGGACACGAACTCTTGCTTGAAGATGTCATCTGCACACTGGGAACGTGCCAGTGTAAGCATGTCTTTTAGTCCCACGTAATGTCCATCCGCTAACCTAGATGATGGTATGTGGTACGTAACAACAGTTCATTAACAGGGGGTGTCAAGATCATGGTGGGAGTCCATGGTGAAAGTTCACTGGATTATTTCAGGATTGCTTGAAGTCTCTCTTGGGTTGTCTTGCTGTGTCCGGTGACCTGTCGGTGGGGCAATGTCTTTTACAGCTCTCCTGCCTGGGAAGGCCCTTTGTCGGGCTTGCCAGGGGACTGCTGGTAGGCTGCGATGGGGCTGCATGTGTGCCGGTTGAGGGCAGCTGCAAACCGCCGATGAGCCAGTAGCCAGTCTCTCGCACAAACCTCAAGGGTGTATGGGTCGTGGTCAGGACATGCTCTCTCTGCCGCAGTTCAGGTTAGCAGGTAGCCTCTGAGTTTTCATGTGAGGCATGAGACTCGGTTCGCGCAGGCTGTGCGGCTTACCCTCAGATTCCCGTTGTGCGGTTGCCAGTTCCTCTTTGGGTTATACCCTCTTCCCTTGCTGTCGCTGTGTCAGGACTCACTCCTGTTTTAGCTTGGGTTTTCTTCATTGTCCGGCCCTGCCACTCACGACTTCCTCTTCTGACCTCAGCTGGTTGTCCGATTCTAGGTGCAGACCCTCCGGTCACACTTCCACATTTCTTGCTGAGTACGGTGTCATGCACATGGCACTGATGACATAGCTGCCATTGGGCCTGGACGACAGGTGGCGATGATTAACTAGGAGAGGAAGTTTCTGGATGGACGTCGTAGCTACGTGACTGCCTCTTCTGAATCTTGTCTTGCACCTCTGGCATTTGTTGTCAGGAGCAGGGATGCCACTTGACTCCACTCGGGCTGGACGGTCTCACTGTGAAGCGATGGGAGCAGAGCGGTTTGCGCTTGCTGCGGCTTACGTGTGGTTCTCCCTTGCTGCTGTCGCCAGGGCCGTCGGTCCAACTTGGTGACTGTCAGGTGTCTTTGGAGGTGTTCTTGACTTGTGGTGCTACGAGTCCTCGTGCTTCTCCTCTGGTTGTCTTTGATTCCCCTGCGTGTGTCCAGCTCTTCTAGGTGACACGATTTCCACTCTTCTTCTTGTTCGGGTGCAGTGACATGCACCATGTTCTAACAAAGCCAACGGGCCCCGTAACTTCAATGGTCTCTGGACCATTCAGGCGAACTTTCAGTCGCTCTTCTCGGCTGCATGGCGAGCAGCCACTCATCTTGGATGCTCCTTCTTCAGGCAGCTTCTTGAAGCTCCTGCTCCGGGTGTTCCCTCTCCAGAGAAGGGCTTCCGCGGGCAGTGGTGAGCTGTTGCTTCTTGATGCTCTTACTCCGGGTGTTCCCTCTCCAGGGAATGGCTTCCACGGGCAGTAGTGAGCTGTGGTGGCGGCCGGCCACTTGTGGTGTACGACTCTCCTCTCGTCAGCCTTGGGTCACTGACCTCTCCTGCTTGAGGCAGCGTGAGGGAGGACACTGTGCTGCGTTTGGCCTCTTCCGGGCTTCGTTGCTGTAGTTGCTGTGGAGATGTAGGGGATCTCCCTGCTGATTCCAGCAGTGCTTCTTTTCGGAGAGGTCTCTCTCTCTCCTGGGGGCCTGCCCATGCAGTCACGCTGCTGAGTGCATTCCTCACGCACCTGGGACTTCGCACTCTTCTACCGTCTTTCAAAGGCAATTTATATTGCGCAAAACAATAACCCTCAGGTATCAAGGCGCCTAACAAAAAGATCAGAAAGTGATCGAAAGAAGGAGACAGGAAACCCTACATGTAGGCTTGCCGAAAGAGAAGAGTTTTTAAAGCAGAGCGAAAGTGCTGTAAGGACGGGAGAGATCTAAGGTCCAGAGGGAGGTCATTCCACCACTTGGGAGCAAGAGTGGAAAAGGCTCTGCCACCCCATTTAGCTTTTCGCACACGGGGGGCAGTCAGACGCAATTTCCCAGAGGAGCGCAAGTTCCTTCCGGGAGTATAGTGGGAAATGATGGACCCAATTCCTGTGTCGCTATTTTTAACAATGGCTCTGTAGGTCATGCATAAAACTTTGAACCGGATTCGGTGTTCTACCGGCAGCCAATGCAGCGTTTTCCTGGCTGCAGTGGCCGAGGAGCGTCTGGGGGTGTCCAGTACAAATCTGGCTATGGCATTTTGGACTACCTGTAGGCGCTGCAGCTGGCCTTTGTTAAGCCCAGCATACAGTGCATTACAGTAGTCCAAGCGCGATCCGATGAGCGCAACTGCAATTTGTTTTCTTGCCTGCAGGGAGAGATAACTCCTGATCCTTCGTATGGTATGAATCAGACCCCAGCAGGTGGAAACAGTTCTGCTCACCTGACTGCCTAAATCGAGGGCAGGATCTATCAGCACACCAAGGTTCTTGGCAGATGTTGTAGGGGAAGGGCATGTCCCTAGTGAGTCAGGCCACCAATTGGCTGACCAGATGTTTTCTTTCCCCCCAAACACCATCACCTCCGTCTTCTCCCCATTCAGTTTTAGAGAGTTCTGAATCATCCAATGACCAACCGCCTCCATACAAGATCTAAACCTGGAGGCGATTAGTTCATCTGAATGGGGAAGAGAGACGAGGATTTGGGTGTCGTCTGCATAAGAGACTACCTCCATCCCGAAAGATCTTATTAGTTTGGCCAGTGGGGTCACATAGATATTAAAAAGGGTTGGGCTAAGTGCTGACCCTTGAGGGACCCCACATAGCACAGATCGGGATGGAGATAGGAACTCCCCCAGCTTGACTCTTTGTTCCCTCCCTGTAAGGAAGGAGGTCAAAAGATCCAGAGCTGCGTTCTTCACCCCCACCTCCCTCAGTCGAGATGTAAGGACTGAGGGGGAGAGGGTATCGAAAGCCGCAGTTAGATCCAGCAGGACCAGGAGAGAGGTCTGGCCCTCATCTACTGTCGTGCGGATTTTATCAAGCACGATGGTGAGGGCTGATTCGGTGCTGAATTCTCTCCTAAATCCATGCTGGGAGGGATCTAGGCATTCCGAGCCTTCCACAAAAACAGCGAGATGCCTGTTAAGATGAATCTCAAGCATCTTCGCTGGGGCAGGGAGCAGAGAGATAGGCCGGTAGTTTTTTAAGACACCCGGGTCCAAGGAGGCCTTTTTCAACAGGGGTTTTACTACCACCTTCTTCCATTCTGTAGGAAAGATACCATCTCTAATGGCTAGATTCATTACCTCTAGCAGTGGAGGTAAGAGGGTATCCCTACACTGCTTGATGACTTTCAGTGGGCAGGTATCCAGAGGGGAACCAGACTTGGTCTTAGTTAGCAATAGTTCAAGATCTTGTAGGACCAACAGGGGAAAAGAGTCCAGGGTGCTAGGGGGGGAGATTTCTGTGATGGTCAGACTCATCTCTACCCCAGATGTGAATGCACTAAGACCAGCTCTTTGTGTCTCGAGGGCCAGATGGATATCTTGGATTTTAGTATGAAAGAAGGAGGCAATCTTGTCGCATAGATCCTGCGAAGGAATAACAGGATCAGGGGCTTGCAGTTTGACCAAGGAATCAACAGTTTTAAAGAGCTCCTTCGAGGAGGAGAGCGAGGTGGTAACAGTAACAAAGTAATCTTGTTTAGCTTGCAAGATTGCAACCTTGTATTTTTTGACAAGGAGTTTATGGGCTTCCTTGTTCTTAAGGTCCCAACTAGTATGCCAAAGCCTCTCCTTTCTCCTCACCTCCTGCCTAAGGAGCCTGAGGGAGTCAGAGAACCAGGGGGCAGATGGTCTCTTTCTGGCTCGGCGCCGAGATTGTACTGGGGCCAATTTATTCAAGGCCTCGGTGGTGACCTTTTCGAACCGAGCGACTGCAGTCTGTACATTATCTAGGTCAGTGATGGTAAGGCTAGCGGCCCAGGGCTTAAGAGAATCGCTGTTGATATTCCTAAAATTTCTTGCAGTTTCCATTAGGTGGTTCCCTTTTTTACCGGAGTCCCTCCTATGATATTGCAGAAGAAAAGGGACCGCCAGGTGATCGGACCAAGATAGATGAATCGGGTCCTTAGTAGTCAGGCGAGGGTCATTGGAAAAGATACCATCCAAAGTGTGTCCTGCCCGATGTGTGGCTCCGGAGACACGTTGCGTGAGCCCACAAGATTCAAGGGCCTCAGTGAGACAGGAAGTATCAAAAAGATCAAGTCGTTCTAGATGGTAATTAAAATCACCCATGATAGAAAAGTTGTCTCGACCAAAATAGGGTTCTAGGGACTGAAGGAAATTGTGCGAAAAGTGGGTCCTCGAACCTGGGGGTCGATACACTAAGATACCATTGAAGAAGGGGCGTTGCGCTTCCTTTATTGAAAAATAAAGTGCTTGAAAGCTCTCAGGGAAATCGAGTATGGGGACGATATGACAATGTAGGTGATCTTTATAAAGGATCGCTATCCCCCCTCCCACTCGTCCCTGTCTATCGAGTCTGGCCAGGCAGTACCCTTCCGGGACCGCTTCGATGAGGTCTGGGTCAGATGAGTCCTTAGCCCATGTTTCGGTCACAAACACTAGGGTGGGTGTTTTATCCAAAACCATCTCCTTGAACATAACCTTGTTCTTGACAAGGGAACGGGCATTAACCAAGATGCCCTCTATTCCTACTAAGTTAGGGCTAGATATAACAGGGAGTTCCACGAGAGGATGGATGGGGGCGGAGTTACGGGGCCTCGACGTCGAAAGACATCCACATCGAAATGGGAGGCGAAAGTCATCTGGTTCGTAAGAATGTGAGCAGCATTTGATGCGAGGTTTAAGGGCCAGCATTTGGCGAACAGAGTAGCTGTAAGAGGGGGAGGGCATTTTGCCAGAGTCCCGGGGCCAGACGACCAGCACGTCCTCCGCGCGGACGAGCGCAGACGGGCAGGACTCTGGCTGGACTCAGGCGCGATGAAGGCGCCCCGCTGCGCGTCACCGCTGCGCGACCAAAGAAAAGCTCAAGTAGGCTCAGAAGGGCGACATCTCGCGAGATTACGCGAGAGAGCCCCAGCCCAATCCAAGATGGCGCTCAAATTCGAAGTCCCCAGAACCCCGTGATCCCGGACCCGCCAAAGGCGGTGTAGATGGTCCCCAGGGGGGTTCTAAAGTGCAGGAATGAGGCCAGAAAGGTCAGTGTTATTAAAAACAGGGTAAAAGTCACCCAAACAAACAAAATACAAAACGGGATTTTCTAAAAGTAGAGAGCAGCCGAAAAGCGCAGCTAGCGGCTAGCACGATCCACGTGAATGGTCACCTTCTCCAGCCACCTTCTCTTTTGGTGCGCCCTCTTCGGTAGCATGGCGTGCCTACTTTCCTGGCTTGCGGTGACGTCTATTCCCCACTGGGGAGTGTGTAGCAATTTCCTCTTTAGTAGTGGTGTCAGGCGGCCACTGAGGTTTTGCGCATTCAGCGTCTGTCTTTCTTGCACCCTACGTGGGCTAGTACCTGTTAGCTTCCCTGCCTGGGTTTATCTTGGCGCTTGGTGGCTCTCTGAAAGGTTCCTGGTCCTTCTCCCCTTCGAACGAACAAACAGACATCAGGGGGTGGGTGTCACTCTGTTGGCCAGACACTACTTCCTTTCTGTCCTCTGGCACTGCCTTATCCTGGCAGAGGCAGCTTTGGCTTTTTGGGGCTGAGACTGGCAGTGCTGGGCTAGGGATGCCCCGTGAGGGTCTGTCAGCACTTAGACCATGGCAGCTAACTTCACTTGCAGGCAGTGTTGTGCAGTACTGGTGCGAGGGTTGAGCATGGCAGCGTTTCCCTGGGACTGTTGCTTTGACACCTAGGTGGCCCCCTCAGGCTGGTCTCATGATCGGGGCTGGAGGGGCATACTTTCTTATGTTGTCCGCTTGCGAGGCCAACTTGTGCGCCAAGTATATTACTTTTGTAATAGGGTAATCTTCACAGCGTTGCTTGCTGTTTACTTTAAGCTGGGACAGTGACTACCAGTGGTCACAAGGTGGCAGTGCAGCCGTGTGTTTTTCCGGTCCTTGGCTCTTCCAGGCAGGCTGTCTCGGGACCTTTGTAATGGCCACTCACACTTGCAGGCGGGCGGTTGCTGAGGTGTCGTCAAGTAGGTGAGACAGTGTCATGGGCATCGGGGGTCTCACTTGTCAAGGCGGTAAGGCCAGCTTATGTTGTCTCATATGTATGTTCGAGATGCGGCAGCTTGCTTCATGCTGCATGCCTCGTAGGCACTGTCATTGCTGGGACGGGGGAGAGTACTGCGTGATGGAGTGTTCACTAGGCAATGGCTAACTGAAGTTATGGCCATTAGGTGGCGCTGTGAGTGTTCTCTGTATCCTTCCCAACGGCGGCATATTCTTGAATTGCCGTCCACGACAGGGGCGTATGTGGTCTGCTGGGAGTCCCCCTGCCGGATTTGCTTCCTTTCTCCCCTTCCCCCGCGGTGGGCGTGGAATAGTACAGTCATGTGAGGCGCCTCCAACCGGGCAACGGCCTTGCGGTTTCAAGACTCGGACCGGCAGCATGAGACAAATACTACCCGCTCACCACGTTGCTGGTGCGTCGCCGTAATTTCACCCTCAGGCGCCCATGATGTTGGAGCTATGGTGCTCCAGTCTTGCGCTCCGGGAACCGCAAGCGTTCTCAGGCAGTGGGGCTCATGAAACTCTTCTTTCCTGCCCTCTTCTGGGCTACGGACGGGGGGGCCGCTTTTCACGCCCTCGCGAGTGTTGCAGGAGTCAGACCAGGGAGCATGGTCCAATGATGTGTTTCCGGCCACGGCGCTTCTTCAGCCATCCGACGCCTCAGGCTGCCACGGTAGGAGGGAGTGATGCGGGGGACTTTAGCGGGTTCTACGGTGTCTCCCTATCGCCGCCTGTTGCGGGTCACAGAGCCTCTTAATTGTAGTAGTGACCACCTGGGCGCAGCTGCGGGCACATCGCAGGCATAGCAGGGGGTAGGTGCTCTCACTGGAATCGGGTGGTTGCAAGTCGAGGGCTCGTGGTGAGTGCTTCATCCTTCTGGGTTCTACTGGAGCCCATGAAGCAGTAGGCGGCCAGTCTCCGTTCGTCCTTCTTTGGGGATAGAGGGCTGCTTCGCGGTGCCAGGCCTGATCCTCTCCATGCAGATGGCTTGTCTCTATTTCCTCCCCAATGAGACAAAAGTACTCTTGGCACCGGCCGGTATCCGGTGACAAGTGGGGTCGACCCGCCTCGTCGCCAATGTTGTTTTGGGCCCTAGACCCACATGACTACAATAACTGAGACACACTGGGCAGTATGGTACTATAACTGGCCACGAGCACGTGCACTCAGGCCATTTTATTAGCAGGCTCACGTCACTGGTGACGCCTGTGAGGGGTGCATGTGGGGGTGCAAGTGTGTCCACTCCCATAGGGGAGTGTCTATAAACTCTATGCCTGTCGAGACACTAGAACGTGTCTCGAAGGACATAACAGGCGGGTACTCTGATTTCTCACGCATTTTCCCTTCTCTCTCAGACCTACAAAACTTGAAGTTTAATAGAGCAGTTTTTCATTCATAGAATATCAGCGTTCGATGAAATTCGATTTTTTTTTACAGCCGGCATTACAGCGTATTTTAATTTCTACTTGCTTCTGTATTAGTCGGCCCATCTGAGATCCACGAATTCTTTGAAGTAAAATAGCTGAGATTTTCGATAATCTTCACGAGAGAATGAGCCTTAAACTGCCGAAACTGAAATCAATACACCGATAGATCTCTAAAAATAAAAACAGTGCACCGACTAAAATCTATCCGAATGGCACATAGTTTATTTTACTGCATTTTTCAGAAGTAATTAAAGTCACAAGTACGATAAATTGTCATATTCATTTTAATAAGCTACAGTCAAAACATATTTTAAACACACATTTAAAAACCCTCATAGACCGAGACTAAAAACAGGTCAGGTCAGGCTTATTGTTTTTCATCATTTCGCATTGAAGTGTTTTACTGAGCGACAGACAGCTCTTAAATCGGAAAGAAAAGCTTGAACTGCACACGCTGGTTGTATTTGCCGTGTGTCTCGAGCGCCTCCTGCCCTCCTTCCTAGGTATAACACTGACTTGAAAGAGAAATGAATGAATCTGGCTCGCGCGCCACAGATTTTTTGCAGACTTTCTGCAACAAACGTTTAAAGAATTTCCTCTTCAGGGTTCGTTAACTGCTGGCCTCCGGCTTGCCACTAGCCCATGTTATTTAGGCCAGCCTTGTGCCACCCTCTGAAGAATTCCTTGACGCAGACAGTGTCCAACAGAAGGGCATCTTGTCTGAAGTTTCTCACCTTCCATGAACAGTATCTGCGGAGCCCACCCCAGGAGAGGAGAGAAAGCAGCTTTGAAAAATAACACCTTTGTTTTTCCAAGTGTTAGAGATGAAGCGGAGTTTGCAGATGGCCTCGAGGTTTTTGCACCCTTCACCAAACACAGATGGAAACTGGTCTCTTTGAACTGCTTTGGGAAATCTGTTACTCTGCGTCCATCTCTGTGTGGCCTGTGAGAAAAATCAATGCTGACTTCAGTGCTTCTGCAGCGTTATGGCCACTTGATGACAGTCGGTGAAATAACTTCATTTTGCAAAACATTGCTTTACGTGGCCAGCAAATGCAATCCTTCTATTAGGCGTGAATTCCAGTTCCACACATGGCGAGGTAATTTGCGAAAATTAATCTTAAATGTGAAAAAGTGTGTGGATGTGTTTTTTGTTTGTCTACGGTTTGCAACTTAAAATGAAAGTCCATCTGCTCTTTGAAAGAAATCAAACATGGTACATATGGGACCATGTGAAGTTAGTAAAGTGTAGAGTTTCCTGTGTGGACAAACATCACGTGACAGGCGTTATTTCGCAGAGGCGACGATACTTTGGGCAGGGATCATGTTCAATGAGAACTTTTGTTTTTGATTGTGGAAACGGTGAGAATGGTCTGCTTGTAAAGACTAGTAACTCATCAAGCAGTTGATGTATCTATATGCATCTATAAATAATGTTTCTATAAATAATATAGGGGGTGCAGTGGCATTAGGGTCGAGGAATCTATGAGGACCACTGCTCTCCAGTTAGGGCTTTTAGTACCTAAACAAGGGAGGGGGGGGGCTCCTTACTTTTGTTATGGTCTATGGTACCTTTCCTATCCCACTGTTTGAACAACAAAAACGTGAGATTTATTGATAATGCTTACCCATTGCTCAGACAGCAATTGTATTTAGAAAATGATTGACTCTGTGTGCAGCTTAATTTATCATAAAAAATATATCTCTGCTTTCTTAAAGATGTTTATAACTAGCCCAATCTCAGGCGTTAAAGCATGGAAACTGTACTGCCTGTGCAGAGCATCCCTGGCAACACCAAGGACCAGATTTATTAAAGATGTGATTCAGTTCAAAGTGGTACAAAGCTACACACCGTCTTGCGAGGATAGTAACTTTCCAGTGATATGTCATTATGTGCTGCCAATGTGCCATTTTCTCAATATCAATAGCACCTTGTCCTGCTTTGCACCATTTCCCCTCAAATGAGCATTACTGGGATGTGGTTTGGAAGATAAACTGAAACACCCATAATTTTTTTATCGAAAGCCTGATCTACAAATATAGGCAAACCAGTCTTTAAGTTAAAAACTAATGCCTTCCTGAAGCAGGTGTTAGAATCAGAAAATGATTTTATTCCTCCAAACAACCTGTGGGATGCGTCTGAGTTTATGTAGGTATCGGTTCTAAAGTGCATGTGCTTTCTCCTCCAAACATGGCAACATTGGTTCATACCCAATTGGCATTTTAATGTACTTATAAGTCCCTAGTAAAGTGCACTACATGCGCCAGGACCTGTAAATTAAATGCCACTAGTGGGCCTGCAGCACTGATTGTGCCACCCACACAATTAGCCCTTTAAACATGTCTCAGGCATGTTCCATGTGTGCAGTTTACACTTGTATGTCGACTTGGTATTTAAAACCCCCGTCAAGCCTTAACATCACATTTTATTACATGTAAGTCACCCCTAATATAGACCTTAGGTAGTACATAGAGCAGGGTGCAGTGTAACAAAATGGAAGGACATGTACTTTTAGGTTTTGCATGTACTGGTAATGAAAAACACCAAAATTCATTTTCACTGCTGTGAGGCTTACCCCTCTCATAGTTTAACATTCAGATTTCCTTATTGCGCTTTTAAGCTGTAATTCCTGATTGAGAAGGAGTTTCTCTGTCATGTTTAATGCCATTTGAATGATAATGATAAAACCTCTTTGCTGGAAAGTTGGCTTTAACATTACTATTTTAGAAATGACACTTTTAGAAACTTGGAATTTCTCCGCTCCTTAAGCTCTGTGGGCCTGCAGCCTGTCTCCAAAACATGTCTCAACAGGGTGGCAGTTGGACTTTGTGCATTCCCTCTAGACAGCCAAACAAAAATGAAGTGTAGGTGTGGTAGACTGCCCACATTCATCCTGATGGCTCATCCTAGGCATGATTGGAGGGAGGAGCTGACACTTACACCTGAATGGGTAGTGTCCTGTCCCCACCCTAAGAGTTGATTACTCCCCTCTAGTGAATCGGAATCCAGGGCTGGGAAGGGGAGACCTCTGTGCTCTCCAAAGCCCCTCTTTGAAGTCACCTGAACTTCAAAGGCACAACTGCTTATAAGTACTGGGTCTCTCACCCCAAGTTAGAAATGGGGGTCTCTAGTTGGCAAGGGCTTTCAGCTTTGTCCAAATAGGGACCTTCTTCCTACTCAGGATAAGGGAGTTACACGCCTAAAATAACCCCTGCTCACCCCCTTGGTAGCTTGGCATGAGCAGTCAAGCTTATCTTAGAAGCAGTGTGTGAAGCATTTGCACATAACCAACAGTAATACAGTGTAAGCACTACAAAAGAACACCACATCAGTTTAGAAAAATATCCAATATTTTTATATACTTAAGACAAGACCAAAACGATAAAAATCCACAATACAGTACTTAAAAATCTTTAGTTATCAAAATAACCTTGTAAAACAGTTCCTTGATCTCGATAGCTCCGTCCGGGGCTATCACAGCGTCGTGAGCAAACAAATTCAAACAGTTCTGGCTGACCAGCTACGATGTCAGGAAGACCCACAAACAGTACCTTTCAGAAATGCAAGGCATCGATGACCTCTCGTTGAGCTTCCGAACACACGGCGTCCACAGTCGTCGGTTCCGGAGGTCGGTGCAGAAGTCGTCGGGGCCCTCGAAGTCACACGCGTTGCAAGTCGATCTCCTCTGTGATGGGGTCAGGAGCCCTGGCGTCGGCCGGCGTCAGGTGCTGCGGTGCGAAGTGCAGCGGTGCGGCGTGCGGTGCCCTCAGGTTGCGGTGCAATCAGCGCCTCGGTGGTGGCCTCAGATGGCGTCGTCGGTGAGACCAGGGTCACGGTGTGAGATGAAGGTGGGGCTCGTCACAGTGCTGGCAGGTCACGGTGCAAGCAGCGTCGTCGTCGTTGCTGTAGCGCTGTCATCCGCTGACAAACTGGAGTCGATGGCACCAGCATCAGTAGGCCAAGGCTGCGGTGCGGGATTAGAGTGGTGCGTCGTGTAGCTTTACGAGCGGAGCCCTCGAACTACGGTGTAAGCACGGGCGTCAATTCCGGCGTGGAGCGTCGTCGTCGGGGATACCAAGGCGTCGTCATGAAGCGAGGCGGTGCGCAGTGTGGTGCCCACAGGTCACGGTGCGAGCAGCGGCTCGGTGGTGGCGTCAGCAGGTGTCGTCGTTGAGACCAGGGTCATGGTGCGGCATTGTGGCGGTGCCCTCTGCGGTGCCTTCAGGACACGGAGTCGGCAGCGGTGTCGCAGACGGCGTCGAGCTTGAAGTCTTTGCTGTTCCTGAGACTTCTTGAAGAGGGGTCAAGCTCTACCTCAAGCCCTTGGAGAAACTCACAAAAGTAGATTGCAGAAAGTTCAGTCCAGTCCTGTCACTGCCCAAGACAGAAGCAGCCACTGCAGGCCAACACAGCAAAGCACACAGCCAAGTGGTAGTTCCTCCTCACAGCTTCTCCAGCTCTTCTTCTTGGCAGTCATCTTGATCCAAAAGAGTTCTAAAGTCTTGGGGTTTGGGCCACAATATTTATACTAGCAAATCCTTTGTCCTCTGCAGGCAGAGGGTCCTGTACCTAGTTCAGACCAGTTCTGGGTGCATTCTGCCAGTGTGCACCTTCTTCCTTTGTCAGTGTAGGCCAGGGTCATCAGACGCACCACAGGAGGTGGAGCCACCATTGTGGAAGGTAGGCACGGCCCTATTCAGACCCAGGTGCTACTCCTCCCATTCATCTATGTGCAGATAGGTCTATTCAGCCATGTGCTGACTCACCCTGTCTCCTGGAGTCTCCCCCAGCCCCTGTCACTCACAAACCAGACAGACAATACACAAGCTAGCAGAGGCAGGCTGGATAGTTAGCTAAGAAAATACCTATTTTCTAAAAGTGGTATTTTCAAACACAGAATGTTAAAACCAACTTCACTAAAAGATGTATTTTATCATACTGAGTTCAGGCTTACTAAACTTGAATTCCTACCATGCTCCCTGGGTCAGTTATGATTATAGGATGTTATAATCAAACTGCCCATTGTGGGCTATGGGGAACAGGTAGCCTTGCATTAGTGAAAACCGAAGTAGGCTGTAATTCACTATCAGGACATGCCACACACACCAGGGCATGTCCTACCTTTCACATACAATGCACCCTGCCCGCAGGGGTACCTTGAGCCTACCTTAGGGGTGACTAACATGTAGAAAAGGAAGGTTTAGGGACTGGCAAGTGTGTGCACTTGCCAAGTCGACATGGCAGCCCCAGGCTGCACACAGGCTCTGCAATGGCAGGCCAGAGTTACACTTTACGGGCTGTTTGCACGGGTGGCACAATCCAGTGCTGCAGCCCACCAACAGCATTTGATGTATCGGCCCTGGCACTCGCAGTGCACTTTACTAGGTACTGACACATAAATCAAATAGGCCAATCATGGAAACACCAATCCATAACACATTTTATAACAGGAGCACTTGCACTTTATCACTGGACAGCAGTGAGAAAAGTGCGCAGAATCATTACACCAGCAAAAACAGAGTCAAAATACGGGAGGCCAGGAAGCAAAAACTCAGGCGAAACTCGTCAACAGATGCCAAGTCTAACACCCCATCAAATCAGACATTTCTGGACCTGTAAAGAAGCTCTGCCAGGAATAAGGACTGCTGTGCTGCTACAAGGACGTCCATTCTACTGGACTGCTGCTCTGGAAGAACTGTTTTACTGCTGTCCTGCCCTGCTGCCTGCTACCCTCAGCCCCTGCTGAGGAAGAACTGGGCTCTTGCATAAACCCAAAGTAACCTCCAAGAGCATGGTGGCTTGCCTCCTGAATTGAGACTCAGGGTTGTGCACCACCACAGGCAGGGGACAGGTATATCACATATCTTGATAGATATGTGCATTCCTGTCCTCTCCCTTTCAAGCAGCACAGTGCAGTAAGTTGTCGTGCTGCATTGCACTGCGTGATAGAATGATAAATCTTCCCCTATGTTTCTTGGTTTTAGTTAGAATACTTACCACCATTACATACAAGTAAGCAATTGAATCATGTCAGCCCATTTATCCTTTTTATTATGTTAGGAAAGATGAAAAGGTAAAAGGAGCGACAAAATGTATCAAGTCAGACCTCTCAAGTTTCCGAATCTTGCTGTTTATGTTTTGGTTAACAATGGAAAGGTATAAAGCTAGGGCATAGGAAGAGTAAAATTAGGCCAAATGTAAAGTGGAACAAGTACTGGCAAAGCCAATATGTCTTGCCTACAAAGGTGAATAGCATTCTCTTGGCTTTGCCATTGCTTTTTTACATCAGCCCTCAGGGTCATGATGCATACATGCTATGGAACTGCCAATGTAAACACAACTTAATAATCTGAGTGCATGCACATGGATGCAGACACACAGTTGACATTTTGAAATGGGAAACAAAACCATAATGCAAACATACATATGCATCATAATGCCTGCTTGTGTATCCTCAAAACACAGAGGCCATTTTGCATTTTTTTTCTTTAACATTCTAACAAAATTAACCAGGTTAGAATGGTAAAGAAAAAAGAAAACTATAAAGTGTGCAAAGCGTTCAAAAACTACAACGAGCTGTTCAGATGTTTACCCTAAGTGACAACAAACACATAAAAAATGGAAATAAGCATAGAGGGGGCAAAGGAAAACTAAGGAACCTCACACAATGGGCTGACTTTAGCTCTGGTGTCTCCTTCTTCATGAATTCCCTCACCATCACTCTCCACCAGTGCCCCTCATCCTTTCATAGGCCCTCTCTCACATGCATTTTATTTGTTTTAAAGCACCACTCATACCAGTGTACAGTGTCAGTGCACTTTGCACTACACATAGATTATGCAGAGACGATGAATCATACATGTGTAAATCGGTCTATAGGAAATGTTGCATAAAACAATGAGGATTACAAGTTGTAGAAGTCACATTTCACTGATACTAATTAGAAGTATCTTTTGAGTGTTTGATCTAGAGAACAACAAACTCAGAATTTAAAATGTACCACACTGGTTTATTTTACTAATAAGAATGCATTTCAACCCATTTGAACCCTTTTAAGCAACATTAGGATAAAGAAAGACTTGGGGGGAGACAATGTTTCAAACTATACCATGCAGTTTGCATGCAGCTCTTTGATGACAGTTTGCAGCAGGCATATCAACTCTCTGCGCTACTTTATCATGAGTGCAAACTGCCGGTAGACAAAACTACAGTCTCTCTCCTGCAGGAATATTAATCACAAGTTATCTTGACATTTTATTGTTGCCTGAAAACTGCAGGATGCACAAGGAACTTTGCAGAAGGTGCTTTTAAACCTTTGTAACTTCTAAACCTGGCACCACCCGAAGTCAGCATCAGGTGCAGATGCAACAGTCGCACCACCTTTGAGCCAGCCCTGCCCATACATTTGATATATTTCTTTGCGGCATGGGTTGGATCAAGATTTTAGTAAAGGCAAAAGTGGGACAGACCAGGGGAAGGAACACCCAGGGGAGCAAAGCATGTGTGAGTCGAGAAGGGGAGCAAATGTAGAGAATACCAGAGTTGCGAGGAATAAAATAAGTGTCTATTGTTGAGCAACTTTTTTTAATGAGTTCACATATGTGAATTACTTTTGGGCTGCTTCCAAAGCCAATTGGCATCCCATAAAGGCAATTCTGATAGCTAGCCGAACTACGGTAGACAATGGCTGAAAGGGACTGTCCGAATTCCTTTTTGTATTTGTGTGTGTGTGTGTGTATGTTGTATTATGTGATATGTGTGGTGTATGGATTGTGTTTTGGTGTTGTGGGATTTCTGGCATTCAATGACATGAGCTCTTGCCAGACAAACAAAGCTGTCTGTCGGTGAGACCTAAAATGTCCCCATCTGAACCCCTATTGTTTTGTAAAATGTAGCTATAGCTGGGGTACAGGGGGGCCCCTCACCCTGTTGGGCCCTGGAGCCACTTGTCTTGCTGTACTAACAATATGTACGTCCCGTTCAAATAATAAGTCATATATTTTGTTCCAATGAAGAAAACCATGCATTGTCTCCCATCCAAAGGTTTCATGATCTGTAAAGACAGCATGCAGTATGGGTGAGTGTACGAGAAAAGAGAATACCCAAGTGAATATTTTGTTTAAAAAATGACCTGTTTTTTTAATAAGAGGCAGAATCTAAATAAATATAGCAAGACTTCTATTGGCACTAATCTACCAAAGTAGGCACCCACAATAGATGTGCAGGGTGCACACTGCGGTTATGCTCCCAGCCCTAACAAAAAAGCTTTGACTTCTAGCACATTCACAGGAAAGTGTGAGGCAGATCTACTACTTCATGTATGTCTGTGTGCAGATGATCTCCTTGATTCAAGAGGCAAGCACTAATGTCACACCAGTAGGGGTCCCATTGTAAATGGGACCGACCCTTTCGAGGACCCACGGAGGATCCCTCATTCATTGTGTGTACGAGGCACTAAAGCAGAGTGATGCTGTGGTCCCTAGAGTACTATCATCCTCTTTGAATGAGTATTAGATGCCTTCTATAGGATCTAAGACAAGGACTGTCCATGGGGTGTTCTGAAACATCCTTGTACCTCTCCATATCATCTTCCACACTCACCCTCGGTACATGACAAATGTGTAACAATAACAGGTTGGTGCACAAGGAGTGCTACTCATAGAGCACATGATCCCTTAAACAGGGTTTACAAATAAAAGCAGGCAAATGATTGCCACATACCCCTGACAAATGGCAGATCTCTCAAATATGCATGCTTCGTTCTATATTAGAGCACATTTGTGTCCAACAGCGTCAGGCTTTCTCTCTTCCTTGCTTCCAAAATCAGCTAGATAGGGCTGCTGGTCACCATTGATCTCCATCCATTTGTTATCGCTTTTCTTTCAGTTCAGTTCTTGAAGTATTTTCTAATGGTTAGATTTTCGATGAGCCATTTTGTGGTCTTTGTTATCTTGAGTCTTCCATAGCATACACATACCCCGATCAAGGCCCAATTAAATTTTTTCTCTTTGAATAATTGTTTCATTTGATTGTTTCATCTATCCATGTCACATATTAGTGGTGATTAAGATTTTTGTATTGCAACACCTTTTGACTGCACAGTAAAAGGCATACTTTTCTTCAAGAACTGAATCGCATGCAACTTGGAGCTGGCAACGTGTCTTCTTCCAGAAGTGACAAAGGGTTACTCCTTCATGTTGGTGGGAAAAGCCTCAAAATTTGGTCCTGTATAAAAAATGGAGCTGACCTTCACCTTAAAACTTAGTTCTGGATATCCTGCCTTTGGGCTCTGTATAGGTTACAAAGTCACAGTAGGCCTCTAGCCACCCCTTCAGAATATATGTTATTGTGTTACAGGTCTAGATTGTTCTTGAAACATTAGCAGAAATTATGGGTGCCAACTAGCTGAAAGATTATACCTTATTTGAAGTTGATTCCTTTCTTAGAGGGTTACATTTATTTTATTGTTTTCTACAGTCAGAGGCTCAACATTTTTTATTGATGTTGATAAAATGTACTTTGCAGCATGTTCAGTCCACATCTAGTAATATCTGCTTTTGTAAGGAAGACAATCATAAACAAATAATTAAACTTTCTTTATGCTTCCCACAGATGTCACCACACATGAGACTTTTTGAAGTGATAGATGTACTTTATCAAGAGATTAAAGACAAAAAGGTGGATGAATACATCCATGTTGTATCTGTAGAGCCCTGTACAGTGAGTGCACTGTAGAGTGCGTACCACCACTGCTACCCCAGAGGTCTTGCCAATTCTCCTGAAATTCCCCCAGGGTGTTGCTCTGTTGACTACACCAACTGTTGCACAAGAAGTTAAGAAAGGTAGCAACAATGGTTATTTTCTCTTTAGTTGAACATTTTAGATCCACACCTGTAGCCAGCATGCCCATTTTCTTTTTATCTTCTCCAGGGCTCAAATAATTATACTCATCCTTCACTTCCCTCTTATATTTTGATGTTTTGTTCACCAATTGAGTATTCTTAACCTGATAGATGAAAATAATTTTCGCCAACCCTCCTTGTTGTGAATATGGATCTTTGCATTAATTAGAAAAGAAAGTGCTGCTTTGTACTGGGCAATGAATAGTAGCCTGGAATCTCACTACCTGACTTCTTCCCAGCTTACTCCCCTTCTAAGATATTCACAGAAAGACTCCACCCAATTATCTTCTCAAATATGAGAGTGGGTATGACGAAGAAAAAAAAGGTGAAGTAAATTAGCATAACAATTTTTATTAGTCTGATTCAACCATTGATAAGTGTCATTTCTTAGGTGACTGTATTTCAACCAAGAATTGTTTTATTTAGTATTTTCAGATCCCATATTTACTGAGGTGCACCACAAATACATATGAAATGGTATAAGAGGATACATATATTTTAATCTCTGTGTTGTGCCAATTCTGAGTCCTAGACGACACAGAGAAAGACTTGTCTAAAACAGTCTCCTGTTATTAATGTTTTCTTTCCTGGAGCATTGGTGAAAATCATGGAAACTGCCCATTGCCGCGCTTTTAAATGGATCTTCCAAATTCCTTCCCATGCCCGGAATGCCCTGGTATGGCTTGAGTTTGGTTTAAACAAACAATCTTATAAAAACTGGGCATCTATCATCCGATACTAAGGAATTTGCGCAGCTCCTCCTAATACTATGAAAGAAATCTTGAAGGAACTCTTCACAAAAGGCAAAAGTCCCTGGTCGGACCTTCTGTCAACTGCCTGTACTAAATTAAACCTTGATATGGAGAACTGGAGAACTTTTATCCATCAGTCTGGAATACTAAAATCAGTGCTAAGAAAACAAGTAAGACTTTTATCAAGGCAAGAAGATCTGGGCTTAATCGAAACCTCCGAAAGCAATATTCCGGTTATAATCAGCTCCACCATCGATAAATTAAGCCAGCTAACTAAATTGTGCACTGAATAAATCAATTTTTAAACAGGTCCTGTTAGTTAGACTCATGGCCTTGCCAAAAAAAACATAAATCTCCACTGGAAATCTCTTGTGACAATTACCTGCACTTTATTAAAAACACTTTTTTTAAAGGACGGCAGTCTTTTTGTGATTTGCGACCTATATTTCCCAGAGCAAGTGGGTGAAACAAGCAGTTATTAAATTATTTAGGGTGTTCAGCCCCTAATAGATTTATAGCACATGAATGGTGAGGCTGCATGTCACTGCACACGTTCTACCGGAATCAAGGAATTGCTTTTAACCCTTAATTTTTAACTTTGCTAATCTTTTAATTGTGCACTGTCACCAACTTTCTACCTTTTTACCTCTCCGGTCCACCGCGGCTGCATATGCCGTTTGTGTGGAGGGCGGTCAGCTGTTTTATTGTTTACTGCTGGGCTGACGTATTTCCGGGGGCGGCACCACTTTGGCACTTCTGTATATAGGTGTGCCGGGAACGCGGACATGCAGCTGGCGCGCCGCTGGCCTAAGGCAAGCCCGTCTGTGCATCTCCCCGCCTGGACGCCGCCAAACGTCAGACATGCTGCTGGTTCGGATAACGGTAAATGTGCCTACTCTGGCGATGAGCTTTTTGCCATTAGAGAGGCAGTGATCCCTTGCAGTTCCTCTCCATGTAGCATACTGGATGGTCCGAACTGTGGTTTCAACTCCTGCGCAAGTATCCCGTTACCTCCCACTTCGCTTCCTTGTGCTGGGCCGACTATTAAACTATTTAGCCTTAACTGTCGTTCCCTAGCCAAGCATTTTCCCGATGTTTACGACTTGGTATGGACGAGACTCCTGATGTTCTCTTTCTGACGGAGACATGGTTGTCAGCTGACATGGTGTCTGAGCCAGGTCTGGCACTCCCCCCAGGCTAGAGTATTGTGACTCTCAATAAAAAGGCTAGAGGGGGAGGCATTGCAGTTGGTTTTAAATCCCACTACACCTGCACTTTGGTTAAAGAATCATTGGTGCGCTGCAAATGTGCATGCTTTGGGATCTCTTTTAATGCTAACTTCACCATGTCCGGCCTACTGGTTTATCGTCCGCCAGGACCCTCGAAGGAGTTTAGGGCCGCATTCATTTGGACAGTCAGTTTTCTAGCTATGAGATCTGCCAATTTCTGCGTTATTGGCGACCTGAACCTGCACCTTGAAAATCCCCATGATTCATAAGCTGGTAATTTTTCCACGGATCTAGCAGCTTGTCAGCTGCTCCAAATGGTCCATGGCCCTACCCATTCTGCTGGCCATTTGCTAGACCCGGTCTTCTCCAATCTTCCTCATCTCTTAGTTGCTACCCCCATTCCTATAAGCTTGTCTGACCAATTTGTGGTCCCCATGACACACTCGGGGGTTGAACCCTCACAGAGGGTGGTCCATGACCTCTCTTTTAAACACCCCTGGCATAAATTAGACATTGATCACCTTCTTGCCATCCTTATGAGGAGCACGTCCAGTCTGTCAGATGATCCAGACACTGCATATAACACACTGATGGATTGGCTACTTCACCCGCTGGAAGCACTCATTCCTGCAAAATGGTCTAAATGTCGCAACACTAAATCCAGTCCCTGGTATAATGACAAACTTGCCACCATGCGTAAAGCATGTAAGAGGCTGGAGTGGGCTTGGAGGCAGGATTATGATCCGATCTGGCAGGGGTGTTATCCGGCAGCCATTAAAATATACCATAGGGCTATTCAGTCCCAATGGGCAGCCTACTTTTCTGACAAGATTAGGAGCAGCAGGAACCCCACCAAGAGTATTTTCTCTATACTCAAAGATCTGAAATCAGCAGGTGTATCTGCAGTGCCCTCGATCATATCGGATGAGCACTGTGAGGCTCTCGCCACCTTTTTTGTCACCAAGGTGGAAAACATCTATAAAACCTTTTCTCAAGCCGTGACGTGCCCTGCCCTTACGTGCCGTTCTCTATCTACTCACACGCTGGCCACGTTCCCACCGATCACCCAGGACGAGCTACGTGCGCTGTGCAAGCAAAGTTAAATCGGGCTCTCTTGCTGACCCTATGAAGCCGGAACGATTGATGAAACTGCTACCCGTGCTCCTTACACCACTGGGTCAGGTGATCAATATGTTTCTGTCCACTGCTATCATTCCTAGGACCTGGAAGCAAGCTAGGGTAATTCCTCTGTTAAGAAAACCAACCCTCGATGCAGCCAAACCTGAAAACTTTTGACCTATCTCTCTCATGCCTTGGGTCTCTAAGATCTCCGAGGCCTACATAAATTCCATCCTGATAGGCTTTTTAGAGGAGAACAACATACTGGATCCTTCTCAGAACGGCTTCTGGCCTGGCCACAGCACAGAGTCTGCTCTCTTAGCTGTGACAGAACATCTAAGGGCAGCACTGGATGTGGGGAAGACTTCGGCACTGTTCCTTCTGGATCTCAGTGCCGCGTTTAATACCGTTTCCCACCAGATCCTGCTGCAAAGGTTGGAGGAGGCAGGAATTTTGGGTCCTGCACTAGATTGGTTTACCTCCTTTCTTTCAGATTGGACCTTCCAGGTAATGGCCCCCCCTTTCACCTCTACGGTCCATTCTATCAAACGAGGTGTGCCACAGGGCTCTACACCTGACCCAAAGTGTAGCACTACACTTTTCAATCTTTATGTGCAACCACTGACTGCTGTGGCCAGAAGCAGAGGGCTTACAATTGTGTCTTATGCAGATGATACACAGCTGGTTGTGGCACTCTCCAACGACTCTGTGCGGGATGCCCAAAAGTTTCAAAGCAGCCTCGCCGCCGCCGCTGAGTGGATGTCTGCCAACTGTCTCCAGCTCAACGCCAGCAAGTCCGAGGTCTTGCTGGTAGGAAACAATCCTGAGCTGTGGAGTGAGCGATGGTGGCCTGCTACCCTTGGTTGTGCACCTGCCCCTAAACAGGTGGTGAAAAACCTCAGAGTCTGGGTAGATCCAGCCCTGAGTTTTCAAGTTCAAGCCAAAAAAGTGGCAGGGACGTGCTTTGGCATACTGCGGGGTCTCAAACTGCTGTTAGGCTTTTTCGATCTGCCCATTAGACAGGTTATTGTCCAAGCCTCTGTCCTATCGAGACTGTATTATGCCAGCTCGCTCTACCTGGCAACCAACAAATCTGAGATTCTGAGATTGCAGAGGGTCCAGAATGCAGCGACCAGAATTCTTCTCGGCCTTCCTAGAATTTGTTCCATAACTAATGCTATCCGTCAGCTACACTGGTTGGCGGTGGTTAGACGCGTTGACTTCAAGGCCCTCTGCATCACTTTTAAAATTCTGAATCTCTCTTCCCCATGTATTTTGGCTAATCTGGTGTCACCTTATCTTCCCACTCGCCAGCTCCGCTCGACTGGTCACCATCTGGTGGTTGTTCCCCGGGTAAGGAGGGAGCGGGCTGGTAGGCGTTCCTTCCGTGTTCTGGCATCTAAACTCTGGAATTCACTGCCTCTTTCAATCCACAACATTAACAATTACCTTGTTTTTCATTAGGCCATCAAGACCCATCTTTTCCCTTCTCTGTAAGACTTCCATTTTCAGGAGCATCTCCTTCTTATGCTTAGCGCCGGGAGGCCCCTTCGCTGGGGCAGCTGTGTGCTCTACAAAACGTTATAACATAACACAACACTTCCTCAAATGGTAAAAACATTTTAATTTAGCACAGTTTCCCATAATTTATAGCTAAAAGCCCATACTCTTTACAGCAGACCTGGTGTTGAACTTGCAAAACAATTTAAATACTTTAAGGACTTCCCAGGTTTCAGGAGCATTAGCCTTCTACAGTAGCATACATTTAGTTTAATTTTATAGCTTTGGAAACCAAATAACAAGCCTCACGGTCCATGCAGCACTGTATGGTGGTACAACAATACAGTTGGAGAATATATACAAAAGTGTGTCAGTACATGTTGCAGCAGAGAACAAGTGTACTATCAGCAAGCCAAATATAATATAGACAACATGGGTATAAATTAGCAGTAGGAATAATTTAAAAAGAGAATATGTACAATGCGAAGTCACTTAACAAAAGGCTTCAAGGTAGTGATATTATATTAATCGGGCATGATACAATTTTAGAGAAACTGCCAAGTTTTCGGTTGCCACTCAGGGCAATAAGTACATACAAAGATTGATTTTGCAGTATTCATATTGTAGTTTGTTCTTAGAGGATGAAAGTACAAAGTATAGATTTACAGCATGCTTGAATGTTCAGAAG
The DNA here is from genome assembly GCF_964204655.1 of Triturus cristatus. Taxonomy (NCBI): domain Eukaryota; kingdom Metazoa; phylum Chordata; class Amphibia; order Caudata; family Salamandridae; genus Triturus; species Triturus cristatus. The sequence continues at coordinate 976,062,144 of NC_140594.1, read as the reverse complement.
TAAAAGAGGTAAGTTCTAAGAACAACAGGTGGCATGGAGGGACTTCAAAGGAACTTCATACATTTCATGAAAAACCTGAAGCAGTGTGGTTGGACACACAAAAGAGAAGCTGATTGAGTTATCCAGTAGGTTTACCCTTACCTTTTGTGGCTCTTATCAGTAATAAAGTTTGAGCTCATTTACTTGTATGTGCTGATTTGAAAATAATGTGCATGGAAAGTTTGGCTAAAGACATGTTTTACCCATAAAATTATGAGCCAATCACCACAATATTTCAGTATACATATTTCTGGTATTTCTATGTTTTACAGTATGCCTATGTGGACATCTGAATGTCTTTTATGCACCACTTTAAGTGACACATAACATGCAGTTAGGTTTAATGAGTGATGGTGAGAACCTGAACATAGACTAAGGGTCGCAAAGTGATGGGACAAACCTAAGCGTGCCTAATGGTAGTAATCCTTAAAATATGGGCATTCTTGACATACTGATGCCAAGTCATCGTGTAACTTTCACAATTACATATTATTTGTTATTCATTTTTTTAAATATATTATTCTTACAGCTATTTAAAGGCCTCAGGTTAAAACATGTTGCAACCTGTCTGCATACATCCATCCACTTACTCATCCATTCATGCACTCATCCATATACCCAGCTGTCCATCAATGCTAATGCATGTTCAACGATTATCCATGCACTTACTACCCCAGCAGCACTGACAGGTAACAATTTCTTATACAGTTATACAGTTCTTTTGCGATCGAGTCTTCACAAAAGCCCTATCTTACATGTTAGAAGACGTTTTTTGTGTAAGTGTATGCGTTGCCTTATCTTTGTGGGGGTAGGGTCAGAGTAAGTCAATGAGTATGAATGTACTTTTGTCGGTGAAGGGTTTTTATTCTTTGTCCCTCATTGTCAAACAAGATGTGCCTTTAAAACCAAGTCTTTTTGCATGGTCATTAGAGCAATCCAGTAGCAACAGTATATTGTTTAGAAGGTCATCTTATAGCAGTAGTTCTTTATCCTTTTGACTGCTGTGGACCCCACGGAACTACTACTGGAATCCGGAGACCTCCATTGAGTCATTATTCGAAGCCAGCGACCCCAGCTTAAGCAATTTCTATGATTTGAAGCTTAGACTTTCCACAAAAACACAAGTAGACACCAAACAAATTCTCAAATATTGAAATATTTTGGTTAATTAACAAATATAGTAAACTTTCAAAAGTTTACATTTTTCTTCTTTCTTTGTATATATTTTATTAGTTTTGATTAATTTTAACATTATTTCATTTTGAAAAACAGTAGCGGACCCCTGGAGTAGGCCTAGCAGACCCTCTGGGTTCATCAGACCACAGGTTAAGAACCACCAGGTTAAGAGCGTAAAGCTATCTATGAGATGACTGGAAAGAACATGTTGATTGAATAAATGTATTAATTAGGGGGTTTTAAAAAGTCTCACATGTAAACCAGGTTGGTGTGACCCTCCCCAATCCCAAGCTGGTTGTGACTTGGAGAGAGGAGGAAGTAATTCATCCAGTTATTGGATATTTTCTTTAACCCCTGGAGTCAGCATTTTGTTTCTACATGGGAGGTATAGAAGATACACCTAGGGATGCATATGCAAGTCTATAATGTACAATTTATTGTGATAAGAGACAAGTGTGTTGTGTAGTTTTCCCCGATCTTAAGTGATCATCATTCATTTAATTCAATACCTTTATAAGAAAAAAAACAATGACTGTCAGCAACTCCTAGAAGAACAGAAGACCATCAAAGAAGAAACTAGGGGCTAGAGGTATGACCATTTTATTTTGCAACTCGCAAATTGTGGCTTTTAGCGACTCACAATTAGCGACTCACAAAATGAAATGTGCAAATGTGTCTCAGACACATTGAACAATTCCCAATGGGGTCGCAAATCACCTACCTCATTAATATTCATGAGGTAGGTAGCAATTTGCGACCCACTGGGAATGGCCTGTAATCACTGGATGGTGGCCTTCTGGGGTCAGCAGACCACCATGTCTGTGTTTGCTTTTTAAATAAACCGAGTTTTTTCCTGAAATGCAGCCCGTTTTCCTTAAAGGAACACGGAATGCATTTAAAAAAGAAAAATTAAAAGTTTGCTTTTCATTTTTTAAGAGTAGGAAGTGGTCTGTGGAACCACTGCCTAACCTTAAAAAATGTTGGCGCCCACATTCATAAAAGGGAAGGGTTTTAGGGGTTGTAAATGGCACAAATGTCCCTATGCGGCAGCTAAAAACTAGTAGATCTGGCCCTAACACCAATAACTGGGGAACTCAAACCAATATCCCACACTGAAAGGAATCTATCTGAGAAACAAAGCATCAGAAAAATCTGTCTTCTTCCTCTAGCTAGGGCTCGCCTCTACCTTTTTAACTTCCTATAAGGCTAATGTTTCATGGCCCAAAGCCACACTGAGGCATACAATGTGAAGCTAGCAACGTACTGTAATTTCTTAATGGTGGAAAGTTTCACATATCGACCAAGCAATAAAACACAAGAAAATTGATTCTGTACTAATACATAAAGTAGAATGATGGCCCTCCAACAGCCACCACAAGAACTCTGCAATTGCTCACCAATAATTATGGAGAAACTGATTCAACTCCCTCAATCAACAGCAACATAGCCATGAATTACTCTGAGGTGTCCCGCAGCATGGGTCCCAAATGGGTCACGCACAGGCATGCCCAGGCAAGGACCAGTAATTATTCCAAACAAAAGGTTCAGAGTGTACAATTCAAAAACAAATATTCAAAAGTAATAAAAAAAATTTTTTTTAAAACATGAATTTGTATAAACAATACAGAAAAAAGAAAAAGAAAAAGAAGAAAAAGAAAAAAGAAAAAGAAGGAGACCCTAATAGAAAAACATACAAAATGTATTCAATAAAACAGCTCAGTGTGTTAAGCTGGTACATATAACATAAAAACATATACATGACCAGACAAGTGGCAGACAAGGAGATGAGTACATAGCAAGGGAGTTTACACAATTTTTCTTAAAACTCCAATAGACAAAAAAGTGTGTCCTCCAATAGTTGTGGCCACAATAGCGTCGACGGCGTTTCGACCTTTGGTGTTAATCCATGGTCATCTTCAGGACGAAAAGTATACTGAGCATCCTAAACAAGTAATCTAAAATTACAAAAAAAATGTTTTGCATTACATCATAAACCAAAAGGGCCAAAGAAACAATATTTATTTTACAAAAGAGGAAAAAGAAAAAAACAGAGGAAAGAAAAGAAAAAGGGGGCAAGAATTTGAAAGATTTTTAAGAAAAGAAAAGAAAAGAAACCTTCAACCAAACCAAATTAAGAATTGACAGTGAAGAACAACCAGTGAAATAAAAATGATTATACTAGCCATACAAAAAATTATATATAGTAACCGACTAAAAACCAATGTGCAGTCAGTTCCTGCCACCTGTTAACTTCAGGACTTCAAAGGTGACTTACTTCTGTTTTCAACAGATTAGATGCCACTGTCAGTTTACTTCAGCGGCCACAATTTCAGAAGCCACTTGAAATGTTAGGCAATCCTCTGGGTCACTTCCACAACCACAATTAGAAGAGCCGATCATAAATGTTTATAAATTCAGGGGGCGAGCAAATCGTCCTCAACTTTTCCCCTTTTAATCAGGCTAAACAGCAAAGGAAAAAGGGGAGGGGGATAGGAGGGGGGAGGGGGGGAGAAAAGGGGGGGGAGGGAGAAGGGGGGGTTAGGGGGGGTGAAAGAAAGGGAAGGGGAAGAGAGAGGTAAGGAATAAAAGGGGAAGGGGAAGAAAGGGATAAACTTATTTAATATCTAGGCCAACTAAGTATCCAGCTTTGAATGCATATGCAATCATTCCTAGTGCAAAAATCGTCATCCTAATGTTAGAGATGACAGAATAAGTGGCGATACAAGACAGAAATCTGCCTAAAAAGCAAAATCTTGTCGTAATGTATCAATCAGACAAGTCAATCACGCGCCCCTACTTCTTGCTGAATAAGCTGTGCAAGGGTTCGCGCCCACCTCACTGGCAACATACGGCATATTCAAAGTTATAGATGCTGAGGAACCACAACTCAATTAGGTCAAACGAACACGGGCGCTTCCCGAAACTTAAAACACCCAGCAAATCACATATTCAATGTTGCAAATGCATACTAGTTATATCACAAACCCAGTAAACAAACAGCCACGGGCGCTTACCGGGACTTAAACACCACACGGCACGGTAAATCACAAAACCAGAGGCAGCAGTTTCTATGCGTCAAAATGTCTCCGTCGATTTAAAAGACGCCGGGAAGGGCTATAGAGATGGAAAAAGGACTTCACATTGCCCAGAGTTGAACCTCAGCGCCATATTGAGACAGGCAAAATCACAATAAGCATAAGTGATATCGTGATGCTAGATATAAAAAATTATGCATCCTTACACCCCATTGTAAACTTCAAGTCGCACGGATCCAAAGGCAGTGTATTTTAATTGAATAGTTTTCGAATCGGACATCATTAAATGTTGTTTAGTTGTTCGCTCCGCAAATAAAGTGCCGCCTTACGGCAACTACAAACTCCCACTTATAAATGCCGAGCTCAAATGCTAACCAATTATACCACCGCTACAAAAACAAATTATCAAAAGTGGCCGTGCTGAATAGAAAGGGAAGAGGATTATACCGGAAGGAAAGTCCACAACTACTCTTTAAGCCCCAGCACCAGACAAGAATAGAGACTGAATTTAAATACCACCACCAAAAATTGAAAGACAAAATAAAAGAATATTAAAGATAAATTGTCATCCAATCATTTCACAAATCATTGTCATATATAGTACAACAAAGTGATAATAAATATTCACAGTGCCGCAAATTTGACAGTAGCATTACATATAGACGAAAGGGATTCCTTCCTATGGCAACACATTATTATATACAGGCCGTGCATTATCATCTTAAAAATGCAAGATATTTTTATTACATTTTAGTACATATATTTGTACTGATGGCAGTATGTTATTGCAATATCATACATAGTTGCCAACCGCCTTCAATGCATTTAAAGGAAAAAATGGAAAAATCCCAACAAACTGGTTTCAAGGGGCAAAATGTCGGCATCTCGCAATTTTAACGTTCAAACAGTATTTCTCAACATACATAATCAACAGTATCTCGGCAGGTAAAGCTGATAGAAGTACCTCCTACCCCACAACAAGAGAATGGCATTCCTCCAGAGTGTTGAGACCCTGGTTTATACTGTTGCAACGAAAAATCCAACGACATTCACTTTTATTTAAGATGTTAGTAATACTGCCTCCTCTCAGGGGGGCATGTATTACCTCAATGACTTGCCAGCGAATGTCAGTTGGGGCGTGATTAAATTCCAAAAAATGTGCCACCAGCGGTGCATTCTCGGTTTTACATCTTATTCGGCTCTTATGTTGACCCAGGCGTAACTTTATCTTCTGGGTCGTTTGGCCAATATAGATGAGGTCACAAGGACACCACACTGCATATATTACATTCTGAGTATTGCAGTTTGAATGTTCTCGTAGGTCATGACAAATATTACCATGAATGAACTGTTTTGTGTTCAAGCTGGATTCGCACATGACACAACCACCGCACTTGTAGTGTCCCACAATTCTGTTTAAGCCCCACATAGTTGTCAAGCTGGGAGTTTTTTCAGAAGGCAAAGCTGCCCTAACCAGATGATCCCTTAAATTTTTTCCTCTTTTAAAGGAATAAAGGGGGTCCTCATTAGTAATGCCAGTAGATTTGACTAAAGGCCAATGTTTGCGAATAATGGCCGAAATATGATTGCTCTGGGTGCCAAAGGTAGTAACACATGGAATTCGATTCATCTCTTTTCTGGTTTTGGGTGTAAGCAAAAATTTGCGTTGATTATACCACGCTCTTTTCATTGAACGCTTTACAAATTTGCGTGGGTAACCACGTTGTCTCAATTTCTCTGCAAGTTTGCCCGCTTCTATAAAGTAGTCACTTTTAAAAAAACAATTTCTGCGTATACGGAGAAATTGCCCGAAGGGCAAACCATCCCTCAGGCCTCGAGAATGGTTACTTGAATATTCAAGCAAGGTGTTGCGAGCCGTGGGTTTGGTAAAGAGTCTAGTTGTCAGTCCTCCCTCATGAGGGAAAATAGTTAGATCTAAAAAATCAATGTGAGTCTTACTAGATTGAGAAGTAAATTTAAGATCAGAAGAGCAAGAATTTAACCAACTCAAAAAAACAGTCAAGTCCGTGCAAGTTCCAGTCCAAACAAAGAAAATATCATCAATATAGCGTCGCCAATGGCGAACGCTACTATGAAAAGGATTATGTCTGTAGTCATAAATAAAACGTTGTTCAAAATCGTCAACAAATAAAATGGCAAAATTGGGGGCATAAGAAGCCCCCATAGAAGTACCTTTAATCTGTAAATAAAAACGTCCATCAAACTCAAAATAATTCTTAGTCAGGGAAATTGTCAACAAATCAATGATAAATTCAGTTGGTACTACCATCGGGGCGGGACGCGTTTCAAGAATCTTCCTAATTACCTCAATTCCTTATGTCTGAGGGATGTTGGTGTATAAGGACTCAATGTAAAAACACACCAACATCTCAGACTCCGGGCAGAAAGTCATTGTTTCAAGTTGCACGATAATATCACTACTATCGCGCACATAGCTAGTGGTGCTCATCGCCAGATCCTTGATGAAAACATCTATATATTTACAAAGAGGTTCCAAAACTGACCCACAGCCAGAGACTATGGGTCGGCCAGGAGGGCTTTCCATACTCTTGTGCACCTTTGGTAGGGTATATAATAGAGGAATCCGAGGGTTCTTTGAATTCAAGAAGAGAAATTCTTTATTACTAAGAAACCCAGCCGATTTAGCATCAGTAGTCACATTTAAGATTAATTTCTGGATTTCCTCAAGAGGATTATTTCTAAGTATCTGATAATGATCAGCATTATCAAGTTGTCTTTTAATCTCACTTTTGTAATTGTCAACAGACTGAACAACAATACCCCCACCCTTATCTGCACTTTTTATAATAAGGTCATGATTTTGTTTCAGTGTTTTAAGTGCTTGGCGTTCAGGCAAAGAAATGTTGTAAGGTATGTATTCAAAATTTTTATACAAGTCAGTAACCTCTTGTAATACCATAGTTTCAAAGGCCAACAATTGCACAGGCATTTTATTTGTAGGGGGACTAAAAGTTGACAATGGTCTCAATCCAGAAGGATTAAAATAATCCTTAGTCGTGTTATTCAGGAAAAAAGTCTTCAAACGCAATTTCCGAAAAAATTGCAAAAGTTCCATTTGTATTTCAAAAAGAGAGGATTTCTCTGTGAGCACAAAACTGAGCCCCTTACTTAAAAGGGAAATCTCATCACTAGACAAAAGATGACTTGATAAATTGAAAATAGGAATGGATACGGTGTTCTCAAAGGAGCTTGGTGAGGAGGCATCCACAAAATCAGAGTCGACCTGACTGTTAATTACTGGGGAGGACCCCATTGATAAAATTTGCGACGGGTCTGTCGTTCCCCGGGTTGGAAATTCCAGCGTGATAGAGGGGGTGGTATCCCCCTCCCTCGAGCCCTCCCTCCTCTCCCGCGTTGTTCTAAAAAAGGGGAATTGTAACCTCCAGTGGATGGGCCTGGTCTCGAATTTGCTTCTGCCTCAACATCATCGCCCGAACTTGCTGATGATTCAGAGAACGTAACCGCCTTCCTATTCTTGAAACGACCCCAAGTGGGGTAATTTTCACTGTATTGTGATTTTGGCCGAGAATAAAACTCATCCTGTAAATAAGGATGGGCCTTAAGTTGACTGAAATTCGTTATATCTCTCTGGATTTTAGTTGTTTTTTTATTTCTCTCAAACTTTTCAAAGTCAGCAATGGTTTTATTGACTTTTTCAAGAGCAATTTTAGCATCATTAACAATATCGCTTTCCTTTATTCGTCTTTCTAAGTCAGCAATTATTTCCAGTTCTTTCTTGCTATGTTCAAGAGCAGTATCAATACCATGTACAAGCCAATGTCGGGAGCAGGTAATCCCAATGTGACTGAACCCTTTTCTGAACTTTGGGTCATTAGTAAAGATTACAGGAACATTACGAACCTGTAATCCTACAGGTATTACATCTTTTTTCAAATACTCAGTCATCATAAGGGCATGTAAAGTAGTTCGTACATGCTTTTTTCTGCACTGTTCCAAATCATCAAGCAGTGCCTGTGTTTCACTAACAGCTGGTTGCAATACCACTGTTGATCCCAACAGTGAAGGACCATTCTTAATCCTAGATATATACTCCTCAGAATATGTAGGTACTTCTAGATTGGCCATAATGTACTCGCTCCGCAAATAAAGTGCCGCCTTACGGCAACTACAAACTCCCACTTATAAATGCCGAGCTCAAATGCTAACCAATTATACCACCGCTACAAAAACCAATTATCAAAAGTGGCCGTGCTGAATAGAAAGGGAAGAGGATTATACCGGAAGGAAAGTCCACAACTACTCTTTAAGCCCCAGCACCAGACAAGAATGGAGACTGAATTTAAATACCACCACCAAAAATTGAAAGACAAAATAAAAGAATATTAAAGATAAATTGTCATCCAATCATTTCACAAATCATTGTCATATATAGTACAACAAAGTGACAATAAATATTCACAGTGCCGCAAATTTGACAGTAGCATTACACATAGACGAAAGGGATTCCTTCCTATGGCAATACATTATTATATACAGGCCGTGCATTATCATCTTAAAAATGTAAGATATTTTTATTACATTTTAGTACCTATATTTGTACTGATGGCAGTATGTTATTGCAATATCATACATAGTTGCCAACCGCCTTCAATGCATTTAAAGGAAAAAATGGAAAAATCCCAACAAACTGGTTTCAAGGGGCAAAATGTCGGCATCTCGAAATTTTAACGTTCAAACAGTATTTCTCAACATACATAATCAACAGTATCTCGGCAGGGAAAGCTGATAGAAGTACCTCCTACCCCACAACAAGAGAATGGCATTCCTCCAAAGTGTTGAGACCCTGGTTTATACTGTTGCAACGAAAAATCCAACGACATTCACTTTTATTTAAGATGTTAGTAATACTGCCTCCTCTCAGGGGGGCATGTATTACCTCAATGACTTGCCAGCGAATGTCAGTGGGGGCGTGATTAAATTCCAAAAAATGTGCCACCAGCGGTACATTCTCGGTTTTACATCTTATTCGGCTCTTATGTTGACCCAGGCGTAACTTTATCTTCTGGGTCGTTTGGCCAATATAGATGAGGTCACAAGGACACCACACTGCATATATTACATTCTGAGTATTGCAGTTTGAATGTTCTCGTAGGTCATGACAAATATTACCATGAATGAACTGTTTCGTGTTCAAGCTGGATTCGCACATGACACAACCACCGCACTTGTAGTGTCCCACAATTCTGTTTAAGCCCCACATAGTTGTCTAGCTGGGAGTTTTTCCAGAAGGCAAAGCTGCCCTAACCAGATGATCCCGTAAATTTTTTCCTCTTTTAAAGGAAAAAAGGGGGTCCTCATTAGTAATGCCAGTAGATTTGACTAAAGGCCAATGTTTGCGAATAATGGCCGAAATATGATTGCTCTGGGTGCCAAAGGTAGTAACACATGGAATTCGATTAATCTCTTTTCTGGTTTTGGGTGTAAGCAAAAATTCGCGTTGATTATACCACGCTCTTTTCATTGAACGCTTTACCAATTTGCGTGGGTAACCACGTTGTCGCAATTTCTCTGCAAGTTTGCCCGCTTCTATAAAGTAGTCACTTTTAAAAAAAACAATTTCTGCGTATACAGAGAAATTGCTTTGAAGTCCTGAAGTTAACAGGTGGCAGGAACTGACTGCACATTGGTTTTTAGTCGGTTACTATATATAATTTTTTGTATGGCTAGTATAATCATTTTTATTTCACTGGTGGTTCTTCACTATCAATTCTTAATTTGGTTTGGTTGAAGGTTTCTTTTCTTTTCTTTTCTTAAAAATCTTTCAAATTCTTGCCCCCTTTTTCTTTTCTTTCCTCTGTTTTTTTCTTTTTCCTCTTTTGTAAAATAAATATTGTTTCTTTGGCCCTTTTGGTTTATGATGTAATGCAAAATTTTTTTTTTCTAATTTTAGATTACTTGTTTAGGATGCTCAGTATACTTTTCGTCCTGAAGATGACCATGGATTAACACCAAAGGTCGAAACGCCGTTGACGCTATTGTGGCCGCAACTATTGGAGGACACACTTTTTTGTCTATTGGAGTTTTAAGAAAAATTGTGTAAACTCCCTTGCTATGTACTCATCTCCTTGTCTGCCACTTGTCTGGTCATGTATATGTTTTTATGTTATATGTACCAGCTTAACACACTGAGCTGTTTTATTGAATACATTTTTTATGTTTTTCTATTAGGGTCTCCTTCTTTTTCTTTTTTCTTTTTCTTCTTTTTCTTTTTCTTTTTTCTGTTTTGTTTATACAAATTCATGTTTTTATTACTTTTGGATATTTGTTTTTGAATTGTACACTCTGAACCTTTTGTTTGGAATAATTATTGAATGCCCCTGGTTCAGGTGGTTTGGGCTGCCCCTGTGGTGGTTAATCAGGCAAGGACCAGGCCAACAGTGGGCTCGTCTATGCATGTCCTTGGCTGATCAAGGCTGGGCTGGGCAACCCCTCTTGGCTTCTTCATTTGGCTCAGCAACGTCAAGATACCATTATCTTTATTCTTAGGCTTTATTGTGTGTTCCCCCGGAGTTTTCAAGGAGGTATTTGTGCCCATTTGACTGTGGGATCTTCCCTTTCCCTGCTCAGTATGGAGAAACAGACGCTAGGTTGGATCAACGAGTAGCTACTGGGCATTAGTGGTCACTGCCTGGTGAACCTATAAATATTAATATCTATATCCAAAACATGTTTGATTATGGGCAAAAGGGAGATGAAAGCAGATACATCCAGGGGAGACAATGTGATAACTTTATACTCCTTTTTGGTCAGGGTAACAAGTGTTATCTCTAACGAAATAGCCCTGACCGAAAGGAGACTTTCTCTGGAGTCGGAGAGATGTATCCAGGAATCACTTTCCCTTGTTGCCTCTGAGGAAGCAGCCGGTACCCTGCTGAAAGACAAGTCATTCACCGTGGTCACGCATGACAAGGCTGCAGAGATGTAATCACATGATGGCATCACACCAGTTGAAACCCCGGTTAAAAAGAAGAGTGCTGGGGGGAAGAGAGCACCCCAGCCACAAAGGAGGGAGGTCTCTCTAGCTATGTGTGTCAATTCTGACCTGGAACAAGTTATGGACAAATGACTTCTTATGTTTAAAACACTGTTTAAAACATTGTTGTCCCCTATTTTCTCGTGTCTTGAAGGGATAGAGAGAGGATAAGCTCAGTGTATTCCCCCAATCTGACTCTGGTGCTCCAAATAGTAAGTTAATGACAGCGATCATAGGGACCAGTTGTATGGCTTGGCCCACTCCCGAGGTCTGTACTAGTGTCGGGAGGACATCAAGCCAGCATAGTCGCTCAATACCGGGGCTTAGAGTGTTACATCAATCACCAAAGGGAGTGTTTGTGGCTCAGGGGCTAATTGTGTTACCCAGGCTGCAGCTGACACTAGACAGGCAGATCCCCGGAGATGCACTTCAGCCCAATTGGGGTAGAGTCAATATAGCTAATATGAGTAGGCCTCTAATGACACAAGTGGTTGCACTCACATCTTTATACTTTTCTCCATAGTCAGCACCTTTGGCGGCCATCTTGAGTGGGGTTCCACCTATCAAGCAAGGTACTAGAGAGCCTAAGGTAGAGCTTATGCATAAGGTCAAACACTGGTGTGATAGTACCATAGTGAATGGGCATCTTCTGTCCCCACATGTCTTAATGGCAAGAAGAGTGGACTGGGTGGGATATAAGGTGGAGAAAAATACTGAGGAGGATTGCGTTGTGGTTAATCTAAAGCATCCTGGATATGCAAAAGCTCTGGTTGAGAGCGATCTTTCCCAAGATGTGAGTACAACAATTAGGATTGTTCCCCTTCAATATTTCTACAACACCAATTCTTTTTTCCCAGACAGTAGTGGCTGGCCTGCCTCTTGATCTTGTAAGATGCCCCAGGGCATGGCTGCCAGGAATGATATTCCATTTTCTAACAGGTTTGCACCCTTGATAGGGTAGATGATAACAATTGACAAGTGTCACAACAGGATGGGCTGTCAAGCCACAGGTTTACAGGTTCAGCAGATACTGTGCTCATGTTGTCCCACCAGGTGGCCCCTACTCCCTCTACTCCTTCTTTTATGAGGGTTATGACCTGAATAGGTGATGCAAATTGGTTGAGAACTCCTGGGTGTTGTCATATAGTTGCTTTGAAGGAAACCTGGGACACTGGTGAATCTTTTTATATGGATGGATTTTCCTAGTTTTTTTAAGGTCTCATCCCCCTCCCCAGCAGGACGTGCCAAGGGAGGCCTTCTTGTTTTGGTCTCATCTCACTCAAAATTACATGCACTGCCAGCATGGTGGAAAGCGACTCATCGAAATTTGTAGAAGTTCAGACACTCAACATATTGCAGCATTGAAGGTTTTTTTGGAACATTACGGAGAGATGAAGTCCTCATTTTATCAGGTCATAATTTGGATTTATTTATTATACACCTATGTTAGCTTGACTGCACCTTTGTGAAAGGGCATTTGGATGAAATACCTCTGGTCAGCATTGAATGGAGGAGCTCCTTGCAGCTAACAATAGTCACTGCCTGGAACAAATGAGGGTGGATGATATTGTTCCTTCCTATTATGGTAGGGGCTGTTCCTCTCCTATTGATTTTATTATGATATCCATTCCATTGGTCCCCACAGTTAATACCCTGAGAGCTTCTTGGAACAGTTTTAGCTACCATAAACACGTAATGCTGGAACTGGCCTGAAACCTAGATATACCCAGGAAAGACGGCAAGAGTGTTCCGAACTGTGTTATTAGTACAGTAGATCAATCTCATGGACTGAAGGTATAATGTAAATGGGAGTTTGTCTGCTTCCTGGGGGGTCAGGAGGGGTGTAAGCATTTTGGCCCCCCCTGCTATTTACCCTCTACAGTAACAAGCTAGGGGATGTATTGTCAGCAGTTGTAGAGACATCCTTAAGGTTGGCACTAAATTAATTCTTGCCTTACTATACGCAGACCATGCAATGTTGCTAGCTGGGACTGCTGTGGGTCTACAAAACCTTTTAAATGCTTTTATTGATATTATGGCTTCTTTAGGTCATTCTCCCAATTCTACTAAATCTCATACTATGATGAAGGCAGCCACACCACCTTGCCAAGTTTTACTCTAAGGGGATAAAACTTACCAAAGTCGCTACTTTCCCCTATTTGGGGGTGTTGTTTGAAGATAGAGGATTATGGGTTGCTCAAAGATTCCTTAACAAGAACATCTTGGCGAGTGCCATCTGTGCTACAATGGATTTCACCAAGAGATTAGGGGCTAATCCTGTGCTTGCCCTACTGAAGATTTTAAAAGAAAAATCTATACCCATAGCAACCTATGGGTGTGGCATATGGGTGTACATAGATGTAAGAGATCTGCAGCTGGTTGGGAACAAATATTTGCACCCCTCTCTTTTACGATTTACGAAGAGCTTGGAGCGAGTTACATAGCTGACCTTATATTGCAGTGGCACCCATAATGCGCTGGCTGAGAATTTGGTCAAGCCCCATCCCCAATTTAGGATTGTACTGCTCTTGATGGGGCATTGCATATCTCGTGGATAGGATATGTCAAGAAGCAGTTGAGGAGGAAAGGCTGCCTGGACCTGTTTATTAACCCAAGACCATTACACCCCAGTGACTTGAAGGACACCAAAAACATGTTTTTAGCCAGGCGGTCTGGGGAAAGGGAAGATATGGAACTTGTTAAACCCACTGTGAGACAATACATAATGTTGACAACAAGCCCACAGGGGGAGCCTTATTTGTCATTTGTCAATGATGTTATTGAATGGATTTAGGCTTAATTCTATACACTGGTTTTTAGCTGACCCCAAAGGATATTCAAAGCCAGGAGTTTTAAAGCCCTGTCTCTGTGATAATGTTTTGTAGCAGGACACTATACATTTTACATTTGTGTCTGCTTTTTACTGTATCCTGAGGCACAAATTCATTACTCTGTTGGTAAGACACAATCAATGTGTACAAGCAAGGCCTGTGTTGTTGTGTTTACAAATGTTATTTCCCCCCATGGTTTGTTTAGGGGTTTACATTTTTCTTTCAGGACCCTTTAGACTTAGGAAAAAGTTATTTAAGGAATAGAGGGCCACCTTTTGATTTCGTGGCCATGGGCCATTAGTTGCACAAATTTAACTCTAGTATTTTTATTGTTAAGTATTGAACCCAATGAATTTGTTCTTGTTAATGCACTGATGTATCTGTACTTTTCATGCTTATCCTTTTGCCTTCTTTTCTGGAAGACCACTCCCAATGAGGCCTCTCTTGTATTGTCTTTTGTGACTTTGTACTTCTCTTTTACTGTCTAGTTTGTACTTGCACTTTACAGAAATTGTTTTAGATTGTTGCCATTTAAGTCAAAATTTAAATGAATATATATTAACTGCTTTTTTAAGGAAATTATTTCTTTCTTTTGATTTTACATGACATACATGTTTTAATTAATGTGCTTTTATGATGTACAATGGCCGAATAGTGATTGATTGCTGGAGCATATATGCTCCTGTGATGTCAGGCTCCATTGCTAGACATTGCAAGTGATCAGGAAGCCATTATAAAGGTATGTACTGGGCACTGGTCATTACAAGTTACTTAGCTTGACTTCACTGAAAATACTGATGTTTGGTATCAAACATCTTGTCCTAAAAAATCGGTACAGATGCCAGTATCAGATTTAAGAAGAAGTGCACCCAGAGGGAACCTTAGAGGTGCTACCTGTATCTCTACTAGTCACTTATTCTATTGGTTGACTGGTATCTTCCAGCCTGCCACCACAGATGAGTTTCTGGCTCATGCAGGTGAGAGCCCATGTTCCCAGAGGCCAGGAACAATACCTGTCAAGCAAAAGGTGACCTCACCTCCTCCAGCAGGATTGCTAGTGAATTTAGCATATCAAGGCCAGAGGCTTCAAAGCCTCTGCTGCCTTTGATAAGTAACCATGGCTCCACCTCCAGACACGGGGATGCCACCCACTGCCCTGAGATTCATTAAGCACTACAAAAGACAGAAAATTAGATATTCAGTAGGCGTCTTTGACTTACAGGCCAGTCACACCCCTATGATAGGCTCCCTGAAGTGGATATCTAGCGAAGGGTTTTGCCATCTTTTTTTGGGTGAAAATAGGGAATTTTGTGTCAGGGTTATGCTCACTCCCCACAAGAAGTGGTCATATTTGAGGTGAAGTCACCCTAGTGGTAGGTAGCCCATTGGCTACTACCATATACTCCCTTAAATGCCTCTAGGTTGACCATTTAGGTTTCCCTTGACATGAGAGACAGATGTGTCTATTTGGGAGCAGGATTAGGACAACAAAGAGCGATCACTGCGAAAACTGAGGACCTAAACCGAACTTGGCACAAAACCCTGCCTGGCTGCTGGTACCTCGACAATTGCAAAGATTCAAGTTGTCCAAAAGCAGTGCATCCTTCCCAACACTTGGAAGACTGTCCAGCACTTCACCAACCATCTTGCATCTCCCTTGGGATGGTTGATCCATCCTCCTGCATCCACAGGCACGGACTGCACTTGTCTGGTACACCGTGTTGTTACCATCGGGTCCAATGAGGCAGCTGCATGCCAGGAGGAATTATTTGTAGCTCGGGAAGGTCAGCCCCATCTCTCTGCTGAGTTTAGAGGTGCTAACCCAGGGATCTCTAACCTTTTTTGCAATAAGAGCTACTTATACTCATTGAAAATCAATATGAGCTACTATTATTATTAGATTTGTAATAGTAACCACATCAGATGAGGTTACATTATTGGTCACAATATGCAAGATCATCTGCAGTGAAACCTCAGTACATCAAGTAGGCTTGCCATCAGTAATGTAACAAAGGCGTTATCAGGTTTGAATAAATCTACATAAGTAATACAGTCATAACTACAATGCTCCTGGCTCCACGGTAATAATATTATTAACAGGTCTCGCCAATGCCCCACGATTTATCACTCAAGTATAAAGTTTAGGTTTATTTTGAAAATTATCTGTGTCTCTTAAAAAAGACTCAATAAAGAAGCAACTCTATTTTTTCAATACGGACTGAATATTTTGAAATTTGTAAAAAAAATAATTGGATAAGTGGTGCAGCTTTGAATTTGTTTAAATGTGATTTCTACCCTGATAATAAGGGTGGTGCCCTTGGACAGAGGGCACTTTTGGAGTGTGCACACAGACTGATCTAACAGTGTATAAAGTACTGGTATTACTTTCATGGTTGGTGCCTTTTCGGGTGAATTGGTCCACTGTCCAGTTGTATGTGTTTTGGTATTACCTTATGAGTTATTTAATTACACACATTGTGTCTCAAATACATGCATTTCAATTATAGTAGACAAAAATTATTTCAACCTACTAATCTAGCAAGCTGGGCTACACACAAAGTGCTACTTGCAGGTAGCTGGAGAGCTGCCAGTAGCTCATGAGCTACTCATTGGAGAAGCCTGTGCTAGCTCTCAGGAGCCCCCCTTTACCAATACCAAGGCCTGTTAGTGCCAATTCGGACACCACTACCTTGGAAAACCCACATGCACGATGACTGACTTCAGGACTGATGAAATCCACAGACAGAGTGGCCCTGCTGTCTTGTTTTTCTCTCCTCTGCAGAACCAATCGACAACTATGAGAGCCTCGACCTCCAGTGTCCAGCCAGTCAAGATTATCTGCACCTGAGCTCCACAGACCAGGGCCATGACTCCTGTCTGTGTCCATTTGGCCTAGGGGTACTCAAGACCAGAACCCCCTTTAGGTTTTCCCAGACTTGTCCCCAAATCCCCCCTTGCAACCTCTTTGTTTCAGGTACCATTGACTCTAACAGTGTAGCATTCAAGGCTACCATCCGGACCAGCACCTCTGCAACCGTAACCCCCAGGGCATGTAAACCCAAATTGCTGTTGGCTTTTTGGACCTTGGCCCTTAAGCACCTTAAGTCCTAAAGGGCACCCCTGAACACCGACTGCAAGTGTATGATTGCTCTGTATGTTTTTTCTACCATAGGATAACATTACTGCATTTGAGGCTCACACCTGAAAACTTGTTATTTGAGCATTTTTACTGTTTTCTCGTAAAATCAATAACTCCAAAAATACTTTCCTGATTCCAAAGAACTTGTTTTCTAAATTCATATAAAAATCTATATTATTTTTATAAATTGGTCTCGGTTTTCTTCTTGAGTGTGTGTCTCATTTATTGGCTCAGTGTGTACAACAAATGCTTAACACTCCCCTCTGATAAGCCTAAACTGCTCAACCAAATTACCACAAACAGAGCACTTGGCATTATTAAATTAAGCCCCTGTAAACCAAAAAGGAGCATCTGAACTTTTTGCATGGTGTGCCCTCACATTGGCCCATTACATACAAAGCCAGCTTCTTACATTGGTGGTTCAGTGGTGGGATACAAGACTGTGCATTTGCTGATATCACTTTGCCAATAGGCGACTCCACTAAGAAATCCACAATTGACAATAGCTCAAAAATATTTTATAAATTTGTCGATTTTTGACTCTTTACAAATGTTTACAATTTGGTACTGTTTGGTCCTTATGTTAAATCTCCCATTTAATTGCATTAGAATTTTAAACAGTATATAAGTCAGTTAGGCTTTTATAGTGTTTTAGAATTTTGTGAAATGTTCTAAAAAGGTCTCAACTGTGCTAAACATGACTAGCTCAGAGGAATATGTGCAGGAACTCAACCTGACCCCCTTTCTGCAGCTTAATATGCAGTAGTTAAGGAACCTCTGCAAAGCCAGTAATATTGCTACTGACACAAACCCTACAAAAGTAAGCCTTCAGGAGGCCCTTTCAGAATTTGATGAAGCCCAGTTGACAAAAAGTCCTGATACCCCTGAAGAATGGGTGGACAGTGAAAATGATACTATAGTCAGAACTTAGGGCGATAGCCTCCATCATAACCAGAGAGGTGGTAGAACAAAACAAAAATCTCTATCCAACCCATGTACCTAGAGTGCCTTCCCCTATGGGGGTAGGCCAGTCCACTCATGGCACATAGAAGAGCTAGATGAGAAAGATGTATATCTTGCAGGACCAGCCAAAAGAACAGCGCTTGAAGCCAAAATACTGGCTACAGACAGTGTGAGGGCTGAGATGGGTAGAGAACCCATGAGTGAGTTGCAGCAACAGAGTAAATAGGGATAGATAGGACACTTTTGACTCCAAAAATACCAAAGGGATCGTCCCCAAATATGTTGAGAGGTGTGACATTACAAAGTGGTTCACAGACTTTGAGAGGGCTTGTCAAATGAGAAAGTTACACCGGAGACACTGGGGCTTGCTATTGTGGGGGTATTCTCAGAAATGTGCAGAGATGGATTCCTGACACTAGATGAGAAAGAAGTTGAGTCATATGACCTCTTTCAAGGTACCCTGATTTAATTTATTGGAGACACCACTGAAGAGTACAGGATCAACTTAAGGGAGACTCACAAACCTCAAGTCCCTCCTGGGTAGATTTTGTTGACTTCGCAGTCAAAACACTGGGTAGCTGGTTGAAAGGCTGCAAGGTGCAAGATTGTGATGGGCTCTTTAATTTGATAATAAAGGATCATCTGTTCAATAATTGTATATCTGAAAAACTGCATTAGTACCTAGAGGCTTATGGTTAATATCTCCTCAAGATTTAGAGAAGAAGGCGGATCATTGTGTCAGAGAGCACACTGAAGCTATTTTAGTCTCAGGGTGTGAGATTAATATGGCTGCCCTCACTCTCTGGCCCTGTAACCTGAAGAAAAACATACAGAAGCCATTCATTGATGGGGTTGAAGTAGAAGCACTGGGGGATATAGGTGCAAGTGTTTCCATGGTGACAGAAAAAACGATATTCCAGAACAGTACTTAACTGGACAGACCTATCCAGTTGTCAATGATGATAGCATTACAAAGGTTCACCTCAAGGCTATGGAGACCTTGGAGAGGGGAGGGGTTATTGGCCAAAAGAAGTTGGTCGTGTCCTCTGCTATACCAGTTGAATTTTAACTAGGGAATGACCTGGAGACCTCAGCATGGGCTGACGTAGAGATGAGCACCCATGTAGTCATTCTGGGAATACCTAAATGGGTGTGTGTGAAGACAAGAGCATAGAACAAAGCTCAGGGTGATAAGAGGTCTCGGAGTAATGGCCCAAACTTCCAAGAGAAAAGGCAATAAGGCTGGGAAACCAACTTCTGAACAGACACAAGCTCAGGCTCCCCCTCCCTAGGAAGAATACCTGTCAGCCCTTGAGGGAACGGAGCCTCAGAAACTTGGGCCTTACATGGCAGAGCTCCTAGGCCGAGGTGAACCCTCTAGGGAAGATCTATGCCAGAGACAAAAATCCTGTCCCACTTGTGAAAGCCTGAGACAGTAAGCTACTGCACAGGAAAGTGGGGATGTTAGTGGTTCCCAAAGTACCTGTAGGGAGGCAGGACTCCTAAACACTGAGACCAGAGACCTCAATCCTGGTGCCACTAGGAGAGTGGTAGTGTCTCAGATGTACAGGGAGTTCCTACTCACTTTGGCCTTTGACATTCCCATAGCTGGGCTAAAACTTGGAGTAGGTTGGCTGCCCACTTCTACTGGCAAACATGTCTCAGAAAGTGAAGGAATTCTGTAATTACTGTGTTATCTGTCAAGCCAGTGGCTAGACATGTAGCGCTCAATGGCCCCCTAATCCCACTACCGGTTGTAGGGTTTCCCTCTAAAAGGGGAGGGCTTGACACTGTTGGCCCTTTGGAACCTCAAACAGCTTCATGCAACAGGTGTATCTTGATAGTAGATTGAGCCATGAGGTATCAGGCTATTCCCCTTTGGACTCTCACTGCTCCTGCAGTTGTCAGGGCCATATTTAGCACTAGAATGGATTTTCCAAAGGAAGTGGTTTCAGACAGAGATAGTATCTTCATGTCTGCTTACCTGAAAGCAATGTAGATTGAGTATGGGGTGACTTATAGGTTTTCCACCCCATATTACCAACAAATGATTGGTCTTGTTGAAAGACCATGAAAGGTATTACTGTGGGACTTCCAGACAAACTAAGAGGGAGATGGGGCGTCCTATTACCGTGCCTCTTTTTGTCTGCAGAGAGGTGCCACAAAAAGAAGTGGGCTTTAATTCCTTTGAGACTCTGTTTGGCCATCCTGTTAGGGGTCCTTTAAGTCTAGTGAGGAAAGGCTGGGAGAAGCCTCTCAACGAGAAAAGCTGGACATAGTGGACTATGTACTTAACCTTCATTCAAGGACAGCTGAGTAAATGGAAAAAGAAAGTCACATCCTTAAGGCAAGCCAAGAGCTCCAGAGAAGGAATGGTTTGACCAAAAGAGTGCATAGGTTGAATTTCAACCAGGTCAAAAGGTATGGGTATCTGAGTCTGTGAACCAAGGGCCTTCCAGGACAAATGGAGTGGACCCTTCCCTATCCTTGATTGAAAAAGGAAGGCCACGTACTTGTTAGACCTTGGCACTTTCAGTAGCCTCATGAGGGTCATCCATGTGAATCACCTTAAACCCTTTCATGACAGGGCGATGTGACTATGCTCATGGTCACTGATAGGAAGAAGAGAGTAAACCTCTTCCTGACTGCCTATCTAACAACCCTAAAGATGGGTCTGTTGAACGAGTTATCTTGTCAGACACCCTCACTGTCCAACAGCAAACTGATTGCAGGCAAATCCTAGGGCAGTATGCTGAGCTTTTTTCCCTTACCCAGGTTCAGACAATCTGGTGAACACATGATGTCGACACTGTGGACAGACTTCCTGTCAAAAACAAAATGTACAGGAAATTTGACCACGTTAAGGAGAGCACCAGAGCTGAAGACACAAGATGCTGGAGTTAGGGGTTATTGAACCCCCCCTAGAGTCCCTGGGCCAGCCTAGTGGTATTAGACCCCAAACCTTATTCCAATGGAGGTAAAGAAGAGCAAAGGTTTTGTGTGGACTAGAGGGGTGACAACGCAGCCACAAAGACTGATGCACGTCGGCGCTCACAGCGGCTAAGAAGGAGAGTGTAGTCACGCGTTCCCTCTGATGCCCGGGACCTGCCTGTCCATCTGAGGATCACACAGGCGGTCCTCAGACGGACGAGCAGGTACCGGGCTGTGAGCGTCGACGCTGCCCTCCACTTTCAAATCGGAGGTTGGGCAAAGGAACTTGAAGTACACGTTCCTACTAGCGCTGAGACGCATCTGCACCTGATTATAGGTATCACAGGTATAGAGGGGTCCCTTCTGTCCCTGATCCCTGCTCACTTTCCTTTCCATAATTATTATTTTCACCTTTTTTGGTCCTGATGAAGCGCCCATGGATCCCTTAGGGACCTTTACGATGCGCGAAACATGTTGACCCTATTTTTTAAATACCCCCTCACGGATATTGAGAGCGACGGGTTTACGTTTACATTTATCTCCCCTCTACATTTTGTCCAAGAGGAGCTCCATATACATTGTATTTTTAACTTTATCATCCAGACCCCCGAATAAAACTAGGTTTTGGGTACCGGCTGGTAATTTTAACTCACCTTTTTACTCACTGTTCTAGCCCCATTCACCCGCATGCACAATTTGGGCGTCTCCTTAAAAGATCTCCGATAAAGAGCCCTCTTGCGGGGCCCGTGGGGGACAGCAGCGCTACCCCCACGAGGAGCAACACCCGATAATGAAGCATGACACTCACAAGGGTGTGGCACTATATACAAAATGAGAAATTACCCCTTTCTCTTACATCCCAACTTTATTGAGACAGACAACTCCTACACTTATTTGAAAACCAGAATAGGTTGCCATTCTCTTTTCTTCTTTAGGAACAGCTACCCCTCAGTGTATACCAAGAATAGCTGAGAGCCAATATTATTCCACTAGGCTCACAAGTCAAGCCTGAGCCTGCAATTTTCATGCACAGTGAAAAATTCTACAATAATGTGCCATTTTTTGCAAAAGACTTCTCAAGAGTTTGCACTCTGCTATGTGTTGGCAAGGCTCTAAATCAGGGGTCCTCAAAGTGTGGGGCGCGACCCCCAGGGGGCAGTGGAGCGCTGCAAAGGGGTCGCGCATTCCCGGTCACACTTCTGCCCAGGCCCATACAACTACAAGGGATTCAGCCCCTCGGCTCCCCCGTAGTGTGTCTCAGCTCGAACTGCTGTGGGCTCCGCTGGGCTGTGTCTGCAGTCTTATCTCCAGCACGGCACGCCTGAGTTTTTCACAGGTCTTTAAAGACCATTTGCATGTTTACATACCTTTTGTAAACTGGTTACTGAGGCTTAGTTTTTCCCCGCAAGGGAAACAGGAGCAGGCCCCCTCCTCTCTCCCCTCCCCCTGCTGCCTCCTCATCTTTTTTTCCCCTTCCTTCGCTTGTTCACATTGCGTTTGAGGAGCAATTTAAGCTAAATCTATTTCCCCATCCTGTAAATGAAGCCTCGACCTCAGTTCAGCAGCAGGGATGTTAAATTCATCTGGCTTGAGAGGAAACTCGAGAAGGCAACATACACAAGATGCCAGCCACATTCACGCAGACACACCTATGCATAACAAGAGGGCCATGAGCACGTCAGGAGGATTCGAGTGCTGAAAGCTGGGGAAGTCACTCTACTCTCCAGACTGGGGGATGGGCCCTGCTTCCAAGAACAGGAAGAAGGACCCTCTGATGCCACGGATCTGACACCCGGAGGGCAGCAAGGGTGTGCTCAGGCGTCTCATCTTAGACTCGGGCTTGGAGCTACTTGAACAATAATAGTTATCATTTTACATGCATCGTACATTTAAATGCACCGGTGTTTCCTTTTGCCTGTTGCAATTCGCGGATAATTCCTTCTGTCCACGAGTTTGTACTCATGGAAAGTGAAAAATATCTCAATCTCTTCACAAGCTGGAGATTTAAAGCTTTTTTGGGGCTTTTTCTTAACATCCTCACATTGAAGGTAAGGGACGGCTCTGACGAAGTACAGAATGGAAATGCTCAGGTGGAAATGGGATGACGGAGAGAATTGGATAAGGGTCTGGAATATGGAATGCGTGAAAGGGAAGAAATGGCGAGAGCTAGTGTGATGATTGAGGGGAGAAGGATGCCTTACTTCCAACTTTGGTAAACACTCAAGAAGTATAGTTACGATTTAAGAGAGAAGTGTCTACAGTTCACGCAAATGTGAGGATAGAATGCCATTAGGAAAGACCCATGCCCCCACAGATCCGGCCTCCACCGGTCACACCACAAATTATTATCACCTATCAAAGAATTTTCAAAGTTTTTCAGTTTGCATAAGATACACAAATAATGCAGTGGGTACCTGATTTTTTATAATTAGTCCAAGATAGTAAGAAAGCACCAGGACACATAGAGATGGGGAGGACGGGCGTAGTTTCCATTGGTACAGCAGGTGTAGTGCAGAGGACTAAGGGGCACAATGAACCATGATTATTTCTGAATGTCATAATTCAGTCAGCAGTCAGTACGTATATTTCCTCCTTTGCACCAGGGCCCATGACACAGTAGCTACGGTATTGTGCTGTATAACTAAATACTTATAAGGTCCCAAAAGCTAGACCTATTGGCTATGCCAATGCTTGTTTTTCTAGTTCCAGTACCCCCTGGGCCCCCACTCTACAAATGTAAGGAATAGGCATTTTACATTTACTGTGTAGTGTGAGAATGCATTTCATGAAAAAAAATATAAAGTAGGGTTGCCAAAAGAAAAATACCAGCCATTTGATGTTTAAAGAGCCTGCAAAGGCCTCCTCTTGACTCTACATAGGATTGTAAGTAAAACCATATGTATTCATTCCTAATGTGACTTTTCTGTCTTTGTTCCCTTTAATTATCAGTCATGGATCTTTGAAGCAGCCCTAGAACACAATTAAAAGTGCTTTCTATTTATATTTGCTGTTCGAAGTATGCACAGATGAGTGCTGAAAAATACAGCTTTAGGTGACTGCTTATTTTTGTACCGTCTGGGACATCAAAATAGTGAGCAGGCAACCCTAACCATAGGACTGGAAGTGAGTTGCCGGTCAGCATATTATTTATTTCCTCCACCCTCGATCCCTGATTAATGCCATAATAGCAATAGTTTAACTTGTATCTGAAACCCTACGCTACCGTCAATAATATGCTGAGTTACTTCAAGTGTCTGGGAATGCACCCTGCATTCAGAGAAGTCACTTCTCATTCTCACACTCCACTTTCACGCTCACCCTGCACTCACAGCGATCACAATGCACTCACACTGATCACCATGCACTCACATCATTCACTCGCTCACCCTGCGCTCACAGCGATCACTCTGCATTCACAATGCACTTGCGCTGTTCACCGTGTACCTCACCCTGCAGTCACACTACTCATCTGCACTCATCCTGCACTAATGTGACACCTCATTCACCTGCCCCCTCACTGCTCAATTTGCAACTCACTCAAACAAGCCCATCATTAACCATGCATTCATTGTCCCACTCTGCACTTACCTCTGCACCCAAATTCATATGGTCACCTCACTCACCCTGCAGTCACTCCTTTTTTCCTACTCCCACTCTGTTGCATCGCTCACCATGCACTCACATGATCACTCTTGTCATCCACAGAGTGCAGAGGGTTAATGTGCCTGCTACAAAGAACATGTACTATGCAGATCACAGAACTGAGTGTGAGTAAACTATGAGTAGCACTATAAATAAAAATTAATGTTTGTCAGAAAGGTGCTACAGAGAGATGAGCTGCATTGTTGGTGAGTGGTAGTGAGGGAATTTATGGAGAAATAGGAAACTGGGGAGGGGGCACCAAAAAAGACTGTTGCACCGTGTGTGACCAGTGCTAGGGCCAGGCCTGCCTGGGACTCTAGGCCCCCGCGAAGTTTGGGTCTAGTGGCTCCCCTGCTTCTGCCTATTACTATTATTTTTTACATTTGTAGTGCGCTACTGTTACCAAAAGATGTCCAGGGGCTAATAGCCATCTGCTGCCTGAACGCAAATGAGAAACACACAGAAGGTGAAGGCGAACCAGCCAAATGGGGTGACCTACAGAACATAAAACCAGGTTTTTATATCTTCCTAAAGGATAATAGATTCTTGGTGGAGCGAAGCAAAGGAGGGTGCATGTTCCATAACTGTTCGTCTTGCACCAAAACAGCATTAGCGACAATTTGTGCCTTCCTGAATTAGGGAACAATAAGCAGAGTGGCTCATGCCAAGAGGTGCATACGGTTCAACCAGTGTGCTCGGTGAGGAGAGATGAGAGGATGAGAAAGTACAGCAAGGGAGTGAGAGAATTCGATTGAAGAGGTCAGGGATGAGGAGAAATGTGAAGTGCCGAAGGGAAGTGCAGACACGCAAGAAGTGAGTGTGAGGGAAAGTTGAGGGCACAGAGGAGGGCTACTGTTAAACTGCGAGAGAAGATAGCTGAGAGATGATCTGTGACCTGAAAAGTAATTTGATGCGACATGGGTGAGGAACAGCAGCGATCGGGGAAGAGAGGGAGTACTGGGGTAGGTGCTGAGCAGTGATTAATTTGTAATAAAACATGTGCCAGGGACCTCACCAGTAGGCCACTCCAACTTTAACTACCCACCCATTGCCTTGCCAGTGTGGCCAATGACAATACCTATGCAACTACCAATCATAACACTTGTACAAGTGTGACTATTTCAAGCCCCCAAGGCTATAAGAATGGCATGGGTGTCAGGAGTTTATCGATTTTAATGTATATTGAATTAATAAACAGCTGTTCTGCTCATCTCTAAATTACACAGACAGAGCCACCATGTGGCAGACGGTCAGAGTGCCAGTGTGCACAATTAGGTGCCAGTGCGGAGCACTGGAAACCACCTGCTCAAATTAAGCACTGGTGCTGAGGTAACAGGGGAGAGGGATATTGGTTAAAGAAGGTGTGGAAGAACAAAGGAGAGATGTGAAAGATGAATGGGGGGACTGGAGAGGTGTAAGATACAAATAGACAACAATTTGAATGGAGAGACTTGAGGTGAATGAGAAGTGCAGATGGGCACGGGAGGTGACGGGCCAGAGAGGCCATGAGATAAATGCGAGAGACTGTTAGAGATGAGGGCAGTGAAAAGACAGAATGGCAAGAGGTGATTAAGGGTGAAGTGAGAAGTTGAATGGGGAGTGTTCAGAAGTTTTAAAAAGAGGTGAAAGAAAATGGCCTGCAAAGTGAGAGAGGGATCTGGGATTGGGAGAGGAGAGGAGAGAGGGATGGAAAGGAGGGGTGAGAGGAAAGCAGCCTCATAATTCCAGTAGCCCTGCCTACAGGTTTAGAAATGTTTGTCAGGAGGGGGTCCTTACGACTGAAAATGTTGACAGGGGGGTCTCGGCACCCAAAAGTTTGAAGACCTCTGCTCTAGATGAAGAACAGAAATGTAAAGGAAATTGAGACCTTAGAATAAAGATAGAAGAGAGTAATGCTGTCGAAGTCTGTTATTTATAATCTTCAGCGAACCAAAAATGAGATTCAGTCCATGACCCGGGTTGTGAGATTGAAGAGGTACAGAAAGACATTTCTAATTGTATAACTAGGAATGCACATATCTATACCTACTGCCTGACTACTACATGCAGGCTGAGCCCCAGCATATCCCTCAACAGAATAACTACAACACTCGGAATCAGTACAGTTACATCGGAATAGTTATAGATTTTTTTGGAATCATCTGCTGATTCAGATGACCTAACACAGGCTAAAATGAGCACAGTCCTGCTTCCTAATCCAACCTTGAGCGACCCATCCCACCAGCAAGTGTGTTTGAGAGAAGGCAAGAGAGGAAGGGGGAGGCAAAAGCATGGTGTGGAGGGTGATAATTGAAATCCAGCAACAACTAGTACTAAGTTTGTTGCAAATTATTGGGCAAAAAAACAACAATCCAAGGGTAAAAATCAACATTTCAATTATACTCTCAAATGAAGCCAAAATTACTTCTAAATGAGGGCTGGGGTTGTTGAAGTTAGATCTTGGGAGGAAAGGTGCTGTTTTGTGAATATATCTTTGTAGGCTGCTCAGTAAACATAATCCTCCTGGACAGCTCAAGGTTGTAATTGGATGTCTTTCTTGTTTTTATAATTCGGAGCCAGGAGTATTGAGTACAGTAAAAACAAGCATTGGCAAGGCCAATATGTCTTGCCTATACAAGAGCTAATACTTTGCCAACATATTTTAGCCATGTTGTACACCAGCACGGCTCCTGTTCAGCATGCCTAAAACTAGTGGAATAAAGGAGAGTGGTATGAGTAGAGTGTCATAAAGTGGAGTAGAGTGGTGTATTATGGTGTGACGTAGAGTGGTGACAGTAGAGTTGAGTAGCATGGAGTGGAGTGGAGTAAAGTGAAGTGTCATGGAGTGGCATTAAGTGGTGTAGAGTACTGTGGAGTGTCGTGGAGGGAGTAGAGTGTTGTGGGTTAGAAGAGCATAAAGTGGAATGGAGTGGAGTAGAATGTCAGAGTGAAGTAGAGTGTCATAGAGTGGGGTGGCATAGAGTGTTGTGAAGTGCTGTAGAGAAGAGGGGATTGGTGTAGAGGGTGTTGGCTGGAGTGGAATAGAGTGTTCTAGAGCACATTAGGCTATTATAAATTCAAGTGACATAGAGTGGAGTAGCGTAGGAGAGTAGAGTGGAGTAGAGTGCTGTAGAGTTAAGTGGCATAAAATGGAGTGGCATTGAGTGTATTAGAGTGGAGTGGTGCAGAGTGGAGTAGTGGAGTGGAGTGGAGAGGTTTGCTATAGAATAGGGTGGAGTAAAGTGCCATGGAGTGGCATGGAGGGAGTCTTGTCGATCATCATAGAGTGGAGTAGTGTTGTAGAGTGGCATAGAATGGAGAAAGTGTTGTAGAGTGGAGTGGCATAGAGTGGGAAGATTTTAATGGAATAGAGCGTTATGGAGTGGAGTATTGTAGAGTTGAGTGTCATAGAATGAAGTGTTGTAGAGTAAAGTAGAGTGGCTGAGAGTGAAGTGGTGTAAAGTACAGTAGGGCAGAGTAGATTGGCATATAGTGCATTGGTTTTGAGTAAAGTGGTGTAGAGTGCATTGGTGTAGAGTGCAGTGGTGTAGAGTATAGTAACGTAGAGTGGAGTGGCATAGAGTAGAGTGGTACGGAATAGATTGCAGTGGCTTAGAGGGCAGTGGCAAAGAGTATATATTTTCAGAGTAGAGTGAAATGGTGTGCAGTCAAGTGTTGCAGGGTAGAGTGAAGTGGTGCAGAATAGAGTGCAGTAGTGTAGAGTAGAATTGAGCAGAGTACAGCGGCCTGGAGTGCAGTGGTGAAGAATAAATTGAAGTGACGTGGAGTGATCAAGAGTGTAGTGGGGTAGTGTGTAGTGGCGTAGAGTGCATTGGCATAGAGTGGCGTAGAGTTGAGTGGTGCATAGTAGCTTGAATCAGAGGAGAGTGCAGTCTTGCAGAGCAGAGTGGCATAGAGTGCAGTGGTGTAGAGTGCAGTGACATAGAATAGAATGGTACAGAGTAGAGTAGTGCATAGTAGAGTGTTGCAGAGAGCACTGCACAATAGAGCCAGCAAATAGAAAGCAAGCAAATGTGAGTTACAAACCACAAAGCCAATGGTAAGCAATGTTTAGAATGAATTTCCAGGAAAGCTTTTCGAATGTCCCCAAGATATCGTTAGCATACCAGACAGCTGTCCTGTCTGATAGGCTTCGACCACAAAAGGTACTGGGACACTGCAACTCACCCATAGGTGTAGAGTAATTGGGTAGTTCTTTACAATATAAAAAAGGTGAACTCTGGGCCTTTCTTCATTTCACGATTTTCCATTTTAAAAACTCATGGGAACACTATTTTCTTTCATCCAGTGCGAGCAAAGAGCTGACATTTAATTCAATGTGGCTAACACCCGATAGTCCAGACTTAATTAATGGATTCGGGGGTCAGTGCCCTGTTAATAGATTTGTTGTCATTGCCCTTCAAGTTTAGAGGCCACTTCCCTGCTGGTTGAGAGCTGAGTCATTTTTTTCTTTATTAGCACCTCTGAAGCTAAAAACGTGTTTATGAACATGCGCTGCAGCTCCCCTCCTTTTTACTACGTAGGCAAGTACGGAACCCACAAAAGTACCTCTGAATTGCCCCGGTGTTATGTACATCAAGCCCTGGCCAGCAGGGGACACGGTATCATTATTCAGATAGCTCCAATGGTGACCAGGGGCCACCGGTCCTAAATTATAATAATTTGATGCTACCCATCTGCAGGCTGGGGGTGGGAGTGGGGGGGAGTGGGGATACAAGGGCACATATCTCGCTTAATGGGCACAGCCCTCGAGGACTGGTTCACCCAAGGCTTCCCAGACCACCCCTCTCCAGATGCGAAATTGGAACAGAATGGCATTAGTCCCCCCCTGTCATGTCCTCCAGGAAAGGAGATTGTTATATAAGTAGGTCAGCGGTCTAGCTAGTCCAGACAGGACTGAGTTGCCAGGAACTTCCTGGATGGAGACAGAAAGCACTAGTTTTTTCTCTAACTACATCGAGGGAAGCAAAGAGAAGAGGATGTGTGGAGAGTAGCTCCACATAAGTTGGACATGTATAAGAGCTGAGGAATTAATGTATAAAACCAGAGGAATTAATAAAGATGAGTTAATAGTCTTATTCCAGGTGCTGTCTTTTATGCAGAGTATTATGCTTGCCAGTACTGTGAAGAGAAACCAATCCAGAACAGGTTATCTGGAGACGAGGGTGGGATCGAAGATCACGCTTGCAGATAAAGGAGGCAAGTAACATAAGAAAGTACCAGTGCTGAGGAAGCACACATTATTGGCAGCTAGCATGTAGCATTGAAGAAAGGCAGGAATTCACTGAGCTACAAGACATGCATGCTGTAGCCGAGTGGTGGCCATTTTGAAGTCAGGCAAGTTGAGGGAAAGTCCATTGAGGTCTATGGGGTGGTCATCTTGAGGTCAGGTGCCCTGGGGCAAATCCACTAAAATCAATGAGGTGGCCATATTGGAATCAGGCAATCCAGGTATAACTCACTGAAGCCTACTGAGACAGCAATACTAAGTGCAGACACCAAGCCAGGTTGGCTTTTGGAAGGAATACACATAGCTGGGGGCATCAAAGGTGGAACAGATCTACAAGGAAAGCAAGAATTTGCCAGAAAGAATATGGCGGTCACCTTTGAGTGAGCTTTCCCAAAATCAAAAGAAAAGCAACAATACGCAAGATCTCTACCGAAGAGGGCCAACAAATAATACATAAAGTATAGTAAGCAGTCCCATGGCATTATCATACTAGCACATTCCACCATCATGTCAGTGGGAAAAGAAACACAAAAAGCTAACCCCTGCATTGACGTGCCACCCCCAGGGACACAGACCAGCACACAGAGTTTGGGTCCCAAATGGAACCGGTGGCTGGAGTCACTGGATGAATTTCTTGCAACAGCCAGTGAGCGAAGAGACTAAAAATGTCTGCTACTACTACTTCAGCTGATGGGGAATGAAGGCCGACGCCTAATCAGAACATTTTCGACAAAGGATGCAGAGACATGAAAAACTCAAAGAGACACCATGTGCCCATTTGAACACAAAGAAAGACATGGATCAAGAATGCCTCATCTTCAACGCAGCACGGCAGGAACCAGGAAAATCATTAACAACTTTCATTACAAGGTTGCAAAGTCTGGTACAATACTGCGATTTCAATACATTCACAAATGAGGAAGCAATTCAACTCAGGGTAATTGAGGGCTTTTCAATAATAGACACAAAGCACAAGATCCTTCAAAAACAGCTCTCACTAAATGAAATCATCAGGAGGGCCAAAGCTGGAGAGCGGGCCAAAGCAAGAGAATTGCACCTCAATGCAAGAAAGGAAGACACGGGAAATTAGATGTTTCTCATGGCAGTGAGTAAAGCCCAAGAGACCAAAACAGCAAGAAAAAGTGAGGGCAAAGGCAGACCAGAGACAAGATATCACAATAGACAAAGTGACATGAAATTCTCAGATTCAACAATACAGTGGGCAGTGGAGAATGGTAAACAATAGTCAGGGGCAATCCAGGATTGTGACAGCCAAACTGAAATAACTTCAAGGAGTCATTCATCAAACTTTCCAGATTATCTTAAAGAAGAAGCATCAAGCAGTGGGACTGATCACACAAATGGCACAGACGATAGCATGCCCAACAAGTGAGAAGAAAAAACAAACTACAGAAGATTGGGCAATTCTGACAGACTCTAGAAACCTGTATACAAACACAACTGAGCCACCCACTGTTCATCGAGCTTCTTAGACTTTTCCGAAGAAGCATCAAGCATTGGGACATATCACACAAATGGCACTAACGATAGTGCGCCCAACAAGTGAGAAGAAGAAACAAACTACATAAGATTGGGCAATTCGCTTAGACTTTGGAAACCGGTATGCAAATGCACTTGAGACACCCACGACAATAAGGAGAAAACTGAGAGGAGACAGTTAACACCACATGAGAGGAGCAGAGACAAAATGCACTAGGGCCAACCAAAAGAAATAAACACTCAAGCTATCAAATTATCCCCCCATTGCAAGACCACATAAGACACTTCGAGAGATGTACCAAAAGAAATATCCCAAAGATAGCTCCGACTCAAGGAGCAGTTCATCACAGTCCATCAGCTCAAAATATTCACCAGTCAGACCACAGCCAAAAAAACTTCCTCAAAGGAAATCACCAGGAGATCCATCTGATTCAGAAAGCATGTCAGCACAATCAATCAGGTCAACAGAGTCATCTGGCACGTCAAGATCGAAAAAATGCCCATGCCATAAATCACCCAAATGCACAGTGGAATCAGAGAATGTTCTCCACTTTCAGAGCAAAACATCACATGCCGATGACTCAGAACAATCACTTACCCCACAACACATTCTGTCATGCCAGTTATATTGACATCAAGACAAGAACATTATACCTTCACCTCTGATGGGGACAGCTTGGCTGACTCAAAGAGCTTGCAGAATAAGAACCAACATATGGGACATTACCCAGAAATGTTGGGGAAAAGCTGTCTCTTCACTCTGTAACAAAGGCAGACATGTGTTGATAGAGACATGTCATTCTCAAGGAAAAGGGAATGAGAAAGGAACATGCAGATGTCTGGATAATCAAAGACTTCAACATTGCCAAACTCAACTGGAGTGGGTGAGGCAAATAAAACAAGTAAACGGTTCCAAGAGCCGACCCTTGTTCTCATTAAGCATCAAACCAACAAACACCTTTCTCAACAGAAACCCCTCTCAAAATCCACAGAGCTAACAAACCAATCAAGGAGCTCAAAGGATGTCCACCTCACCAATGAACACTCCCTGCAACAAACATCACTCTCGACATCCACAGAACCACTCTCAACATTCGCAGAGCAAAGAAATCAACTACAGACCCCAAAGGATGCACCTGAGAGATTGACTGAATTTCTTTGTAATTGGGGCGGGGAGACATCATGTACTATATGAAAGGACATTGTTATATGAGTAGGTCAGCAGAGCTAAAACCAATCAAGGAGCCCAAAGGATGCGTACCTCACCAAGGGACACTCCCCACAACAGACATTACTATCAACACCCGCAGAACCACTCTCAACATTTGCGGAGCAAAAAAAACAACTACAGAGCCCAAAGGATGCACTGAAGAGATTGAATAAATTTCTTTGTAAGTGGGGGGAGATGTCATTTCCTACAGGAAAATACATTGTTATATAAGTAGGTCAGTGGTCTAGCTGGTCCAGACAGGAGTGAGATGCCAGGAACTACATCGAGGGAAGCAGAGAGAAGAGGACGTGTGGAGAGTAGCTCCACATCAGTATGTCATATATAAAAGCTGAGGCATGAATAAAGATGAGTTAACAGCCTTATGCCAGGTGCTGTCTTTTATGCAGTGTTATGCTTGCCAGTACTGTGAAGAAAACCAATCCAGAACAGGACACCCCTGTCCCTAGGTAGAACACTGCTTGCTTGGCATTCTAGCACATTTAAAATGATAGATCATGCCTTTTCATAGACCCTCTTGAAAAAACGATACTAAGCATTTACCATAACACATCCATTGTTTATACTTCTATCCCAAAAATCAAATGTTAGGTAAACACACCTTCTGAAACAAAATACTGCGACTATGAAAGCATCAAATAAAAAAGGATGGAAAGTTGTTTTGATTATTTAAACGTGCCAGCTAAAGTTATATACAACAGATGTATGCAGACGCCTGGCATCAATATTCGATCATTCAGTGACTGCATTGTGGGGCATCTAATTTTATTGGGCTTATGTTAAAATAGATTGTAGGAAAGTTAATATTAAAAATGATGCATTCTTTTTTCTAATGTTGCTAAATGCTGAGCACAAGCTATTTGAGGAGCATGGTGCTGCTCTTACATTTCGATGATGTATTAAATGGTACATTTTGTTCAGAAACAAAGATGCTTAGAGACCTCCTGTTGCTGTGTAAGCTCTGCTGCTGCTTAAATATGCAATACAAAGAGAAATGGAGGCTTGCCAGCCATAAACTCCACAGTGGAATCTTCTCTTTCTCACATCCCGAATACCATTAAATGGGGGGGATTGAAAAATATTCCTAGAAACTGCATTTTTGCAAGGTTATGAAAATAATTCAGTTATTACTCAAAGGAACATGTTTGCTGGCAGCTCGCTGAGGTCACATTTTGGCTCCTTCCCTACCTTTCAGAATTTTATTTTCTATGGAATGTCGTAGAAAGGGGGGTGCAGTGGGTACATGCCGCCACGGGTGTCATCACTGAGTGGGGCAACAAAATGGCAAAATTATGTGTTTTAAACCCACATTTTTGCCATTTTGTCAAGCCGAGTTTGACGGGAAATCACTGAGGGGGTTGACAAAATGGCAAAAAAGTGCGTTTTAAACACATATTTTGCCATTTTGTCACGGCTGGGGTGACAAGAAATTTTCCGCACCGGGTACCACCTGAACTTGCTACGCCACTGCTCACTACTCGTTGTAGATTTCACTCTGACAGGGGCGTGGCTATCAATGGAGCAGCAAGTGCAGAAGTATAGGGGCCACCAAGGTCCCTGATGATAAATGTATTTTACTATATAACCAGTGGTCAGGGGCCTATTTCCTTTGTCACGCTCAAGCCCAGAGCACATTTCCTACACTACTGCACTTTTCTGCAACTGTGCAACTTGTGGGGAATGTATTGTCCGGGATTAGAGGAATATATAGATGGTACATCAATTTATGAAACATTATTAAATGATTTTTAAACCGACTTTTGAAATGCTATATTCAATAATATAATAAAGAGGCTCAGATTTACTCTCACTATTTGTGCCTTTTCTAGGTTACACAAGTACAGTGCGGTGGAAAAGTCAGGATTTGTATTGTAAAGTTGGCCTAAGTAGCTTAAACTAACGCTATGCACTACTTGTAATAAATGAGGCCCAAAATGTTACTGATTAATTTGAAAAGCATAATCAGTCAATATCTCGACATCCATACCGGACATATCAAAGCTAACAATAATTTAGGAAACCATGGAATATCAGAGATTAGCAATGGCTTTGCCATAATAACAACTATTGAGGGGGCCTTAATAGATAGGTAATAATGGCTAAACGGTGGTAATAATTTAATCGAGGTGTCATTTGCCACTATCAAACATTGCAACTTTGCTTCGTTTTTAGCTCATTTCTGTTTGTGGCACCAGGAAGAATAAAACAATGCTTAAACTTTGTCTACATGAACAAAATATTAACTATCATGAGTAATATAATTGCGCTTGTTAAGTTTAATGAGCAATTGCTAATTAACATTGAAAGATTATTTAGTACATGCTTAAAAGTCTATGGGGCATATCAACAAGGGCTTTATCTCTGCTTTTTTGGCTTTAAAAGCCAAAAAAGCAGAGATAAAACTAGCGCCCTATCAACAACAGGGTGCTAACATGCAAATTTGCATGTTAGCACCCATTTACTCTACGCTTCCCCTTGTATCTCTAATGAGATGCAAAGGGGGCGTTCCAGAGTAAAATAATAGGAGAAATGTCGCTAAGCGACATTTCTCCTATTATCAAGAATATCGCTAACCCTGTTAGAGACAAAAAAAAGCAGCGCTAACCGCGGTTAACGCTGCTTTTTTACGTCTGGTATTTTTCTGACTTAGCCATGATATCCTATGGAAGGAGGATATCATGGCTAAGTTTTTCTGTCCCTATCAACAAGCTAACGTGAGATTATCGCTGGGTTTCCAGCGATAATCTCACGTTAGGCAGTTAGCGTGAGGATTTTTATCGCTGAGGAGATAAGCGTTGCTAATAGCACGCTATCTCAGCGATAAAAATCCACGCTAGCCGGCGATAATTATCTGAGCGCTAAGTGCGCTTAGCGATAATTATCGCCGGTTGTTGTTGATATGCCCCTATGTGCCATATTTGCACACCATTGCTCATGACAGAGCCTCTAGCATACTGCTGGGTGAGATTCTGGGGCCATTTCATGAAGGTGTGTGATGGCGCATAGCGCAGCAGTGTGCGTATTTTTATGCAAATGTAGCTTGTAAAGTGCATACATTTAACTCGACATATTGCTGAGTGCATGCGTTGCTGACAGCACATCTCAGAAACAGTGAGCAGAGATTGCCTCTCTTCTCCTTTCTCTACCTTCTTGATTGATACAGTCCCGGAGATGAAAAGGTTAGCGTGTAAAAAAGTAATACAAAATAATAATAATAGTTAATAAATAAAAAGGGCAGATTCAAAAGCCCCTTGCGCCCCCTTTGCGTCACTTTTAACATGGGAAAAGTGATGCAAAATTGGCGCAAGGGGCTTGTAAATCTGCCCCAAAGTGCTTAGGCCCTAAAGTTTTTCTTAGCAACCTAATGTCAGCACATCTAATACCAGCCCTGCCTGGTCTTGACACCACCTTTCTGCTAATTTCCTCTACTACAGTAAATTTCTTGTCTCTTTACCTCACTCTTACAGGTTAATTTTCATCTTTGCTTTCTAGCTTTGTTGCAATTCCCCTTTTTTTCTCTTATTCTGTCTTTCCTACTTGGCTGCCATGATCTTTCTTGCTCTGGGTCAAAGTGTGATGATGAAAAATTAGGTACCAGTACCTAGAAGTGAGTGCAGGTTCCAACTCTCGGTAACCAAATGCACAAATTAAGCACTGCTTGATAGAAACCCATAGCTGACAATCTTCAATACAACCGCTGTTCAGCCAAGAGATCAGGAGAGAAAAGTTTGAATGTCGCACTTTTCAGAAGATTCTATAAATGTGTGCATAATCATACTGTGTCATTAAGGATCTGGAGGGTAATGACGTCATTTGGAGGTCATCAGGGGTCACAGCTGTGACATCTAGCTTGCTCCCTACTACTTCTGGCACTTACAGAGGAGGCATGCCCACTGTGAGACCAGGGGTCACAAAGGAAATGACAGGAGTGGGAAGGAGCAAGCCAGAGGTCACAGCTGCGACCCCTGAGTTCCTCCAAATTACATCCATGCTGGAGGATGTGGCTGGGCTCCTGCGGTGCCTTTAACTCTTATTCTTTTTGTATTTTCATTGATTGGTCAGTGGTTTCTAGAATGCATGTAGAATAGTTTCAATTTCTCTAGAAATACAGAATATTAATATCATAGATAATATTTAATTGAGAAAAAGCCATAAAATGACTTTTTTCATCACAGCTTTATGTACCAGACTCGCTATTAAGTAGAGAGAAGTATGTGACCTGTTTGGGTATGCCAACCAAGATGTGCCTGCATCTGCCATCAGATGGCCAAATTTTGGCCAACAGAAACGAGTTTTCTGTAATGATATTTGCAGGTGACGTGGTACTTCCAGATGGTGCTTCCAGACGTCTGTCCGACTGAGGAGGAACCTGAGAGACTGACAATTTATAATAAAAAATATATTATTTATCCGTTTCTCAAAAATTAACAAAATGCTATTCTCTAAAAGCACTTATACAAAGAAGAGAAAATCATTTAAAAATGTGCATCCTTTTGGGAGCAATTACCGCTACTTAGGAATATTCTTTAGCCAATCATTATGTTGCAAAGATCATGGGAGTAAATACATTTTTAGGAGCGCATTGTCAATAGGGAATGTTTCTTTAGAATCTAAATACTAATGGTCCAGTAGTAGTAGTAAATGAACTTTCTTTGGTATCCAAGTACCATCAAAGTGCACATGTGCATAAACATTACAAGAGACATTTCATAAAACCAATATAAAAGATGCAGGGCACAAGTCCTAAAAAAAGAAGTGGGGGGACGCTCCAAGTTAGGTGGTGTCACCGGAAGTGACCGCACAGCCGGAATTGACGTCACGAGATGGAGTCCCCACTAATTAACATAGGTTAGAAGGCGATGGGGGCAGGTTCAAAGGGAAAAGGAGAATGTTTACGTTGGAATTAGTCACCGTATTGACACTCAAAGGAACGGGGAAATTAATGATGCGCTTGTTCGGTGCGTATTTATTGCCCACAGTAAATTTGCCGGTCT
Source organism: Triturus cristatus (assembly GCF_964204655.1). Lineage (NCBI taxonomy): Eukaryota > Metazoa > Chordata > Amphibia > Caudata > Salamandridae > Triturus > Triturus cristatus. The sequence goes on along the minus strand of NC_140594.1, from coordinate 976,024,400 downwards.
CCGTCTGAAATGCATAAACACATACTGACCTTTTCTAATATACGGCCACGAGCGCCCGTCTGTCATACTGAACGGCTCCATCAACGTGAAACAACTTAAAGAGCTCTGTTCGCCCTCTCTCGACAATAGAAGGTTAGGTTTGGTGAGTGCTGAGCGCGCGCGCAGGCTCGGGTACCGGCTCCATCTTTTGGGCAGGGTGGACGGCGTCCACCCGGTAAAAACCCGGTAAAATAAGTGGGGGGACGCCGTCCACCCGCGTGGTACCCCGACTCGAGCCCTGAAAAGATGTTACAGCACAGTTCAATACAAGAGAGGCGGCACCATTCAGAATTTCATTTTCTTTGGACGGTATTTATATGCCAGATGGAAGCAAAAATCAGACAAAACTATGTGCAAATTAAGCAGTGGATACTTACATAGGTACATAAAAAGATCTTAAAAAACTATCTTCAGCAATATATATATATATAAAATCAATGTTAAAAAGCAAAAGAAACATTAACAGAAAGACCTAATCAATTGTGGGCACAGGCAATAATCTACCACATTTGTACCACACTGCCTGTAAAAATGTATTCGTAGCAATGGCTATTACCTGAGTTGTGTTGCTCCTTAGTATTCTAGTATTCTTCAGAATTTTGCATACGGGAATAATCCATTTCCGGCGCGGGCTGCGATAGCTTGGGCAGAAGAATAATATGTGAGCCTCATCTTCATCTGCCAAGCCACATGCCGGACAAGTACTAGCACGAGGGACTTGCGCCATTGGCTCGTTACAGATCTTAAAGGCAAGGTGCCAAGATGAAAATGGATGTAAAAGACTCTTGGTTCGAGGGGAGGAAATAAAATGTAAAAAATCCTCATATCGAGGGAACAGTATATTATCTAAAAATCGGTTCGTTAGTTTGACAATTGAATGGTTATTTAAATGAATATGGTCCAGTATATAAACAAAGTTTTGAAGCAAATGTATACTTGCTTTAAGGTTGGCAATGTCTTGTGTCCATCAGAAGGTGGTAAGCGTGGCTGAAAGAAAGATTTGGGAACAGTCCTGCCATTCTACCACTAGAGGCAATACGTCATGAGCTAGGCATGATCGGCGTTCTAGCAAAGGGTCATGCTCAGCTTATGCCATCTGGGTTTCATTAGCCTAATATACATGCAAAAACATTGACGGGCATATTTAACATGGGTTTCCCTTGCCCTTCCGCCACAAAAGGGGTTACAAGCGTGACATCGAACCATGAATTACATTTATCAAGCAACACAAAGGCACCTTGCATGGCCCTGGGTGGCTTGGTAAATGTCGAGTAATGCAAGGCAGTGCAAGTTGCTGCCTCGGGTTACTCTGCCTCAGCAAGGCTTCCATGGGTGGAGCGTGGGTGTTTCCATGCATCCACCAATGAATTATAGTGCATTTTCAGATTTACCATCAGTGGTAGTCCTGGGAATGTGTGAAAATGCTATAGCTCTCAAGCGGAGGCGTAACAAGGAGAAATATACTTATTTCTCCTTGTTGTTTCCTCTTTCCATACATTTTGCATTCAGAGGAAAAAGCCTTCGAGGATTGTTTTTGTGCAGGAAGGTGTTCTTTTCTGCGCAAAAATAATCTAGCCACAATGCAGGCACCCTTGAGCCATAGCACAAAGGTGCCTGATTTGGCGCTAGGCAGCAGTTTGTGCGCCAGCAGAGGCAGAGAGCAGGAACATGCTGTATATTGTTAAATATAAGGAATTCCTGCCCTCTCCCTTTCACGAAGCGCAGCAAGGTGGCTTGCTGCATGCGCGAACATCTGATAAATATGCCCAGATTGTACTCAATATAACATACTGACAGAGTATATACGGTTTTGTTTTAAATTGAAGAAAGCAGTTGTAATAAATTGCAAGATAAGAGATAACTAAACGCAGCCCTAAAATGAGCACCTAAATTATCAAGCTATGAAAAAGTTACTAAACATTGAAAAAATATAAATTGATGATTTCTAGAGTTGAATTTTACAGGGGGATCGCCTCCAGTCATTTTGCTTTTTGGCCTCCTGTGTTTGACCTTGTTTTTGTTGGTTTTAGGACTCTGGGCACTTTACCACTGCCACTGTTAGTCAGTGCTAAAGTGCACATGCTGTCTGTGTAAATTGTGTTTATGGATTGGTGTTTCCATAATTGGCTTATTTGATTTGCTACTAAGTCCCTAGTACAGTGCATTGTGTGTGCCCTGGGCCTGTATATCAAATGCTACTAGTGGGCCTGCAAACACAAGAAGGCCTGGCCTGGCAGTCCGGGCTGGACTGTTCCCTTTGAGCACAGGCTCAAGACTGATTTACATATGTCTGGATTCAAACTGGAATGGCATGGGAGCAAAACAAGTGATGGACTTTTGCCCAGATCTCTGTACTGGGGTGAATGTATGACATTGTTCTGCATTCTGTCCATCAATGTTTACCTTAGTGGGCTTGCAGCACCAGTTGTGCCACCCACACAAGTAGCTTTTCAATGGTTTATCAGACCTGCCCCTGCAGTGTCTGCGCACAGTTTTTAACTGCCATGTCAACATAGCATGCGCACCCACTTGCCAGGCCCTTTTCTTCGCTTTTCTGACATCTAAGTCACCCCTAAGGTAGGGCCAAGGTAGCCCCATGGGCAGGGTGAAGTGTATTTAAACGGTAGGACATATAGGGGTGTATTTCTGCATTTCCTAATAGTGAAATGCTGAGTATATTTTCATTTTTTCACTATAGAAAGACTATCTGTCTCATAGGGTAACATTGGAGTTTATTTGTAACATCTTACACGTATAACTCTCCATTGGGACAAGATCGAGAAATGGAGTTTAGGCTCTTTAAACTCAGAATTCACTAACACATCTTTTAGTAAAGATGTTTTTTAAATTACGCGTTTGAAAATGCCACTTTTATAAAGTGGGTATTTTCTTGTTTAGCCATCCCATGAGCCTCTGCTGGGTTGTGTATTGGCTGTGTGGTTTTACAGTGACAGGAGCTGGGAATGTGCATTCAATGTAGACAACCCCTGGAGGGGTTGAGGTGTATCCTGCCTTTCCTGTAAGACTCGGAGCTGAGCTGAATAGGCCTGGGCTCCATTTTTGGTATGGGGGGAGTTTCCCTTACACGTGAATAGGTCCTGTCTCCTGTGCACAATGCTGTCTCAACCACCTGCCAAGAAGCTGGACCAAAGAGGACAGAACTGGTTTGGACTGAGCTGAGAGACTTTCTGCCAAAAAGGAACAAAGGGAAATGTGGTATCAATATTGGGGCCCAGACCCCGGAACTTTAGAATACTACTGGACTCAAGAGGAATCTCTGCCATGGAGAAGAGCTGGAGAAACTGAAGGAGTACTGCCCCATTGCTGTGCGGATGCTTTACTGGGTTGGCCTGCAGTGGCTGCTTCTTCCAAAGAGAGGACAAAGAATGAACTGTGCTGTGTATCCAGCTTGAAGAAGGTCTCCAAGGGCTTGGTGTAGAGCTTGACTCCTGTTCTGAAGACTCAGGGACACAAAGACATTGTTTCCTCTGTCCTCCTGAACCTGGAACTGGTGTTTCAGTTGCCAAAGAGGGAAAAAGTAACACCAACGCCTGCAAGCGACGCCACGACCAGCCACAAAGTTATGGACACCGCTCGTGAAGTGCACAACTCAGTGCCCCAACTTGTACCACAGCCCGATTCCTTCCGATGCCGCACTGTATCAACGCGGACGCTGTCACCGAGGCTTATGCCTGCACTAGAGTCAAAGGCACCACTTGTCACGCTCATGATGCACCGCCACGACTAGAACCGCAGCCCCAAACTCACCAACGCTGGTGTCTCATCATCACAGAGCCGATACCTGACATGAGTGACCTCCCAAATTCATCGACCCGTCCCGTCGTAAGGAACCAACGCCTCACCGCTAATGAGACATCACTTCCCACTCATCTGTAAGGCACTGACGCCTCACCTCCTCTGTGGTCGTAAGGAACCGATGTATCACCTCCCCTGTGGTCGTAAGGAACCAATGCCTCACCTCCCATGTGGTTGTAAGGAACTGACGCCGCCTGGCGCCAACGCCGCATCACCTCCCCAACGCCGTGCATCATCTTTCTTTTCATTGTTTGCCAAGGTACTGTTCTTGGGGGTCCGTGCGACTCTGTGCCCCGCCTGCACACCACATGGTCAGTGCCGTACCTTGGAATTTTCCTCTGTCACAATGTCATAATAGCCCCATGAGGAGCTATGTGCTGATACAAGATTTATTTTTGTGAATAACTTATTTTTGATGATATCGTGACAAATGTATGGTGAATTATTGGCATTTTGGTCTTGTTTGTTTAGATAAAGATTTCCTATTTCTCTAAATTGGTGTGGTGTCCATTTGTAGTGTTTTCATGTGTTACTGTATGTGTGCACACATGCTTTACACATTGCCTCTGAGATAAGCCTGAATGCTCATGTCAAGCCATCAAAGGGGTTGTCTAAGGGCGTAACTCCCTTACCTTGACTAGAAGCAAGGTTCCCTACTTGGACAAAGGTGCAAACCATTGCCAACTAGAGACCCCCATTTCTAACAATGATACTGAATTGCGGCCACAGACAAAATGTGTGAAATCAAATTTGGTCTTTTAGCCTCTGTAGATTCAAGAGTCAGACATTTAATTTTGAATTAAAACAAGAAAGTTCCACTGGGTGGGCTTACAAAACCCATATCCTTAGATCACTATTGCCCACTCTGCAAACTTGATTTTAATGGGTTGAAATACATAATATTTGTGTGTCCAAGAAAAATTGCTTGAAAACAATTGTTAAGACTAATATTTTTGAATGAAGGTATATATAATGCATATAGGGCACCACTAGTTCTGAAAAATCCTGTTAATGTAAATGAATGCTATTGATTATGCCATTTTTTTAATGAAAGTAAATGTTACCATTTTCTGGACATACAAAATTTAAGATATGTGCTACTTTTGGAAAATTTGACTTTTTTGTGCTAAAAATACATAAAGAAAGAAATTTAATTTGAATAGAGAAATTAAATAAATGCATAGCAAAGAAAGATACAGCCACTGCTGGACATCTCATAAAATAAAACCTATCATTGCAAACCCAAACTGCTTGGGCACCCTACCTTCTGCAGGAAAAAATATTGCAGACCACTGGAATGCACCACATAGCTAAACAAATGTAACAATTTTATAAAAGCTGACAACTTTTGTAGTGTTTTCATGTGTTACTGTATGTGTGCACAAATGCTTTACACATTGCCTCTGCGATAAGCCTGAATGCTCATGTCAAGCCATCAAAGGGGTTGTCTAAGGGTGTAACTCCCTTACCTTGACTAGAAGCAAGGTTCCCTACTTGGACAAAGGTGCAAACCATTGCCAACTAGAGACCCCCATTTCTAACAATGATACTGAATTGCGGCCACAGACAAAATGTGTGAAATCAAATTTGGTCTTTTAGCCTCTGTAGATTCAAGAGTCAGACATTTAATTTTGAATTAAAACAAGAAAGTTCCACTGGGTGGGCTTACAAAACCCATATCCTTAGATCACTATTGCCCACTCTGCAAACTTGATTTTAATGGGTTGAAATACATAATATTTGTGTGTCCAAGAAAAATTGCTTGAAAACAATTGTTAAGACTAATATTTTTGAATGAAGGTATATATAATGCATATAGGGCACCACTAGTTCTGAAAAATCCCGTTAATGTAAATGAATGCTATTGATTATGCCATTTTTTTAATGAAAGTAAATGTTACCATTTTCTGGACATACAAAATTTAATATATGTGCTACTTTTGGAAAATTGGACTTTTTTGTGCTAAAAATACATAAAGAAAGAAATTTAATTTGAATAGAGAAATTAACTAAATGCATAGCAAAGAAAGATACAGCCACTGCTGGACATCTCATAAAATAAAACCTATCATTGCAAACCCAAACTGCTTGGGCACCCTACCTTCTGCAGGAAAAAATATTGCAGACCACTGGAATGCACCACATAGCTAAACAAATGTAACAATTTTATAAAAGCTGACAACTCAATAAAATGGTGAATTAAAAGAGGGATTGCAAAAGTTATGCTACATACCTTTTTGACTAGGCCCGGGCAGAAAATTTCATTTTGCTCATGGAATTAGTGGTATTTGACAGAGTTCTGGCCAAATTCCACCAATTGCCATAGAGAGTTTTTTTTCTCCTGCGAGACTCCAGAAATGTGAGCTGGCAAGCATGAGCGAGTGAGATTTGACATCCCTTGTGCAATTTCTGGTCTCTAGGAGGACTTCTGGCAAGATTTACTAACGGTGGCGGTTGTGAGCGTGGTTGCTGTCAGAGGGTTGCTTCTTGAGTAGATTTTCTGCTCGACCTGCAAAAAAAGCAGCTCTAATGGCCATATCATACTCTTGCACATCGTGATGTTTTTTAGCATGGAATGTTGCTTGGGTCTTCAGGTTCTGCATCTTCTTCTTTTAGGGAAGAGAAGGGAAGCTAAGGGAAGGGATTGTATGTGGAGGGAAATGAAGGGAGAGTGTTTAGTACTCATGTAAAATGGATTGCATCCAAACATAAACTTACACCTAGCAGAGTCATCATCAAATAAGGTCTAATCTACATTATACAAAGGAGAAAAATCAATTCTTTTGAAGATTAAGAGTAGGTTGAAAACTCAAGTTCCTAGTTATCTGGATTATACCATGTGTAAGAAAATTGGTTATTAGTTGGGAAGGATGTGAGTTCTTCACACGTTAGAAGTACTAAATCTTGTGGGGTCTAACACCCTAGGTCAATAAAAAAAAGTTCAGTTGCAACCCCAGATACTGTGCCACAGAGCAAAACAGCTCAACTTAACCACTTCCGTGGTCCCGTCGGCCAACGGCCATCGCGAGCACTACCTGGCTAGTGCTGCGCACGTCCGTTGGCCGACGCGCCCCGCCCACTTTTTCAAAGCGTCGCACCGTGGCGGAATTCGCTCCACGGCAGAATTCACGCCGCGGTTAAGGAAAAGTGTGTACAGTATTTATCAGTGCCAAAACAATTAAAAAGCCAAAACACTGCACATAAAAAATCCCACAACTAATTTTTGAAGGAGAAAAATGTAATAGGAAAAATTACACCAAAAAGACTAAAGTCCAGTGAGGGGAATTGAATTTGAGAAATACATTTTTACATTTCCAGGACAAAAACCTCTAATAAAGAGTAAAGTGCCATTGACAAGTCATTTCACGGTTGACCAGGACCTACGCATAATATCAGGCAGACTTCAATGGAGTTAGATCAGATACAACATGTGGGTCGTCACAGCCACAAATTTTCCCTTCTGAATTAAAATCTGCAATAGAACCTGAAATCCTTCAGAGTGGCATGGTTGAAAGCTGTATCTCGAGAAGTCCTCTGGAAGTTATATAGCCATTGTATAAGTTCCCACAGAAGATATTGTTTTTGGCGGGAAAGATTTCGTTTGTGTGCCTGCGGTAGACTCCTTGTCAGTCAGATACTTTTTCTGCTTTCGCCTAGCAAAGATTTCTACTCTCGTACTTGATAATTTTTGGGAGCTCACAATCCTCCACCAGGGCAAGCTTGAAAAAGTCCACTTGAAGTTGGATACCTTTGCTAAATTTCCAGAGGTCTTGCAAGTCCAAATATATTCTAAAGACCCGATGTTTCAGACTTTCTAGAGCAGTTCCTCTTGGTCTCTTCTACAGGTCACAGGAACTCAGGGACAGCAGCTAGGGGTGGAGTCTCACATCAGCAGAGGCCACAAGCAGGGCCCAGCCCAAGTCCATTTGCTACTGGTCAGCTGGATGCTCTTGGAAAAGGGCCCATTGCATCTTGTTGTTTCACTGTATCAACACAGGAGATCAGCCAATTGACCCTAGGAGTCCATTTTCAGTCCTGGGTACAGGGTGGAGCAGTGTCAGCCAGCTAGGTCTCAACAAAGGTTACAGATAGCATGTCCAGACCTCTAAAGTTCTTCTTCAGGTACAGAATGTGTTCTGATGAGCTGGGGTAAGGCAACACCTTTGCAGGATTCACTAGTCAGTAGGAATGAATTATTCATTGACACTTCCTAGCCAATGAGGAAAAGGTTCCCAAGGGCAAACCTTCCTACTTTTTCAGCATTTCCTGTATACCGTTCTGCAAACAATCCCACAATGCATTATTTAGGGAAAAACCCGACATATGCTTGGAGGGAATTGGTATTCCAGCCAGGGGTATTCCTGTAGAAATTAGCAGCTACCTCCTCCAGAACCACACAATATTTGTTCTCAAATTAGCTTCCCCATTTACTGGGATGGTGACAAGCTGACTACACTATGCCCTGGCAAAAATGTTCTCCCTTCCTGAGGTGTCCCTTTACATTTAATTATAAATAGGACTGTTGGGTAGGCCTTATCTTACTCAATTTCAAGTTAATGAAGTTCTTGAACTGTCCCTGGTTGACTTTTCTGAGCTGGGAGTAGCACGTACCTCACACCCACGTCTTAATGCCAAAAGGTGTAAAACTTTGTTTCTGCTCTGGGAGCAGTTTTCATACTTTAAAAGAGAAAGCACTGACAAGCGGTTGGCTACTGACCACCTGGTGCTAATTAGACTACTGGAACTTCAGGCACACAAAGTCTATATTTTTAAAAGTTACTTTTCCCGTGTATTAAAAAAAATCTAACTTCAAAATTGAATTGGATTTTTACTAAACATTTTTTAAAAATGGTTAAATGAATTCTGTAGTTTATCCTTAACCAAACTTATCAAAAATAATATTTTATTTGAACTTTAGTTGATCTCATAGGATCACCGAATGCCCTTTGAGGCTAGTCATTATAGAAGAATGCCAACATAAAATTCTTGCATGCTCTGTTTTTAAAAACTAGGCACCCTAACTTGTGGGCTAAAGATCTATGTAAGGGTGAGTTATTAAATATTTGAGAGTAGGGTTCCTCCCTGCCAAAAAAGGTTATTTTGACAGGTTTGCCTGAAGGTTTAAACGTCTTACTACACATACAGACCTGAAGACATGTTTTTCTTTATAAGCTCTATGGATGGCAAAATATGTGCTGAAATCCACAGGTGATATGTAACTTTCCATGCCATTGGTGTATTGTCCTGCAGTATCCACTATTGTCTTACTGTAAGGTTGAATATAACAATCAGGAACTAGCTGGCATTAGTATGTTTTGAAGGCCAGAGCAAAATATACTTGGGATTGGAGAGCAGTGTCCCAAAGCGCAGAGTTAAAAAAAAGCAATACCAATAAGAAAAAAATGTGGTGATCACATAAAAGGGGGATTTTTGCATTCAAGGCATCTCATTTCATCTACCACTCACAGTGAGGACTAATCCTTACTTTGGATTTATTTGTGTTAACTTCTTAGCCTTTAGTTAACTTCTTAGCCTGAAAATTGCAAAGACTTACCAACTATCTCATTTAACCTCACAAACCTAATTAGGGGTTTATAGGCAACCCTAGGGAGCGGGTCTCTGGGCTAGCTCTCCCCTTCTGGTTGGTCTGCCAGGCAGGTCTTCGAATCCCTCTAAAGGTTCCTAACCGTTTCTGTGCTCTTCGTTCTTCTCTATTTTGTTTTAATTTTCAGGCTCCCTTTAACTCTTTCTAACTCATTTTTACTTTGCAGGCTTCCTTTAACTCTACTTCTCATTATAACTTGTTTTACTTTGCAGGCTCCTTAACGATTTTATCCGTGGAAGCTCGCTTTTTCCCCTCTAAACCTTAACTCATTTTTCTTCCAGGCTAACCACTTTTTCCCACTTTGTTCATCCCAGCTGTTTTCTTGCCCACCCTCTTGCTTCCACTTCCCACCTCCCACTTACCCCACCCAGCACCCCACCCCCCTACCAGGAAACCTACTTAATGGAGGCTGCAGAGCAACCCCATTGAGCAGGTACCCAGGCCATCTCTTCCCTTTTGCTCACTCTGCCAGACAGGTCCTCGAATCTCCCTGAAGGTTCCTAACCATTTCGGTGCTCTTTGTTCTGCTCTAACTCATTTATTTTGCAGGTCCCCTTTAACTTTTTCTCTCCTTCAAACTTGTTTTTACTTTGCAGGCCCCCTTTAACTCTTTTTCTCCTTCTACCTTATTATACTTTGCAGTGTCCCTTGAACTCTGTCTCTCCTTCTAACTAGTTTTTACTTTGCAGTCCTCCTTTAAGTCTTTTCTCCTTCTAACTAGTTTTACCTTGCAGGCTTCCTTTAACCCTGTCTCTCCTTACAACTAGTTTTTACTTTGCAACTCCCCTTTAAGTCTTTTCTCCTTCAAACTAGTTTTACCTTGCAGGCTCCCTTTAACTATTACTCTCCTTCTAACTTGTTTTTACTTTGCAAGCCCCATTTAAGTCTTTTTCTCCTTCTAACTCATTTTACTTTGCAGCCTCCTTAATATTTTTCCCCTTTGAAACTCACATTTTCCCCTCTAAACTGTAATTCATTTTTCTTCCAGGCTAACCTCTTTTCTCTGCTTTTTTATCCCAGCCGTTTACCCACTCGCCCAAACCCTCCGGCTTCACACCTCTCACTTACCCTGCCCAGTGCACTGCCTCCCTCCCGCAAAACCTACTTGACGGATGCCGCAGTGCAGCTGCGCAGCAGGCATGCTGCAGGCGCACCAAAAGCAAGCCTGTCTGCGCCTGGACAGCGCCAAGTAACCAGACCCCTGACCCCCCCCACCATCCACAGATACATCAGCACCCAACTCTTAGCCCTCAACACCAGACAACGCAACAACAACTGGAACCATGCTTCTCCTTGATCAACAGCAAGACCCGTCTCCTACCACCATTGCCGCTTACATTGCAACACAGAGCCCCTGGCCCTGGAGCCCGCACCCACCACCACAGGACAACTCCCCATGCCTGCTGATCAACACCCGATCACTCCCCAAGCATGCCATTGAGCTCTGGGACACCTTCAACTTCCCCACACTAGATATTGTCTGACTCACCGTAACATGGCTCAACTCTTCATCAGCACCCAACATCACCACCGACCCAATCAAAAGCATAAAAGATCATTCTCTACGGCCCCATCAATAAACACAGAGGTGGAATTCAACTGCTCAGCCACCACCAACAGTACCACCCCATCATAGAACACCTCAACTTTCAAATCAACATCGACAGCAAGACAATAAGCAGAGGCACCCTTGCCTACAGATCCCCAGGACCCCACCCCTTCTTCTGCAAGGCCATCTCTGACTTCATCACCCCGTTAGCCATCAACTGTAAAGACTTCCTCTTCCTCAGGGACTTTAACTTTCACCTGGAAGACCCCAACAACTCCAACACAACCAACCTACTCGAGAGTATGGACAACCTCGGCTTCTCTCACCTAGTCACGGACCCCATGCATATCGCCGGACACACCTATGACCCCATATTCTTATCCAGCAAAAGAATCAGGTTCAGCAAGCCACCAAAATCACCTGGTCCAACCATTCCTTCATCCACTTTGCACATCACTACCATCCCACTGCACCCCCACCCCACCCAGCTTCCCTTACAGAAGCTGGAGTAAAGTAACCTAAATCTTTTGGGTCAACCCCCTCAGTACCACACCACCACCGTCCTCAAGGTAGTAGTTGAAAGCTTCAATACATGGATCAAAAATTGCACTGACATAGTCGTACCCAGCCCACCCAAACCAGCAGATCCTCCAAACAACACAGTTTTTTCACCCCAGACCGCCAAGCGCACTTGCAAGCGACATAAAAAGATCTGGCACACCAGCAAAACGAATGCAGACCAATCCAATTTCGAACTAACTATCAACGGGTACCACCAGCAACTCAAAAGCACCAAGAAAATTGTGCTGGCCACCCACCTCAAAGCCAGCTCCAACCACAGCAAAGAGCAATTCTGTATCATCAAGGAATTCTCCAACCCCACAGCCACGAGAACATCCTCACCTCCCCTCAGGAGCTCTGAGATACCCTTGCAGACTTCTTCTACAGCAAATTCACCAATATCTTCAAAAACGTCATCTCCCAATATCCTGTAACCAAACTCAACAGACTCCTTAACCTCACTGACTCCAACAAAATCTCACTAACCACATGGGAATCGCTCTCAGCGCATAAAACCGCCACAATTATGAGCCCCGTTCACTCGGTAGCACTCAGGGATCCCTGCCTCAACCACTTGCTCAGCCTCGGGAACGACACCTTCAACAAGGAACCTACCACCATCATCAAAGCATCCATCACCTCGGCCTCCTTCCCAGAGGGGTGGATAAATGTGGAAGACAAACCATTCCTAAAAAACACACCTCAGACCCTAAAGATCTCAGAAAATACTGCCCCATCTCCATGCTCCAATTTCCAGCTAAAGTGCTGAAAAAGACAATGAAACTCAACACCCATCTAAAAATCAACAACTTACTGGACCTTTCCTAATCTGGTTTTCGCTCAAGTCATAGCACGGAAATTACCCTGATTGCGGCCACAGAAGACATCAGGACTTTCTAAGACAGGGTAGAAACTTCTACCCTGATGCTTCTCAATCTCTCTGCAGCCTTCAACAACGTATCCCACTACACCCTCCTGCATGTACTCCACCAAATGGGTATCCAAGGAAGGCTGTCAAATGGACCGCGCCCTTCCTCTCCAAACAAATCTTAGATGTCCGTCTCCCACCTTCCACCTCGGACCCAAATAACATAATCTGCGGCACCCCACAAAGATCCTCACTTAGCCCAACCCTATTCAACACTTACATGGCCACCCTGGTCAGATCCTACGGCATGAACATCATCTCCTATGCAGAAGACACTCAGCTCATCCTCTCCCTATCCTCAGACCCCACCAACCCCAAATCTAACTTCCACAGGGGCATAACTAGCCTCGCAAGCTTGATGCAGAACAGATGCCTAAAACTAAACACTAACAAAGCAGAAACACTTATCTTTGGAAGCAGCAACTCCCTATGGGACAACTGTTGGAGGCCAATGGAACTCAGCCCCTCACCCACAAAGCGTGCAAAAAATCTCAGAATCTTACTTGACAGCAGGCTCATGATGAGGAAACAGATAAACGCTGTTTCATCCTCCTGTTTCATACACCTGGGCATGCTCAGCAAAAACTTCAAGTGGCTTCCCATCTCCATCAGACACATCGTCACCCAAGCCCTCAGCACTAGCTGCTTGGAATAACTCACCCACAAACTATATACATCCCTCTGCATAGCCCACACGTGCCACATTCACAGGAGCAGTAGCGGTGTCTGTGCCTTCTCGCACCTGGCAGCCAAATGCTAGAATGGCCTCCACCCCCAAACAGCACCCACACTACAGGAATTCTCAAAATGCCTAAAAACCTGGTTCTTCAACTAAATCAACTCAGCAGCAGTACCCTACTCCCCAGCGCCTGGAAATCCTCACGGGTGATCAGCAGCACTTTACAAATCCCGTTTGATTGATTGTAATGGGGTCATCCTATGGCCCTATATTAGCGTGTTGGTCTGGGCTTTAATGCATAAATGAAATATCCATCAGGAAAAAGGGAATCCCTGTCTTGCACTCTAGCTATTCACATTTGAGGCATGGTATATCATCTGCATTGCCACTGACATTTTATCTCCAAAGTGAACAGACTTTAGAGTGACATGCAAAATATTCCAGTTTATGCAGTCAGAAGCTTTGACAATGTCTATGGTATAAACCACCAGTAGAATAAAATTTGCTTCAGCCAGATCAATGGAACCAAATGATCCATGGGTGAGTGTAGACCTCTTGCAACTCGATGGATTCAAGGCAGTTTTGAGAATCAGATAAACAGGGGCCTACGGCTAAGATTCAGGGGCATCTCTTTCATTAAGATGTAATTAAATTAAATTCGATGGCGGCGGGGGGGATGGCGGCGGGGGCAAGAAGGCGGAAGCAGTGGCGTTCGTGTGAGAAGCCGCGGAGGTGCTCTCGCTGTGCTCACCTCGGAGAAGTAATGTGCTGACTCTCGCGCTGGAGTGTAGTGATGGGAGTAGCGGAGCACTCTATTTCTGATGAATTTTCTGTGAAAGTGTAGCTGCGAAATTGTAGCTGTTGCTATTCTCAGGCTTCCTGCTGCAAATGACTTTGAGTGCTGTGTAAAGTGAGTCCGTGGAGAACGCCACCTTCGAGCTAAGAACACTGTTTCATCGCCTTTACCTGGAATGCGATCGGATCTTTGTTGTTGTTTTCGGCGCTCGCTTCAGCGAGTTTGGTGTTCTCAAGCATTGTGGTGAGTCGACTTTGGGGTCTTGAAGGTGACTTAGATCTCGGCCTTATGGCTCAAGGTGGGACGCGGTTTTTCTTGCTACGCTATCAAAAAAGAAATAGACTCAGCGTAATGGCACTTAAAAATCCTACCCCTGCTATGAGTTCAAAGACCCAGAAACCGAAAACTAGAGCGGCTATTGCGGCAGCGGCGATCCCTGACCAGAATGAGCCCTCTGCTGATTCAGCTCTCGACAGTAGATCTAATATGCGAATTCAATCTCACGCATCTAGTGATCCTAATCTGTCTAAGGATTCTAGGGATTCTGCTATTTAGCAGGTGGCTCAGGTGGATTCTGGGACTTGTAGGACTGGTGCTATCCCGAAAATACCGGGAATGTTTAAAAAGAAAAATACTCAAAACAGCGACAAGACTACTGCTAGGCCAGCCCACGGGACAGTTGGTGATGATTATATAGTAAAGGATATCATTAATGCGAATGAGAATGCAAGCCCGCCTCAGATTGCTGCTACTGCCTCTTCATGTATTAAAGGGCTCGTGAGTAAGGGGAACAGGGGTAGTGGAGTCATTACACAGGAGCTCCAGGTGTCGGCGGGAGATGCAGACTCAGATACAGCTGAGTCTGTAGGGAACTTTTACTCAATGTCGGACCTATCCATTGCCTTGGAATCCGAGAGTCCTGAAGGGGATACAGGAGATGCTGTAAGTGCTAACAGTTTGAGCAGCGCAGGACAGGATCTCAGGAGCTCTCCAGATGATCACGACCAGGAAGTGGAGGGCTCACCGCTCAACCCAGAATCGGAGACAGATATACATGAAATTACGGTATTGACGCTACAAAAACCAGCGTTGGCTCTCTCACTATCAGATCTTCAAGCAATATCGCTGACTCCCAGGCCCCTGTGATCACCCTGGGTACATTATATCAGGTTATGCTTCAACAGCGAGAAGAAACAAGAATCGAGAACTTACGAATACAAGGGGCAGTACGTAAGCTGCAAAACAACCTAAGGCGTGTGGCTAGATCATGTAATGAAATGGCTGCTAGGGTGGCTGAAGCTGAGGGTAGGATCTCTGAAATTGAAGATGTGATGAACACCCAAAAAGCACAACTATCTTCCTTGGAAGGTTTAAAGGAAGAGATTAACTGGAAGCTTGTTGATTTAGAAAATAGATCACACCGTAATAACTTACGTATTTTGGGTATACTGGAGGGGAGTGAAGGGGGGAATGCTAGACAATTCATGAGTGAGCTCTTTGTGGAAGCTTTTCCAGAATTATTGCACTGGAAATGGGATGTGGAACTCCAAAGGGTCCATAGATTTCCATTTAAATTTTTTTTTAGATCTGGCAGTAATGTGAAAACAAGAGCTTTACTGATATGTTTGAACAATTTTCTGGCCAGAGAGGCCCTCTACGATTTGGCCAGACCAGATCGAAAGCGTAGGGGGAAGGGCTTGGAATTTTTTGTCAGGCCTGATTATTGTCATGCTACTGTACAACAACGCTGGCAGTTTCGCCAATTAATACCATCATTTCAGGCTAAAGGTGCCCAAGCCTTCCTCCTTAACCCCTCTAAATTGAAGGTTATTTATAAAGAGAGAACGCATTTTTTAACATCTGAGGGAGCTGCTAAGGAATTACTAGCTGTACTATGAATATTTTTGCAGCACTTTGATTTTGGGATGTCAGCTTGGATTTTTCTTTGTGGTTTATGAGCTTTTTTCTTTTCTTTTCAGCTAACTGACATTTATATACTCGCCTTTCCTTTAACTATGTATGGTATTATATAAGTCGGAGAGCGAGACACGAGGCACCGGTTGCTTCTCACTACATCACATGTCAGGGACTGATCAGTCCCTTGGCCCTTTTCGGGTAGGGGTAAGGGTAGGGAGTGGGGGAGGGGGGGATGAGGGGGGGAGGTGGGTGAGAGGCGAGGAGGTGGCAAGCATGGTTAGAAACAATTGGTTCGGAGATTGGTTTACGCTATCAGATGATTATGAATCTGAATATTTTTTTGGTGATATACATTAAGTCTATTGTTAATACAAAATGGCGCTAAAAAAAAAGACTGTATATTTTTTCTTTTTTTCTTTTCTTAAGGGGGAGCTATGTGTTAAATTAGCATCATATAGGGGCTGTATGCTGTCTGGCTCAATATTAATTAGATGGGGAAATTGAGGATTTGTTCCTGGAATATTTGTGGCTTAAACAATAGGGAAAAAAGGGGGGTTTGCGCACAATTGATACTGAATATGAGGGTGGATTTATTGTGTCTTCAGGAAACGCATTTGGTTTGGAATGACAGACATTTATTTAGCGACCTGGGTTTGCAGCTATTGCAATGTACTCGACAAGGAACTACTACTAAAGGTGTGGCTATCCTCATGAGGAAAGGTTTGGGTATTTTGAAACGTTCTAAAGAAGATAAGTATGGTAGATGGTCTATCATTGAGATCTGCATTGATAGTAAAGCATGGACCATATGCTCAATATATGCCCCAAATACTGACGATCTTGATATATTGAACTTCTTAAGTTTAGAGTTAGTTGATTGGCCGTCTCCTCTAATTATTTGCGGAGATTTAAACATTCATTTGGAAGATGGCCTGGATATACGGGGCACCTCAATATATCCAGGCCTAAAAAAAAAGACATTCAAGGCATTAAGAGCTTTAATATTGGATTTTGGCTTGTGTGATGTGGGGTTTGAAAAAAATCCATTGTTACCGGGGTACACCTTCTTCTCTGCCCCTCATCAGAAGCTCCGCCGATTGGACTATTTTTTTGTTACGTTGGGCCTTAATATCAACACTGGGTTTCAAATTTTCCCTCGAATTATTTCAGACCATAACCCGGTGTTGATAGAGGTTAAAATAATTGCACCAGGTAGATCTTCGGCGAGAACTTGGTCTTTTGAGCGGAAGCTACTGGCGGATCCAGCATACATAGAGCATATGGGGAAGTGGATTAGGGATTTTTTTGAATTTAATAGAGGGAGTGCTTCGATCCAAATAGCTTGGGACGCTTTTAAAGCAGGAGTACGTGGGGAGACATTGTCCTACTCGATTAGGAAGCAAAAAAATAGTCGGAATAAGTTGGATATGTATTATAATGCAATACAGGAATAGGAGGAAAAATTAACAGCCACTATTAGTTTATCACAGGACACCGAGCATATTAAAATCATCTTAGATATACACAAAGCTAGACTTTATGAGGTATTAGCAACTAAAGTGGCAGAGCAGGCGGCAATTTTTAGATCACAGATCTATGAGATGGGGGAAAATTCGGGCAGGATTCTGGCGAAAACAATCAGACAAAAAGCGGCTACTAATGTCGTTACTGCCATAGAGGATGATACCGGTCAGATTTATAGTAATCCTGAGGAAATTCTCGAGGTATTTCAGCAGTTTTATTTACAGCTCTATGAGCAAGATGCTGTACCGTATTCTAATGAGCAATTTTTGAATTTCTCCTCTCTGGATAATGTTGCAAAACTAACCACTGTCCAAAGCCTGGCATTGGATTCTGATATTACATGGGATGAAATTGAGCTGGCCCTACTGTCTCTCGCTGCGGGTAAAGCGATGGGACCTGATGGCATCCCTCTGGAGTTCTTTAGGATGTTCAGGCATTTACTGAAACAAGATATGTTGGTCACCTTTTTAGAAGCACAGAAAGGGATAGTTCCATCCTCCTGGAGACAATTGACAATAATGGCTTTTTTGAAAAAAGACAAACCAGCAACTAATCCGGCCTCTTATAGGCCAATATCGTTAATTAATGCGGATAGTAAAGTATTTTCGAAAATTCTAGCTTCAACAATATCGGGGGTAATTTCTACCATAATCTCCAGGTGGCAACATGGGTTTATACCAGAGCGGGATACCACGGATCACGTCCGCAGGGTTATTGCTCTAATGGATTGGGCTCAAGGTACCAATACACCTATAGCAATCACCCTGTTGGATGCTGAAAAAGCATTCGACAGGGTGGCTTGGCCCTATCTCTGGGATATCCTTTCTTGGAAGGGATTCGGACCTAGGATGATCATGGCTTTGAAAGCCTTGTACAAATCCCCCATGTCCTGTATTAAAATCTGCCTTGTTTTCTATTCATCGGGGAACTAGACAGGGCTGTCCAGCCTCTCCGTTACTTTTTGCCATTTATATTGATCTATTTCTAAAAGAACTGAATCAAACCGAGGATATATCCCCTGTTCTGGTCGCGGGCGTTAACTATAGAGCTCTTGCCTATGCTGACGACATGGTTGTGATTACTACAGATATTGAAAGAGCTATTCCAAAGGTGGAAGAGCTGGCAACTAAGTTCGGCGCTTTTTCCGGGTATAAACTTAATATGTCTAAAACTCAAATCCTTTTGGTGGGCCAGAACTCTCCGGCTCATCTTAATATAGTTCCTGAGGCGACATATCTGGGCATTAAGATTACTACCCCAATCTCTGCTATCCCGGAACTTAATTACAAATCTGTTCTTAAAAAGGCTAACTCTATCCTGGAACGTATTCATCATCTACATTTGTCTCTATATGGGAGAAATAACGTGTTGAAAATGTTAATTCTCCCGAAATTTTTATATTTATTTCGATCTGTGCCTTTAGAATTTCCTCTCACTTTTTTTAAACAACTTGAAAGAACGGCGACCAGATTCCTCTGGGGCTACAAACGTCAGCGCAGAGCATACAAGAAGATGATTCTTCCTAAGGATAGGGGCGGGTGGAGTACACCACATTTCCTCTTCTATTATTTGGCATCTGTATTACAGTTTATTTCTGCCCTGATAAATGGTGCAAAGTTGCAGTTATCAGAATCCCATACCCCGTCAATCTATGAGTTTGCCTTGGGAGTTGAGGCACGCGGACACTTGTTAAAAAACGTAGAACCCAGTTACTATAAAAAAACAAAATTTAAGATTTTGAAAGCGGCGTTTTTTGCTTGGAATTTAATCCGGCGCCATGTAGGGATTCCTAAAATTGTGAGATATACTCCCTTGACGTCCTCACATATTTTTCCCCCTATTTTTAGAGACCATACAATGTTGAGATGGCGGAACAAGGGTATTAACATTTTAGGTGATCTATTGCACAACATTCATATTATAACATTTTCAGCACTTCAACGTCAATTTAATCTTACAAATGTTGATTATTTTAAGTACCTCCAGCTGTATAGTTTTCTAAAGAATTTGACCCCTTTGGTTCGTTCTGGACTTGGGGAGATTCGTCTTATTGAATCTTTATATACTAAAAAAAGGATAGGCATTTATTACAATCTACTATTATCATATTGCCCAGATGATATGCTAGATGTTCAACAGAGATGGGCACAGAAGATGAATTGCGTTGATAATATGATTAAGAGTTCTATTTTGCTTGCTAATTCTGTTTTGTTAACAGGTAGAATGCGTTCACAGCATTATATGGCTATTTTTGATTTATATTACACTCCTGCAAAAATTTCGAAATGGGGGTCATCAGCTGGATCTGTATGTAGTAGATGCGGCCTTTTTTCTGCAGACGCAGTTCATATGTTTTACTGTTTTCCACGCTTAACATCTCTGTTACATGAAATACAATCTTTTCTTACCGTAGTACTTGGAGCTTCAATAACAATATCTGCAGATTTAATTTTGACTGGAGTGTCCTCTGCGGCACCGAATGAGTATAACAGAAAGTTGGTCTTCATCTGCATGGCAATTTATCGGGCCTGTATTACTCAAGAATGGATTAGCCCAGAACCACCTTCTTTTTGCTCCTGGAGGGCACGTTTACTAGCAATGTATAATTTGGAACATGCTGTTTATAGAACAAAGGGGAGCAAAAAAAAATATAAAGGATTGCAAATCTGGGCGCCAGTCCTGCAATGGATTCAGGGGGAAGTTGGCTAACTAGTGGTCCTCTTCTTATCCTGTACTCATTTGAGTATATCTTTGTTTTTTTTTTCTTCTACAAGATTTTTTTGCTCCCGTATGCTCCTGTATGTTCTTATAATGTTTTTTTTGTTTTTCTTTTTTTTTTTTGTTTAAATATGTGGCTCGAGATTGATTGGTAAACAAAAATTCATATGTATATTCAGCTTCATCTATGTTTTTGGTGATTTGTTTATATGTTCTCCGATCCATCAGCTCTTTGTCTGTATTGTAACTGGCTTGCACCAAATCAATAAAATTAAAAAAAAAATGTAAAAAAAAAAAAAAAAGGGAGCATAAAAAAAAAAAAAAAAAAGATGTAGTTAAATGTTCTATCATTGCAAGCGTAACGTAATCACCAGAAGTTTAATTATCTCTGTGGGGAAGCCATTTGAGCAAGCTTCTTTATCATTTGTTAGATTACTAAAGACATCCCCCACATCTTTAAAAAATGGGGAGCTGGAGTGGGTCTTGTTGTTCCTACAAATCAATGTTTTTTTAATTAATTTGCTATTCTCATTTTATCAAGAAGTAGACCTCCTTTACTAAAATTCTTGAAATCTTCAAATAAGATAGCTCTAATTGGATCACTAGTCTTGGTATTGATATTGGTATTAGGGTTCAGCATTGCTTTCGTTTTGTTTTTCCAGTATTTTCTTTAGCTTTCCAAACCAACAGACGGTTGTATGTTGGAACAACGAGTTCCTCAACAATGACTACCCTAACAACGAGATTGCAACCAAAGCATGCATAGTAAAAAAAATACATAGCAACTACTACCCTATCCCCCCAGCCTGCTACCCCTTAAAAACTAACCCCACACCCCCACGCCCCTTATAAACTAACACAACTCCCTGTAGAATAACCCCAACCACTTCACCCCTGAAAACTAATCCCAAACCCCACACCCCCTAAAAATTAACCACGAAACCCTCTTACGTGTTCCTCCGCAATGCTCCTCCGAACTCTGCCCTGCCCAAACACTAGAATGACTCAGCCTTAACCACTCACATGCGTGGTTAAGTCTGAGTCGTTGTTCAAAGTTGTTGTGTCAAAGGTTGTTTCCCGTGTGGCCAGGCCAGGTAACTGCATGGCGAGGAGGGCACGAGCCAGTAATCAACAATTGGTTTTGGGAGATTTATTGTTAAACTTTGTCCAATTTTGATTGCATCCAATGACATACAGTTTAGTGGTACCTTTGATAACTTTGGTTCTAATCAATACTGTGTTGCCAATCTGGGGCCGCTGAACTTTTTCTTCCTCTTGCAACATGATAAAACTGTATTGGCCACTGTACCTGTCTCCAGGCCATTCCCTGTGCCCAGTGGCGTACTGCGCAGCCATAGGTGTAGTGTTCCCAGCTGTGGGTGATTCCGACAGCAGCTACTGTGGCCGAGCTTTATTGGCCTAGCCATTTCTGGTGGGCAGCGCAAGCAGGGGGTAATTCCTAAGTATGTTAATTTTAACCTTGATTTTTAACGGTTGGGGAGTCCACCAAATCAAGCCTAATTCAGGATATTTTGTAGGTTCTCACTCACAACAATAACATCAAAATTAACCCCACACCCCCTAAAAATTGACCCCAAACCCCGCACCCCCTAAAAACTACCCCCACCCCCTGAAAACTAACCCCAAACCCCACATCCCCTTTAAAACTAAACACAAACCCTTCTTACCTGTTTCTCTGCGACGGTCCTCCGAACTCCACCTTGCCTGAACACTAGAACGACATACATGCGTGGTTAAGGCTGAGTCGTTGTTCGGGCAAGTCGTTGTTTGTGTTACGTGACTCCGGAACTTGTTGTTCTGGAGTTGTGGCAAAGGTCATTTTCCCGACAGACAGCTGCATGTTACACTATACATAAAATACTGTAATGTGCTCATCTCCTACTTCCTCCAATTTCTCTCATCCAGACATCTTAAAGGATTTTGGAAGAATCCTAACATGAAAGTTGTCAGCCTATTCTGAGTTTTCGATAGTTGATTCTCTAATTGTTTTTTTCTCCATTCTTTGCATATTACCAATGACAATTGAGTATTTTGTTAGCACAACCATCAGATATATGCTTTAAATGTTTCTGATTATGCATGTATGGACAATCTACATTAGTTACGCATTATTTAACATATACCTTCACTCAATAAATTATAGTATCATTCAATGATACATCCATTTTAAGGGTCCACTTCTCTGCATGCACCTCATGTCATTTTAATCTTTATATGATCAAAGAGATGTATAAAGAAATTACCTACTCATCTGACCGCTTTAGTAAAGAGGCCAGAAAACAAATTGGCAGGGGGAGGAAAGAATGCAGTGACAGAAAAGCTGTACAGTTGGTGTGGAGCACAGAGAAGCAGAGAGAGTGCAAGTGAGACAGAAATTGAAAATAGAATTTGGAGAAATAAAACAATGATTGGGCTTGCACAGAAAGGAAATGAAAAAGAGAAAGGGAAGAAATTAAGTGATATATAGAGACACTCTCTCATGAAATTTTTAGACCAAGCATGTTATCAGATAAATCTCTTTCCACAATTGTGTGAGAAATTGGGTTACTGATTGAAGGGGTGAAACCTTACTCAAGCACCAACCACAATCCTTGTCAGGGTGAAGTCACAAGCAGACTCTAAATTAACCTGTGCTTGAACTTCTGGTAGCTTGGCACAGAGCAGTTATGCTTAAATAAGAGGCAATGCGTAAAGAATTTATGCAGCAGTTTAAACATTAATAAAGTGAAAATGCCAAACAAGACCAATCCCATGCCAATTTAGAAACATAGGGTAAAATGTAATAAATTAGTCAAGACCTTAGTGACAAAAATCCAATCAGTAGATCTGGAGATTAGCAAGTTTTCAGTGAAAATAGTGCCAAAAAGCACAAAGCGCCAACTGTGGTTGTCTGGTTGCTATGGACTTGGACAAGGCAACAAGTTCAGGCTGACCACGACAGAGCACAGGCCTGCTAAAGGGACCCACTTAGGTACACTGAACATAGTACATTAATCCTGGTTGCAAAGAGTTACGGAGTCCCACTTCAAGGATTTTTGCACAGCAGAGGCAATGCAAAACTGTGATTTGAGATGTGTCGTGCCCCACCAGTTCCGGGGAGTTGCGAAGCAGCAATGCAAATTCCTTGCATCAGAAAAGTCCACACAGCAGAGGCAATACGTCAGTTTGACTCAGCATTGCACAACATAGCAGAGGAGATGTGTTGGTTCTGCTGGATCCAGAGATTAACTGGTGGAGCACCATCAGGCCCACTTCCAAGTGTCCAGAACTGTGGTGGCACCACTTGTCAGGATAGGACCCACATATAAGAGAGTCCAGGTGCTGGGTTCAAAGTTTGTATAGCAATCTGCCCCTGATGCTCTAGTCAGGAGGCCAGCCAATTCACCCTTGGAGTCACTCTGGAGTCATGAATTCAACAGATGCGGGCCCAGTCCTTCTCACTCAGGCAAGAATGTAGCAGATCATAACAGCAGGCAGGACAGCAGTCTTTCTTCCTGGCAGGGGCCACAGGAATTGAAGTGTACTAAAGAGTTGGGTCTGAGGTGCAACATCTATACCGGGTGCCCACTTTGAATTGGAGGAAGCTTTCAAAGGTTTCACCCCCCTCTGAGGTGTCAGGCATCCCCTTTCTCTCTGTCCTGGTCCCAGATTGTCTGGTGTCCCAATAGACTAGTGATAAAACCTTAGTGAGAGTGCTCAGGCAGAGCCTTTGTAATTTGTAAGTGGTACATGAAATCTCCTACCTCTTGACCCATCCTGCCAACACCTATCTTACCTTTGTTTCACTGTCTGGGAGCAATACACAAAGACCAACTTCCAGACACACATATTCATGTGGCCCAGGATGAGGCTGAAGGTACCAAATTGTTAGTACAAGAAAATTCCAACTTTCTAAAAGTGGTACTTTCAGAATTATTTTCAGAATTGTGATTAAAAAACAACTTTGCCATTAAAGAGGACTTTAACTCACAATGCTTTAGACACCAAACTCGATCTGTCTACCAGCTCCCAATTGGAAGTTACGGCCTAATAAAGGTAATTAGGTAACTCTAATGTTATCCTATGGGAGAGGTAGCACCCTGGCTGAGGAATCACCAGTACTATGCCCCAATCCTCTTACAGTGGAAAAAGTATAATGGCCCAATTTCTTCAATTGCTGGGAAAGTTCATACTGGTCACTCCTGTTGCCCTCATGTTTCCAGGGCATAGTCCTCATTGATCATCTGCACCTTCTTGAAATCAAGATTTTTCATGTTTTCTATGTCCCTTTAGCAAGTAGCAGGAGTCTACCATCTAAACCCACTAGAATTAAGGTCCAATCCCTGGGTGCCAGGTGGAGTCTTGAATCTTCAAAATGTTTCTTCCTGAGTTCTGGAATGTTCTGAGGGTGCGGTGGTGAGGTGTCAGTCTTAGTCTTAACCTGTTCACTATCCAGTCATTGGAGCATTCCCTCCCCCAATCCTGGCTACTTTTGTGCAGAATTCCCACCTCTTTTTCAAGCACTTCCTTTCTTGGCTTACAGCAAAACTTCTGAGAATTTTATTAAATCAATATCACATTACAGTTTTAGGCAGAGAACATATAAACCATGGCACTGAATGGTAGTGCCAGAGTGTGCAGAGTCATATTAATGGCAAAAATAGTGTCCAACAAAGCAGATCAAATCCTCCTGTGAACTTACAAAAAAAGTATATTTCCTACAAATCTCAGGTGAATTCTCATCCAGCGAGTTTGTTTTTAGTTTGAGACAGACCCAAAAGGCTTTGTGCATTGTATGACTGCAGAAATGGGCTAATCTCAGAATTGTTATTTAACTCTATTCCCCTTGACTTCAAATACTCTGGCCCATGTTTCCTATAAATTGGTGGCTGTGATAGGCACATCTTTAGTGTCCAGGTCTTCTGGAACTTTTCACTGCTTTTATTTTTCTTTGTTCCTGGTTCCACAGCTTATTTACAAACATTTTTTGCCTTGATCCCCCATCAGTGTACCTGGATGTAGACAACTAACCTTGTATCCTAGCTGAAATCTGTGGAAGCAATAAAAGTTTCCAGCATACTCCTCTACCTTTGCAAATGCATTGCACATCATTAAATAGATCCTTGTTTCTTGAGATATTGATTGTCAAAAAAGTAATGTTCAATGTTTTTTCTCACCAGGGTGATTGGCTAGAGGTGAGTGATACTAGTCTAAAGACTAGGGGCTTAATTTACAAAGGTAAATTTACACTTTTGTGTACGTTAACGTGCGAGAAAAACCTCCGTCATGCGGTGGTTAGTGGAGTGTTGTTGGAACTCTGCATTACAAGCGTAATGCAGATTGGGCAAATCTCTACGAGCCTTGCTGGTGGAGTGGGATTTCTTGCCCACCCCTAATCATTATTCTCCATGAGGGAAACCATGGGAAACTGAGACACTGGGTGCAGTTTGCCTGTTTCTGGATGACATCATGAATGCCACCTGTAAAGCAGTTGCTTCAACAAGGAACGATTGTGTTGTGTCTGATTGAAGCAGGACAGGAGTAGAGATAAACATTTGCTTAAGGAACTGGAAAGCTTGTAATGCTTCTTCCAAACATAAAAGCAGTGTGTCATTCTTCAACAGTCTTATGATGGGTGTCACAATATTTGAGAACTCATCTATAAAGTGTTAATAAACATTGGTAAACCTAAGAATCATTGTATGTCCTTAACATGTTTGATGCTTTCTAATGTATGAGTGCGTTAACTGTTTTCTTGTCCATACATATGCCATTTGAAGACATAATAAAGCCTATGAATTCTACTGAAATGGCATGAAAAACATGTTTCTATCTTGGCATACAGGTGATTATCTTTGAACTGTTGTCAACAACACCACATAAGTATGTTGTGTGTGTTCAAACACTGTATACGAGTACACCAGAGCATAGTCTATGTAGATGATGACACAATCTTTAATACATTTTCTAAGGACTTCATTGATAGAAAATTGGAATGCTGATAGGGTTTTGGAGATCCAAAAAGACAGCACAAGTTACTTATAAACGAAGGGCCCGATTCACCGATCTAACTTAAGACAAAATCCTAAACTTACTACCATTTTGGTATTCACAGAAGGCACTTACTCATTTTGGTATTCACAGAAGGCACTTACTCATATTGGTTTTCACAGAAGGCACTTACTCATTGATGAGTAAGTGCCTTCTGTGAATACTAAAATGAGTTAGTGCCTTCTGTGAATACCAAAATGGTAGTACGTTTAGGATTTTTTTAAAGTTAGTTCTGTGAATTAGGCCCATAGTATTTAGATCTAAACGTGGTCCCACCATCCCAGTCTTGGACAGGGTGATAAGCCCTGCATAGTTCCAAATTAGTGTTGATGGTTGCATCATTAACCTGATCGAACTTAACTGATATCAACGTTAATGGTACCGGTTGTTAATTGTTATCTTTATAAGTGCTCAAAGATATCCTATTTGAGAGGAAATAGATAGTTAGGCTGGGTCAGGGATACGCATAACAGGAGCAGGTGAGGCCCAGAAACCGAGCAAAGCAACCTTCTTCCTTTACTAGGATGGAAAGTTTTAGTCCTTCATCAGGAATTTCAGGGTTTTTTCGAGAGACATAGGCTTGAACATTGGAATTATGGGGCAAGGGAGAACCAAATTATGCTGCATGGTTGACAACATTTTACAAGAAAAGGCATATTATGTGGCAGAATGTGGGACATTTTGTGATAGCATTACTTCCTTATTTACTCATTTTTATACAGGTTAGCATTGTCTTTGCAAGGTTTCACCTCCTTAGTACCAATTTTTCACATATGCAACAAAAGAGCACCAGTCAACATATGCAAAGGGCCTTCCACTGCATGGCAGCAAGTTCTAATATGTGTTTAGTAACTTTTGACCGGTTTGATCTAGAGACACAATGTATTGTTAAAATCTGCAGATTATCTGTGATTGATTATGTGCAAAATGCAGCAAGTCCATAATTGTGCAAGCAAGGCCATGGCAGCAAAATCACATATTTCCAGTGGCCTTGGTTATATGGTTCTATTATGGACCTAAGGACCCCAAATATTACTGGAACCCTCCAGTCAGCTTTGAGAAGCTAGATTTAATGATGCATGTGACCGAGTTTTCACTGCACTTTTTGCCCTTTAGTTTTGAATAATTTTGTTTGCCATAGTCTACACAATGAATAATATTGTGTGATGGTAGCCCAATTGTCAAACAAGTAATGTATTTCTTTCCGGAGTATGCATTACTATGGCCAAGATAAATTGAGGTCTCTGAAGTCCCAATTCAGGTGGCCAAAAAGAGATTACATTTAAATGATGGAAGTAAAGTTGGCCTCCTGCCCCCTTTGAACAAATAATAGATATAATTTGGTCATTCAACCAGGGTATACAAGTACATTAATGGCTAGAGAGTGAGAGCGTAATATGAGGTCTTCAATTAGATGAGCATTATCAGATGGTTCCTCCATCTCCAAAGATCTGCAAGGCCTGAACAGAGTTTTCAAATTGTTCATCTTGTGAAAGAGATTTTTTTATGCCACAACATTAGGCATCAAAAGCACATCTTAATCATCAGAGGGGGTTTATTTTCTAAACCCTAGAAAAAAAGACACTCGGTGGTGTCTTCCTCAGATTTGTGTGTTGTGTGCTGCATGAAATCTACTTAGATTATGTCAGGTTTTCTTCCCTACTTTGGCTATCACTGTGCTTTCGACCCAGTGTCCTTGAGCAGCATGCTACACACTTTAGAATCTGCAGACATACATTAGTGAAAGACAACATGAAGCAATCATAGTGCACCACTGAACATCAAAAGTAGCAGTAGGCGACCTTCACTAGTAGTGCAGACTGATGAATTAATTGCTTGTTTCTCTGTACCCTGGCTATGGAGGAACTACTCCACTGTTATATCAATTGCCTGTTTAAAGTTCTCCCTTTCTCTCTGGTTATGCAACTGTAAGCATTTAGTGTTGATAAGGTTGGTGTTGTCTCAGACACAGTCTTCCTGGATTGTCAACACTATCCCAAGGGACTCAAAAAGCCATACCAGGCAAATAGTCACTTGAGCATTAATGAGGGACATTTATTTTCCAATGTTGAAAATAAAACATTCTCTCTAATCCAAATATTAACAAAAGGGTCGTCTATGTAAGACATATATGTATGGATGTTTTGGTTTTTGTATGTTGCGCATCTAGCTGGAAATCCAGAGAGCCCTGAAAAGTGACAAAAGCCCAATAACTTTAAAGTTGTTGAGGAGGGGAAGCATCAGGTGAGTCTTAGTGTGTATGTATTGTTTGTATATGGTATTTCTATAGTGCAAACCTAGCCAAAAGGAAGCAGAGAGCTGTACATGGTCAACGGCAAGTTTAATGTTGGTAAGCACTAGGAGAGGAATCTGAGTTTTGGATGGTTAATGCATTCTGATTTAGTGTTCTTCATCTCTTTACTAAATTCGAGAAGCTTTGTAGTGGTCCTGATGAATATGGGATGTTCTTCCAGCTACGGAAAGGCCTATTTTGTTTTTTTTACATTTCTGAGTCTAGAGTGTGATGTTGTCCTGGCTGTGAGTTTGCAGAGACCACACAGTTATGATGAGCTTATCGGCAAGATAAAGGTAGGTGCGGGTGTGATGACTTTGCAAATGATGAGCTAGTGTTAAAAGTTGCTCAGGCTTACAAAGTGAGCCAAATGGAGTTCCACCAGGATGGGAGTGATGTGATCAGATTTCTTCAGGCACTGGATAAGACATGGTGTGGCATATAGGATTCTACATATGGGTGCCAGTGTGGAGATTGGGAGGACATGTAGTTGGGCAATACCACCATCCAGATGTGTATGAAGTTGGGTGTTTGTGTGTGGCTATGTTAGTGGCTGAGTTGTCTACATCTTCGTAGGATCGGGGGTTAAAGGGTAATTTTATTTGAAGAGGTGACACATTTGCTTTTTCTCAAATTGCTTGAGGCAAAGCTGTGCTGATGACAAACAAATGTTTTTCTAGGTCACTGGTCCATATTTAGAAAAGTTCTGTCTTCTGCTTCATTCCTACTCACATTCTTCAGTTTACAGTCTTGGTATGTATTGGCTTCTGGAGCGGTGCCAACTGCCGGAGGTGGTTAATTTTTTAGCCAGTCTTTATAGAGTGTTGTTTCTAATGGCCTTGTAGGTGATGCTGCTCGTCTTGAAGCTTTTGAAGGTGAGACAGTTTAGGACCTTCATTGTTGGAGTGATGTAATTGAGTTCCTTCAGGCTGTTGATGAAATGTACCATAGTGTGTATGATGCTTTCAAAGGTGCAAGGAAGGTGTCTGGAAGGCCATTGAGCAATTAACTGATTCCATCTAAGTATGATAAGGTCAAGACTTGTACTGATGTTCGGAGGTTGGCTTCTGCATAATGTATTTACCTTTCTTCAGGAAGAAAAACTAGAGTCATGTTGACTTAATCTTCCTGGAAATGTGATAGCTAAATTAAGGGTGAATCTAAAGAATGTTATATTGTTCATCAGCTGTGGGGTGAAGTCATAAAGTTTCATAATGGACAGCCAGGCTTTATTTTGAGGTTTCATGTATTTGTTGTCAAATAGGAGGAATTGGGTTTAAATTGGGTTGTATTGCAGGTAGGTAGTTGACATCCACTTTTCAACGTATTCAAGATAATTTTTGAGTCACTCATTGCCACGGGTTGAGGAGATTTTCAGGTACAGCTGAATGCATTTGGCTTACTGGTGCCTTTCAAATGTTTTTGTCAGTAAGTATGGATATTGATGGTTCCACATAGCAAATTAAGATGATTTTTTAGAGAAGGGAACACTGACATACTCCACAGGAAAAAGCTTTTCTCTGGGACCATGTGATCCCTCAAACACACAAAAGGTCTTGGGATAAATGCTTGCAATTTATCAAACTACTGGCAATTACTCTGAGTTGCAGTCAAACTCATAATTTGTATGCCAACTATGCCACCTCAGTTTGGACCCAACCATATGGAGATCAGTCTTGCCTTTGCTCCAATAGGAAGAGTTTAGCCTGAACAGCCAGGCTAGGTCATACCTGAACTGGAATTCAAGCATTCTTCAAATCCTCTTGTATGTGTTTGATTTGCCACCCTTAGTAGCTAGTGTGTGCCTAGACATGGGTCCAGTGTTCACTGTCCCACTGGAACTAAGATACATGTGACTGAAGACCCACAATCTAGATTAAACTGATCATGTGTTGCTTGTGCTCTCATCAAAGGAGGTGACTTTAAGACAGTCCAGGAAAGGAGGCTTTGAGAGAGCGTATGATGTTGTAGAGTTCAGCACATGTGAGGAGATTTGATATAATCCACATGGGTGTACATTGATTGTGGATAGATGGATGTCTTTGTTATAGTGTCGACCTGGGATCTAATTTTGTTTGACTAATTGGTAGAGAATTAATAGATGATGATGCACTTTTTGACTGATGGAGGTATTCTGGAGTCTTGCAGGGGTTTGATTCATTGTTTAATACCCTTAAATAGTGTTCTATTTCTGTTTGTGGCTTTATTAATATAGGCCTTGTAAAAGGTGCCTTTGTTTGCACTTATGAGAGATCTCAGTGCAGAACGATTAGCTTTGGGGTGGTTGATAGTGTGAGGAGATTGTTTTATCTTCAATTCTTTCCTTGTCCACATGTGGCAAGCTAGGACTTGGATGATTGTTGGGTGCACCATTTTGCTGAGCGTTTGGTTTGGAGGTTCATGTTTTTATTGGAGCATTGCATTATACATGGTTTCTTAGGGTGGTGTTACAGATATCAAGAAGAAGAGTGTTGACATCTGATATGGGCTGATTTGTGCTTAGCTGTTGCTTAGTTTTGCTTGGAGAGTGTCCAAGGAGAGGTATTTGAAGGAACAGAGTGTTAGTTTTTCTAGTTTTGATAAGCCTTTGTGAAGAAGAATGGTGTGAATTATTGACAAAGGGGTAGTGGAGCAGTCCGCCCAGTCTAAGGAAACAGGAGCCTTTCAATGGACTGTGGAAGAGGCTGACAAGATGAAGCTAATGGAGTTGGGATCTTTATATCTTAATCGTTGAGCATAATCCTCAAATAACCACTGCTATTGGTTGTATGGACCTTTGCTAGTCGACAAGGAGAGATGATAAGGAGCTATCAGTCATATCAACTACCATTAACAGTGAAGTCCAACTGGGGCTTCACAGGAATCGACAAAGAGACATGGGTGCCGATTCCGATCCTGGAAAAACCAGGTACGAACCGTCGGTCGGAGCGTTTTCTCCGTCCGACTCGTACCCGGGAAAAAAACCCTACAAACTTGCAAGTAAGATTCGTACGGAAACACCATTTCCGTACGAGTCGGACAAAACACCGACCGACAGTAAAATACATACGAATGTGATCCGGGACACCGCGGACGTGACGTCCGGACGGAGTTAGGCATGTTTTTACGTACCAGCAAGTACGATTCGTACCGACAGCCGTCCGGACGGCAATATTTTTACGGCACCCAAAAAGTGCCGGAAAAGGTATGTACGCCGCGATGCGAGCGGTATAGGGGGCCTGGTACACGCCGCCCCCCCCAGCCCCCGTATGTACGCGCCGTCCCCCCCAGCCCCCCGTGTATGTAAGAGACGTACCCCCACCCGTGTATGTACACCCGTGTATGTACACCCGTGTATGTACGAGACGTACCCCCACCCGTGTATGTACACCCGTGTATGTACACCCGTGTATGTACGAGACATACCCCCACCCGTGTATGTACACCCGTGTATGTATGTACGAGACTTACCCCCACCCGTGTATGTACACCCGTGTATGTACCAGACGTACCCCCACCCGTGTATGTACACCCGTGTATGTGCGAGACGTACCCCCACCCGTGAATGTACACCCGTGAATGTACACCCGTGTATGTACACCAGTGTATGTACACCCATGTATGTACGAGACGTACCCCCACCCGTGTATGTACGCGCTGGGGGTCCGCACCGTACATACACGGGTGGGGGTACGTCTCGTACATACACGGGTGTACATACACGGGTGTACATACACGGGTGGGGGTACGTCTCGTACATACACGGGTGTACATACACGGGTGTACATTCACGGGTGGGGGTACATCTCGTACATACATGGGTGTACATACATGGGTGGGGGTACGTCTCGTACATACACGGGTGTACATACACGGGTGGGGGGACGGTGCATACATACGGGGGCTGGGGGGGGACGGCGCGTATGCGGGCACATGTCTCCATGGTTGCTATATAAGTTCGCTCCGTACGGTGTTTTTTCCATACGGTTGTACAATCGGACGCACGGGACGGATCGTACTTGCGCGCTCGGACTACAGTTTTACGATTCGTACGGAAAATTGTCCGGGGACGTGTCGGACACTTTTCCCGACCCGAGGACGTGTCGGGGAATTTTCCCAATGCGATTCGTATGTATTTTTTCCCATACGAATCGTACTTGCCAGTTTGTACGGTACTTGTACGATTCGTACGGAAAAAAATCCGGATACGATTCGTACGGGGAAAATTTCTCCAGGATCGGAATCGGCACCATAGTGTGAGTGTAAAGGGTTTATTAACAAATTAATTCAAAATAAATCATGAATTCAGTAGGTATTAAAATGTAGCCATCATTATTACCCATTCGAATAATCCATACATTGATATTGCAAGACAAGATAAAATACCATATTACTAAGAATTACAACTATGGTAGAGAAAATACAACAAGCGCATTCCATAAAGGAAAATCCCTCAATCTAAATTAAAGAAGATTGGGTATAAAGGGCTCTTATTTAAGCAAGCAAGGTAAGGTGTCAGTTCAGAAAACCCACATGAAGGTTTCTGATGAGAGAAGAAGAATTCTTAAGCATGAAGCTTTAGCAATCAAGCAGTGGAAATTAACAAAGACTGGAAAGCTATTCTCAGCCCAAAGTCAGCAGGCTTCTCTAAGCTCTTCGCACATAGTTTAAGGTCTCTGGGGAAAAGGACTCTCGGAAAAGAAGTGTCTCTCTAGTCTAAGGTACATATGAAAATATAATTCTACAAAGCATTATTTATAACATTTCTCCCATTTCCCACTCCCATGAATGAATCAGTCTTTAGCAAACTCTGGGAGCAGGTAAACTCCCCAGTTTCTCATTTCTTCACAATGAGTTATGCAATAATGTCCTTGATTTGTTACTTTGAACAGATGTTGTGGTTCAGGCAGAACTACCTATGAGTCGCTTTTCCTGCCATCTCTTCTCCTCCTGGTGCGAACATCAATATAAATTGTCTAATACATAAGAAATGCCTATTCACTAGCTAACAGAAGGCTTCTGAAAAATTAGAGTAACTGCAGTGAAAGAGAAAAACATATTTTGCATAACAACATTTTAAATGAGAAGACAGGTCTCTTTGCCCTAATGTGTAAGGCAAACAATTAAATTGACATCAGCAGTTAGTCTAACTTATCAATGCAATTTGTTAATCTATGTGTGTATTTATAATTCCTAAATATGATTACCTTTTTAATTTCTTTGTGTTTATTATGTGTGTTTCATTCAGCATTGAAATTCTTTCTTTTCAGTTAAATTTATTTAATTTGAAAACTGAAGAAATTCAATGCCCTCTCAGATAGCTAGAAGCCACCACATTTTATCACAAATAAATCTTCAAGATGCACATCTCTTTTGCTTAGTCATCCATCTTTCCTTTTAATTTTTGCATCTCTTTCAGTTCCTAGTAACTCTCTCTTCCATTTCTATCTCTCCTCTCCTTTGCCTTTTTCTTTTTTCCTTTTTCTTCGCTAAATAACATCTGAGTTCCTTATATAAAGCAAATATGCATATTAGGCAAATGCCTATGATCATCAAAATATCCACTACCAAAACATCCAAGCCAGATACTTATAGAAGAACTCCTTTACATAAGGTTCCTAACACACTAATTGCTTCTAAGTTTTCTAGTTCAGGTTTTAAGTCCGAAATGTCCATTGCAAATTCTTCTATCATCTTGCTTTCATTTGGAATGTATGAACAGCAGTTTTTTGCCTTCAACATCTTATAGACTCTGCCTTTCTCTGCCAACAATATATCTAAAGCTAATCAGTCTTTCAAAACCATTGATATAATAACTACTAAATCTGTATTTACTGCAAGCAAAGTAATAAATGTACCAGTGGCTAATTTAGCCACTACTGTAGAAAGCTTTCTGATTTTCTCACCATTGAGGACTAATGCTAGTGGGGTAATAATTGCACCAGAAATATATCCCACTAATTGTGTCCCATCATTTGCACTACATCTATGTCTGTGAAATTGATTCATTGTTAAAGCTTCTATGCTATTCTACTCTACACAAATGATACATTTTAGGAAACAATAAAGCTAAATAACAAATACCTTCCCAATCAGCAGGCAAATGGAAAAATGTATCTTGCCCACATATAAAATATACACCAGGGATAACTGTTTCTTCCCCAGTTCAAATTTAACAGGCCCTCCAAGAATGTCAAATGTATTTTCCCAGATACTTTTCCTCATGTGTCTAGTTCTGATGTTATTTTTTCTTTTAGAAAAACTTAGTCTCCCTTTCTGTCCTCTATCTAATTTCAATCTGGGCTATACCATTTTATCTTGATATTCATCTTCCTCTTCTTTCCACACAGTCTTTAAGACATCTTCCTGCTTTGTTGCCTTATGAACATGTGAGATCTCCTTTCCCTCAAAAGCTTGGATACATTTATTTTCCAATGGACTCATTGAGCTTATCAAATGTTGTTCATATCCCTTAAGAGTGTCTATCTTTGTAAGGGACCTAAAGAAAAACCAAGCTGTTTCCATCTCCTTATCCTGTGGATGAGGATTAATTCTTTTGTGAATAGGAAATCATAGTTGGAAAAGTAATATTCAAAACGATTCTGACTATAGAATAAATAAGCAATATACTACAGGTATCTGTTCATGAAAGTGGAATATGATGTGGGTCACATCCTCAGTAGCTGAACCAGGTACATTTGGACAAACATAACAATCCTTAGCATCTACAGCGTATGTGTACTTCTGAACTAATCTAGAAGAAACATTTAATGTTAAACTCCCCTGTGAAGCATCTCTAAATGTAGCTTTTCATTTTCTCTCATCTATTGTATGTGCAGGTGATGTAGATGGAGGGATGGATCTAAATATCTTTGTCTCTGGGTGATATTAATACCAACTAAGAGGACTATAAATACTGGTGCAATAACTGGTAATCACTATTCTATATCTTACCTTGGTAAGGAAACATGTGTGTTTACAATCAGACCTTCAGTAGAACATAACAGCAGTTAGACATATTATTCTGGGTTTGTTTCTACATGTGCAAAATGAGAAAAATATTGAATGCTTATTTTGCTGTTATTTCATTCAGCTTATATTCAGAAGTCTTTGTGAGGCATCCCTAGCCCTAATCTGTCTTCGTCTAAGAATGTCAACCCTACTCTTCTACTGCTGCCTTGGGCCTATGGAATTCTGCTTACTTCTTTTTGTTTTATTTTCCTAAGCAATAATTCCTATCATAAGTTATCAGTAGTTACACGCTATTCAATTGTTCGGTTCAGACACAGTTCATAGCTCAAAGTATCAGTTATTTTTTAATCGAATTAGGCAGACATCAAATGAGTCAAGCTTATTTATAAATTTGTTTCAAGGTTTTGAATCTTGTGCTGGGATAATCAGGCATATCACAGAGGTTCAAGTGGCTCTGCTCTCCGTTCATTCAGGTCATAGGCTGTTGTATTAGGCAACCTATCTGTATTTTAATTCCATTCAGGTGCAAAATACCTGTCACAAAATGCTCTTGCTCTCTTACATCTCCTAGGAGTTTGTTGACCTTCCATATCACTTATACCACTAGATTAAATTTGTTCAGTGAATGTGTGTGGCATGTGTTCAATGGGCACACTAGATTTTAATTGCTTCCTGTTCTTTTGCCATTCCTCTTTCCATTGAAGTCTCTCACTTCCGACACTTGTTTCTTCATCAGTGTCATGCAACTGTGCTGGTTCTACAGTGTTCCCTCTTCATATTGCCGCATTACTCTGTGATATTTCAGAAATCTGGAGAGGTGAGGAACTCTGATGAATATCACCCCACTCTGGTCCTTCAGGACGTACGGCCACAGGAGGTCGCGGACCTGATTCAAATGTCACAAACTTATCACGTGAGCACCTCACTCTCTGGGTATAAGAGGTGTGAATCCAGTCTGGTATCCAACCACACTCCACTGCAGTGTTACTGATCAGGATCCCCTGATAGAGCCCCTTCCACTTTGGCTCCAAACAGGAATTTCAAATAGGTTTTTTATTAGAATCCATTGGCCGGGCGACGTTAGTAGGATTGCTGGTAACTTGGGATGGCAAATCTTCTCCCTCAATTCATTTGCTGGCATGTCAATCATCAGTTGCACAACTCCTCAGCTAAAACTCTAAATCCTGGATTGAACCAATTCTGTCCAATTGTTTCAGCATGGCATCCCTTCCAATGTGTGCAGGGCCATGAAAATGTATTGTCATGTGGAAATAATGGGCTATCAGGCAATACAGGTTTTCCATCAGCTGGGAGCCAGATCTCATTTGCTGTCCTAACACATCCAGCTTCTGCCCATCCTTGTTACTCTGCCTATGACACTTCTAACTGCAACTTTTGATTTCCTTCCAAGTATCAGCTATTGACAACAGAATCAAAAATGTGGTTTCCTCATCAGATTCATTTGCATATTCTAAGATAAATGCACATGTAACAGTTGCACAATATTATGCAATTGTTTCCGCTCCTGTGTGATATGCTTTGAACAACTCCAATTTCTTGTGGCAATTGTATTACTTTGATCATATATTCTCCATTCTAGATAGCAATCATTGCATATTCTTCTTTCCAGATACGAAACCAGACAAAGGGCCTGACTACGAGTACGGTGGTCCATAGGACCGCCATAGTTGCAGTGGTGATCCGAGCACTGCCACACTGCAGCACCTCCTGCCACATTCTGAGTGTGGCGGTCAGACTGCCACAAGACTGCTGCAACTGCTGGGGATCCATGATCCTGTGGCAGTGGTGCAGTGGTCAGAGGCAGCAAAATGCTGGCAGTGTTGCTGCAGCACAACTGAGCATATTACAAGTTGCCTGACTGTCATCCTGTCCAGGGTGGTGAGCCTGCCATGGAAAGGGTGGCAGTGAGGCAACTCAGTGGGCCCTGTTGCCTCAGAGCATAGGGGTGCATGCAGGGGGGCACATGTTGTGCCCCCCTGTATTTTTGTATCCCTAGTTCTGGCACAGGATGAAATGCACAACATGGTGCATTTCTTCCTGTGCAGGAACGTGCTTCAAAGCCATATTGACTGTCAGTAAATATTGTCACCCTCAATTGATCTGAAAGATTGCTCGAGTAAGAGCAACCATTTCTCCAACTTGAGCAGAGGTAACACTTCAAAGCCAGAGGGATTCTGCCACTTCTTGAATTGTGCAACCAGCTTAAGCTGCACTCAAATTCCCCTCATTTCTCTTTGGCATGAGCCATCCACAAATTGTACATAGTCAGGCTCCTCAAAGGATTCATCCTTAATATCAGGTCTTGGCTTGGTGCATAGGTCTGTGATATCAAGTCATGCACAACCTCTTTCTCATCAATTTCATTCCAGGCAATGGTAATAATGAAGCTGAATTAAGAGTATGACATTCTTTCAAAGTGACATTCTCTGCTGCCATAATCAATTGTTCATATTTTGTGAGACTACTGTTTGTCATAATTTGTGTTTTGGTTCATGTGAGCAAACATTTCATGGAATGAGTGACCATCACTGTAAGAGGATGTCCCATTGTCTATACTCTCTCTTTTCTCAATACTGAAACCAAGTGCTGTAACTGCTCTAGGGCAGCTGGGCAGTCCTGCAGCAAAAGGGGCTAGAGTAGTTGAAAAATATACCACAGGTCTTCGAGAGTCTTCATGCAATTTAGTAAGCACTGAAAGTGTGCAGCCCTCCCACTCACTGCAAAACAAAGTAAACATTTTACTGTAATCAGGTATTCCCAGTGCTGGAGCACAACAGATATTTTCTCTCAGCTCTAGGAATACCTTCAAGTACACGATGTCCATTGGAAGTGGATCTGGCATATCTTTGTGTGTCTCCCTTGGTAAAGGCTTTGTCACTGGGGAAAAGTTGGGTATCACCTGTCTACAGTAGCCCACCATTCCCCAAAACATTCTGATTTCTCTCTGCATTTTAGGTGGATTCATTTGCGACACCTTTTTTGTTCTTTTCTCAATGAGATGTCCTAAATATAGGATCTCTTTTTGAATATATTGCAACTTATTAAGGGATACTTTATATCCCTTCTCAGCCAAATTATTTAGCAAGGCAACCGTATCGTGTTTCCAGGCTTCTTGTGTACTTGATTCCACACATAGGTTGTCAATATACCACACAAGAACTGAACTTCAGGGCATTTCTATAGTCTTGAGATTCTTTTTCAAGATCTGACTAAAGATCTATGATATTTCTGTATAACCTTGTGGGAATCTGCACCATACCAAAACTCTTTTGAAATTTAAAAGGGAACAGAAATTGGCTGTCCTCAGGAAGTGGGATTGGGAAAACGTTTGGCAGAAATCCACTGCAGTTAATCACTCGGCATAACAGGGAATCTGAAACAATATTGTAGCTGGAGTTGGTACCACTAGATAACATGGGATGACTATACTGTTATTTTTTTGTAAGTGCTGCACAATTCTATATTTGCTGTTTGGCTTCTGTAGGCCCATGATCAGTGAACTGCAAAGACATCTGACTATCTCTCTGAAGGTTCCTTGTTGCAGCATTGATTCAATCACCAGAGTGATTCCAGCCACTGTCAGTGCTTGAACAAAATAACAAGTTGTAAATATCGGAAGATGGAAATATTGGGGAAAAAGTATCATGATACCAAAATATCGTGCTGCAGAAATATCGTGGTCAAGAATATAGTTTTTGAGGCAATATTGTTGTTAAGAATATCATTGTTGTTAATATCATTTTCAATAATATAGTTGTAAAAAATATTGTTTTTTTTAAATATTTTAATGTGTTTTAGTTCATATAATAATTTTATGTGTTACTATTGTTTGCATGATTATTTTTGTTAATATAGTTTGTAAACTTAAGTGATTTTTTTTTAAAATTTATTTACTAATAGTAACTTATAGTGTTGGGTCTATAAGGAGACAGAGTGGAAAGTTAATTGAGTAATAAATAATTATGATTTAAAAGAAAAGAAGTATGTGATTGATATGCAATATGTATATTATGTAATACTGATTTTTTTACTTATATTTTGAGAGTGGGTAGACACATTTGTGAGGGTATAGGTTGAGAAGTTAATTAGACAATAGTTAATAAACAATTTATTTTCAATTTATTATTATTCAATTGATTTTTTTAATAAGTAAATTGTGTAATAATCATATATTTTAAGGGTGCAGGTGTATAGGGTGGGAAGGTATTTAAGTAATAATTAATTAGCAATTAATTATTATTTATTGAATTGATTATTACTTATGTACATTAGGCAATATGGATTTCTTTTTGTTCTATTTTAGTTGCAGGTTGCTAGGTTTTTAGGGAATATGGTGGAAACTTAATTAAGGAATATTTAAAAAATGATGATTATTGATGTATACTTAAATATTCAATTGATTAATAATTATGTACAATGTGTAATAATTATATATTTTAGTTACAGTTTACATGTGGGCTGCTGAGTTTGTAGGGTGAGTAGTTAATTAAGTAATAATTAATGAACGGTAAATAATTGTTCATTTATTATGTAATTGATCATCAATTATGTAAATTGTGTTATACTTTAGTTATATTTTAGGTATAGTTTGCTCAGTTTGTAGGTGTATAGGTTGGCAAGGTAGTTAAATAATAATTAAATAACCATTACAATTTGATTGAAAATTGATCATTACATTGTTTAAAAAAAGGTTGATTGGTTAATTGTTTTTTATGTTATTTACATATTTACATATACATTTAAATGTATGTGTGTGTGTGTATATATATATATATATATATATATATATATATATATATATATATATATATATATATATATATAATGTTAAACAATAATGTCTATATTAAGAGTGTATTTTTTCTAATTGAATAGGGTTTTCAAATATGTACTGTGTTTGAAGTGAAGTAGTTTACCTACTGTTGCTTAGTCTGGAGTGGAAAAAGTACATTTAATCCCTCTGACGTCCAACGTTTTCCCCACTGTAGCACAGTTGAAGTGTGAATAGTAAATATTACCCCTTCAAAGTCCAACACTTTCCCTACCATTGCACAGACTGTAGTGGGAATTGTAAAAGTAAGCCCACTGAAGTCCAACACCTTCCCTACAGTTGCACAGATTACAGTGGGAATAGTAAATCTTATCCTGTGAAGTCCACCACCTTCCCTACTGTTGTGCAGGCTGGAGTGGGAATAGTAAATCTTACCATTTCGAAGTCCGAATCTTTCCCTCATGTTGCACAGGCTGGAGAGGGAATAGTAAGTTTAACCCCTCCGGAGCCCAACACTTTCCCTATTGTTGTGCTATTTGGAGAGGAAATAATGTAAATTATCCCATCTAAAGTCCTTTACTGCCTCTACTGTTTCATAAACTGGAGTGGGAATAAGATTAATCCCGGAATCTAATACATTACCTAATTTGGTTAGATATATTTATCATTAATAGTTGTTTATAATTTTAATTTCATAATGCTAGCTTAAATTTTTAATTCTTCTGAGATTTTTATATTATTTTTTGTAAATGTAATTTTTGTTTCTTTCGTTTTTTTAAATGTTATTTGTTTGGTAATGTATTTAATGTTTTGGAATTGTTTTTTATGTGTCATGTAAATATATACAGTAGGTAGTTGTAGTTAGTATCTAGTTTCCATTGGATTTTTTTTGTTTTGCTAATAACTTTGGAGCCGTTTGACAAACCTTCACACATTTTTCAAAACAAGTTTCCTAGTTACTTCAGCTGTTTTCTGGAAACTTTTGGGGTGATCCCTCAAGCGGGGCTAAACAAAGGGGTCCCAAAACACTTTTTCTCAATGTAATTTCCCATAGGGATTTTAGACCCAACTACAGCCCGAACTGCTAAACGAAATTACACCAAGTTTAGAAGAAAGCTAGATCTTGGTCCAGAAAGAGTGATTTTTTTAATTTGGTGTAAATCTGTTTAGTAGTTTTGGAGTTGTTAAAGTAAAAAGATTTATGTATATCTAGAGATTCGGATCCTCTGCAGATTCGGGTGGCTCTGCAGATCCACAATCCAACAGCAAGGCAGTGAGTAGCTGGCTGCAACCTGAACGGAAATTTGCAGCTGCTATTTTGTGCATCAAGACGTGGTTCCCAGGGGGCACAATAAAATGTAAAAGTGATAGAAGGGTCCAGGGTAGGGGTACCCTGACCCCATTAGACTGATGGAGGGGTCTATGAGGGACCCCTTATGGGCAAGAAATTGTCCAACAATGGGTTTTGCGTAGCTTGCGAGGATCTACGGATCCATCTGTATCCTCCACAATCCTCTCAGATTCAAGCGGATTCAGATGGCTCCATAGATCCAGACACCAGTTACAAAAAAATCATACACCCTCTCACAAACCCACACACTCTCTCAAACACCTACTTACACACCCATACAACTGCCAACACACCCACTTAAACTCACATACAGCCTCTCACACACCGAGTCACAGACCAACAATACCACTCACATACCCAATGACAGGCCCACTCAGCTACTCGCACATGCACTCAAACACCTACTCAAACATCCACTCATACACACCCTCACACAACCACTTACACACCTACTCAATCACTCATACACACACTCACAAACCCACACAGCCACTCACATGCCCACTTACAAACCCAACCAACCACTCATACACACATACAGCCACTCACACACCGACTCACAAACACACAAAACCACTCATAACCCTGCTCACATACCCACACAGACACTCACACAATCATTCACCCCATTCATGCACCCACACAGTCATAAACACAGTCACCCACACACCCTCACACAAGCAATGATACACTCATAGAAATTACAATAGCATCTATGTTTGTATTAAATGTGTTGTTATTTTAGTATTGAATAATGAAATATAGCTGGCAGACCACTTATTTGCCTAAGAATTTGTGACAGATCCATGGACCCATAAAATGAATTTACAAAAAGAAAGACTAGGTGCATTGCATTTATAGAAAGACTACATGTTACCTTACCTTTATTTGTATTTTAAAAATATATAATTAGAATGAATGTGTGAATGAAACATAATTATAAACTTGTGAAAATGTGTATTAGTGAACTGAACTTATGGGTCAAATTGCAGTAAAATTTAAATACAGGTTTTAGGGATGTTATAGGTAGGAAATAGCATTAAAAACCATAAAAATTCACTGAAAAAACAGAGCGTACAGGGACGTTATAGTTAGGAAATAGTATTAATAAAACCACAGAAATTCAGTGAAAAACCAAAGGTTACAGGGATGTTATAGTTAGTTGTAGATTTTACACACACAAAACCATAGAAAGGTAGCAGTTGTAGTTATCGCAAATACCTATAACTTGTGCGCCTAGGTAACTAAAACTTGTGCCCTTGCCATGCACTGCTAATTACCTCACAAATCATATCACTCATGACATCTTCAATGACATCTTCGATAATATCACTGCAACAATTGCAGGAAAAATATTGATGAGAAAACTGTGCATGGCAGGGTCACAGGTTATAGTTACATTAGGGCAAGAGTTAAGATAACTATAACTGCTGAATTTCTAGGGTTTTGTGTGTGTAAGATCTGAACCTAATTATAACGTCTCTGTAATCTTTGTTTTTGTCAGTAAACACACACACGCACATATATATATATATTCCTGGATGAATCAGCAAGCTGCTTCCGGTACGTGTGCTAATTTTCCTTTTATTTAGTAGCCAGTTCCAACATACTACATATAATAATATATAATGAAAACTACCACTCTTGAGGGAGCCCAAGACCCTGTCAGAGCGATATTAGCGTGTGGGCACAGGGCTTCCCATTTACTCACAAACTAACAAAAATACACTATAAGCACTGGCACAGAAGCACACACACTCTAAACTTATTGGGACTGAACCATTGAGAGTGACAACCAGCATTGGACTGGGTATTTACTGGAGTCAAATATAGCCTTGAAAAAGTCCTTGTTGAAAAATGACACATACAGAATCATCTATGGAATAAAAAGAAGAACATCAGCTACTTTTGAATTGGACATTCTTATCAAGGATTGCAATAATTTCAGTATGTGTGTGCTTCGGTGCCATTGCTTATTAAGTACTGGTCTGCTCTGCTTTAGCGGTACAGCGGTTGCACCCATGTTGGCTAAGTGCTGCCATCATGCGAGTACCACTGTAAAGAACTTCAGTTCATTTGTGGTTATGACTATTGGTTCTAGAACTTACTGCAGAATATAGTTGGTGGATGTGCATGCAATCAGGCTTAGCCACCTTCAATAGGTGTTTGTCATTAACAGACATACGCTGTACACCAAGATCCATGAAGCACCAGGCACTTTAATTGATTACAGAAGTGTGCAGTAGTTTGCTATCTCCTTCCTGAAGTGTTTCAGCTTCTTGCCTTGATTAAAGGGGAGCAGTCAATTATGAGGCTTTGGAATAACATGTAAATAAAGTCATCATGGGCGTGCCTTTACCTCTGTTAATATAGCACAATAGAAAACCAGTACTGGATTTTGTCAGGCTGCAGTGTGTTATTAAAACACTGTCCATACTTTACACTCTGAAGTCCTGTATTGTAATCTTAAATGTTCCTATAGCACACAATGTTCACTGCCCCTTATTCTGCGGCTTACCACACATGTGTCATTTTCATATGGCAGGATCGTCACGAATCGGCAATTGGGGATATTAATATCCCTTCTTGCTCCCTTGCAGGCCTCCATGTAATATTTACATTAGAATAATCCTCATCTTCACTTTGAGGATGTAGGCGTGTCAGGCCCCCCTCTGGCCCCAAGACTCTATCAGGGTGGTATCAGTGTTGCGGGCACAGGGCATACCGTTTACTCAAAAACTGACAGAAATACACTGTACACCAAGATCCATGGAGCACCAGGAGATTTATTTGGTTACAGAAGTGTTCGGTAGCTCACTCTCTCCTTCCCGACAGATTTCGGCTTCTTGCCTTGATCACAGGTGAGCAGTCAATTAAGAGGCTTTGTAATAACATGTTAATAAAGCCATCGTGGGTGTGACTTTACCTCTGTTAACATATAGCCATGGAAAACCAGTGCGGAATTTTGTTTGGCTCCAGTGTGCTATTAAATTACAGTCTATACTTCACACAATGAAGTCCTGGTAGGCACCAGCCACACCCAGGGGCGTGGTGCCATTAGTGGCATCACGTTCGGGAGCCCGGGTCACTTCCGGTCAGGAAAGTAGGAAGGGGAGTCGCCGGAAACACGGGGGTCCCCTTGGGATGCGTCACTAAGGTGCACAGGCGACCCCTCCCCAAAAAGTTAAAAGTCAGGGGCGAGAGGGGGGAAGACCTCTTTGTCCTTTCATCGCAGGTGCCTAGCGGATCGGAGCTGCATCAAGTTACACACCCAGGTGAGAGGGCCTCACAGGCATAGCAGAAGTGTTTATTTTAGTTCGGCTGTTGAAAGGGCTGGTTATCGCATTTGATTAGATGGGGTACTAATAACGCCAAGGTTCCCGTACTGTCCATCGCTCTATTTAGTTGTAAAATGGTCAGGTGGGAC
This sequence comes from Triturus cristatus, assembly GCF_964204655.1. Taxonomy (NCBI): domain Eukaryota; kingdom Metazoa; phylum Chordata; class Amphibia; order Caudata; family Salamandridae; genus Triturus; species Triturus cristatus. The sequence continues at coordinate 975,979,403 of NC_140594.1, read as the reverse complement.
AATTGCTAAAAGTGGGCTGCATCGGGTTGGAAGATTGCTCCGTAGCATCGGAGGCCAGGGAAGAGTATGAGGGAAAGGAGCATGGCTGAGCGGTCGTAGCAGCATGTTTACGGGCAGTCTCTTCGAAGGCATCGGTTCGAGTCCCACTGCTGGCAATTATTTGAATAGGCGCGTTGGCGGCCGGCGCGCGCTTTGATGTGCACGAGCCCTGTGAATAAGGGCGGGGGCAAGATGAGAAGGCAAACGGGGGAAGCGGAAGATGGGTAGTAACGCGCGGTCAGCGTTGGGAATGGAGCACATTTTTAATACAAGTGTATTCCATTTGAAAATGAGTACAGAGGGGGCCGGGTGCATGGGTTCAGCTTGGCCCGTGAATTCAAACGGGTGTTCGGCGCTCGGGAGGCAAGAGCGTTTTTGGGGAAAAGCATGTGCATCCAACTTGCCAATAAAGAAACAAACTGGGCACAGACGCAACATAGCCCGTATAAAGGAACGTGTGGCTTTTAATGGCAAGCGCGGGCAAAATATGCAAGGCAGGAACGGACTAACAAGGGTATACCATCCAATTAAACAACAATAAACCTGTATTGGTTCTTTGTCTGTGAGTTTCCCGCACAGGTGAGAATACTGGAAAAGGGCAAACGCTGTACATGGCACACGCTGTGTGAACAAAGAAAGGGCATGTGGTGTTGGGGGGGCCTACCCGGTATTGCACGGACGGCGGAGGCTCAGTTGGCAGGCATGGAAATTGGGGCACTTGGCTAGTGAGTAGGCTGAGCGCCCCTACAGGGGGGGATTATAATGCATGGCGCTGCAAGTTGTAAGCATGAAAACTCCCGGGGCACTCGGCTAGTGAGTAGGCTGAGTGTACCTGAGGGGGGTGGTGCAATTGGGGTGCACGGAGTGGCGAAAAGCTTGGGGAGCGTGAGTCGCAAGGCACATCAAGTGGGCAAATGTGAAGTGGTAGTGGCCAATGTTTAACTATATTTTGTTTATCTAGCAGGCAAGATGCCACCAAAGCACGCTTGGGGGACAAGGAAGCCCCAGCTACCATAGAAGAATTCCGGTCGTTGTCATCGTTGTGGGAGGTCTCAAAGAAAGGAGGTATCGATTGGGCGCTTCGGACATTATCGCAGGGTGCTGGAGCGAGCCCACAGTAGGAGGCTCCGTCATCCAAACGCACAAGGCAGATGCCTGAACGTTTCAAAGACGCGCGGCAAGATAAGAGCAAAAGAGTTGCGGAATTGCAGGCGAGCACCTCAGGTGAGGCAGTGGCTGCGGACCAGCCCCTGTTGATCACAGACAATAATCAGGCTTCTGGCACAGCTGCTCAGAAGGGTCAGATGAATGTAGAGTCTCTCCCAGTGGGGGGGCTTCCACATAGCACGGTGCTCCCCGTGATACCGCCACCAGTAGCGGCAAATACTCCACAAACCTTGCCGGCTCCTGCTCCAGTAGTAGTGCATCAAGGCAGTGGGGTGGCTCAAGTGTTGGTACAGTCCAGGGGGTGGCACAGTCTCCCATGATGGTCGCCGTGACTTCACAGGGACCGGCCAATAATACGGGATTCCCAGGGTTAGGGACACTCCCACCAGCACAGCCGGCACCCCCCACGGCGGTGGTCTTGGTGCAGGCCCCTCTGTCACAGAGCCCGGTGCTTATTGGTTCTGCGTCGCCTGCTGTAACCCCATCAGCGGGTATTACATGGCACGTGCTAGTGGAAACCAGAGAAAATATTTTCAGGGGTAATTCATAGATGTATTTGACCTTATCAATGTGGGAGCGGTGCCAGGGAAGATCAGGGCAGGCAAGGAGGGCGAATTTAAACAGTAAAAATTTTGGGTGGAATGGTCAATCAAGAATTGGGTTACTGGTTTTGCTATCTACACTGCAATTATGGTAGAACGGTTCCCAGCTTTGGAGGCCCAGTTCATTAGCTACATGTCAATGATCCACGGGGCAGCTTCTGAATTCCAGGGCACGGCCTGGCGGCAATACTACAACAAATTTAGGCAAATGAAGGCGGTTAGGCCAGAGGTTGCATGGGGTCAGAGAGAGATCAACATAGGACATGCTGAATTCTACTCGGCAGCGCCAGTTACCAGGCCAGCTCACTCCTTTCGAGGGGATAAAGGGACAGGGGACAAGAAACAAGCTTGCTGGCAGTTTAAAAAGAATGAATGCAGTAGGGGTCGGCATGCAAGTTCAGGAATATATGTTCCTTCTGTGGAATACAAGGGCATCCAGAGAACAAGTGTTACAAGAAAGTTGGGAAACCTAAAGAACAACATACCCCTGCCCACGTTCAGAACAGTGGTCACCCTGCTCAGTCATCATAAGAAACCACCAACTCCCATACATCTGCATGTCCTTTCCCACTTACTCAGTAGATACTAGAGGAAGGAAGAGGCTCAGCTTTTATATCAAGGTTATAAGTTTGGTTTCCATATTCCATCTAGCGCTCTGCCTTCTGCAGTTCCACCATGCAATCAGCGCTCAGTTTTGCAAATCCGGAGGTGGCTAGGGAAAAAATTATGAAAGAGGTAGTGCTGGGGATGGTGGCTGGGCCTTTCCAGCAATTAGCATGGCAAGACTTAGTGTGTTCACCACTGGGCCTCGTGCCAAAGAAGGAGGCGGGGAAAATACCGCCTGATTCATAATCTATGAAGTCCACCGGGGTTGTCAGTCAATGACAAGCTCGATCCAGAATTATGCACAGTGCGCTACACCACTTTTGACGCAGCAATTCAGAAACTGCAGAAACTAGGGGAAGGCGCTCTGATGGTAAAATCCGACATTGAAACTGAATTCTGCCTCCTTCCGGGGCACCCAGAAGACACTAGGTTACTAGGATTTATGTTTTTCATGGATCTATGGATACCAATGGGGTGTTCCATTGCCTGTGTGGTTTTTGAAACATTCAGTCGTTTCTTGGAATGGGCAGTTCAACATCTCGTGTCTTCACGAGATGTGGTGCATTATCTGGATGATTTCCTTTTCCTGTGTCCACCTGGCTCTCCAGCTTGCGGAATTTTGTTAGGCTGCAGTGTGCTATTAAGTCACAGTCTATACTTCACACACTGAAATCCTGTATTGTAATCTTAAATGTTTCTATAGTGCAAAATGTTCACTGCCATTTACTTGGCGGCATACCACATGTGTAATTTTCGTATGGCACCAGCATCATAAATCTACAATTGGGGATAATAATCTCCCTTCTTGCTCCCTTGTCTGCTTCCATGTAGTATTTACATTAGGATAATCCTCTTCTTCACTTTGTGAAATGTAGGCAGGTCAGGCCCCCAAATGTAAAACACCATGAAAGCTTCCCTTCTCGAGGGGGCAGAAGACCCTGTAAGGGTGGTATCAGCGTTGCAGGGACGGGGCGCCCGGATTACTCACAAACAAACACAAATATGATGTACACCAAGATCCATAATGCACTAGGCACTTTATTTGGTTACAGAAGTTTGCGGTAGCTCGCTCTCTCATTCCAAACGTGTTTCAGCTTCTTGCCATGATCACAGCTGAGCAGTCAATTACAAGGGTTTGGAATCACATGTAAATAAAGCCACCATGGTCGTGATTTTACCTTTGGTAATGTAGCGCCTGAGAAAACCCAGTGCTAGATTTTGTCAAACTGCATTGTGTTATTAAATTGCAGTCGACACTTCACACACTACAATCCCGTATTTTAATCTTAAACATTCTTATAGCACACAATGTTCACTGCCCCTTACTTGGCGGATTACCACACATTTGTCATTTTCATAAGGCACCATTGCCTCCAATCTGCATTTGGATATACTAATATCCCCTCTTGCTCCCTTACCTGCTTCCACTTAATATTTATATCAGGAGAATCCTCTTCTTCACTTTGTGGATGAGGAGGGTCGTTTCCCAAATGTGAAACACCATGAAAGATTCCCCTCTTGAGGGGGCCCATGTCCCTGTCAGGGAGGTATCAGCATTGCGGGCACAGGCTACCCGTTTACTCACAAACAAACAGATGCTGTACACCAAGATCCATGAAGCACCACATGTTTTATTTGGTTACAGAAGTGTGCGGCAGATCCCTCACATTTCCAGAAGCATTTCTGCTCCTTGACTTGATCACAGGTGAGCAGTCAATTATGAGGCATTGGAATTGGAACTGCGTGTTAGTAAAGCCATCATGGGTGTGACTTTAACTCTGTTAGCGTAGCGCCATAGAAAACCAGTGCTCGATTTTGTCACGCTGCAGTGTGTTACTAAATCACAGTCCACACTTCAGCGCCGTAGTCCTGTATTGTAATATTAACCCCTTCAGCGCTGCGCGGATTCCCCCGCGGTGCTGAAGGGTTCGAGCGCGGGCGGGGCCATGACGGAACGGTTCCGTCATGAGCACAGCTCAACCGATGCTCATGACGGAACCGTTCCGTCATGAGCATGGAAGGGGTTAAACGTTTCTATAACTTCACACTCTGCAGTTCTGGATTGTAATCTTAAATATTACTATAGCACACAATGTTCACTGCCCCTTATATAACAGCTTAGCACATGTCTCATTTTCATAAGGCACCATTGTCACAAATTGACAGTTCATGCCCCAAATGTAAAACACCATGAAAGTTTCCCCTCTTGAGGGGGCTCAAGACCTGTCAGGGCGGTATCAGTGTTGCGGGCATAGGGCGTCCCGTTTACTCACAAAAAAACAGAAATACGCTGTACACCAAGATCCATTGATTACCAGGCGCGTTTTCTGGTTACAGAACTGTGCGGTAGTGTCCTCTCACATTCTAGACGCATTTCAGCTTCTTGCCTTATTCACAGGTGAGCAGTCAATTACGGTATTATACATATGAATGTGATTTTTGTAGTAGTAAATGTGAAGAATAAAGAAAAATATATTATACCCTAAAATATGTATTTTAGTATTTGTGTTATATTTTTTATATACTTATATAATATATATGAATTATGAATATATGCATATATGTGAACAGAAACACATACATATAAATGTATGTGTGATTATATAAGTATATATTTATATATATAGTATTAAATATTAGTAATATTTAATTAATTGACACTATATTAATGTTATATAATAACATATTTAAGATGTACTGCAATAAAATATAGTTATATTAATAAACAATCTTTTTGTAGGTCTTCTAAGGATATTTGCATGAAACAATATTATTTTTTTCAATATTTTTGTACTTACCATTAAAAGGATAGGGCCACGATATTTTTGTAGTTTATATTTTTCACACAATATTTGTGTTACACAATGTTGTTGGTTTCGATATTCTGTTTCAATATTCTGTCAATGATTTGTCAGTGATCCATCACTGCTTCGGGTGTGAGCTTGTCTGATGCATTTTTGGAAATTCAACATTTGGTTTAGTCATTATTCAAATCGGTTCTACACCTTTAATGAGTTTGATATCTTTTCATGAAAATTCTCATATTTCAGGTTTCACAATGTCTCACAAATTGGAGGGTAATTCCTTTACCGTCCTCACGGGGAAAACAAGCTGTTTTTTGTCTGTACACTGCAAATTCAACATCTTTGTGTATTTCAAACTTGAAACTCTCCGGTGTACAGTAAATTGTGCAGTTTAATTTGGACAAAAGTTCCCTCCCTAACAGATTTACAGGATATGAATCACAAACAACAAACTGATCATCTTCTTCAAACTAGCCTATTTTTCCACGGCGCTTCTTTGAAACTGGATTAGGTACTAGCTTGTTTGTGATGCCTACAACTTGGGTATTCTTTCCCAACAGGGGTAGGTCAGGGACTTCTGCTGTTCTAACAGTGGAAAGGGTAGCTCTTCTGTCAATCAAAAATACCACTTGGTGGCCATTTACCTCACCTTCTAAAATGAACTACTCTGATCTACCTCTAAGACTGCGCTAAGTATGCAATCTAACTCCCCCCTCAGGCACTGTCATTGCAAATTGTCAAAGTCAAAGCTCTTGTGCTCAAACATAGGGAAATGTTTAAATGGATTCTGATTTTGAAAAGGATTTAGGTTTGTTCTTTGAGCTTGATGCACGTTAAAACTGGGGTACTCACAATCTTTGGAGCCAAAATGCAAAACAACTCCAACTCTATAACAAAAGCTCCTCATAGATGATTGTGTTGCACAACCCTATTGATACAGACACACTTCCACCACAGCAAATGCCTTCAGAACCACCAAACTCCTTCAGTATTCAAGGTTGGGCCATGGACTTTAACCCTTTAAGTGTGCCCGTCGGCCAACGGCCGTCGCGAGCACTACCTCAGTAGTGCTGTGCATGTCCGTTGGCCGACGTGGCCCCGCCCACATAATGGAACGCCCCGCACTGCGGCAAATTTATCGCGGTGGGAAACGGGTTAAGGACATGAGCAATTCTAAACTGTGGAAAATGTAATACTTTTGACTCATTTTCTCCTGTGACATTAACCGTCACTCTGCTACCACTTGCCAGAGTGGAGATTCTTATATCTTAATTGTTGGGTCTAATTATCAAATAACCCCCTCCACTGGTCATATGGCCCTTTATTAGACGACAGGGAGAGATGATAAAGAACTATCATTCATAACAACTACCATGAACATTGAAGTCCAACTGGAGCTTCACAGGAATAGACAAAGAGATTTAGTGTGAGTTTAAATGGTTTATTCGCAAATTAATTGAAAATCAATTATTAATTCAGTAAGTAATGCAATTTATACATCATTATTACAGATTCAAAAAATCCATAAATGTATACTTTATGACAAGATAATATACCACATTAGTAAGAATTGCAAACAGGATAGAGAAAATGCAACAAGTGTATTCCATAAAGGAAATCCCATAATTCTAAATTAATGAAGAGTGGGTATAAAGGGAATTTCTTTTCAGCAAACAAGGTGCGGTGTCAGATCAGAAACCCAATTGAAGGGGCGCTGATGAGAGAAGAAGAATGCTTAAGCGTGAAGCTTTAGCACTCAAGCAGAAAGTAGCAAAAACTGGAAAAGTATTCTCAGCCCAAAGTCAGAAGGCTTCTCTAAGATCTGCCACTAAGTTGTGCAGCAGCTATCCACACCTAGTTGAAGGTCTCTGGAGAAAATGGCTCTTGGAAAAGAAGGGTCTCTATAGTCTAAGTGTTGGACAGGCCACACGAAGGGCTTGCGCCCTCCCCGCATGACAGGGCCCAAGCCCCGGCCCCCCAGGCGCGGCCCACGAGAATCACCCGCACCCCGTCGCCCGACGGAACTCCTGCCCTCGGATCTCCCTGTAGCACGGGCCCAAGCCACCACCGGCTCCCTCGGCCGGGTCAAGCCGCCATCTTGGGCCCTGCGCCACGAGGCCGCGTGGCCTCCCCCCGACCCTAACCCTGGGCCTGGCCGGCCCCGACATCCCGGCACCACCATCCACCCAGGAGGTGAGCGGATCACTTGGCAGGTCAATGGGAGGACGAAGTGCCAAGGACTCTCCCCCGCCAGGTGACGATCGCCTCCAGCTCCCCCCAGGCACCGGCTCCACCCCCCGCTGGGTGTCTGGACACCTTCATCCCGGACCCTCCGACCCCCAAGTGCGAGGGTCCGGACATCAAAGGGCACCTGCCCTATAACTGGAGCAGCTGCGGAGCAAGAAGGCAGTTGTATCCTGGAGTCGAGAGACACCGAGAGAACTCAGCCTTGACGGACTACTGGCGCTGCCGTAGCCCTATCTTGTGATCTATCGTCCTGCCTGCTGGCGCTGCCGCGGCCTTCTGCAACATCCATCCTCGTCGGGACCTGCTGGCGCTGCCGCAGCCCGTTGTAACGACCATCTTCACCGGGACCTGCTGGCGCTGCCGCGGACCGTACATCGACCATCTTCTCTGGGACCTGCTGGCGCTGCCGCAGCCCGTGTATCGACCATCTTCACTGGGACCTGCTGGCGCTGCCGCGGCCCGTACCAGCTAGACCACCTAAGCTCGAGGATTGTGAGCTACCCACCACACCACCTCAACTACCAGACTGGTAACCAGACTGTCCCGCTACCCCCTTTTCCCATCTTGAGAGACTTGAATCGAGGGGACCCCTGAGTCCAGACCTCCTTGTACCTTTTCATCGTACCTTAAGAAGTGCTTATAAAGAACGCTAACTCATCTCCTTGTGTGGTATCTGTCTGTGGGGGGGAAGTTATTTGTCTGTACGATCGCTGGAGACGGCTCTCCCCGGAGACCTCTCCCCTTGTCCTCGGCCGACCCTCCCGGTCCGTCTAACATTGGTGGCCAGCGGCGCGATCCGAATCAACGCGTAATCGTACAGAGAGTAGCTCACCCCACGACAAAAACACGATGTCAGCTAAAGATAGCGGTTCCACTGAAAAGTTCCAAATGGATAAGTTGGAAGAGTATAACCACCGCGAACTTAAACAATTCTGCATGGAACTAGGCATTGCTACCACCGGCCTGAGTACCAAAGAGGATTTGAAGCGCGCCCTTGAGACGTGGGCAGAAACTGGGATCACCGGATCCTCCGTCCAAAACAGTGTCGCACCAGAGGGGAACGCCACGGCTCCCGAGGACAGGGGAACGGGTCTCTCGCAGGAGGAGATCCAGGAAAGAGAAAGGACCAGATTACACGAGTTGGAAATGGCACGACTCAAGATGGACGGTGAACTAAAGTTAGCCGAGCAGAAACTAAATCTAGAGCATCTGCGGCTCCGAGAGGAGCGAGAAGAAAAACAGAGACAGAGAGAGCTTGAGGAAAAAAGAATAACACTCGAACACGAACGCAAACTGGCGGAAATAGAACTTCGGAAACAGAATAAAGAGACGGGGGTGCCTGAGCGACCGCACACCCCAGGGGCAACCGAGAAAAAAGTCCACATCCCCAAGGATGTTGTCCGAGAGTATGTCCGAGAAGACGACATACAGCAGTGGTTCAAAGCCTACGAGATCACCATGACCTCCCACCGGATCGACCGGAGTGATTGGGGAGCTGGACTATGGGGGAGGTTCGTCAACGAAGGTCGCGATGCCCTGTTGCAGCTCCCAGATCACCAAATGTCGTCCTACGACCACATGAAGGCTGCCCTCCTCACCCGCTACGGCCTCACACCCGAGATGTACCGCCAGAGGTTCAGAGATTGCACCCGGATCCCGGGTACAACTTGGGTGGAGTACGTAAACTATTTCAGCAGAGCCTTCGAGGGGTGGATCAAGGGGAGCCATGTAACGACCTACGAACAACTCTTTAACCTCATGGTATGGGAACACCTGTCGAACAACTGCTTCGTCGAGCTCAGGCAGCACCTCCTCGACAGTAAATTGACCGACTCCCGGCAGCTCGCCGCTGAAGCTGACCGATGGGAGAGCACCCGAGTGGGCCGGAGAGGACCGCACGAGCAGAACCGAAGCAACCAAGGCCAGCACCGTCCTCGGGGAGGAGGAGGAGGCCAGGGGCGAGGGAGAGACACCCTCCCGGCAACACCCGTGGCCAGCACCCCGCCCCCGGCCGGCCGGGGAAACCCCCCGATGCGTCCAGGGTTCCGAGCCAATGTCACGTGCCACCGATGCCAGCGAGTCGGCCATTACGCCAATGACCCGAGCTGCCCGCAGAACCAGACGCCCAAGCCCCGCCAGGTAGCTGCCGCCGCCCTGGGGGAAGAACGACTGTCAGAGGAACAGGAAGAGTATGAACCGGCCCAGCAAGAGTGGGAACCGGACGCCATGGTTCTAGCGTGCCTAGGGGGAAAAGACATAGTCCCGCGGGCTCCCCTACCCGCCAACACCAGGAAATACGGTCAGTGGGTGACCATTAATGGGCATCGGGCCGAGGCCTTACGTGACACAGGCGCCAGTGTGACGGCCGTCCGCTGTCACCTGGTGAAACCCGAGCAGATCCTGCCGAACATTCTCTGCCCCGTCCGCTCAGCTGACAATTCAGAAAGTCTGTGTCAAATGGCCTGCGTCCCCTTCGAATGGGGAGGGGTCTCCGGCCTGTTGAAAGTGACGGTCCGGGATGATGCCCCCGTGGACTGCCTCCTGGGGAATGACCTTGAGAGTTCCCAATGGGCCACCGTCGAGAGAAGAGAGCATCTGGGGATGCTGGGCCTCCCGGACTGGGCCTGCGTAACCACCCGGTCCAGGGCAGCCCGTACCGTTCCCCGACCAGAAGAACCGGAATGGCCAGCACCTCCGCCCCCGGTCGCCCCAGTAGAAGACAACGATGAGGCCAACCCCCCGGAGCCAACGACCGAAGGGGCCGCGCACCTCCAGGACGTCCCCGGCCTGGCTCAGTGGCGTCAAGAAGGGGGGCCCACCCAAGAACAGTTCCGCCAGGAGCAAAAGACCTGCCCCTCCCTCGAGGGACTCCGCCAACAAGCCAGCGCCCAGAGCGCAGGGGACTCCACCGGAACTCACTGGGTCTACTGGGAGAACGACCTGCTATACAGCGAACAGAGGATCGCAGAGCTAGGGGCCGGTCGAGTACTGGTGGTACCTCTCCGCTTCAGAAACTTCCTGCTCAATCTGGCCCACGATGTCCCCCTGGCTGGACACCTGGGCCAAGACAAAACTTACAGTCGCCTAGTGACCCACTTTTTCTGGCCGAAGATGCGGAACGACGTCCTGAACCACTGCCGGTCCTGCCCCACGTGCCAGGCCAGCGGGAAGAGTGGCCGTAAGCTGAAGGCCCCTCTACAACCCTTCCCGGTGGTCACCACCCCGTTCGAGAGGGTAGGAATAGACATTGTGGGGCCCCTGGACCCCCGCACGGCACAAGGACATAGGTTCATCCTAGTACTGGTGGATCACGCCACTCGCTACCCCGAGGCGGTGCCTCTACGAACAGTAACAGCCCCGGTGGTTGGCCGGGTCCTAATGGGGATCTTCTCCCGGGTGGGCTTCCCCCGAGAAGTCGTCAGCGACCGAGGCACGAACTTCATCTCCAAATACATGAAGTCCCTCTGGCAACAGTGCGGGGTCACCTACCGATTCACGACCCCCTATCACCCCCAAGGGAACGGACTAGTGGAGCGATTCAACCGCACTCTCAAGGGGATGATTGGGGGATTGGAAGAGCCCCTCCGTCGCCAGTGGGATGTACTACTCCCGTGCCTCCTCTTCGCCTACCGGGAAGTTCCCCAGAAGTCCCTCGGTTTTAGCCCCTTCGAACTCCTGTACGGGCACCTGTGGGCGGGCCCCTCAGCCTAGTCAAAGAAGGTTGGGAGATGGCCCCCCTAAAGACCCCTCCAGACGTCTTCAAGTACCTCCTGGCCCTACGTAATCAGACCCGGCGCTTCAGGGAGATGGCCAAGGCGAACCTCGAGGCCAGCCAGGAAGACATGAAGAGATGGTATGATCACAATGCCTCCTCCGTCGAGTTCGAACCGGGACAACAAGTGTGGGTGATGTCCCCCACCGAACCATGTGCCTTGCAAGATAAGTGGACGGGGCCCTTCAAGGTGGTCGAGCGCAAAAGCCCCGTCACTTACCTCATCGACATGGGGACCACCCGGAACCCCCTTCGGGTCCTCCACACCAACAGACTCAAACCACACTTTGTGCGCTCAGAACTCAGCCTCCTGATGGCTACAGACAGTGGGGCGGAAGAAGACTCCGAGCCTCTCCCTGATCTCCTGAAGACTCAGGAGAAAGACGGTTCCGTGGACGGGGTCCGGCTCTCCGATGCCCTCACCCCAGAGCAACGCCAGGGCTGCCGGGACCTCCTGCTGCGGTTCGCTTCACTGTTCTCCCTCACTCCCGGGGTCACCCCTTGGTGCTTGCACGACGTAGACACCGGGGACAGTCCCCCTGTCCGGCACCGGGCCTACCGCGTACCAGATCGGGTACGGGCCTGCATACAAGAGGAAGCGCCAAAATGCTCACGATCGGGGTCATCGAGCCCTCGGACAGTCCCTGGGCCAGTCCAGTTGTATTGGTCCCCAAAGCCGCTGCCCCCGGCACCACACCTGAACTGAGATTCTGCGTCGACTACCGGGGCTTGAACGCTGTCACCCGAACCGACGCTCATCCTATCCCCAGAGCGGATGAATTGATCGACCGACTGGGGGCCGCCCGCTACCTCAGTATCTTCGACCTAACAGCGGGCTACTGGCAGATCGGTCTCACACCCCGGGCTCAGGAACGATCCGCCTTCTCTACCCCCGATGGCCACTACCACTTCAAGGTCATGCCCTTTGGCATGAAGAACGCCCCCGCTACATTTCAACGTCTTGTGAACCAGGTCTTGGCGGGGCTCGAAGAGTTCAGCGCTGCCTACCTGGACGATATCGCTGTATACAGCCGCCACTGGTCCGACCACCTCCTCCACCTCCAGGAGGTCCTACAGGCCCTCCAGCGGGCCGGCCTCACGATTAAGGCCGGCAAATGCCAAATTGGTCAAGGGTCCGTGACCTACCTGGGGCACCAGGTGGGGAGCGGGCTGGTGGCCCCACTGCAACTTAAGATTGCTGCCATCCAGTCCTGGCAGCCCCCCGTCACTCAGACCGAAGTCCGAGCCTTCTTGGGGCTCACCGGCTACTACCGGTGGTTCGTGAGGGACTACGGCAGCATTGTGGGGCCCCTCACGGGTCTCACGTCCAAGAACCAACCAAAGCGGATTAACTGGACCCCCGATTGTCAAGCGGCCTTCGAAAAGCTGAAGGCCGCCCTGTGCACCGCCCCTGTGCTCCAGGCCCCCGATTACAGTCGGGAATTCGTAGTGCAGACAGACGCCTCCGACCACGGCATCGGAGCGGTTCTTTCCCAAGTGAACCCCGAGGGTCATGACCAGCCGGTGGCCTTCATCAGCCGACGTCTCCTGGGCCGAGAACAGCGCTGGAGCACCATCGAGAGGGAGGCCTTCGCAGTGGTGTGGGCCCTCAAAAAGCTCCGGCCCTATCTCTTCGGGACCCACTTCCGGGTACAAACCGACCATAGACCCCTGCAGTGGCTGATGCAGATGCGGGGGGAAAACCCCAAACTACTGCGCTGGTCCATCTCCCTGCAGGGAATGGACTTCACCGTGGAGCACCGACCGGGCCAAGACCACGCCAACGCAGATGGCCTGTCCCGCTTCTTCCGCCTCGACGAAGAGAGTCCCCAAGGAGATGGGTGACTCTCCCCGCCTTCAGCTGGGGGGGACGCATGTTGGACAGGCCACACGAAGGGCTTGCGCCCTCCCCGCATGACAGGGCCCAAGTCCCGGCCCCCCAGGCGCGGCCCACGAGAATCACCCGCACCCCGTCGCCCGACGGAACTCCTGCCCTCGGATCTCCCTGTAGCACGGGCCCAAGCCACCACCGGCTCCCTCGGCCGGGTCAAGCCGCCATCTTGGGCCCTGCGCCACGAGGCCGCGTGGCCTCCCCCCGACCCTAACCCTGGGCCTGGCCGGCCCCGACATCCCGGCACCACCATCCACCCAGGAGGTGAGCAGATCACTTGGCAGGTCAATGGGAGGACGAAGTGCCAAGGACTCTCCCCCGCCAGGTGACGATCGCCTCCAGCTCCCCCCAGGCACCGGCTCCACCCCCCGCTGGGTGTCTGGACACCTTCATCCCGGACCCTCCGACCCCCAAGTGCGAGGGTCCGGACATCAAAGGGCACCTGCCCTATAACTGGAGCAGCTGCGGAGCAAGAAGGCAGTTGTATCCTGGAGTCGAGAGACACCGAGAGAACTCAGCCTTGACGGACTACTGGCGCTGCCGTAGCCCTATCTTGTGATCTATCGTCCTGCCTGCTGGCGCTGCCGCGGCCTTCTGCAACATCCATCCTCGTCGGGACCTGCTGGCGCTGCCGCGGCCCGTTGTAATGACCATCTTCACCGGGACCTGCTGGCGCTGCCGCGGACCGTACATCGACCATCTTCTCTGGGACCTGCTGGCGCTGCCGCGGCCCGTGTATCGACCATCTTCACTGGGACCTGCTGGCGCTGCCGCGGCCCGTACCAGCTAGACCACCTAAGCTCGAGGATTGTGAGCTACCCACCACACCACCTCAACTACCAGACTGGTAACCAGACTGTCCCGCTACCCCCTTTTCCCATCTTGAGAGACTTGAATCGAGGGGACCCCTGAGTCCAGACCTCCTTGTACCTTTTCATCGTACCTTAAGAAGTGCTTATAAAGAACGCTAACTCATCTCCTTGTGTGGTATCTGTCTGTGGGGGGGAAGTTATTTGTCTGTACGATCGCTGGAGACGGCTCTCCCCGGAGACCTCTCCCCTTGTCCTCGGCCGACCCTCCCGGTCCGTCTAACACTAAGGAAGACATGCTCCTCCTGGTGAGAAACTCATTATCAATTGTCTAATACATAACAAATGCCTGGTCACCTGCTAACAAAAGACTTCTGGAAAAGGGCAGCTTCTGCAGTAGAAGGAGGAAAAAATGTCATGCAAAACAACAGTGTAAAAGTTAAAACAAGCGTCTTAGCCCTAACTTGTAAAGCCGACAAATAAATTGACATCAGCAGTTAGGCTAATTTATTAATAAAATCCATGTGTGTACTTGTAATGCCTAAATAGAATTACCTTCTGCAAATGTTTGCATTTATTATATGTGTGTCATTTAGCTTTGAGATTAGCACTTTTCTGTTTGCAAAAGGATGAAATTAGCTCTATCGAAGTCAAGCATATTGCCTTTAGCGTGGGTTCCAGTGGCGTAGCTGCGGGGGGCGGTGCGCCCCAGGTAGCACAAGAATGGGGGCGGCAGCCTCCACGACTCTTACCTGCCGTGTCCGGGTGGCTATCGCCCCCGCTCTTCAATCAGCCACGTGGGGCGGCAAATGCAAAAACTTTTTGCCAGCACACCTCCCACTCTTTGATGCAGTGGGGCGGCAAGCACGGAGAGTGCCACAGGCAGCCAAAGTGCTTGCTACACCACTGGTAGGTTCGTTTAGTGATGTGCTCCATGGTACTCATGTGTTGATGACCGAATAGAGGGATTTCTTCATTATTTTTGTGCTGGAGTCACTGGAGACTTTAACTTCCGAGACTCTTGAGGTGATGCATTGGATGGAGATGGATATTATGAGGTCTGACAAAAAAACTTGTTGTGTCAAATGAGTTTGCAGTTAACACTAAGAGATACTGTTTAAAATGCCGAGAGGGAATTGACAGCTTAGCTGCTTGAATGACTTTTGCATTGCTTCATTTCTAAGTGTGCAAGGCCAAGAGGACTTGTGAATGTGCAAATCCTTAGGTTTTATGGCTGTGGTCAACAGTGTGTATTGGATGCTAAAGCCTGCAGGGATGAAAGTGCTGAGGATGTATGTGGATAAGGGCATGAGCCATGCTTCTGTGTTGAAGAGTGCCTCTATGATCTATCTAGACTGTTATACTGCAGAGGATGTGCATTGGATGGCTTCTGTAGTGGGTGATGTTGACATGGAAGCAAATGACATGTAGATGAGGCTGTTCGTGTTGGTAGTGCGGGAAGATATTTGTTCTAGTGCAATCTGGGTGTCAGTGTGGGTCCGCAGAATGTAGGAGTAGTGTGTGTGAGTCTTAAAGATGCTGATGATATTCCTGGGCCCTGCGCACAGGCGGTGCCCTTGTCCGTGTCCTCTCTTTAATGGGGACGACCAACCAGCGGGATTCTCTGAGAGAGTTTGGGTCAGGTTTGAGGAGCTCCGTGATTGGTCTCCTGAGTGAGCCCTTCTGATTAGCTGGCCAGGATGCAGTGAAGCATTTTCTTTTTTTGATTTCAAAGTATTTTATTAATTTTATAAATAAGTACATTAGCATATCTGTTAAGGGGTTTAGCCAAAATTAGTTTGTGTTGCAGTAATACAGTTACTTTGGGATACATGTTTAGCTAATCCCCTCTACATTTGACTTGCCGGGAAATTAGGCATGGGATGATAGAAAGAGAGAGAATAGGAAAGAAAGGGGGAAGAGATTTTTAAACGTGTTCCTGGCAAGAAAAGTCGACCCTGGAGCTCGGTGGTCTTTTCATGGTCTGGCTTCCTGACCGCATGGCCGAGGATCACGCTCCTGTTATTATTCTGTGACTATCTTGTGGTTATGTTCAGCACAATGAAGTGCTGCCTCAACTTGTGTTTTGCACAATAAAGTGTTGCCTCAATTGTGAGACCTGCACTACAAAATAAAAATACAATTATTAAAGCCGACAAAATTGAATCTAGAACAGAGGATGTGTGAGACCCTCACGGGAGAGTAGCGCCCTTTAAAACCCTTGATTGATTGATTGATTGATTGATTGATTGATTGATTGATAGTACCATAAGGTTCACAGCTATAACCAAAGACATGCGTCCCTCCTTACTATAGGTGTGAACGATGTAATATGTGGGATTATAAAACTACAGTCTGTGAACATTTGCCCTTGCTTCACATTCCTAAATCTAACATCACTTAATATCTACGAAGAGTACTTGAGTTTAAACAAATACGAGCCTGCTCCGCTGTTCGGATTCTTGGCAGAGAAATCTCTGCGTAATCTGCTCTTTGTGTTTTTCTGCCAGTACAAATGCACGTTGTCACGCTTTGCGGTGAGAGAAATCTATATAAAGGGCTCAAGCGCCATAAAGATTTGCAGAACCTCATCTGGTCTTGCGCCTTTCCTATTTTTTTGCGACTTGAGCAATGACTTCTCCGAGTCATTACCAAAAAAACAACAAATCCGTCTTTTGATGAAATCAACTAGTGCGGTACTTTGTGGGAGTGCGGGCTTGTTTATCGACATTCCGACCGAAAGTTGGGGCGCGCTTTTCATAGCCCGTCACCTGCTTGTCATTAAGCATGTGCCGGCTATCATTTATTTACTTTCCATTAAAGCAGCGGCAAATAATGTTCCCGGCTACAACTGCCGTAATGAACACCTTCTAGCCACGCGGTGAAGTCATAACTTAAGATGACCATATGGCTCTTTTGTTTCCGGAGACAGATTCGGGCCAGTCCTGCCGTTCTAATGCGCGCTTCACTTGTCCTCCTGAGATGATGGCGGCTGCGAGCAGAGGCGTGCACGTGACGCGATATATTATGACTGCGTATAGAGAAAGGACTGAAACCGTGCATGTACGCAAAGCCCCCGAGATAACGAGCTTACCAACACCCTGCCATTTGCTGATTCACCCCTCATTACCTTTTCCATTCAAATTACTACAATTTGTTAAAAAACAGGCAATCAACTCAGAGAGCATCACGTTGAAAGGCCCGTGGGCTCTTTCGTGACGTTTGCGTGGTTCTCTGGATTTTCGGGACAGAAAGAACAGCACGTGGCGTGTCCATTGCTATGGTTACTGTGTGTGTGTTTTGCCTTTGCCTCTGCAGTGCTTCAGAGAGGGTTGTCTGCTTGCCTTGTAATATGCAAATGGATGCCAGGACTTATTGGATCATCCACAAAGTATGTGTAATGATGTTTAGACCTTTGATAGACTATGCAGTGTTACGCAAAGCCATACAATGTACTAATGACCTATAAGACAAAAATATAATAATGTCAATAAAGGTTATTAATGACATATCAAACAGTCATTGAGAAAAATAAAAAACTGAGAAGAATAAATAGTGATGGATGCCCCTACATTAAACAGCCTGTCTCAGGAAAATCTGTCACTATCCGTCACCGGCCTGTGTTTTTCAGCTGTCCAGCAGTAGGTTAGGTGCCAGCTGCACTTGGGCAGTGCAGACTCAGTCCTGGAAATGTTTGGTTGCACTGCAGTGACCTCAATGTTGTTAGAACCAATATTGGTCAGGCCAGTGTCCGTACAGTCAAGACCTCCTTGCCTCTGTCTGCTATATGGTTGAGGGTGGACATCAAAGGTTCCGCAGTCATGGTAGAGGGGCCCTCACTCATGGCCGGGGATCAACAATGGGTAACTGCAGAACAGCGGCACCGCCACAACTGTGCGGTCTCCTCCACAAGTATGGAGGCCGTTTGTAAATTAGACCCATAGGGGCAGATTTACAAGGCCCTTGCGCCAGTTTTGCGTCATTTTTAACATGGGAAAAATGACGCAAAAGTGGCGCAAGGGGCTTGTAAATAAGCACCATAGTGCGGAGACAGAAAATAAAACTCACCCCCACCAAAGAATTTGTGAAACACAACAGAGATTTTCCAGTAGGTTCTATATGACTGCCTACTGTGCTTGACCCTTTGAGAGATGTTGAAGCGATCACTGTTTCAAATGAAAAATATGAAATGATTGGGCCAATTTGTGAATTTTATAGACTCATTTTCATATAAATTGGCTCAAAAAGGTATAGGTTTTATGGGAACGGATGAAGGGGCACTTGTGCAAGACAAGCTTTATCCAGCCTAGGGATATTGGGAGGGACAATCACTCTTTTCTTGTTTACATCTTGCTCTCATGTTTATTTCATCTTTTTTCCATATGTCTTCCTTCTTCCAAATTTGTTTGCTTGTTTTCCTCCTTATTTTCTTTGTTCTTTCATGTTCATCTTCCTTTTTTATATCGTTTATCAATCTTTCTTTGCTTCATGTGTTTTCACATTTCTGACAAATTTTCATCTTGCAATCTTTCTTACAATTTGATTTCTGCCAATTTTTTTACTTTAATTGATACTTTCTTTCATCTATCTTTTTCATTCCATATTTTATCAATATTAACCATTTTCCTCTTACTGTCCACCTTTCATGTCTCTTTTCATACTCCCCCTTCCCTTTGCTTCTATATTATCCTCCTATTTATTTAATTCCTTCTTTAGTTTCCTTCCTTCATTCTTCATTCTTTTTTTGCTTTTCTTCCCATCTTTGTCTTCTTAACTTTTTTCGTTGCTTCATTCTTTTTTCTTTGTTTTCTTGTCCCATCCTTCTTAGATTTCCTCTATTTTCTTCCCACATTTCCATTTGTTTCAGCTTTTTTCCTTGTTCTCTTCCTTTCACCCTTATTGCATTTCTTGGCAATTTTCTTCTGATGTAGCATGATTTATAAAAATTATAATACATAATACATTTGTGAACTAAAGTATGAAGCATGAAAGTACACTTTGCACACGTCAGACACAGGGACAGATGAAAATGAGACAAGTGTAGTAGAAGCACCGTTAAAGCGTGCTGTGAAAGATGAAAATGAAGAAAACATATATACAAGGCAATACTAATACATATAAATTAAGTTGCAATAATACATTTCTAATGCACATGTTGCTTGTTAATGTATACTGCTGGAATTTTGATGCAAAGTAAAGTGGCCTAATGTTTTAAATGCTATTTTCTGAGAATGTACTAGTTAGAAAAGTTAGTGAAAAACATGTTATGGTGAAGTACAAGCTTGAAACTTTGAATAGTAATATTAGAGTCTCTATAGTTTATGAAAATATAAAAATGATTTTTGTAATATGAGTTTAGGAAAATATGCACTTATATGACTGTTGAGAAAAATTGTGGTAGTAGGGTATTTCTAATGTTAGCTATTTTTATGTCTTTCTTTAGTAAAACTTTATTTCAGCCGAAAGGCCATAAAAACAATTATGCAAGTCCCCATATACAGATATGAACATGATTAAAACATTAGATAAAAACAACTAAAAACATTTTATGTCTGTCCAAGTCCATCAATCTCCTGGGGCAGCTAGACTGTTTGAAACAATAATGTTGGCATATATCACAGTCTATTTTGTAAATTCATTTACAGATAAAAACACTAAGAGGAAATTTTTGTCAACGACGTTCATTATAGATCTATCAGCAAGTCAAATTAATACAGTGCATAAGACTCGTAACTTGTATTAAAGTGCTATGTGCATGTGCAGCTAGAGTTGCGGCAGGGCCATAATATTTAATAAATAGCAACCATCAGGATATTTAATACAAAAGTGCAAAAATGTATCATTAACTATGAACATTGGCCTACACCCATGCTAGCCGAGTTAACATGTGCTGGCCAACAAAGAAACAACGTGTGGCTAACCTGCACATCCTTATGTTGTGCAAACTATTGCACTCTAAAATTTGACCGTTAATGATCACAATGTTGTGGGGGACATCTTAAGTAAACTCTTCGTGTGCACCACAAGGAGAACAAGAAACCTGCGACCGAATAAACTATATGTAGGCTGGCATTGTATTTCAAAATCCTGTAAGCCTCTACACAATGCCTGGTCCCCAGGTTTCTGCAGATCTGTGTAAGCCATCGTTTTCTAGCTTTCTTGTACCCAGGGCAAGAGAATAATACGTGTTTTTCGGTTTCAACTCCAATATTACATGCTGGGCAGACCGAGCATTCTGAAACAGCCCAATTGGACGTGAAGGCATGCAAGGGGAGTACCCCATGCCTGAATTGCAGGTATAGCTTCCTAGCCGCTGCCGGTTTAATGTCATCCAGAGCCGGCTCTAGTCCATACTGGTCTTTAATTTCTAGGAACGCTATAGTGAGTCTGCCAGTTATGGCAAATCCCCTGTATCATGGTCAATTTATGCTCCCAGTAGAGATCCTTTAACATCTTCTTTGACACGGTAGGGCAACTTGTTTCTGGACTAGACCACATATGACCCACTCCCATGGCTACAAGCATGTTTCTTATGTAAGATAACCATAGTATTTTTCCTGCACCGGGTAGACTGATCACCTCCTTTAGTTCTTCTCCAAGGCTAGACAGTTCCGGGGTGGCCCAAAGACGATGCCAGAATAGAAGGGGTCTAAGGGGGAAACTACTGGGGAGACCGAATAGTTGTCTTACAAAATAATTTTCAGCCTGAGTAAGACTGATAGAATTGCCGTACCCCCAGAGTTCCACCCCGTAAACAGATGCTCCTCTAGCTTGGGTCTTATATATTTTCAAAACTGGGCCAACTGGTTTGTGGCCAGAGTTTCGATATACTTTGGCCAAAACCCCCATTGTCTGGGCTAGTTTCAGACTGGATTTTTTAATTTGTTCACCCCAGTCCATTTTATCGGTGATCGTTAAGCCAAGGTACTCAAAAATCGGTACCCTTTCTAGTGGGGTGCCATCCAGGCATGGATTTGGTTGGGTACATTTCCTGGGTTAAAGACCATGTACTTCGACTTTTGTGAATTAATCTCAAGACCCCTTTCCTTACAGAAAAGGACAAATTGATTGAGAATCCTCTGTATGCTCATGGGGGATTTAGAGATTAGCAAGGTTTCATCGGCAAACATCATTGCCAGAATTTTACGAGTCGCCAGCTATTTTTATGTAATAATGATTTGTGAAAGTTCTTTATATTCGTATATAGTTATAGTTCATTATATGCGCCCCTTGACCCTGTTTACAGGGCAGGCCACTCCCCACACCGCACAGCACCACCTGTGTGTCGTGCCCCTGAGCCCCGCTGCTGCTGGCAGTTTGAGGCCCACTGCTCCCTGCGATTGCTCTGCCGTCTTTTGCTGTGCCCTGCCTGGTACTGTTATTACTTGTATTTCGCCACTGTTCTGCCTTTCTGTATTTTGTTGCACTGCTTTTCTCCTGATTTTTTGCCACTGCTCTGTTTTTCTGTATTTTGTTGCACTGTTTTCTCTTGATTTTCCCTGATTGTGCCCTCTTTTTTTTTCCTTCTGTATCCCGCTTCCACCCATCTCCCGCCGCTGCGGCCCGCTCCCCGCTGGCCCATTCGCCGCCCCGCCTCCCAGCTGGTCCTCCCCCCTCCTCCCTTATATGGCGGCTGCTGCACGGTGAGGAGAGCGACCCGTGACCCTGTTTACAGGGCAGGCCGCTCCCCACGCCGCACAGCACCACATGTGTGTCGTGCCCCTGAGCCCCGCTGCTGCCGGCAGTTTGAGGCCCACTGCTCCCTGCGATCGCTCTGCCTTTTTTTGCTGTGCCCTGCCTGGTACTGTTATTACTTGTATTTCGCCACTGTTCTGCCTTTCTGTATTTTGTTGCACTGCTTTTCTCCTGATTTTTTGCCACTGCTCTGTTTTTCTGTATTTTGTTGCACTGTTTTCTCTTGATTTTCCCTGATTGTGCCCTCTTTTTCTTTCCTTCTGTATCCCGCTTCCACTCATCTCCCGCCGCTGCGGCCCGCTCCCCGATGGCCCATTCGCCGCCCCGCCTCCCAGCTGGTCCTCCCCCCTCCTCCCTTATATGGCGGCTGCTGCACGGTGAGGAGAGCGACCCGTGACCCTGTTTACAGGGTAGGCCGCTCACCACGCCGCACAGCACCACCTGTGTGTTGTGCCCCCAAGCACTGCTGCTGCAGCTGTGGGCAGTTCCAGGCCCGCTGCTCCCTGCGATCGTTCTGCTGTCTTTTGCTGTGCCCTGCCTGGTACTGTTCTTGCTTGTATTTCGCCACTGTACTGTTTTTCTGTATTTTGTTGCACTATTTTCTCCTGATTTTCCCTGATTGTGTCTTCTTTGTTTCCTTCTGTATCCCGCTTGCACCCGTCTCCAACCGCTGCATTCCCTGCGGCCCCGCCCCCACGCTCGCCCATTCGCCGCCCCGCTCCCACCTCCCAGCTGTTCCTCCCCTCCTCTTCCCTTATATGGCATGCGTAAGGCAAGCTCGTCTGCGCCCGTCCGCGCATGCACCGCACCCAGTGCCAGAACCACTGGCCCCCGTGAACATCACGACGTCCATCACAGCTACGATGCCAGCACCCTCCACGCACTCAACACCGTACGATCACACACCTGCTTCCTGACAACCCCGAAGCGCACCCAAGGACCCTTCCCCTGCCAGAACTACAGCTTCACCAGCATCCTATCTGCCAATCCACCCACCGTGAAAGAACACAACCACCTCAAATGCATTCTACTCAACACCTGCTCCGCCTGCAAACACGCCGCTGAACTCTGGGACCTACTCGACTCAACCTCCCCAGACGTCGCCTTCCTGACGGAGACCTGGATGAACCGCTCCTCGGCACCCGACATCGCCATAGCCATCCCTGACGCTACAAGATCACCCGCAGGGACCGCACCAACGGAACAGGAGGAGGAATCACCATCATCCACAGGAACACTCTCAGAGTCTCGACCAGCACCGGTGACACCCTCAGCACCACCGAACACCTGTACTTTCAGATCCACACCGATCCCAACACCACCCTCAGAGGAACTCTCGTCTACAGACCCCCCGGACCCCGGCCACAGTTCAGTGACTCCATCGCCGACTTCGTCAGTACGCATGCCCTCGCCTCCACAGACTACATCCTTCTTGTGGACCTGAACTTCCACCTCGAGAACAACAACGACACCAACTCCACCACCTTGATTGACAACCTCAACAACCTCGGACTCAGACAGCTCATCACAACACCCACCCACTCTGCTGGCCACACGCTTGACCCCATCTTCTCCACAAGCTCCCACGTCTCCTTCAGCCACACCACCGAACTCCATTGGACCGACAATCACTGCATCCACTTCACCTTCCGGAAACCCACCACGCACCACCGCACCCAACAGATCCCTCGCCGCTGCTGGAGCAAAGTCACTGAAGACCAGCTAACCACCACCCTCGCCCAGAGCCCATCCGCCGATCCCACCGACCTACAACCTCAGACAGTGGATTGACGACTGCGCCAACACTCTCGCCCCGATCAAGAAACCCTCCAACAGACACACCAGCAAAAATGCCAGCTGGTTTACCGAGGACCTCCAGGCCTCCAAGCAAACCTGCCAAAAACTAGAGAAGAAATGGCACCGTGAACAGACACCAGACAGCCACGCAGCCTACAAGAACGCCACTCGCAGATACCATCACCTCATCAGATTCGCCAAAAGGGCCTCCTTCAAAGACCGCCTAGACAAAAACGCACACAACAGCAAAGCACTCTTCAACATCGTGAAGGAACTCTCCCACCCCAACTCCAACACCAACGGCATCCCACCTTCGCAATACCTGTGCGACTCCCTGGCCACCTTCTTCCATCGCAAGATCTCAGACATCTACGACAGCTTCAACATCATGACCGCCCCGACAGCCACTGAGACCTCCAACCCCACGGCCACAATCCGCACCAATCCACTGCGCACCTGGACCAACATAAACAACGACAACACCATCAAAATCATGAACACCATCCACTCCGGCTCCCCGTCAGACCCATGCTCACACCATATCTTCAACAAAGCCAGCACCACCATCGCACCCCATCTCCACAAAGCCATCAACATCTCCTTCGAGACAGCGACCTTCCCGGAGAGCTGGAAGCACGCCGAGATCAACGCCTTACTCAAAAAACCCAAGGCTGACCCTAAGAACCTCAAGAACGCCCGACCCATCTCCCTGCTCCCATTCCCGGCAAAGGTCATTGAGAAGACCGTCAACAGACAACTGACCCACTACCTCAAGGAGAACAGTATCCTGGACCCGTCCCAGTCCGGTTCTGCAGCAACCACAGCACCAAAACTGCACTCATCGCCGCCACCAAAGACATCAGGGCCCTGCTGGACTATGGCGAAACCGCGGCCCTCCTCCTCCTGCACCTATCAGCCGCCTTCGACACTGTCTGCCACCGCACCCTACGCACACGCCTCCACGATGCTGGGATCCGAGACAAGGCTCTGGATTGGACTACCTCCTTCCTCTCTGGCAGAACACAGAGCGTCCGCCTCCCCCCTTTCCGCTCCGAAGCCACCAAGATCATCTGCGGCGAACCCCAGGGATCATCCCTCAGCCCGACATTGTTCAACATCTACATGGCACTGCTCGCCCATGTCGCCTGACTGCACGACCTCAACATCATCTCCTACATCGACGATACCCAGCTGATCCTCTCCCTCACCAAGGACCCACTCACCGCCAAAACCAACCTCCACGAAGGAATGAATGCCGTTGCCGAGTGGATGAAGAACAGCCGTCTGAAGCTCAACTCGGACAAGATAGAAGTCCTCATCCTCGGCTCCACCCCTTCAGCCTTGGAGGACTCCTGGTGGCCAACCACACTGGGAACAACACCAACACCCACCAACCATGCACGCAACCTGGGGTTCATCCTCGACTCTACTCTCTCCATGACAAAACAGGTCAACGCCGTCTCGTCCTCCTGCTTTAACACCCTCCTCATACTCCGCAAGATCTACAGGTGGATCCCCACTGAAACAAGAAGAGCAGTCACCCAGGCCCTCGTCAGCAGCAGGTTGGACTACGGAAACGCCCTCTACGCAGGAGCCTCGGCCAAACTCCTGAAACAACTACAACGCATACAGAACGCCTCCGCACGCCTGATCCTTGACATCCCTCGCCGCAGCCACATCACACCCCACATGAGAGACCCGCACTGTCTTCCCGTCAACAAGAGGATCACCTTCAAGCTCCTCACCCACGCATACAAGGCACTCCACAACACCGGACCAGCATACCTCAACAGGCGAGTCACCTTCTACACCCCCAACCGCCAGCTCTGCTCTGCCGCCCTCGCCACCATCCCCCGCATCTGAAGAGCGACCTCCGGCGGCAGATCGTTCTCCCACCTCACCGCCAAGACCTGGAACACCCTCCCCATCCTCCTACCGCAGACCCAGGACCTGCTAACCTTAAGAAGATTACTCAAGACCTGACTATTCGAGCAGTAGCAGCATCCCCCCCAGCGCCGTGAGACCCTCACGGGTGAGTAGTGCGCTTTACAAATGTGCTGATTGATTGATTGATTGATATTCTCTATTTGAATTGATTTAATTACACTATATGTGATATTGGTTTAGTGCTCATTTCATTTAATCGTGTGATGCTAACCTAAAAGCCTTTTCAAAATGTTTTTTTCAAATGCTACCTTTCCCCTGACTTAATACAGGGGTTCATTTTCTACTAGTGAAATGTTGCTCTATTTGTCCTGTTTATGTGTGCACCCCAACATTTTTTAATGTTTCTTCGAAGTTCACAGTGAAGTATTCCTGTGGGAACAGGATTGCAGCTGTTACTTTAGAAAACAACTTTGTATTTCTTTTTCACCAGTGCTAGGCCTTTGTCGACTTTCAAATCTTTTGTTTCTCATGACTAGCATGGAAAAAAGTCTTACCACTGCATGTGTGCTGGGTGGCACCATGCGAAAATGGACATGGGATAGTCTTTTGATGGTGGTGTGATGCTAACTCACTGGGAACTCTATAAAGGAAAAAAAAACAAAAGAGGGGCAAGGCCACCATTCAGATTTTTCCTACTCAAGACCCGGATGCTATGCTGATCCATTTTTAAACTATATTTTGCTGCTGGACTACCTGGTTGATGCTACAGTTGGAAGCTGAACCTTCTTTGCCGAACCTTTTCCAATTTTCATCCCTATATTTCTTTGTTTATGCCATGATCAAGCCATTAATGGACTTTAATTTTGAACCCTTAACCCATCTCTGAAGGACTTGAGCTGTTAGTCAGCAAACTATCCTTCTGCCTTAATGATGGTAGGTCTCTGTAACTCTGTGATTGACTCTGATTATAATCATTGAAAAAAGCCTGCTTAAATGTTTGGCATTGTTATACAAGCTGTGATATTCTGAACTGAACGTCTCAAGAAATTACTTGATGGCAATAAATTTGAATCTTTAATACAATAACCAAACTAATCAATTATCCGTCTGAGTCTATTATTGAGCCCTGTTGATTCTTCCATTCAAACTGCTGTTTTCTAATGACTTAATATGTTGTAGAGAGAATCATCAAGCTCTGAAAGAACATCGGGTGTTACTTCTTTTATTTTGCGTTGCAGAGCTTTTAGTCTGCATCATCCTAACTTGACATAACTTCTTTAGGAGGTTGGGTCTTCAAATTGCTATTCCTTATTTCTACAGCATGGTTCTGTGAGTGGTGTACTTAAATTTGGTCTCTAGTTTGTGAGTTGGCTGTCACTTAATGGTCCTCATTGAACAGCTAACGTGGAGTTTGGTCACCCTAATTTCCACCCCTCATTCCACAGAGAAAGATTCATCAGAGGATCATTGCATCTGTGGTAAATGGAAACACTGCAGATTGTCTAATCATAAATGGCCCTGTACGGTTAGAGTAGTAAGGAGAGTAAGAGTATAATAAAAGTTTTGCCAGGCTTTACGCTTCAACACTTTCCGTCTTTCCGTTCCACTGTCCAGTCATATTTCTGCCTTTTACCTTGTTCTCTTCCTTTCACCCATCTAATCTCAATCCTTCTGTCTCTATTCCACCCATACTACTTTCCAGTCTTCTTTCTCTTTCCCTTCTTTCTTTTCTTCTCGCAATCCATCCCTCTATCCTCCCTGCTCTCCGTCCATCCGTCTGTCCATCCATCTATCCATCCTATATTCCTTAATGTTGTGCTTTCTTGTTTTATTTATTCCCCCACTTCACAGCTCCCCCATGCTTGCCTCTTGCAGTGGTTTTTATGAGCCTCTGTTTGGAGAACATTAAGGCATAAATATCAATTCATATGTTTTGTATTATGTGAATGTCTTCCTTGGCACTCTTCCACTCAAGGTGCTATAGTGGCAGATCTCGATGTCCCTGGTAGACATGCAAGAACTGTGACCTGGCCCAGAGCACCTCTGTAAGTTTTAGCTGTCTGTTGGTTAATTACAGCTCAGCAAAACATGGGCAGGCAGTGTGAGATACAGAACTTTGAGTGCTTGGTTGCCCAGGTTGAACTTGAATGTCAGTGCTTAACAGTGAGTGGGTTGGTGAACTGTAACCAGGCACCACCTGTCCTAGGCCTCCGTGGTCATCTGTAAACATATAGGTAAGAGCCCAGCTACATATGTTTGGTTGGTCTCGGTGGGTCACCACGCAATGTCTTTAGCCATGGACAAATATTAAACCTTGCAGTTTACTTAACCACCTTGACATGTGGCTCTTAGGGGCTGAATTTGAGTTTGGCGGAGAAGGTACTTTGTTGCAACAGTGATGGAGTACTCACTCAGCCAAACTCAACTTCAACCTCCCATTTATAGATTTATTGCCCTTAAGTATATAAATGATGGAGGTTACTCTGATTCTGTCATTTATAGATTTATTGCCCTTAAGTATATAAATGATGGAGGTTACTCTGATTCTGTCGTTGACATACTCCTCCAATGGCCTGATTGAATCACGGACCATTAGGGGTTATCCATCCATTCTACTGCCAAATTTAGAATGGGAGATGGGTTCTCTATTTTTTGCTGTATGTCACAGGAAGGGAGGGACCATAAAAAAAATCAAACCCAACTCATCAGAGTAAACTCCCATGGTGTGTGGGTATTTAGTTTTTCATTTTTAAAAAACAAACTCCAGCTTTGGGAGTTTGTTTTTGAAAAATGAAATACTCTGTGAAAGGTTGAGGACAGCCATCCTGTTTGAAGCAGCATCTATCAAACTTTTACAACATTGACAGAATCTACTGTGATGATGGCTCCTACAAATCTTATTAGTTGTCTGCAGGACTGGTGGACAACTCTAGATCTGGAAGGGTGGAGGCCCCTTCGAATGGCTGCGGCAATGTCCCACACCTTTCCGATGGAGTATCCTCCAAATTCTAAATCAGCCCCTGAGACAGTAAGATTGAAAAGGGTGTGAGTTTAAGAATTTCAGATAATTACAAATGTGCAAGCAACTAAAAATGATGATGTGTCAATCGGATAATGGTTGAATGATTAAGGGATGGATTTGGGATGTTAAAGAATGAGCAGGTGTGTTAGGGGCAACAGTGGGCGAGACGACAATATTCTTGAAAGCTCACATTATTATGGAGACCACTCACATCTATTCAGGTACTGATATTTCAGTTTGTTTTTACAAAAAAATGCTTCAGAGAAGGTCTATATTGGAGAACTGAGCCCATGCAAGACATATTAGATTATCTGCAGGTTACAGCCTCCAATTTAACTGGCATAACTCAGGCAGAAAAGGGCTGAAGTTTTTCAAGTGAAACATATTTGCCACTTATTTTCGTTAAGGTTTTCAGCTGGGTGGATTTAAAAAAAACTGAAGCATTTCACAGTTTCAGCATATGTTCAAAATTATGGGGCGAATTAGAAGTTAGAGGGTGGTTTCTTCCCCGGGGTATTCTTTCCTTCCCGAAATTACCAAAACCGTCGACATCTGTAACACGCAGATAGGGGGGGGGGAATACTCCTGATTACTGGAGTTTGGGGAATCACATACAAAATCAGTGTTTCTGCATTGATTAATATGTGAGTTTGCTCGATATTTCACCCTTAGGATTTACATGCTTGCAACAGGCACAATCTTCAGGTGATATACTTATCATCAGCACCATTATCATAGATCTCATAATCATGGTTGGTCGGTAACTTTGGGACTCTAATTAAAATTAAGGTGTCTCCCTGTGCACTCAATTGTATACATACAAAATATAGGAAAATGTATAATTCAAAAACTTACTGTACCATGTGTAGTAACATCTTGCTAACCTTCATCGCATTCTGTTTGTTATAATTCGATTTCAAAAGGACCAATCACGCTCTTGCAAATACCACACTGTTGTATGTGTACTACTTTTGAGGTGCACTTGATGAAATAAAGTGCGTTGCTACATTACATATCCTATATATATTTAAAATAATATACACATGCATAAATTCACACACTGTGCAATGTT
Source organism: Triturus cristatus (assembly GCF_964204655.1). Taxonomy (NCBI): domain Eukaryota; kingdom Metazoa; phylum Chordata; class Amphibia; order Caudata; family Salamandridae; genus Triturus; species Triturus cristatus. Next base: position 975,949,993 of record NC_140594.1, on the reverse strand, counting down.
TGCTTTAATGCATCAAGTGATCTTGTTGAAATTTATGACACTGATAATTTGCCCCCTCCTTGATAAGGTGTTTTTATTTTCTGCTTTTGTATCTGCATTGCATCTCATATGTGAAAATATTCATTTATTTGAATGCACATTTTGCATTTATAAACGATTGTTAAGTTTAGTAGTGTCTGCACATGTATATCATAAAATATTTGCTCTATTATAGGTTGGTAGTGCAGCAATTATTCTCAAATATATTTAACATGGATTATATTGCATTATAAAGTTATATGAAGGTGCAACAAAATTAATCAATCAATTCTTGGATTTGACATCATTCCAAATGTATTTAATCTTGGTGGAGACAAATACTAGAGAGAAAGAGCTTCAGTTCCTTGGCGATTCAATGCATAAAGAGCAGAGCAGTAAACATTTTTCATGAAGATCACAGACAGGCTTCTTGGAGTCAGTCCAGACTTATCAGTTGGCTGGGGACTCAGCAACTTGTCAAGTGCATAGACACTCAGAGAACGATCTTTTGAATTAGGAACACAATGTTGTTCATGCATTGGTATTGAGATGAAAGGCTACCTTGGAAACTCATATAGGCTTAATTGGGTGCTAATAGAGCTTAGGTAGGGGAAAGAAGGGGGGGGATGGAGAACCAAGACTTGATTCAGAACAATCAATACCATTACAGTGTTGCAGTTCTTTTCAGTTTTTCTGTTTATTAATTGCTTTCATTGCCACTATTTTGTTCATTTGTTTTAGTTAGGACTATACACATCACCTGTGCTAGAATTGAACAATAAAAACATTTAGACATATTTTGTTTGTGAGTTCTTGAGTGTGACCATTTATGATGGAAAGTGGTTTAGAACCCACTAGCAACAAATACTACAGTGGGTCTCACAGGTCTGATCGCTGCCCAACATTCTCAATTCTCATGTAATTGAAAGTTGGGTGATGAACTACAGTCCACCAGGTTTCCTGGCTCTAGATTGTGAATTGGCATTGGGTTTATACTTACTGAGGGTTAGAAAATCCCAATTCAAGCTCATATTTTGATTAAATCAAAACGTATCACCCTACACATGAAACCCAACATCAGATACCAGCAGTAGGAAAAATATTGGCAAGAGACATTGGTTTCTCCATCACTCCAACACCACCATTGATTGTGCTGCCCTAAATACTTCCATGAAAGAGGCTGCAGGAGAGCCAGTTACATATTCAGGGGTATGTTGGAGATTGGAATGTGTTGTAGAATGGAGGTTCTTTAAGTTTGCTTCAGGTTTGGTTTAAGGAGTTCGAAGAAGAAAGGGAATTAATTTAAAACTAATTTAATATGATTAGTTATGGATTCAGGGTGGGGAAGTGGTTATTTTCTTAGAGATATTTTGCTGCTATGTGAGATATTAGTGTTACCTTGAGATTAGGAGGCTGTCAATGCACAAAATGTTACATCTATCTTGTCTTGATAACATTAAAAATAGCTCTCAACAACATTTTGCCTGGTTGCGGAGGCACAGCCTTATTAAATATGATTTCAAATTTCTTGCCCATGGATGTATATTAGAATATGACTACTGAAGTGTCATACCATGGAAAAATATCAACAACCAAAATATCACAAAGGCAAGTATGGTTTTGAATGTATAGATTCACTACTTTTAGCTCCACATCTATGTACCTTGAAGATATATATTTATGAATTTTACGAATTGTGCTAAAAATACAATTCATAAAATTCAATACTTTGGTACTAGACCATGCCTATTAGATTCTGCAATCAATTTCAAAAGATAAAACTTTTTTCTATATATACCCGCGTTTTGAATATTTATCGTTTTGTGATTGGTTCATTGGTTCTTATGTCCTCAAAAGGAACAAAAATATTTCTGAGATAAAAGACATTCGAATAATATCTCTGTGGCGAGTTTATCAATAATTCTTGCAGTTAAAAATATATATCAAAAGCAATAGAACAGAGTATTCCAAATAAATCCCTTGAAAGCGCTTTTTACCCGTTCCTTAGGTACTGTGGTCATCAGTGGTCTGAAGAAGGTATCTAGAGGTGCCACTCTTATGTCTGACACTAGTTTGTGGGTAGAGGTGACTTCCTAACCAATAGAGAAAATTGTCTCAGGGTAACACTACCCACTACTCACTTTGGTATAATTTCCTGGGTTTTTAAACAATCTGAAAGTGCCCTCTTCTGCCACTAAATTCCAAAATGGCAGATTTTTCCTTCCCTTGGTCAGAGCTCTAGCCACACCCCTAAGATGTGGTGAGAGAAATGAGGGCTCACCCATGCAAAACCAGTTCAGGTACAGATTTTGCCCCCCACTGGGATTTGTGCCAATTTGGCTATTTGTTCAATGTTAGGGACTGGCTTAGGTGTGAGGTACATCTGCCTGTGACAGGGGCTGCTGCTTTGAAGCTTGCACAGTTGGTGGAGACATCCTCCAGGCTATCCTGTCAGGAGGAGATCACACCTCCCTCCAACCAAAGCCCTTTTATTCCCTTTCCTGAGAGCAATTAAGACTTCTCAGCAGGCTGCCAGGTGACAGTTGCTGATTGTTTCTGAAAGGGCTACTAGAGACATTTAGGTATAAAACTGACAAGTTTCTGGGGGCGTGGCTTGACCGCCGAAGTGTCATGGCGGATCCCGAGTGAGCTCCGCTCCGTCGCGGGACTCGGAGCCTCCTTTCTACTTCATTTTTGCAGTTTTTACTGCTTGGAGGGACTGCCCTGGAATATGATGTCGCGGTGAGTCCGCTGGCCACCTCTGTACCTGCATATCTTTGTTTTTAACGGTTTTTACCGTTGCGACGTTTTTCTCTCCTCAGAGATGCGAGCGGCCGCCCTTTTGAGGCGCATTTTCGCGGCGCTTGCATCTTCCTCTCCTATTTTTCTCAGCTCGACTTGGCATCTGCTTTGAGGCTCTTTTTGCCTCTAATATGACTTTTTCTAATGCTTGAATTTGGTCAGGGGCATTATTACTGCCATTAATTCCGGATTGACAACATTTCCTGTTACAGCTATGCCTTGTCTTGGGGCTTGGTGCAGTTCATGTGCTTCTCCTCTCCGACTCTTTATAACATGATTTGCCAATATTGCCCCTGACTTCTTCTGCTCTGGCTGGTTTTGTGTGGTGCTTTCAACCTACCGTAGCTGTGCCACTTTCAGCTAAGATGTGTTCCCATTGGCTTTTGTGACTGTGTTCCGGCAGTATAATCACCTTGGGTTCGAATTTGTCTCCTACATCTAGCGGATTTCATTCATGTCCTGCTGCCTCTCCTGGATTTGACGCAGTGCCCCTGTTGGTGTGGTGTTGCTATTTATCTTCAGTACAGTGCCGTCAAGTTCTCGTATCTTTGGTGATTTTTGCTCTCTTCGGCGATTGCTGTGTGTCTGCCTTTTTGCTTTTTAATGATGGCTAATGAACCCCTCATGTCCAGGCCATCGGTCTCTGGTACAAAACCGAAAAGGCACAAAAATGACCCACCTTCGCCAATCCTATCATCACAAAATCCTGTTCTGGACTCCATTTTGGATGAGGTTCGAGGCCTTCAGCCTTTCATGTCTGCTACCAACAACAAGCTCAAACAAATTGAGGAAAGATGGATTGTCATGGAAAGTAAGGTCTTAGACCTTGAGCAACGGGTCAGTGACATTCAAGATGTCTCTGTAAAGATTCCTTTCCTTGAGCAAGAAATTCTTAAACTAAAACTCCACACAGAGGATCTTGAAAATCGAAATCGTAGAAATAACTTACGCCTTTTTGGCCTGCCGGAAAATGTTGAAGGGGCTGACCTAGTCTCATTCCTACAAAAATTCCTGCCAGAGCTTCTTGACCTTCAGTCTACATCTACTCCCCTCAACATTCAAAGAGCACACCGGTTGGGTCGGCTTCAGCCATCGTCTAACAAGCCTCGTGGTATTATAATGTTGTTCTTGGAATTCACCGAGCTTATGCAAGTTTTGAAGGCTGTGAGAATCAAACGTCGTCTTCTCTGGTCTGGCCATAACATTTTTATATCCCAAGATGTCTCTACTGCTACCAACGCCAGACGCAAAGAATTCCTTGCTCTTCGACCTCAATTGCTTAATATTCAATATGGAATTCTTCATCCCTGCCTCTGCAAGATCACTCATGAAGGTCGCACGCGTTCCTTTGAGGATCCGGATAAACTCAAACTTTTTCTTCATAATTTCCCCTCACATGGCATGGATACTGGCTCTTAATTCTAATCATAGTGTTGGGTTGTTTCTTCTTTAATTGTTTTGGTTGATTTACTTGTTTTCTTCCTTTGAATTTCTGTCCCTCTCTACTTTCTACTCTTATTGGGCTTATAGCCCATTTATCACTTTCTGCATCTGCTTTCAATGTGTCCGCGTCCTTCGGTGTCACCTCGCTTCCCGTTCTCAGATTTCCTCTCTCTTTAAAGGTCTGGATGTTTATCCTTGATCTGTCTACTTGTCTCTATTTCTTCCTTTTACTTTTCTTTCCTCCTCCTCTCCCTCTTCCTTACTTTTCCTATCCTTCTCTTCGTTTTCTCTCAGTTTCGCCCTTGTTTTCTTGTACAGATTCGTCTCTTAAGAGTTGGTCTTTTGTCTTACTCAATGTAAAATGTCCCTCCTATTTTTATTTTGTCCTTCCTGCAGTTTTGTGGTCCTATTCCTGTACGTTCCCCTGCATCCAGAAGTATGGTTAATGTAGTCTCGTGGAATGTTCGTGGTCTGGGTCACCCCGTCAAGCGTCAGAAGGTATTGTCTCATCTTGCTAAACTTAACACCCAGGTTGCTTTTTTACAGGAAACCCACTGCAATGATAAAGAATCACTTAAACTTAAACGCCAATGGGTAAATCAGATTGTCTTCTCTCCTGCTATTGACCGTCATGGTGGTGTCGCTATTTTATTTCACAGGTCTATTAATGTACAGATTATTTCGTCTGAATGTGATCCAAATGGTCGTTGGGTATTGGCTGAGGTTCTCATAAATAAAAGACATGTGACTTTCTTCAATATTTATGGTCCTGTTAAACCTGACACTGAATTTTGGCAATCTATAAAATTTAAACTATTATCAATTTCCACTTCTGATATTGTGGTTGGGGGTGATTTTAATAATTGGTTGGACCCGTTCACAGATAGTCAATCCAAGTGTAAATTCAAACCTGACAAAACCCACAAATCATTTCAAACAGCCGTTTCCTCTCGCCCACTTTTTGATTCCTGGAAAACATGTAACCCTGATTCCTCCGAATTTACTTTCTTCTCTCCTGTACATCATACTAGGTCCCGTATTGATTATATTCTTGTGTCCAAATCACTACTACCATGTCTACAATCTTCTGACATTGGGTCTATCTTTATCTCTGACCATGCCCCTGTCTCCACCCATATTGACTTATCTCTCACCACTTCCAAACAGGGCAGATGGCGCTTCAATAATTTCCTTTTATCAGACCCTATTTTTATTTCAGAAGCGACCTCTTTTATTAAGGAATTCTTTTCCTTCAATAATTCTTCAGATACCTCCCTACATAATAATTGGGATGCTTTTAAAGCTTCTTTTAGAGCATTCACCATTGCCTTTTCCTCCAAGAAGAAGAAGTTGCTGCACACTAAATATACAGACACCTTAGCCCATATAAAATCATTAGAATATACGTATTACTCCTCCAACTCCCCCTCATCACTACAAGACTTAATCAAAGCTAAATCTACCCTGAATAAAATCGTAACAAACGATGCCTGTAATGTCCTTCTCAAGATTAAGTCAAAATATCACGGGGGCCAAAACAAAGCTGGGAAATTGCTAGCAAATTATTTAAAAATTAAATCAGAACGTAAAGCCATTGGCCCCATTCACTCAGAACTGGATGACTCTCTCCTTTCGTCTGATTCTGATATTGCTACCACCTTTCAATCGTATTACAATCTCTTATACACAGAAACTACCAAGCCTTCTGATGAAGATTTCGCCTCTTTTTTCCGAGATATTCCTAAACCTAAAACCTCCCAAGATATTTTCCAATCCCTTGAAGAAGATATTTCCTTACAAGAATTAACTGATGCTCTTAAAGCCTTGAAGAAAGCAAAAGCACCTGGCCCCGATGGCTTTTCAATTGAATTGCTTTCTGCTTTCTCCTCAATTTTTGCGCCCAAATTATTAGAACTTTTTAATTCTTTTATATCCAACTCCCAAGCTTGTGGTTCTTTTTTGGAAGCCCTTATCATTGTGATCCCCAAACCAGATAAATATTCCTCCTATTGTAAAAATTTCCGTCCTATTTCACTCATTAATTACAATTGTAAAATTTTTGCAAAAATATTGGCCTCACGTTTAGAGAAAATTGTCCCTTTGCTCATTAATCCAGACCAAGTTGGTTTTGTTAAAGGTCGCCTGGCCTCGGATAATGCCAGAATGTTTTCCAATGTCCTTGCTCTTAGTAAAAAGTATCCTTCCCCATTAGCTGCTTTATCCCTGGATGCTGAAAAAGCCTTTGACCGTGTTAATTGGGAATTTTTGATTCATACTTTGAGATGATTTGGTTTTGGGCCGAAATTTATCTCATATGTTAAATTGCTATACACCAATCCTAAAGCATGTATTTTTGTTAATGGCCTTTTTTCCCCTTATTTTTCCCTTCAAAGAGGTACGTGTCAGGGCTGCCCTCTCTCACCATTACTTTTCCTGTTTTGTTTAGAACCATTTTTGGAACGTATCAGAAATAATCCTCTCATTACTGGTTTTCATCTTAAATCTCACCAAATTAAGTTGTCTGCCTATGCTGATGATGTTCTTATTTATATGTCTAACCCTGTGTCTTCCCTACCCCCCTTTTTGCAGGAAATTGCATCATACGCTAAGGTTTCAGGTTACAAATTAAACTTCTCTAAAACTGAGATTTTACCCTTCAATTCTTCCTGTTATCAATATATGTTTCAATCGTCTAATTTTACATGGTGTCCTCAAAAAATTAAGTATCTCGGCATTTGGTTTTCCCCTAACATTCGTGATACATTATCTCATAATTTCTCTGCCTTAAAACTTAAAATCACTAATTTGTTAAATCTCTGGTCTCCCTTGTTTCTCTCTTGGTGGGGTAGACTTGATACAATTAAAATGATGATTGTCCCTCAGATACTGTTTATTTTATCTATGTTACCTTTTAAAATTCCTAAATATTATTTCTCTCAGATTAATTCGTTATGCACTAAGTTTCTATGGAATAACAAACATGCACGTATTTCTTTGCCTAAATTGATTCGACCTAAGAATGAAGGGGGGGTAAGATTTCCTGATTTTAATTTGTATCATAATGCATTTTTGATTCATCAATTTTTTGCCTTGTCCAAAGATTATCGGGATTTACCTAAACCTTCATGGGTTAAAGTTGAATGCTTATTGTTAAATGATTTTTCAATACGAGATGTTGTTCACATGTCTAACTGTACTTTTATTTCCAAATACCCTATTTTGAAACACTCTCAAGGTTTGTTACACGCACTGTTCTTTAAGAAATTGAATACCTACCAATCCTTTCTAGCGTCATCAATTTGGTTTAACAAGTACATTAAATTTCGCCACAAATCTTTCTACTACAAACAATGGAAGGAAATGGGCCTTATTTATGTACATCAATTGATTGTTAATAATGTGTTTCTTTCTTTCCATCAATTGCAAGAATCTTTTCACCTTCCTGATTCCTGCATCCAGCAATATGATACCTTACTTTCAATACTACAGGGGTGCCTCCAGAAAATCCTCTCTCTTCCTCTTCCACATCCTTCTTCCTCTCTTCCTGATTCTTCATTATCTCAAATCTCTCCTGATGTTATTCCTAGTGCTTCTTTTATCTATAAATCTTTATCTACTTCTATCTGTACACGGACTAAATCTAAGGTGGAACTGGAGTGGGAACAAGACCTATCTTTGTCTTTATCGTTATCACACTGGGATAAGTTTTGGCAGAAATTATTCAAGACCTCCAAAGCAGCTAATATCACACAATCCTTATTTTTTATTTATAATAGAGTTGTCATTACTCCCCTTTTGTTACATAAATTCAACCACTCTGTTACATCCTCTTGTTGGTCTTGTTCTAATGCTGAAGGTTCTTTAGTACATTTATTATTTTACTGTCCTAAGGTTTTTGCTTTTTGGAATGATATATGGTTAAAATGTTCTTTGATTTTTTCCTATAATGTACAACTTAATATTCAAAATGTATTTTTAGGCACTGTTTCGCCAGATTTTGATCTAATGCCTCCCGTTTCACCATTACTGAATTTATTTCTCGCTGTTGCTTTTAAAGTTATTCTCTCTTGCTGGAAGGATAATTCTAAATTATCCTTTTTTCATTGGTGGAACTATATATGTGATGAACATAGAATTGCTTCTATTCCTCAATCTTCCATTCACCTACAAATTAAATCTGACCTTCTCTGGCTACCTTTTACTTCTTTTCTAGCATCACCATCATAATTTCTACCTACTCTTATTTTCTTGTACTTTTTCCTTACTCTTTTCTGTTTTGTTTTCTCCCCTTCTTCTTTTCCTTTTTCTTTCTGTCTCCTCTTTCTCTCTCCCTCTCGCTTGTTCCTCTTCCCTTTTAAATGAAAACTAATCTCCTATTGAATTATTATATTTATTTTAATTATCTGCCTAGAATGTTTGTAATTCAATGATGTATACTAAGCCCTGTTTCTCTTTCTTGGCTCAGTACTTAGTTGTATTTCTGTGCATTTATATCTTCAATAAAAAATTATTTAACTAAAAAAAAATAAAACTGACAAGTTTCTAAAACTGGCATTTTCAAAATAGTAATTTAAAATCTGAGTTTAACATCAGATTGGATTTAAAATCCTACTAATTTGAGCCCTCGAATCATGGTTCTAGTTATTCCCAAACTGATGTTGTACATTATGGTGTTTTAATGTAATGTAACCCAGTGTTTTTCAATGGGAGAACCAGAAGTGAAAAACAGCTTTGGAGCTATTTCACTTCCAGGACATGTAAAACTTCACTGCACAAGTCCTGCATTTTAAACACCATGCACCCTGCCCTATGGACACTTAAAAATCAATTACGTATAGTCTATTCATAACAGTGGGTTACCTGATTCTCACTGGAACCAGATTTACTTAAGCACATAACTGAATTAAAAGTGTTATAAATCCCCTTCACTCATTACATCAAGAGTACCCCACAGTCTCTAAATACAGATAAATATGTACAATATTTACACAACATAGACCACAAAATGCATATATACAGATTACATACACAATTGAAAAGAATTCTTGTTATTATTACATTCTCAGAAGCCTCATCTGATTCAAGCCAGGGAAGAGAAGACAGGACTAGTTTTAATTTTCCACATTCAGGGGCTCAGTCTTTTTTAGACAGGGAGGCAAGAGAGGAAGAGGTGGCGGAGGAAGAGGACAAGCACAGGGAACAGGAGAGATATGCACAAAATGAAAGACCTACAGGTGGTAACAACTACTGCCCAAAACAAGAAAGATGTACTTCAAATTTAGAATCAGTCTCAGTACAACATGATTACAACAGAAGAATCTCGGTTAAGTATGGGTTTGTCATTTGTACGCTTGTCCATACAAGACGCTTTGGACAACAAAATAGAAGTCCTACGGTTTCTCTGTGAGGTGAGGCTGAAAATCTTTTTCTTTGATACCTATTTTCCTACCGAGAAGAATTTTACAGGCCGTAGAAATAAATTACGTTTTTGCCCCACAACGACAAACATGACTCCTCAGGAGATCTCATTTGAAAAAATAGTCCTTAAAGAAATTGTTGATTTGAACTAGAAAAAGATTGGCTACACTAATGGCTGCAATAAATCTGCAAAAACGGCCCTGCAGCAACTTACTAAAAATAATATAGTTGTCATTGTACCAGTTGACAAGGGGGTGGAATAGAGGTAGTCGACACTGACACCTATGATTAGGAGGCATTTAGACAACTGAATATTCTGGCACATTTTTGCCGCATTAGTACAGATCCCACTTTGACACTGTCTCAAAGAATTGAGTAGATAACAAAAAAATGTTTTGGATGAAGGATGGGTATGTATTAAAGAACATGAATTACTTAATAAAAAGATCTTCGCATGCATTAATTTATATCATCCCCAAAATACATAAAAGTATGGACAATCCTCCTGCTGAACCCATTATTTCAGGCTATGGGTCCTTTCACGAAACCCTAGCACAATATGTAGATGTGTTCCATAAAAATTTTGAGTGGGCAACACAAGCATTTGTAAGGGACTAGATGGACTTAATTGATAAAATAAAGAGTATGGAGTCCAATAAGGAAATTCATATCCTCGCAACTTATGATGTAGAGCAACTATATGCAAACACTAAACAAGAGGAAGCTATTGTGGTCATTAATGAAGTGAGGGAAGCGAGAGGTTAACCCCATTTGGTACTCACTTAATTTTTGGTGGATTTAGCTTCCATCTACTTAAAATATTTCTAAAGGTTCAAGAACGAGTTGTATTTACAAGTTAAAGGAGTAGCAAGAGCCAAATCTTTTTAATTGACAAAAAATGGATTTATGGCATAGAAACTCCTTTCAATGGTTCTATCAAAGGATAATTTCAGTATATTGATGATATTCTTATGATCTGGGCAGGCCTTTTGGCAACCCTCAATAACTTTCATGACTGGTTAAATCATCGTTCTCAGGATATGAATATCACAATGACAGTCTAAGGATAAATGACATTTTCTTGACTTATCAATTGGAGTAAGTGAAAGGCATCTTGTGATCAGCCTTTATCCAAAACCTACTGACTATAACACTTTACTTGATTTTTTTGGGGGAGATCCCGGGTCACTGAAAGAAAATTTGCCCTATGGGCAGTCTCAAAAGATGGAGGAATTGTACCAATAGAACAGAGTATTTTTAGAATGCAGACATTTTATGTGCTAAACTGATTGAGAGAGGGTACCGACCCCATCAAACTGGCCAATTTGTCTCTTAAAAGTGCATGGTACATCCCTAGTGTTACCAAAAGAAAACATACCAAATGGTCTCTTCGCATGTATACTAACATATAATACAAAATCACAAACATTCAAATATATCATTGAAAATAATTGGAAGTTGTTTTCTGATTTTAAAATCCTGAAACCCATTTTTCCTTCAAAAGAGGGAAGATTTGCAACAATATCTAGTTAGAGCTTCTATATTTTCTGATAAACCACAAGAAAAAGTTCCCATGCTTGGGTTACCTCCTATAGTGGGCCACTTTGGATGCCAAAACTGAGCACCATGTCAATTTACCACTAACAGCAAAAGTGTGACATTAAATTGTATTACAATACAGCAGACAACATTTTCCAACTGCAGTTCCAAAAATTTGATTTATTACATCAAATGTCAATGCAAAATAATTTACACTGGTCAAATTACCCAAACGGTAAAATTGCGTATTCTGCAGCACAGGTCACAAATAAGATGCTGCACCCAAGATGCACCTTTGGTTGGTCACTATCAATCTTTGAAAAATTATAAAAATCATTTGTTTCGGTCAGTTTTGCTTGTTGTCCAACATAATTCTATTGACCTACTGATGACTACTCTACTGTCAAAGATGGAAGCAAGAATGATTGAGCAATGTCACACAGCTAGTACTGGATTGAATAATCTGGAAGAAATATGAGAATTAATATTATGATTGGTTGTTGTATCATGTACTGGTGTAATCCTTACCAAAAGTCATTTCTATACTCTTGTGTAAGTTTTCAATGTATATACCATAACCTTTTCTTTAAGAACAGTTGAACACATCTTGAAGAGTTTGAGATGTGGAGAATGTATTTACAAGATTGTAAAAATTTGGAAATAACTTAGGGCCTGATTAGAATGGCGGGGAGACCGCCACCGACAGCATGTCGGTGGCGGTCTCCCCGCCATCTTCAATAACTTAACCGCCCCCCACATTTTGATGGCGGGCAGCTGTGTGGCAGTTGGAAAGACTGACTGCCACGGATCCAATGGGCTAAAGGAGCCCATCAGTCCATCGGAGGCAAAGTAATGCCTACAAAGGTGGCGGCGCCTACCAGGCATCTCCGTAGGCATTACGATGTTCCTTTCCGTCTGCCCTTTCATGGCAGTGAACCGACCATAAAAAAGCTGGTGGAAAGGGGCATTGGGAGGCCCTAGTGGGCCGCCCTTACCACCTGGCCCACAGACACAGGAACTGGATGACTCTCATGGTGACCCCTACATGGTTCTGCACCATGTGGCAGGCACCGCATGGTGTCTGCCACATAGTGCAGGTATATCTGTGGAGTGTGTGTTTTGTATTGCGGCCGGTGCTGCAGAGTGCAGCAGCCGCCGCAATACAAAACATCGGCAATGCGACTGCCACGGTGGCAGTCACATTATAATTTTCCCCGTGGGACCGACGCCTTGTTGGTGGGCAGTCCCAAATGTGAAACAATGGCGGGCGGACTTCATTATTGCCCCCTAAGTATTTGTTTGATTGAGCACTATTATTTATAAGTGCACCTACATCTTATCTGTTTCTCTGACTCTTATACTTTTATTCAGCCTTTTCTAGTGGGTTAGACATTTTAAGATGGCCGCCACATGCTATGTGCCAGTCATATGACTCATGGGCACTGTCACATGAGCATGAAATACGTTGCAAGCTATTTTTTATGGTGTGGAGGGCTTTTCTTATGGCATGTTAGTTTCCGGGTTAAGGATTTTGTCCCCTGCTAGTCCAGATTGATGTTTCTTTTAATAGTGGATGACCAAGCTTAAAGGTATTCTAACATGGCAGCTTCGTAACACAAGCTAATCATATGACACGCGGGCCTGGTTTCCGGATCCCCCTTGGCCATTGATACATAATCCTGTATCATCCTTGCTCTGACTTATTCTTCTGAATGGCAGTACTTTAATGGTCCCTGGCCCCAGCTGTTTTGAATGTCGGCTCAAGAAATACAGAGCATCATGTTTAACCATTCAAGATGCTTAACTTTGTACAGCAGGTGGTTTGAAAAAGTATTTCGATTTTCTCACCGGACTGTCTCAGGAGTGCCATTGTAATAAGCTTTAGCCACACTGCCCGGGACCAAATCACTATTCACGGCCACTTGGTTCTTTCTTTGGTGTATCTTCAATCACATGTGTTTTGTTCTTTGCACTGTTTTGTGGTTCTGTTAGAATTTGAAGGTATATTGGAATCTTTCTTTCCATATATTTCTGACACCATTATTATTACTTGTGCATGTGATTTGTGGAAAACGTTATGAACTTCCTAATTATAATTTTGATTTTGGTTTGATTCTTCTGAGTAGATAGCACATGTTGGGAGCATGGTGGATTACCAGGGCTGGCACGTGGCAGATTTTAGTTATTTTATGGGTGGCTTGCTCCATTTTTAACTGAGGCAAATTTGATTAGTAGGCAGGATACGTCCCTGGAAAGTACTACACATATGTATATTTTTTATGATCTCAAATAGGCAAAATGTCTCTTGTCTTTTCTCGTTTGTCCTGAGGAGGCCAAAAATTGTCAAGTCCAAAACTCGTCTACTTTTTTGTACTGAAGCCTTTGACAAATTAATTAAATTGCACCAATGTATTGGGATGACAAGGAGAAAGCTAATAACTAAGCTTTTTCTGGATTCTCCTGGTTTGATCAACTACCTCTTAAATGATCTATTCCATTGACTTATTATTTAGACACTTGTAGTGGAAAACATTCAGGAGAAACAAGAGAACAAAAAATGTTTTAATGGTGTATATAAACTGTATATGTGTGTTCTGTGGTCTATGTTGTGTAAAAATGGTACTTATATATGTATTTAGGGACTGTGGGGTACTCTCACTGTGATGAGCGATGAGCGTAATAACACTTTTCATTGATTGCAATAATGTGCTTGAGTATACAGGTTTTAATGCAATTCATGTGTCCCATTGTGATGAATAGACTATAGCCCCATTATATACCTCTCATATATTATTTTTTGATTGTTTAAAGGCAGTTTATGTAGGGTTATATGGGCAAATCCCTCCATCTTGTGTCCATTATAGACACGTAGGGCCTACTTTTTTGGTGACTTATATGTATTAAAATGGAAGGTTTAGGCCTGGCAAAAGATTTGTTTGTGCCTGGTGGAATTTGCAGTTTTAAAACTGCACACTTAGGCTGAAGACATTCTTTGAATTGTCACTTTAGTGGTGGCTGCAGTTCACTAGTGACATTTAACTTACAGGCCCTGGAAACAATGGGTCCTATATACTGTGAACTTATAGGTAAGTTAAATATGTCACCCAGGAATTGGCCAATACTAAATGTCTTTTGTGGTCAAAAGATGTACATGGGGCACTGGGTGGAAGCGCTGTCATAACGAAACCTGAGGAGGCCCCCTGCAAGGTAGGTGGAGGGGCCCTCTTCGGACTCAATCGAGAGCTCGCCAGCCAGAGTACTGTGCTGAGGGGGCCCCCTGAAGCTTGGCGGCTGCGGGGGCCTGTGTTACGTCACTGGGTGGAAGTGCCAGGTGCTCAAAAGGTCCACACAATGGGAGCGTCAATTTAATAATTAGGGGGTGGATAATCAAAACAATGAAATGTACTTACATTTACTCAATCAGTAATTTTTGTAGTGTAATCAATATGAGGGACTGCAGTTTCTGCTTGATTTTTCTACTCTGGCAGAATTTGCATTTTACCCCATGTTCCATATAAGGTTGTAAGGCAAGAAAAGCCTAATGCTCCCTAATTCCTTACCCAACATTGAAATACAGAAATTGAGTAGAGCAAGAGCACACTGATGCTTAAGTTCAACTTAACACAGCCCCCTTTTGTTTTAAAAGATGTGACAAAATGAAGAAACACTCACTATCGAATACCACTAGGCCCAAGTGCATCATGGATTAGCAAGTTGTACTATCTATTTTGCATGTAAGCAGTATGAAGGGGCGCCTGTGCTCCAATTACTAAAATGAAACAAATGTGTTAGGGAAAAAATCCCCACAACTCAGGAAAAAGAAAATTTCCAGTCCTCCTGCTGTATTTACCGAAAACAAGAAATTAATCTTTTATAATCATTTTGTAGAAAACATTCTTAGCCATCCTGTGAGAATTCGACATTTACTCTGATCTGCTCCGTGAGGTTTTGCAGCTCTGTGTAGACACATCCGGATTAGGCCCATTTAAGAATGTGAAAGAAAGTTTACACGAGGGAGTTGCTCAGTCCCCACTCGCTGTACATAACTCATTATGCACACTAATTGAATTAATTACAACAGTCTCTTTGTGGTTTGAGGCAGAGCTAAATAAAAGCATTAAAAGGCATGAGGTTTGATGCAGCAGAGTCTACCAGCTCTAGTCATACACATACACACAACTCTCACTTTGGGCCCATATACATTCATACATTCAATAAGCTAGCAAATATCCGTTGGTCATCAATTTTGATTTACCTTAGAGACCTGTTACACCAGTATCATTACCAGTCCCTGTCTCCTTATGTAAATGTATTTTGTCAATAGATCTAGTTGTAGATTAGAATAGGGAGGAAATAATAACACATTTAACCTTTAATTTAAAGTACCGCAGACTCAGTAGGAGTTTAAAAAGTTAATCTGAATTAATAATTGTGTGAGTCAAATCAGAATACACGTAGATACACCAAAATTCTCCATCAGGAAAAATAGTACAATTAGCTTATAATCAATTCACATTAATTCAATTCTTGTGATGACAGTACCTGAGGAGAGAAAGAACAGAGAGCAAATACGGAGCATTACCCCACAGAACTATATTTACATAGAATGGTGTGAGGACCTGGACATCAGAGCATAAACGATTCAGGACAGATTCAGGACCGGGATGGTGACCTCTTCTAGTGCAACGCCAGCGTTTCACCCCTCTCTGGTGCTACTCTCTCCGGCTTGGGCTCGTCCGGACCCCTTCCTAGATGTGCCTCCTCAGTTCTTCTACGATTCTTCCCTAGTGTTGGATTTTTCAATCAGCTTGCAGCAATTCGGCAGCATTTCAGCACAGCATCAACATGTGCAGCATCAAGTGTGTCTAATTAACTAAACTTACCTTTGTTATACCAATTCAAGTGTATGATCCAGGGGGGGCGTGGCTAGGCGCCCGACGAGATGGCGGCATCGGCGTGAGGGCTCCGTCCGCGCCAGAGACTACTATTCAGAGAAGGTCTATATTGGAGAACTGAGCCCATGCAAGACATATTAGATTATCTGCAGGTTACAGCCTCCAATTTAACTGGCATAACTCAGGCAGAAAAGGGCTGAAGTTTTTCAAGTGAAACATATTTGCCACTTATTTTCGTTAAGGTTTTCAGCTGGGTGGATTTAAAAAAAACTGAAGCATTTCACAGTTTCAGCATATGTTCAAAATTATGGGGCGAATTAGAAGTTAGAGGGTGGTTTCTTCCCCGGGGTATTCTTCCCTTCCCGAAATTACCAAAACCGTCGACATCTGTAACACGCAGATAGGGGGGGGGGAATACACCTGATTACTGGAGTTTGGGGAATCACATACAAAATCAGTGTTTCTGCATTGATTAATATGTGAGTTTGCTCGATATTTCACCCTTAGGATTTACATGCTTGCAACAGGCACAATCTTCAGGTGATATACTTATCATCAGCACCATTATCATAGATCTCATAATCATGGTTGGTCGGTAACTTTGGGACTCTAATTAAAATTAAGGTGTCTCCCTGTGCACTCAATTGTATACATACAAAATATAGGAAAATGTATAATTCAAAAACTTACTGTACCATGTGTAGTAACATCTTGCTAACCTTCATCGCATTCTGTTTGTTATAATTCGATTTCAAAAGGACCAATCACGCTCTTGCAAATACCACACTGTTGTATGTGTACTACTTTTGAGGTGCACTTGATGAAATAAAGTGCGTTGCTACATTACATATCCTATATATATTTAAAATAATATACACATGCATAAATTCACACACTGTGCAATGTTTGCTTTAATGCATCAAGTGATCTTGTTGAAATTTATGACACTGATAATTTGCCCCCTCCTTGATAAGGTGTTTTTATTTTCTGCTTTTGTATCTGCATTGCATCTCATATGTGAAAATATTCATTTATTTGAATGCACATTTTGCATTTATAAACGATTGTTAAGTTTAGTAGTGTCTGCACATGTATATCATAAAATATTTGCTCTATTATAGGTTGGTAGTGCAGCAATTATTCTCAAATATATTTAACATGGATTATATTGCATTATAAAGTTATATGAAGGTGCAACAAAATTAATCAATCAATTCTTGGATTTGACATCATTCCAAATGTATTTAATCTTGGTGGAGACAAATACTAGAGAGAAAGAGCTTCAGTTCCTTGGCGATTCAATGCATAAAGAGCAGAGCAGTAAACATTTTTCATGAAGATCACAGACAGGCTTCTTGGAGTCAGTCCAGACTTATCAGTTGGCTGGGGACTCAGCAACTTGTCAAGTGCATAGACACTCAGAGAACGATCTTTTGAATTAGGAACACAATGTTGTTCATGCATTGGTATTGAGATGAAAGGCTACCTTGGAAACTCATATAGGCTTAATTGGGTGCTAATAGAGCTTAGGTAGGGGAAAGAAGGGGGGGGATGGAGAACCAAGACTTGATTCAGAACAATCAATACCATTACAGTGTTGCAGTTCTTTTCAGTTTTTCTGTTTATTAATTGCTTTCATTGCCACTATTTTGTTCATTTGTTTTAGTTAGGACTATACACATCACCTGTGCTAGAATTGAACAATAAAAACATTTAGACATATTTTGTTTGTGAGTTCTTGAGTGTGACCATTTATGATGGAAAGTGGTTTAGAACCCACTAGCAACAAATACTACAGTGGGTCTCACAGGTCTGATCGCTGCCCAACATTCTCAATTCTCATGTAATTGAAAGTTGGGTGATGAACTACAGTCCACCAGGTTTCCTGGCTCTAGATTGTGAATTGGCATTGGGTTTATACTTACTGAGGGTTAGAAAATCCCAATTCAAGCTCATATTTTGATTAAATCAAAACGTATCACCCTACACATGAAACCCAACATCAGATACCAGCAGTAGGAAAAATATTGGCAAGAGACATTGGTTTCTCCATCACTCCAACACCACCATTGATTGTGCTGCCCTAAATACTTCCATGAAAGAGGCTGCAGGAGAGCCAGTTACATATTCAGGGGTATGTTGGAGATTGGAATGTGTTGTAGAATGGAGGTTCTTTAAGTTTGCTTCAGGTTTGGTTTAAGGAGTTCGAAGAAGAAAGGGAATTAATTTAAAACTAATTTAATATGATTAGTTATGGATTCAGGGTGGGGAAGTGGTTATTTTCTTAGAGATATTTTGCTGCTATGTGAGATATTAGTGTTACCTTGAGATTAGGAGGCTGTCAATGCACAAAATGTTACATCTATCTTGTCTTGATAACATTAAAAATAGCTCTCAACAACATTTTGCCTGGTTGCGGAGGCACAGCCTTATTAAATATGATTTCAAATTTCTTGCCCATGGATGTATATTAGAATATGACTACTGAAGTGTCATACCATGGAAAAATATCAACAACCAAAATATCACAAAGGCAAGTATGGTTTTGAATGTATAGATTCACTACTTTTAGCTCCACATCTATGTACCTTGAAGATATATATTTATGAATTTTACGAATTGTGCTAAAAATACAATTCATAAAATTCAATACTTTGGTACTAGACCATGCCTATTAGATTCTGCAATCAATTTCAAAAGATAAAACTTTTTTCTATATATACCCGCGTTTTGAATATTTATCGTTTTGTGATTGGTTCATTGGTTCTTATGTCCTCAAAAGGAACAAAAATATTTCTGAGATAAAAGACATTCGAATAATATCTCTGTGGCGAGTTTATCAATAATTCTTGCAGTTAAAAATATATATCAAAAGCAATAGAACAGAGTATTCCAAATAAATCCCTTGAAAGCGCTTTTTACCCGTTCCTTAGGTACTGTGGTCATCAGTGGTCTGAAGAAGGTATCTAGAGGTGCCACTCTTATGTCTGACACTAGTTTGTGGGTAGAGGTGACTTCCTAACCAATAGAGAAAATTGTCTCAGGGTAACACTACCCACTACTCACTTTGGTATAATTTCCTGGGTTTTTAAACAATCTGAAAGTGCCCTCTTCTGCCACTAAATTCCAAAATGGCAGATTTTTCCTTCCCTTGGTCAGAGCTCTAGCCACACCCCTAAGATGTGGTGAGAGAAATGAGGGCTCACCCATGCAAAACCAGTTCAGGTACAGATTTTGCCCCCCACTGGGATTTGTGCCAATTTGGCTATTTGTTCAATGTTAGGGACTGGCTTAGGTGTGAGGTACATCTGCCTGTGACAGGGGCTGCTGCTTTGAAGCTTGCACAGTTGGTGGAGACATCCTCCAGGCTATCCTGTCAGGAGGAGATCACACCTCCCTCCAACCAAAGCCCTTTTATTCCCTTTCCTGAGAGCAATTAAGACTTCTCAGCAGGCTGCCAGGTGACAGTTGCTGATTGTTTCTGAAAGGGCTACTAGAGACATTTAGGTATAAAACTGACAAGTTTCTGGGGGCGTGGCTTGACCGCCGAAGTGTCATGGCGGATCCCGAGTGAGCTCCGCTCCGTCGCGGGACTCGGAGCCTCCTTTCTACTTCATTTTTGCAGTTTTTACTGCTTGGAGGGACTGCCCTGGAATATGATGTCGCGGTGAGTCCGCTGGCCACCTCTGTACCTGCATATCTTTGTTTTTAACGGTTTTTACCGTTGCGACGTTTTTCTCTCCTCAGAGATGCGAGCGGCCGCCCTTTTGAGGCGCATTTTCGCGGCGCTTGCATCTTCCTCTCCTATTTTTCTCAGCTCGACTTGGCATCTGCTTTGAGGCTCTTTTTGCCTCTAATATGACTTTTTCTAATGCTTGAATTTGGTCAGGGGCATTATTACTGCCATTAATTCCGGATTGACAACATTTCCTGTTACAGCTATGCCTTGTCTTGGGGCTTGGTGCAGTTCATGTGCTTCTCCTCTCCGACTCTTTATAACATGATTTGCCAATATTGCCCCTGACTTCTTCTGCTCTGGCTGGTTTTGTGTGGTGCTTTCAACCTACCGTAGCTGTGCCACTTTCAGCTAAGATGTGTTCCCATTGGCTTTTGTGACTGTGTTCCGGCAGTATAATCACCTTGGGTTCGAATTTGTCTCCTACATCTAGCGGATTTCATTCATGTCCTGCTGCCTCTCCTGGATTTGACGCAGTGCCCCTGTTGGTGTGGTGTTGCTATTTATCTTCAGTACAGTGCCGTCAAGTTCTCGTATCTTTGGTGATTTTTGCTCTCTTCGGCGATTGCTGTGTGTCTGCCTTTTTGCTTTTTAATGATGGCTAATGAACCCCTCATGTCCAGGCCATCGGTCTCTGGTACAAAACCGAAAAGGCACAAAAATGACCCACCTTCGCCAATCCTATCATCACAAAATCCTGTTCTGGACTCCATTTTGGATGAGGTTCGAGGCCTTCAGCCTTTCATGTCTGCTACCAACAACAAGCTCAAACAAATTGAGGAAAGATGGATTGTCATGGAAAGTAAGGTCTTAGACCTTGAGCAACGGGTCAGTGACATTCAAGATGTCTCTGTAAAGATTCCTTTCCTTGAGCAAGAAATTCTTAAACTAAAACTCCACACAGAGGATCTTGAAAATCGAAATCGTAGAAATAACTTACGCCTTTTTGGCCTGCCGGAAAATGTTGAAGGGGCTGACCTAGTCTCATTCCTACAAAAATTCCTGCCAGAGCTTCTTGACCTTCAGTCTACATCTACTCCCCTCAACATTCAAAGAGCACACCGGTTGGGTCGGCTTCAGCCATCGTCTAACAAGCCTCGTGGTATTATAATGTTGTTCTTGGAATTCACCGAGCTTATGCAAGTTTTGAAGGCTGTGAGAATCAAACGTCGTCTTCTCTGGTCTGGCCATAACATTTTTATATCCCAAGATGTCTCTACTGCTACCAACGCCAGACGCAAAGAATTCCTTGCTCTTCGACCTCAATTGCTTAATATTCAATATGGAATTCTTCATCCCTGCCTCTGCAAGATCACTCATGAAGGTCGCACGCGTTCCTTTGAGGATCCGGATGAACTCAAA
Source organism: Triturus cristatus (assembly GCF_964204655.1). Lineage (NCBI taxonomy): Eukaryota > Metazoa > Chordata > Amphibia > Caudata > Salamandridae > Triturus > Triturus cristatus. Next base: position 975,928,780 of record NC_140594.1, on the reverse strand, counting down.
CTTTTTCTTCATAATTTCCCCTCACATGGCATGGATACTGGCTCTTAATTCTAATCATAGTGTTGGGTTGTTTCTTCTTTAATTGTTTTGGTTGATTTACTTGTTTTCTTCCTTTGAATTTCTGTCCCTCTCTACTTTCTACTCTTATTGGGCTTATAGCCCATTTATCACTTTCTGCATCTGCTTTCAATGTGTCCGCGTCCTTCGGTGTCACCTCGCTTCCCGTTCTCAGATTTCCTCTCTCTTTAAAGGTCTGGATGTTTATCCTTGATCTGTCTACTTGTCTCTATTTCTTCCTTTTACTTTTCTTTCCTCCTCCTCTCCCTCTTCCTTACTTTTCCTATCCTTCTCTTCGTTTTCTCTCAGTTTCGCCCTTGTTTTCTTGTACAGATTCGTCTCTTAAGAGTTGGTCTTTTGTCTTACTCAATGTAAAATGTCCCTCCTATTTTTATTTTGTCCTTCCTGCAGTTTTGTGGTCCTATTCCTGTACGTTCCCCTGCATCCAGAAGTATGGTTAATGTAGTCTCGTGGAATGTTCGTCGTCTGGGTCACCCCGTCAAGCGTCAGAAGGTATTGTCTCATCTTGCTAAACTTAACACCCAGGTTGCTTTTTTACAGGAAACCCACTGCAATGATAAAGAATCACTTAAACTTAAACGCCAATGGGTAAATCAGATTGTCTTCTCTCCTGCTATTGACCGTCATGGTGGTGTCGCTATTTTATTTCACAGGTCTATTAATGTACAGATTATTTCGTCTGAATGTGATCCAAATGGTCGTTGGGTATTGGCTGAGGTTCTCATAAATAAAAGACATGTGACTTTCTTCAATATTTATGGTCCTGTTAAACCTGACACTGAATTTTGGCAATCTATAAAATTTAAACTATTATCAATTTCCACTTCTGATATTGTGGTTGGGGGTGATTTTAATAATTGGTTGGACCCGTTCACAGATAGTCAATCCAAGTGTAAATTCAAACCTGACAAAACCCACAAATCATTTCAAACAGCCGTTTCCTCTCGCCCACTTTTTGATTCCTGGAAAACATGTAACCCTGATTCCTCCGAATTTACTTTCTTCTCTCCTGTACATCATACTAGGTCCCGTATTGATTATATTCTTGTGTCCAAATCACTACTACCATGTCTACAATCTTCTGACATTGGGTCTATCTTTATCTCTGACCATGCCCCTGTCTCCACCCATATTGACTTATCTCTCACCACTTCCAAACAGGGCAGATGGCGCTTCAATAATTTCCTTTTATCAGACCCTATTTTTATTTCAGAAGCGACCTCTTTTATTAAGGAATTCTTTTCCTTCAATAATTCTTCAGATACCTCCCTACATAATAATTGGGATGCTTTTAAAGCTTCTTTTAGAGCATTCACCATTGCCTTTTCCTCCAAGAAGAAGAAGTTGCTGCACACTAAATATACAGACACCTTAGCCCATATAAAATCATTAGAATATACGTATTACTCCTCCAACTCCCCCTCATCACTACAAGACTTAATCAAAGCTAAATCTACCCTGAATAAAATCGTAACAAACGATGCCTGTAATGTCCTTCTCAAGATTAAGTCAAAATATCACGGGGGCCAAAACAAAGCTGGGAAATTGCTAGCAAATTATTTAAAAATTAAATCAGAACGTAAAGCCATTGGCCCCATTCACTCAGAACTGGATGACTCTCTCCTTTCGTCTGATTCTGATATTGCTACCACCTTTCAATCGTATTACAATCTCTTATACACAGAAACTACCAAGCCTTCTGATGAAGATTTCGCCTCTTTTTTCCGAGATATTCCTAAACCTAAAACCTCCCAAGATATTTTCCAATCCCTTGAAGAAGATATTTCCTTACAAGAATTAACTGATGCTCTTAAAGCCTTGAAGAAAGCAAAAGCACCTGGCCCCGATGGCTTTTCAATTGAATTGCTTTCTGCTTTCTCCTCAATTTTTGCGCCCAAATTATTAGAACTTTTTAATTCTTTTATATCCAACTCCCAAGCTTGTGGTTCTTTTTTGGAAGCCCTTATCATTGTGATCCCCAAACCAGATAAATATTCCTCCTATTGTAAAAATTTCCGTCCTATTTCACTCATTAATTACAATTGTAAAATTTTTGCAAAAATATTGGCCTCACGTTTAGAGAAAATTGTCCCTTTGCTCATTAATCCAGACCAAGTTGGTTTTGTTAAAGGTCGCCTGGCCTCGGATAATGCCAGAATGTTTTCCAATGTCCTTGCTCTTAGTAAAAAGTATCCTTCCCCATTAGCTGCTTTATCCCTGGATGCTGAAAAAGCCTTTGACCGTGTTAATTGGGAATTTTTGATTCATACTTTGAGATGATTTGGTTTTGGGCCGAAATTTATCTCATATGTTAAATTGCTATACACCAATCCTAAAGCATGTATTTTTGTTAATGGCCTTTTTTCCCCTTATTTTTCCCTTCAAAGAGGTACGTGTCAGGGCTGCCCTCTCTCACCATTACTTTTCCTGTTTTGTTTAGAACCATTTTTGGAACGTATCAGAAATAATCCTCTCATTACTGGTTTTCATCTTAAATCTCACCAAATTAAGTTGTCTGCCTATGCTGATGATGTTCTTATTTATATGTCTAACCCTGTGTCTTCCCTACCCCCCTTTTTGCAGGAAATTGCATCATACGCTAAGGTTTCAGGTTACAAATTAAACTTCTCTAAAACTGAGATTTTACCCTTCAATTCTTCCTGTTATCAATATATGTTTCAATCGTCTAATTTTACATGGTGTCCTCAAAAAATTAAGTATCTCGGCATTTGGTTTTCCCCTAACATTCGTGATACATTATCTCATAATTTCTCTGCCTTAAAACTTAAAATCACTAATTTGTTAAATCTCTGGTCTCCCTTGTTTCTCTCTTGGTGGGGTAGACTTGATACAATTAAAATGATGATTGTCCCTCAGATACTGTTTATTTTATCTATGTTACCTTTTAAAATTCCTAAATATTATTTCTCTCAGATTAATTCGTTATGCACTAAGTTTCTATGGAATAACAAACATGCACGTATTTCTTTGCCTAAATTGATTCGACCTAAGAATGAAGGGGGGGTAAGATTTCCTGATTTTAATTTGTATCATAATGCATTTTTGATTCATCAATTTTTTGCCTTGTCCAAAGATTATCGGGATTTACCTAAACCTTCATGGGTTAAAGTTGAATGCTTATTGTTAAATGATTTTTCAATACGAGATGTTGTTCACATGTCTAACTGTACTTTTATTTCCAAATACCCTATTTTGAAACACTCTCAAGGTTTGTTACACGCACTGTTCTTTAAGAAATTGAATACCTACCAATCCTTTCTAGCGTCATCAATTTGGTTTAACAAGTACATTAAATTTCGCCACAAATCTTTCTACTACAAACAATGGAAGGAAATGGGCCTTATTTATGTACATCAATTGATTGTTAATAATGTGTTTCTTTCTTTCCATCAATTGCAAGAATCTTTTCACCTTCCTGATTCCTGCATCCAGCAATATGATACCTTACTTTCAATACTACAGGGGTGCCTCCAGAAAATCCTCTCTCTTCCTCTTCCACATCCTTCTTCCTCTCTTCCTGATTCTTCATTATCTCAAATCTCTCCTGATGTTATTCCTAGTGCTTCTTTTATCTATAAATCTTTATCTACTTCTATCTGTACACGGACTAAATCTAAGGTGGAACTGGAGTGGGAACAACACCTATCTTTGTCTTTATCGTTATCACACTGGGATAAGTTTTGGCAGAAATTATTCAAGACCTCCAAAGCAGCTAATATCACACAATCCTTATTTTTTATTTATAATAGAGTTGTCATTACTCCCCTTTTGTTACATAAATTCAACCACTCTGTTACATCCGCTTGTTGGTCTTGTTCTAATGCTGAAGGTTCTTTAGTACATTTATTATTTTACTGTCCTAAGGTTTTTGCTTTTTGGAATGATATATGGTTAAAACGTTCTTTGATTTTTTCCTATAATGTACAACTTAATATTCAAAATGTATTTTTAGGCACTGTTTCGCCAGATTTTGATCTAATGCCTCCCGTTTCACCATTACTGAATTTATTTCTCGCTGTTGCTTTTAAAGTTATTCTCTCTTGCTGGAAGGATAATTCTAAATTATCCTTTTTTCATTGGTGGAACTATATATGTGATGAACATAGAATTGCTTCTATTCCTCAATCTTCCATTCACCTACAAATTAAATCTGACCTTCTCTGGCTACCTTTTACTTCTTTTCTAGCATCACCATCATAATTTCTACCTACTCTTATTTTCTTGTACTTTTGCCTTACTCTTTTCTGTTTTGTTTTCTCCCCTTCTTCTTTTCCTTTTTCTTTCTGTCTCCTCTTTCTCTCTCCCTCTCGCTTGTTCCTCTTCCCTTTTAAATGAAAACTAATCTCCTATTGAATTATTATATTTATTTTAATTATCTGCCTAGAATGTTTGTAATTCAATGATGTATACTAAGCCCTGTTTCTCTTTCTTGGCTCAGTACTTAGTTGTATTTCTGTGCATTTATATCTTCAATAAAAAATTATTTAACTAAAAAAAAATAAAACTGACAAGTTTCTAAAACTGGCATTTTCAAAATAGTAATTTAAAATCTGAGTTTAACATCAGATTGGATTTAAAATCCTACTAATTTGAGCCCTCGAATCATGGTTCTAGTTATTCCCAAACTGATGTTGTACATTATGGTGTTTTAATGTAATGTAACCCAGTGTTTTTCAATGGGAGAACCAGAAGTGAAAAACAGCTTTGGAGCTATTTCACTTCCAGGACATGTAAAACTTCACTGCACAAGTCCTGCATTTTAAACACCATGCACCCTGCCCTATGGACACTTAAAAATCAATTACGTATAGTCTATTCATAACAGTGGGTTACCTGATTCTCACTGGAACCAGATTTACTTAAGCACATAACTGAATTAAAAGTGTTATAAATCCCCTACACTCATTACATCAAGAGTACCCCACAGTCTCTAAATACAGATAAATATGTACAATATTTACACAACATAGACCACAAAATGCATATATACAGATTACATACACAATTGAAAAGAATTCTTGTTATTATTACATTCTCAGAAGCCTCATCTGATTCAAGCCAGGGAAGAGAAGACAGGACTAGTTTTAATTTTCCACATTCAGGGGCTCAGTCTTTTTTAGACAGGGAGGCAAGAGAGGAAGAGGTGGCGGAGGAAGAGGACAAGCACAGGGAACAGGAGAGATATGCACAAAATGAAAGACCTACAGGTGGTAACAACTACTGCCCAAAACAAGAAAGATGTACTTCAAATTTAGAATCAGTCTCAGTACAACATGATTACAACAGAAGAATCTCGGTTAAATATGGGTTTGTCATTTGTACGCTTGTCCATACAAGACGCTTTGGACAACAAAATAGAAGTCCTACGGTTTCTCTGTGAGGTGAGGCTGAAAATCTTTTTCTTTGATACCTATTTTCCTACCGAGAAGAATTTTACAGGCCGTAGAAATAAATTACGTTTTTGCCCCACAACGACAAACATGACTCCTCAGGAGATCTCATTTGAAAAAATAGTCCTTAAAGAAATTGTTGATTTGAACTAGAAAAAGATTGGCTACACTAATGGCTGCAATAAATCTGCAAAAACGGCCCTGCAGCAACTTACTAAAAATAATATAGTTGTCATTGTACCAGTTGACAAGGGGGTGGAATAGAGGTATTCGACACTGACACCTATGATTAGGAGGCATTTAGACAACTGAATATTCTGGCACATTTTTGCCGCATTAGTACAGATCCCACTTTGACACTGTCTCAAAGAATTGAGTAGATAACAAAAAAATGTTTTGGATGAAGGATGGGTATGTATTAAAGAACATGAATTACTTAATAAAAAGATCTTCGCATGCATTAATTTATATCCTCCCCAAAATACATAAAAGTATGGACAATCCTCCTGCTGAACCCATTATTTCAGGCTATGGGTCCTTTCACGAAACCCTAGCACAATATGTAGATGTGTTCCATAAAAATTTTGAGTGGGCAACACAAGCATTTGTAAGGGACTAGATGGACTTAATTGATAAAATAAAGAGTATGGAGTCCAATAAGGAAATTCATATCCTCGCAACTTATGATGTAGAGCAACTATATGCAAACACTAAACAAGAGGAAGCTATTGTGGTCATTAATGAAGTGAGGGAAGCGAGAGGTTAACCCCATTTGGTACTCACTTAATTTTTGGTGGATTTAGCTTCCATCTACTTAAAATATTTCTAAAGGTTCAAGAACGAGTTGTATTTACAAGTTAAAGGAGTAGCAAGAGCCAAATCTTTTTAATTGACAAAAAATGGATTTATGGCATAGAAACTCCTTTCAATGGTTCTATCAAAGGATAATTTCAGTATATTGATGATATTCTTATGATCTGGGCAGGCCTTTTGGCAACCCTCAATAACTTTCATGACTGGTTAAATCATCGTTCTCAGGATATGAATATCACAATGACAGTCTAAGGATAAATGACATTTTCTTGACTTATCAATTGGAGTAAGTGAAAGGCATCTTGTGATCAGCCTTTATCCAAAACCTACTGACTATAACACTTTACTTGATTTTTTTGGGGGAGATCCCGGGTCACTGAAAGAAAATTTGCCCTATGGGCAGTCTCAAAAGATGGAGGAATTGTACCAATAGAACAGAGTATTTTTAGAATGCAGACATTTTATGTGCTAAACTGATTGAGAGAGGGTACCGACCCCATCAAACTGGCCAATTTGTCTCTTAAAAGTGCATGGTACATCCCTAGTGTTACCAAAAGAAAACATACCAAATGGTCTCTTCGCATGTATACTAACATATAATACAAAATCACAAACATTCAAAAATATCATTGAAAATAATTGGAAGTTGTTTTCTGATTTTAAAATCCTGAAACCCATTTTTCCTTCAAAAGAGGGAAGATTTGCAACAATATCTAGTTAGAGCTTCTATATTTTCTGATAAACCACAAGAAAAAGTTCCCATGCTTGGGTTACCTCCTATAGTGGGCCACTTTGGATGCCAAAACTGAGCACCATGTCAATTTACCACTAACAGCAAAAGTGTGACATTAAATTGTATTACAATACAGCAGACAACATTTTCCAACTGCAGTTCCAAAAATTTGATTTATTACATCAAATGTCAATGCAAAATAATTTACACTGGTCAAATTACCCAAACGGTAAAATTGCGTATTCTGCAGCACAGGTCACAAATAAGATGCTGCACCCAAGATGCACCTTTGGTTGGTCACTATCAATCTTTGAAAAATTATAAAAATCATTTGTTTCGGTCAGTTTTGCTTGTTGTCCAACATAATTCTATTGACCTACTGATGACTACTCTACTGTCAAAGATGGAAGCAAGAATGATTGAGCAATGTCACACAGCTAGTACTGGATTGAATAATCTGGAAGAAATATGAGAATTAATATTATGATTGGTTGTTGTATCATGTACTGGTGTAATCCTTACCAAAAGTAATTTCTATACTCTTGTGTAAGTTTTCAATGTATATACCATAACCTTTTCTTTGAGAACAGTTGAACACATCTTGAAGAGTTTGAGATGTGGAGAATGTATTTACAAGATTGTAAAAATTTGGAAATAACTTAGGGCCTGATTAGAATGGCGGGGAGACCGCCACCGACAGCATGTCGGTGGCGGTCTCCCCGCCATCTTCAATAACTTAACCGCCCCCCACATTTTGATGGCGGGCAGCTGTGTGGCAGTTGGAAAGACTGACTGCCACGGATCCAATGGGCTAAAGGAGCCCATCAGTCCATCGGAGGCAAAGTAATGCCTACAAAGGTGGCGGCGCCTACCAGGCATCTCCGTAGGCATTACGATGTTCCTTTCCGTCTGCCCTTTCATGGCAGTGAACCGACCATAAAAAAGCTGGTGGAAAGGGGCATTGGGAGGCCCTAGTGGGCCGCCCTTACCACCTGGCCCACAGACACAGGAACTGGATGACTCTCATGGTGACCCCTACATGGTTCTGCACCATGTGGCAGGCACCGCATGGTGTCTGCCACATAGTGCAGGTATATCTGTGGAGTGTGTGTTTTGTATTGCGGCCGGTGCTGCAGAGTGCAGCAGCCGCCGCAATACAAAACATCGGCAATGCGACTGCCACGGTGGCAGTCACATTATAATTTTCCCCGTGGGACCGACGCCTTGTTGGTGGGCAGTCCCAAATGTGAAACAATGGCGGGCGGACTTCATTATTGCCCCCTAAGTATTTGTTTGATTGAGCACTATTATTTATAAGTGCACCTACATCTTATCTGTTTCTCTGACTCTTATACTTTTATTCAGCCTTTTCTAGTGGGTTAGACATTTTAAGATGGCCGCCACATGCTATGTGCCAGTCATATGACTCATGGGCACTGTCACATGAGCATGAAATACGTTGCAAGCTATTTTTTATGGTGTGGAGGGCTTTTCTTATGGCATGTTAGTTTCCGGGTTAAGGATTTTGTCCCCTGCTAGTCCGGGTTGATGTTTCTTTTAATAGTGGATGACCAAGCTTAAAGGTATTCTAACATGGCAGCTTCGTAACACAAGCTAATCATATGACACGCGGGCCTGGTTTCCGGATCCCCCTTGGCCATTGATACATAATCCTGTATCATCCTTGCTCTGACTTATTCTTCTGAATGGCAGTACTTTAATGGTCCCCGGCCCCAGCTGTTTTGAATGTCGGCTCAAGAAATACAGAGCATCATGTTTAACCATTCAAGATGCTTAACTTTGTACAGCAGGTGGTTTGAAAAAGTATTTCGATTTTCTCACCGGACTGTCTCAGGAGTGCCATTGTAATAAGCTTTAGCCACACTGCCCGGGACCAAATCACTATTCACGGCCACTTGGTTCTTTCTTTGGTGTATCTTCAATCACATGTGTTTTGTTCTTTGCACTGTTTTGTGGTTCTGTTAGAATTTGAAGGTATATTGGAATCTTTCTTTCCATATATTTCTGACACCATTATTATTACTTGTGCATGTGATTTGTGGAAAACGTTATGAACTTCCTAATTATAATTTTGATTTTGGTTTGATTCTTCTGAGTAGATAGCACATGTTGGGAGCATGGTGGATTACCAGGGCTGGCACGTGGCAGATTTTAGTTATTTTATGGGTGGCTTGCTCCATTTTTAACTGAGGCAAATTTGATTAGTAGGCAGGATACGTCCCTGGAAAGTATTATACATATGTATATTTTTTATGATCTCAAATAGGCAAAATGTCTCTTGTCTTTTCTCGTTTGTCCTGAGGAGGCCAAAAATTGTCAAGTCCAAAACTCGTCTACTTTTTTGTACTGAAGCCTTTGACAAATTAATTAAATTGCACCAATGTATTGGGATGACAAGGAGAAAGCTAATAACTAAGCTTTTTCTGGATTCTCCTGGTTTGATCAACTACCTCTTAAATGATCTATTCCATTGACTTATTATTTAGACACTTGTAGTGGAAAACATTCAGGAGAAACAAGAGAACAAAAAATGTTTTAATGGTGTATATAAACTGTATATGTGTGTTCTGTGGTCTATGTTGTGTAAAAATGGTACTTATATATGTATTTAGGGACTGTGGGGTACTCTCACTGTGATGAGCGATGAGCGTAATAACACTTTTCATTGATTGCAATAATGTGCTTGAGTATACAGGTTTTAATGCAATTCATGTGTCCCATTGTGATGAATAGACTATAGCCCCATTATATACCTCTCATATATTATTTTTTGATTGTTTAAAGGCAGTTTATGTAGGGTTATATGGGCAAATCCCTCCATCTTGTGTCCATTATAGACACGTAGGGCCTACTTTTTTGGTGACTTATATGTATTAAAATGGAAGGTTTAGGCCTGGCAAAAGATTTGTTTGTGCCTGGTGGAATTTGCAGTTTTAAAACTGCACACTTAGGCTGAAGACATTCTTTGAATTGTCACTTTAGTGGTGGCTGCAGTTCACTAGTGACATTTAACTTACAGGCCCTGGAAACAATGGGTCCTATATACTGTGAACTTATAGGTAAGTTAAATATGTCACCCAGGAATTGGCCAATACTAAATGTCTTTTGTGGTCAAAAGATGTACATGGGGCACTGGGTGGAAGCGCTGTCATAACGAAACCTGAGGAGGCCCCCTGCAAGGTAGGTGGAGGGGCCCTCTTCGGACTCAATCGAGAGCTCGCCAGCCAGAGTACTGTGCTGAGGGGGCCCCCTGAAGCTTGGCGGCTGCGGGGGCCTGTGTTACGTCACTGGGTGGAAGTGCCAGGTGTTCAAAAGGTCCACACAATGGGAGCGTCAATTTAATAATTAGGGGGTGGATAATCAAAACAATGAAATGTACTTACATTTACTCAATCAGTAATTTTTGTAGTGTAATCAATATGAGGGACTGCAGTTTCTGCTTGATTTTTCTACTCTGGCAGAATTTGCATTTTACCCCATGTTCCATATAAGGTTGTAAGGCAAGAAAAGCCTAATGCTCCCTAATTCCTTACCCAACATTGAAATACAGAAATTGAGTAGAGCAAGAGCACACTGATGCTTAAGTTCAACTTAACACAGCCCCCTTTTGTTTTAAAAGATGTGACAAAATGAAGAAACACTCACTATCGAATACCACTAGGCCCAAGTGCATCATGGATTAGCAAGTTGTACTATCTATTTTGCATGTAAGCAGTATGAAGGGGCGCCTGTGCTCCAATTACTAAAATGAAACAAATGTGTTAGGGAAAAAATCCCCACAACTCAGGAAAAAGAAAATTTCCAGTCCTCCTGCTGTATTTACCGAAAATAAGAAATTAATCTTTTATAATCATTTTGTAGAAAACATTCTTAGCCATCCTGTGAGAATTCGACATTTACTCTGATCTGCTCCGTGAGGTTTTGCAGCTCTGTGTAGACACATCCGGATTAGGCCCATTTAAGAATGTGAAAGAAAGTTTACACGAGGGAGTTGCTCAGTCCCCACTCGCTGTACATAACTCATTATGCACACTAATTGAATTAATTACAACAGTCTCTTTGTGGTTTGAGGCAGAGCTAAATAAAAGCATTAAAAGGCATGAGGTTTGATGCAGCAGAGTCTACCAGCTCTAGTCATACACATACACACAACTCTCACTTTGGGCCCATATACATTCATACATTCAATAGGCTAGCAAATATCCGTTGGTCATCAATTTTGATTTACCTTAGAGACCTGTTACACCAGTATCATTACCAGTCCCTGTCTCCTTATGTAAATGTATTTTGTCAATAGATCTAGTTGTAGATTAGAATAGGGAGGAAATAATAACACATTTAACCTTTAATTTAAAGTACCGCAGACTCAGTAGGAGTTTAAAAAGTTAATCTGAATTAATAATTGTGTGAGTCAAATCAGAATACACGTAGATACACCAAAATTCTCCATCAGGAAAAATAGTACAATTAGCTTATAATCAATTCACATTAATTCAATTCTTGTGATGACAGTACCTGAGGAGAGAAAGAACAGAGAGCAAATACGGAGCATTACCCCACAGAACTATATTTACATAGAATGGTGTGAGGACCTGGACATCAGAGCATAAACGATTCAGGACGGATTCAGGACCGGGATGGTGACCTCTTCTAGTGCAACGCCAGCGTTTCACCCCTCTCTGGTGCTACTCTCTCCGGCTTGGGCTCGTCCGGACCCCTTCCTAGATGTGCCTCCTCAGTTCTTCTACGATTCTTCCCTAGTGTTGGATTTTTCAATCAGCTTGCAGCAATTCGGCAGCATTTCAGCACAGCATCAACATGTGCAGCATCAAGTGTGTCTAATTAACTAAACTTACCTTTGTTATACCAATTCAAGTGTATGATCCAGGGGGGGCGTGGCTAGGCGCCCGACGAGATGGCGGCATCGGCGTGAGGGCTCCGTCCGCGCCAGAGACTACGGGCATTCTGCGAGCTCGGAAAGGGAAATGACGGACAGCCTTTCATTTCGGAAGGGTCCTGGAAGACTCTGGGCTCCTTTTTGAAGACGCGGTAATTCTTTTTGGGCACTTTTACAACTGTTTACTCTCGGTCGCGGCTCTGCATCGGCCGCGACCGCCATTTTGATTACTGTGCTCGTTGCCCGAATATGCAGCGCGTCTCACCTCCTTCTCGCTCCTGAGTACCACACTGGTCCTACTATGCCTCTACCACTTCTGAAGGTCTAATCCCTGGATTTTTCAGCATTTTGGGATCATTTTCATTGTGTTTGGACAGATTTGGCTTCTCATTCTCCTCACAGATGGCGGCCATTTTAAACTTGCAAAGCCTAGTTTTCTAGACCTATGGCTTCTCTGTTTTGGCTCTTTTGCCCATCAAATTGCCTACTTTCCACGTCACGTCTGCTTTGATCCTGTATTTAACCCAGTGACTTTTTTTCTCTTTTTTGTGCCTATTTTTGGTCAAGCTCTGTCTATCTGCACTCCATAGCCGCATCTATGGCTGAAGGCTCTAACAAACTTCAAAAACGAAACTACATTAAAAACTCTAAACTCTTCACAGAATTGGCTAGTCTGGAAGCCTCTCAACCTCCCCTTACTAGCGAGACGGCGCCGAACATGGATTCCTCCTCACAGTCTTCAGGAAAAGCCATGTCTAAACGTTTAAAAAAAGACCCGCCTTCTCCTCCCAAATCTTCTTCGACCAACTCGATGGAGTTGCTTCTTGAGGAGATCCGTGCTTTGCGCCCTTTCATGGAAGAAACCATTGATAAACTGCAGGTCCTTACCGATAACTGGACCCAGATGGATGAACGTATGTCTTCGGTGGAGAGGGACGTCTCTTCTCTGCAAGATTCTGCAGTCAAGGTCACTCATATGCAGGGGCAGATCTCCTCTCTTCAGAAGCAAGTGGAGGACTTGGAAAACCGAAACAGACGCAATAACCTTCGCCTTTATGGCATGGCGGAGGGCTGCGAGGGGAGTGATCCCATCACCTTCTTCAAATCCTTTCTTCCCAAGCTTTTGCATTTGCCGGAGGGCACCCCACTTAACATCCAACGTGCCCACAGGCTTGGTCGAGCACCCAACTCTCTATCCACACCAGCGAAGCCTAGAGGTGTCATAATGTACTTTTTGGAATATACAGATCTATTGAAAGTTCTCTCTGCAGCTAGAGCCTCTCCACGCATTACCTGGTCTGGTTCCAATTTGTTCTTCGCACAGGACTATGCCAAAGCGACTGCAAGCCGCCGTAAAGCCTTCTTAGACATGAGACCAGACCTCCGTTCAATTGGTGCTAGATATGGCCTTTTCCATCCCTGCTTATTCAAAGTCACCTATAATAATAAGACCACGACTTATGAGGAGCCTACACGACTTTGGAGCTTCCTGAATTCTTGCGGCCATGCAGCTATGGAGCTCTCTGGTCCCTCCTCTTCTCCTCCAACTTGACTTATTCCTGAAGCCTTACATTGGTGTCCATGTTTCTTCTATGCGTTGCTTTTATTTATTTGTTAGTCGATTTGTTCTTGAACATATCGGTTCTTGATGAATGTTTACTTTCCATTGCAGCAGTTTTCACTGCTGTTATACTTCCTTGTCTTGTTGTACTCGTGGCAAGTTTTATGCCCTTGTCATTTATTGCTCTCTAATCTCGTTGTTTGTCTTTCTTCACAGATCAATTGTTATGCGTTTCGTTCCGTCTCTCTGGTTGGACGTTTTCCTGACCCCGAGTGCCCTGCCTTCTCCAGTTGGCCCTACCTTCCCCTCTCCACTTCCTCGTATACCCTCGTTTATCCCTGTTCCACGACTGTTTCTCCTGCTCTACCCCTTGTGAGTATTCCTCGTTCTTTTTTTGCTATGTCTGTTTTTGTTTTCTTCTTTCTTATTTTAATTCTTTTCTTCACATTTTCCTGTTTCTTTTTTCCTTCCTCCCTCTTTCCTCTTTCCTTTTTCCTATCTTTGCTCACATGTTTAAATCTTACTCTCTTCTCTCCGATTGACATCTTTCATATTTGTAAGACTTGCATCTTTTGTTCTTCTAGTCACGCTTCTCTCTCAACTTCCTTCTCATTCCTGGCTTTTTGGGCTAATTTTGATACTGTTGCCTTTTATTCTTTCTTCCTTGCTATTGTTCACACTGTCGACTATCTGTCTTTGATCCTTTATTTCAGCATGTCTATACTGGCTCTTTTTCTTTCTTTTTGTTTTCTCTCCTTTTCATGGGTTTTTCTTTCATTGGTTCTGTTTTGCATCTTTTTTGATAATAAGCTACTGTTATGTCGTTGAATATATTGTCATGGAATGTGAAGGGTATCAATTCTCCGATTAAGCGTCAACGGATTTTATCACACCTGGCCAAATTGAATGTTGATATTGCATTCCTCCAAGAAACGCATTTAACTGATGTAGAGTCTCTTAAACTTAAACGTGGATGGGTGGGTGAACTATTTTATTCACAGGGTGATGGCAAACGAAATGGTGTGGCAATCCTATGTCGCAAGTCTCTCCCCTTTCAGATCCTCACCCACGAATCGGATGTTTCTGGTCGATGGGTTTATGCCAAGCTGTCACTTAGAGGTGTTCCAATTTCCCTGCTCAATGTCTATGGCCCAACCGCGGGTGAACCTTCTTTTTGGGCTGATTTTTCTCCACTTTTAACAAAATTTGTGGACCACAATTTTATTTTGGCGGGGGATTGTAATCAACCTCTTGATCCCTTTGTCGATAGGGCGTCCATGGCCCCCCACATTCCCAATAGGCCTCACAAGTTATTTAGCCATGCTATTTCGCAGCATAAGCTAGTAGACTCCTGGCGCCTTTGCAATCCAAAGCTACGGGAGTATACCTTTTACTCTCCCTGTCACCATTCCCAGTCACGACTTGACTACATATTTGTCTCACACAACCTCGCTCAATCACTTCTAAATTCTGAGATAGGCCCAATACTACTTTCCGATCATGCTCCTGTTCTTACAAGTGTTGACATACTCCCCAAAATTGATGCCCCTAGAAGATGGCGATTTAATAACTCTCTCCTCGCCGATCCCAAATTTACAACCACTTTTACCTCTTTTTTTGACGAATATTTTTTGATTAATACAGATGATGCCCTCCCTGATCACATTATCTGGGATGCTTTTAAAGCAGCTGCACGTGACTTTATTATCCGTTACGTTGCAGATAAACGCAGGACTGCACGTAGTTTCACCAAACAGCTCCTTTCTGACATCAAGAAATTGGAACACGCCTACTTTACATCTCACTCTGCTGTCAGCTTGAATACCCTTGTTGCCGCAAAAATGAAATTCAACGAGAAGTCCACGGAGGACGCCTCCCTGTACTTGCTGAAGTCTACTGCTAAATTCTCTGGGGGAAGGAATAAAGCAGGGAAGCTCCTAGCTAATTACTTGAAGATCAAACATAATAAGTTAAATATTGAATCTGTATTTGCCTCTGATGACACCTTGAAGCACACAGATGTTGATATTCTTGCTGAATTCTCACGCTTTTATAAGACTTTATATACATCTGAAACTCAGTCCTCTCCCAGTTCCCTTGCTAATTTTTTCTCCACCATACACACACCACCTAATTTTCCCCCTGATCTTTCCTCTTTAGAATCTGACGTCACACAAAAGGAATTATTCGCTGCATTGCAACACCTCAAACCCAATAAGGCCCCTGGTCCTGACGGTTTTACCGTCGAATTTTACCTCCATTTCTCCAAGTTATTGATTCCACGGCTTCATTCCCTTCTTCATACTTTTATTGATCACGGCGCCTCCTCGGGGACGTTTTCGGATGCCCACATTTGCCTAATACCTAAGCCTGGGAAAGATGTACAATATTGCAAAAACTACAGACCCATATCCTTAGTCAATATTGACTACAAACTTTTTGCTAAAGCGCTAGCGATCCGATTGGATCATCTTCTCCCCGATCTTCTAGGGGAAGAACAGTCTGGGTTTGTCAAGGGCCGACATATCACGGACAACACCAGACTTTTATTCAACATCCTGTCAAAGTCCTCCCGTTGTCAACACTCGCTTGCAGCGATTGCCCTTGACGCCGAAAATGCGTTTGATCGGGTCGAATGGCGCTATCTCTTTCACACCCTTACTTGGTTTGGTTTTGGCCCTAGATTTATCTCTTTAGTTTCCCTGTTATATTCTCATCCCAGAGCTGCTGTCTTTGCGAATGGTCAAATCTCCTCTTATTTTGATTTAGGCCGTGGTGTTCGCCAGGGCTGCCCTTTGTCCCCCTTTCTCTTCAACCTTGCTTTAGAGCCGTTTCTGTCCAAATTGCGTCAAAATCCTGCTATTTGTGGTTTTCAGATTGCAGATTCTCACATTAAACTTGCTGCCTATGCGGATGATATTTTACTCTTTCTTTCTAACCCTGCAGAATCTATTCCTGCTTTTCTGAATGAAGTCCGAAATTACTCCTCCATTTCTGGGTATAAACTTAATCATGACAAATGTGAGATTCTTCCCTTGACCAAATTTACTTTTAAGCAAGATTTCAGTGCCTCCCAGTTTACTTGGTGTCCTTCCCATATCAAGTACTTGGGTTTATATATCACCCCCTCTATTTCGGACACTGTCTCCTTATGTATGTCCAAATGCGCACAAAAGATCGCTGATCTCACTGCAAGGTGGCATCCCTTATACTTGTCTTGGTGGGGTCGTCTTGACACTATTAAAATGATGATCTCCCCTATTATTCTTTATACGCTTTCTAATATTCCCGTACCCATCCCAATGAAATTCTTTAAAAAAATCAACTCAACGTTATCTTCATTTTTATGGAACTCCAAAAAATCCAGAATGTCTCTTGCCAGACTTATCCGTCCCGCCCTTGAGGGTGGTGTCAATTTCCCTGATTTCCCTGCTTATCAGAAGGCCTTTTTATTACGTCAAGCTTCCCTCTGGCTGCAGGATCCCACTTCTCCTTGTCCTCTTTGGATTAAGGTTGAACGCGCTCTCCTTTCTCCGTTTTCTTTTGCAGAATATCTTGCTTTCTCCCGCAAACCCTCGCTGCTCCCTACTTCTATTCATAAATACACCCTTAAGCTCTTACTGTCTGCGACCCCTGGTCCCCCTAAAACTGTCGCTGATTTCCTTTCTTCTACCATCTGGCACAATAAATATCTCTTAATTGGTCGTAAGCCCTTTTGTTGGAAATCTTGGAGAAGCCGAGGATTGATTTGGATCTCGCAGCTCTTCTCTGGTTCCATCTTCTTCTCTTTTCCTGATCTCCGTTCTTCCTTTGATTTGCCTTTATCCTTTTTTTCTAAGTATCTTCTACTCAAGACTGCGGTTTTGGAGGTTTATGAGCGACTCTCGGTTTCTCCTCCCTCTCCTGCTCCGTCTACCCCCATCTCTCTACTTCACTCTGTCTTGCGTACTGCTCCCAAAGCATCCCTTATTTATAAACACCTTCATGCGCATGAACTACTTAGACCTAAGTCCAAGGTTGAATCTCAATGGGAAGTTGACCTCGAAATAAATTGGCCGGTATCTCTATGGGACAAAATTTGGACAAAAATCCGTAAAACTTCTAGAGCTGCTTCCTTGACACAATCCTTATTTTTTATTTACAATAGACTACTTCACACTCCTTCTACATTACACAAGCGATTTCCCAGTACCTCAGACAACTGCTGGTCATGTGACTCTCCTAATGCTACATTACCTCATATGCTATTTCATTGTAAGCATGTACATGATTTTTGGCTACAGGTGTGGGCTCAAGTTAATGTTATTTTCCACACTTGTATTCCCTTTTCTCTCACTCAACTTTTCTTGGGCAGCTTATCCCCCAGTTGGGACAATGTTGATATGCATACTCGTATTGTTGATTTGCTATTTGCCATTGCCTTTCAGCAGATCACTGTTAACTGGAAAAATGCATCCAATATTTCTTTCAAAGCGTGGTGGTACAATGTCTGTCACAATCATAGACTTGATAATGCTTTTGTTTCTTCTGTTCACTCAGCAGCCAAACGTGCAGACTTATGGCACCCCATTACGTTATATTTGGATAATTGTGTTGCTCGCTCCTCTTGTCCATCGCCTGCTCAGCAAGAAGTTCCTAAACCCCCATGATACCCTTCTAATGTCCATAATTTTTCAATACACTGTTTTGTTTTTACTTTTTCTGTACTCAGTTGTTTAGATATGATTGATGCTATTTCTTTGCTTTTTTTAAATTGCCCATGATTATTATTATTATTTTGTTGAAGACTCTCTCCTACAAATTTTACTTTGTTGTAAATTCTCTCTGACATGTTGTATTCTGCAATCTGTCCCCCTCCCCTCCCACCCCTCTCCCCTCCCCTCTCCCCTTCCTACCTGATATTTTGTATTGCATTCTCACTTTCCTCTGCCTAATAAAATTCTTTTAAACTTAAAAAAGTGTATGATCCACCCCCAAATGTTTCAATACTATGTACACCCCTCAATTTGATTGGGCCATGGAGGTGGGGTTAGGACATCACACCATACTAAGGTGCCAATTCCGATCCGGTAAAAACCGGGTACGAACCGTCGGACGGAGCCTTTTCTCCGTCCGACTCGTACCCGGTGCGAAATCCATCCGAAAATGCAAGTACGATTCATACGGAAACACCATTTCCGTACGAATCGAACAAAACACCGACCGAACAGAAACTAAACACAATTCCGATCCTGAAAGGCGCCGACGTGACGTCGGTACGCATCCAGCCTACGTTTCACGAACCAGGAAGTACGATTCGAACCGACGTCATCCCGCATGGTAAATATTTACCGGCTGCCAAAAACTGCCAGAAATCAGGACGACACACGCAAGGAGCAGCTGGACGCGACGAACAGACATGGACCCGAACCTACGTGCCATCCCTGCCCTCCTAGCAGTCCACCTGGCGTACAGGAACCGACGCAGACTCCGCAGAAGGTCAGCACAACAACCAGGGGCAAAGGGGGGGGCAGGGGCAGGACACACAACACCAACACATGGTACCAAATCACACATGGCCTGGACATACCTGACCATCAGGGCCTGGACACTGCCAGGGTGTGGGGGCGAGGCCAGCAACGCAAGCGTCCGCCACAACGGAAGTGGATGGTCACGCGAACCGGTACGTACCCTACCCAGGCCGCAAGAGCGTGGGTACGGAACGTACCACGCGTCCCCCTACGTCACTCCAACAATGGCGGTACGGCCCGTACCCACGTCAGAAAGGCCTTGGTACAGCTCGTACCAGCATTGCTGGGGTCATGTAGGGGTACGCGTGGTACGACCCGTAGCCACGCCCCCAAGGCCTGTGTACGGTGCGGACCCCACGGCACCGCAACAATGGGGGGACGCACCGTACCCACCCACCAAAGGCATGGGTACGGCCCGTACCCAGGCACGCAGAGCGTGGGCAGGGGTATGTACGGACCGTACCCCCACCCGTGGAAGTACGGCCCGTACCCCCACCCGTGCATGTACGCCCCGAACCCCCACCCGTGTATGTACGCACCCAAGCACCACCCGTGTATATACGCCCCGAACCCCCACCCGTGTATGTACGCCCCGAACCCCCACCCGTGTATGTACGCACCGAACCCCCACCCGTGTATGTACGCACCAAACCCCCAGCCGTGTATGTACGCACCGAACCCCCACCCCACCCTGGTATGTACGCCCCGAACCCCCACCCGTGTATGTACGCCCCGAACCCCCACCCGTGTATGTATGCACCCAAGCGCCACCCGTGTATGTACGCACCAAACCCCAGCCGTGTATGTACGCACCAAACCCCCACCCGTGTATGTACGCACCCAAGCGCCACCCGGCCACCCGTGTATGTACGCACCGAACCCCCACCCGTGTATGTACGCACCAAACCCCCAGCCGTGTATGTACGCACCGAACCCCCACCCCACCCTGGTATGTACGCCCCGAACCCCCACCCGTGTATGTACGCCCCGAACCCCCACCCGTGTATGTACGCACCCAAGCGCCACCCGTGTATGTACGCACCAAACCCCCAGCCGTGTATGTACGCACCGAACCCCCACCCCACCCTGGTATGTACGCCCCGAACCCCCACCCGTGTATGTACGCCCCGAACCCCCACCCGTGTATGTACGCACCCAAGCGCCACCCGTGTATGTACGCACCGAAACCTCACCCGTGTATGTACGCACCCAAGCGCCACCCGTGTATGTACGCACCGAAACCTCACCCGTGTATGTACGCACCCAAGCGCCACCCGTGTATGTACGCACCGAAACCCCACCCGTGTATGTACGCACCGAACCCCCACCCGTGTATGTACGCACCAAACCCCCACCCGTGTATGTACGCACCCAAGCGCCACCCGTGTATGTACGCACCGAAACCTCACCCGTGTATGTACGCACCGAACCCCCACCCGTGTATGTACGCACCAAACCCCCAGCCGTGTATGTACGCACCGAACCCCCACCCCACCCGTGTATGTACGCCCCGAACCCCCACCCGTGTATGTACGCACCCAAGCGCCACCCGTGTATGTACGCACCAAACCCCCAGCCGTGTATGTACGCACCAAACCCCCACCCCACCCTGGTATGTACGCCCCGAACCCCCACCCGTGTATGTACGCCCCGAACCCCCACCCGTGTATGTACGCACCCAAGCGCCACCCGTGTATGTACGCACCGAAACCTCACCCGTGTATGTACGCACCCAAGCGCCACCCGTGTATGTACGCACCGAAACCTCACCCGTGTATGTACGCACCCAAGCGCCACCCGTGTATGTACGCACCGAAACCTCACCCGTGTATGTACGCACCGAACCCCCACCCGTGTATGTACGCACCAAACCCCCACCCGTGTATGTACGCACCCAAGCGCCACCCGGCCACCCGTGTATGTACGCACCGAAACCTCACCCGTGTATGTACGCACCGAACCCCCACCCGTGTATGTACGCACCAAACCCCCACCCGTGTATGTACGCACCGAACCTGCTATAAGAATGGGGTGTGCCAAACACCCCCAGCAGTGCCCAGACACAGGAGGGGTGGGTGCAGGGTCCTCCCAGCAGTGCCCAGACACAGGAGGGGTGGGTGCAGGGTCCTCCCAGCAGTGCCCAGACACAGGAGGGGTGGGTGCAGAGTCCTCCCAGCAGTGCCCTGAGACAGGAGGGGTGTGTGCCTATCACTCCCAGCAGTGCCCAGACACAGGAGGGGTGGGTGCAGAGTCCTCCCAGCAGTGCCCAGACACAGGAGGGGTGGGTGCCTATCACTCCCAGCAGTGCCCTTAGACAGGAGGGGTGTGTGCCTATCACTCCCAGCAGTGCCCAGACACAGGAGGGGTGTGTACCTATCACTCCCAGCAGTGCCCAGACATAGGACAATATACCCCATCAACAAGTTCAGTGACCTACAAGGGTGATACCCCAGATGCAGGCGGAGCCATCGCTGAGCCAGCATGGCTATATTGAACGGCAACCCTCACACATCCAGGAAATGTAGACACAGCACAGCACAGCATTTGGGAGACACCCTGCAGGGAAAATGGCCTGCTCCACAGAGGATGGAACACACCTTGGGACAATGTCACCATACAGTGAGAGCAAACATGACCAAATACCATTGGCAGAGACCTTTGTGATGGCACGCAGATGGCAGGGTACACCCCATGAGCAGCACACTCCAACATTTCACAGACCCCTAACACATTATCACCACCCCAACGCAGGGAGCACCAGCACCAACAGCAAGTCCAGGAAAGCATCAGTGTGCAAAACCAAAAGAAAAGGCTTTATTCAGCAGGAAAATATATCTGAGAAAATGTCCACTATGTACAAGGGCCATGGGCCAGCCCAGCAGCAATGTCCGGGGGGGGGGTACACATCGGGACGTGTGTCCCCTAGCTTGCCTGCACAGTTCACAAGTCCATTTCATCCACAGAAGAGGGGGCATCAGGGGGGAGGGTGGAAACAGGCACCGCAGGGACAGGAGGGGAAAGGGTAGGTGTTGTGGGTGCAGGGAGGGATGATTCTGCCACAGGGGGGGTGCCAGCGCCAAAGGTGGAGGACAGAATGGCGCTGCACACGTCGGCAAGTTCCCCCAGTGACTCCCCCGCACCCAATCCAACCACAGGCCCCAAGGAGGGGGGGGGGCAAAGGGATGGGTCGCAGCGCCACTGGGGGAGGGTGTGGACAGGGTGGGGGACTCAACTCCCCTGGCCGGGTCCCGCCTCCACCGCTTGTGGGGTGGTGTCATCCTGGGGCTGGGGGGCACACTCGCAGTGGATGATGCTGTCACTGACTGTTGGCCAGGAGAGCTAAGGGGAGTGGATTTGGAGGGAGTGGGTTGTGTGGAATGCGGACTCCCACTGTGGCTGCGTGTTCTACGTTTCCCCCCCGACCCAGTGGGTGTGCCTTCCTCACCCTGTGTGTGCGTGACAGGAGGTGTGCGCTTCGACTTCCCTGGTGGTGTGGTGCCTGTGTCTGTTGGGGTGCGTGCACGCTGACGTCTGGATGTGCGTGGGACAGGCACGGGAGTGGGAATTGTGGATGGGGCAGGGGTAGGGGGTGTTACGCAGCGCTGCAGGAGATCCAGTGCTGCAGTCAGTGTGGAGTCTATGGACCTCAGCAACTGCCGTTGGTCAGACTGCGCAGCCGACATGCCCTCCATGTATGCCTCCATCTGGGTCAGCACTTGGGTGTGGGCATGGAGGACATTTAGCATCGCAGTCTGACCAACCTGCAACTGCCTCAGGATGTCCACAGACTCCGCACTCACCGCAGCAGTGGTGACAGGGGCAGGGGGTGTGGTGCCTGGCAGGAAGGAGACATGTGGGGACCGAGCACATGTAGGCCATGGAACACACAGTTTTTCGACCCACCATGCCACTGAGACACAATGGAGATCATGACACAACAGCAAATCACTGCACCTGAAATTTTAGAAAGGAGTCAGCCTCTGGGGACAAATGTGCACAGCACCTGCACCACACTGCGTCGTCAAAAAGGGATGAGCATGAATCATATCCATTTACTCTTGCCGCATGCTGCAAAGGCAATACATGAAACCAGGCCACACATGACAGGGTCACTGCACCTTGAGCGTATGTCCAGTCAAACATCACACACAGGCTAAACCCAGCAAGGAGGATGAAGCTTCTGACATGTAGGCCTTGTACGCACAAACCACCCACACCTGAGACAATCTCATTGAGACGGAGAAAGTATGTACACCTCTTACTCTGGGATGTAAACACATGGCCTCCACTAATTCATGACTGTACACACACAGCCCCTGGTGGCCATGTCCACACATCATTGACAGGCAAACATCATCAGATTGTCTCAACAACACACACAGGTAATGCCCACTGTGAGTATGCACAAGCAAAATGGGTCCCCCTGTACAGTGGACACATGTAGCAACCTGTAGGTCCTAACAGTTGAGCCCAGGGTACAATGCCACCCTACCCAACCCATGGTGAAGACACAGTGAATGGCCATATTGTTGGATGACGCACATGATACCTAGGAAGAGGTGCCCCAGGGCACAGTAGTGCCCACACTCCTCCATGGTCCAGGATGGACATGACTGCAAATTAAGCAACCGTCCCTGCACTTAGCAGGCCTCCCACTCAGGCACATCATGTCAGAGGGCACACAATTGGACATGCATGCTGGAAGGCTGTACATTTTGGAGACACACCCCTATGTCGTGATTCACAATCAGTGCCAAGTGACATGGACACCACAATGACTGAAATTGGCCATGGCACACGCAAGGTCCCCATACCTGTGGCACATCACCCCCACACATGATGCTGATAGCATAGGGCACCTGCATCAACTGCCTGCCTAAATAACCTTGTGCAAGAGTGGCTACAGACAGACCAGGGAACACATTGCAAGGAGGGGAAGGGAGGGAGTGAGAACAGCACTGTGCTACTTTGTGGAGAAGTTGACGCACTGCACAATCAAACCCTGGCAGTGTATCCATGCAACTGCACACTTACATTGGCTGGGGACACACAACTGACACACATGTACCTACCCCCTTCCTGCTGCTGCCTCTCCTGTAGGCGCCTGTCCATATCGGGGAAGACCACCGCCAGCACACGCTTCTGGATGTGGGTCAGACGACGGCGCCCACGGTTCTTACGGCTCTCAGGTGAGTCCCCCAGCAGGAGCCGTGCAATCCTCCTCGTCCAGCACCGGATGTCCTGCCAGCGTTTCCTCACCTGAGACAGGCTCCGCCTCCGACCCTCTGTACCCCTCACGGCACTGACGGCTTCCCTCCAGATCTCCCCCTTGGCAATAGCGCCTACCTGTGAGGATGCAAAAGAGAGAATACATTAATCCACATGAGCAAAGACACAGAGACACACATATAGAACAATCCTCATTATGAACAGGCCATGGTATGCATGCAACTAATTGCACCTTTGTCATAGGGACATTATCCACTGTGGAAGGCCAAATGCACTACGTGCCAGTGAAAGCACACGGGTGGCATGAGGGGTACCACACACTCACTGACCAGGGATCACACTGTGCCTCACAGGCTACACCAGGATTATGTACAGCACCTCACAGCAGTCACCTGCCCCAGCACACTGATGCTACCTCAGCAGAGTACACAGACACACACAGGTACAGGACAATCACATGGCATTGCCAACTGCGGGTACACACCTCACTCTGCCCATGTGCCAGTAGACGGGGGTGTCACAGGTGTGGGGCTGGCTCAGCACGGCATGCACACAGCACTGCTCCCTGCTCACATCGGATGGCCAGGCCATATCCATCCCTCATGCTGCTTGTGTGCAACACTCCCCATATGCACTCACCCACATGACAGGGGACTAACACACACACCAATGTGCAGGGGACAAACACGGCCTTTGGACACTCACAGCACAGGTACACTGAACAAACACACATCCATGGGTACTGACACCTGTCACACTGGGGGGAACACAGGATCACATCAGGACTGTGGAAACAACATCCCCAGGAGGAGTATGCAGGCAGAATGTGGCATGCACCTTGCATTCATTGTCACAGTAGGCACTATGCAAGTGAGGAGTGCACACAGGAAACACAGCATGCTCTGCATGGGTGACATGAGGCCTTCCACACCTTGGGACCCACTCCAAACAACAGTGCATGTCTGTCACACATGGACACAATGCCAGAAGTCACTGTCACACAAAAGGGGCACAGTCTAAGCTAGTGGAGTCTGCACTCACCTGAACCCCTGGTCGACCATACAGGCTCTGGAACTGTGGGAGGATCACATCTATCAGGGCAAGGTTCTCCTCCTGGGTGAATGGCTGTGACCTCTCCACAGTCCTGGACATGGTGCCAGAGGAATCACTATCAGCAGCAGTGGTCATGGATGAATGGATGTGCAGGCAAGTGCTCTCTCATGGGACCTGGCTGCCTTATATATGCCTGGCTGGCCTGTTCATGTTTAGGAGTACAGATTGATTGGTCAGTCACATTAGCATCCTACGTTTCATCCAATCCCTTCAAACCTACCCCAGTGTGTGGCTTTGCATGGTTTCAGTTTTGATAATGATGTCAAGTCAACATCCACATTGCAACAATGTAGATTCTTTCAAACTGACTTCTGCTGTGCACCTGGTGCTCAAATTCAAAAATTTAACTCAGTCTCCATGGCAACCATCAGGCATTTAGGCCCTTATACTTGTCCCTCATGTGTCCCCTATGTGTTTTCATACATTTACACACAGGTACGGTGCGTTCCACGCCCTAGGGCACCCCACAAGCAGTGATACCGACCGTACAAGCGCTTGTACGGTCCGGATCACAATATGGGCGCTGGCGTATGCGTACGCCACAGTAGTACGGACTGTACAAGCGCTTGTACGGTCCGGATCACAATATGGGCGCTGGCGTATGCGTACGCTACAGTAGTACGGACTGTACAAGCGCGTGTACGGTCCGGATCACAATATGGGCGCTGGCGTATGCGTACGCCACAGTAGTACGGACTGTACAAGCGCTTGTACGGTCCGGATCATAATATGGGCGCTGGCGTATGCCTACGCCACAGTAGTACGGACTGTACAAGCGCTTGTGCGGTCCGGATCACAATATGGGCGCTGGCGTATGCGTACGCCACAGTAGTACGGACTGTACAAGCGCTTGTGCGGTCCGGATCACAATATGGGCGCTGGCGTATGCGTACGCCACAGTAGTACGGACTGTACAAGCGCTTGTGCGGTCCGGATCACAATATGGGCGCTGGCGTATGCGTACGCCACAGTAGTACGGACCGTACAAGCGCGTGTACAGTCCGTACTACTGTGGCGTACGCATACGCCAGCGCCCATATTGTGATCCGGACCGTACAAGCGCTTGTACGGTCCGTACTACTGTGGCGTACGCATACGCCAGCGCCCATATTGTGATCCGGACCGTACAAGCGCTTGTACGGTCCGTACTACTGTGGCGTACGCATACGCCAGCGCCCATATTGTGATCCGGACCGTACAAGCGCTTGTACGGTCCGTACTACTGTGGCGTACGCATACGCCAGCGCCCATATTGTGATCCGGACCGCACAAGCGCTTGTACGGTCTGTACTACTGTGGCGTACGCATACGCCAGCGGCAATATTGGCCCAGGGACCCTATACACGCACTCCGAGCGTATGTACGGTGCGTTTCACAACTGTCAGTGGTGACAGGCGGCACACAGACAGGAATGGAGCGGACAGGTATTGCCAAGGGTGGACACCAATGCATTGTCTGTGCAATACCACATGTGTGTGACACAGGTGTGTCAGGATGTGATGTGGCACTTTACCCCTGAGGTGTGGGCAAAGCACATGTACGATGAGCTGTGTACACATGTCGTGTGTGATGGTGCGCATTGTACCACACATCCCCTGCACTCCTTTGACATGTGTGCATGTCGTACACACTAGTGGAGCCATGAGTCACTTGCATGTCCCAGTCACGGACACCCGCACCTGTCCCCTGATGCCAGGTACACGGAATATTACACATGACACGTGTATGGCTGCGTTGCACGCTGCAAACATGTCATGTGTCTGGCATGTCTTTCCATGATTTTGCTGTAGGTGTGTGGTTCAATGCATCAGCAGTTGCTGCTGCCAACATGTGTCTGTGTGTCGATGGGCATGGCACACTGTTCCGCACACCAGCCCACATATGTGATTTGCCATGAGGTGTGTATGTATGCAACTACACGGAGTATCAACACAAGTACATATCCACATGCTCCCTATGTATGTTCTGTCTCGACATGTACTCCTCAAAGGCAATGTGTGTGGCCTGTCCTATTCCTATGACATGTGACCAGTGCACATTGCATCCAACTACCTGTCTGTACTATACGCATGCTACTTCTGCACATTTGTGGATGTCTGTGAATCCTGTGATGCGTGTGCATGTTCACTTACACTGGCCCACAGCTAGTCTCATGCCATGTCATCGTGATCTTGCCCCCCTCCGTTAGTGGCTGTCCCTTGGTAGGAGTGTCACCTGACTGGCGTACGTGTCCAGGAAATGTGGCACAGACCTGACTCACAACGTGGCATATGTGTATTGGCTGTGTAACATGTGCTCAGTGCATTGACGATGTTGTTGTACAGTGCTCACTCTTAGGTGTTCCTTCCATTTCACTGCAGGGCTCCGCCTCTCCCTCGACGTATGCCAGACATTGCTGCCCTGCATGAACGGGACTGTATACGCCGCTACAGATTCAGCCAACGGTTGATTGATGAGTTGACTGGCCGGCTGGAAGCACAACTCCTCCCGCGCCACAGGTATCCCAGTGCACTGACACCCAAGTTGAAGGTGATGGCATCCCTACATTTCCTTGCCACGGGTACGTTCCAACATACCATTGCTGATGTCGGGGGCATGTCCCAGACGATGTTCAGCCGTGTTCTGCATGATTTCTTAGAGGCCATGTTGGTTCACCTGGATGAGTACATTGAAATTCCCAATTCGTGAGCAGTTGACAGATGTCAAGCGTGAGTTCTATGCCCTGGGAGGGATGCCCCATGTCATTGGGTCCATAGATGGGACACATGTTGCGTTGGTACCACCACAGGCACAGGAGGTGGTGTATAGGAATCGCAAACATTATCACTCCATTAATGCCCTTGTGGTGTGTCTGTCCAACATGGTGATTTCACATGTCTGTGTTCGCTTTCCAGGATCAGCACACGATGCCTTCATCATGAGGCGTAGCAGGCTGCCTGAAATGATGCTGCAGCTGCGGAACGAGTGAGCATGTATTGTTGGTGGGTAGACTCTGGCAGTTCAGTGTTTGGCGTCATCTTCCAATCTCACTGCCTGTGCTGACACACTTCTGTCCATGATGTTTCCTTGTAGGGGACGCTGGCTATCCCAACATGCCATGGCTGATGACGCCTGTCCGCAACCCCAGCACGGCTGCCGAGCACCGCTACAACAACGCACATGGGCGGACCAGGAGAGTCATTGAGAGGACGTTTGGACTTCTGAAGAGCCGATTCCGGTGCCTCCACAAGACCGGCGGAGCACTCCCATATGCCCCGGTGAAGGTGTGCAAGATCATCATCGTCTGCTGCATGCTGCACAACATGGCAGTGGAGGAAGCTGTTCCACTCATACTGGATCAAGATGACCAGGACCATCCACCCGTGGAGGATGAAGGCCTTGGTGACGGGGCAAGTGATGTGGAGGAGGAGGAGGCTGTGGAGGACATGCGGAGTCGGCTCATACGCAACTTCTTTGCTTAGTGGTGAGTTCCAGTGTCTGAGTGTGCACGCATTGGGCCGTGTGTGGCATGTGTTGCAATGTGTGTGTCCATCTGCATGTCTGCCAAGTGAGTCAGTGGTGTGTATTGAAGTGTCACTCAAGTGATGGCGCAATGGAAGGATGTTGTCTGAGGGTCATCATTGTCACCTGTCATGTTAACAACATGATACGTGTTGAGTACATGCTTGCGGATGTGCTCCTTTGTGCTGAATCCTTGTGTGTCTCTCTTCCACAGGTCCATGTGCATGCTGTCTGCTGGTGGCATTGTTGTGCTCCTGCTACTCCTCATGAACACAGCAACATGTGCTGATTCAGCGTCACATGCACGGGCAAGTGTTGTAATCTCCTTAGGGTAAGGGATGCCTCACGTCGTTTTGGGTGTGTGAATTGTTTGTAGTCTGTGTGCACTTCTCCGGTTCATGTGTGTTCCATTTGCATACATGGTGATCCTACATGGGGAACATGACATGGGGCAGGCTTCACCTGGAGCCATGGTCAGACTTGGTGACTGTCATGTGGCAGGGGATTGGGGATTGTGATGAGGCCATCATTGTGTGTAACACTGGCCTCGGAAACATACAGGTTGCACCGGGTTGACATGGTGTGTGATTGCCCCATCAGGGCCTCAATGGTGTATAGCGGCCTCTCCGTGGCAGCAGGGGGTGTTTAGCTGTTATCCGTCACTTGTGTGCCAGGTCAATGGGATACCAGCATCTGTGTTGCAATGGGGGGTGCCAGTGTTGCTCCCACATGTTCATCCACATGA
This sequence comes from Triturus cristatus, assembly GCF_964204655.1. NCBI lineage: Eukaryota > Metazoa > Chordata > Amphibia > Caudata > Salamandridae > Triturus > Triturus cristatus. Next base: position 975,899,168 of record NC_140594.1, on the reverse strand, counting down.
CCTGTGTATGTGTTGACAGAGTATCATTGTCATTCCAACACACATGACTAATAAATTTGTCCCTCTGTCTCCAAGGTGCCTCTTCCCTGTCAATGGTGGCCTGTTGCCACTGTGCGTGCGGCATGTCTGGCATAGTTTTCATAGGTGGTGCATATGTGTCTATGTGTAGAGTGACAAGATGCTAGGGGTTTGTCAGGGAGTGGGAACTGTATTATGCACAAGATGCACAGTTCCATCCACCTCAAGGCAAGAGAGACCATCCCCCAGGGCAACTACAACATCCGTGTCGAATCCTACCCTGCAGTCTACGGACATGTGCCTTACGACTCCCATGGTACTTGTCCATATCCGGAGTGCATCTGCACAGCTCTGCTACTGCGTCGGGCAACCAGGCCACATCAACGTCCAAACGGGATGGGGGGAATGTTTCACAGCCAGCTGCAGGATGACCTTCTCGATCCACGCCCACACTCATGATGCAGCCCACAACCCCAACACAACCATGTGGCACTGTGATCCTAAACTGCATTCTGGCATCTCCATGCATCCAACCTTGGCCTAGCCACCATTCTCAACATCCGCCTGACGCAAGCATGCTGCACATTGTAGGGACACATGTCTAGACATACCTGGGAGCGGCAAGCCAGGTCACTCCACATGATCCCTGACCTCTGCGCATGACTGTTGCTCCCCTGAATGTGTCTGTAGCCACAGTTGTGCGGGAACCACTCAGCTGGTTGGGCCCAGCACAGGTGAGTATGGTACTCCATGTCTGTATCAGATGAGACATTGGGACCCATGTGTGTCCTGGGCAAGACTGCGACCCCACGGTTTGGATGGTTGGAGTTAATTCTGAGATCAGGCATGCTTTGACTGTACGACACACACATGTATTGTAATAATGTAGAATCACGGCATCATCTTGTAAGGGTGATTAATTTATTTGTGGTGGGGTACGGGTTTGTGGGGATGACAAGAGGTGCACAGCGGGAGTGTAGAATCCAAAGTTCACTGGGGGAGTTGGTATCCTTGCCGTAGCAAAATGTCAGAGTCCATGCCACAGTCTTCGTCAACATAGGTCAGACAGTGACCAGCAAGTCCATGTGGCAGAGAATGTCATGTGCTGCTATTGGGCCAGAAGGCCAGGTGCCAGGCCAGGTGACCTGGGAGATGGTGATGTTCTGCTGACTCTCACAGTCTTTTTCGTGGACGACCCACCTTCCTGCGGGGACCCTCGGAAGCAGTCCGTGACGATGTCTGTGACGCTCCGTCGGATGAATCCTCCTCCTCCTGATCCCTCCCTGTGTCTGGTAATGGCCTTCGCCTGGTGCCACAGGGAGGGTTGCCCATGTTGTCGGCAATCCGACGGAGTACACCGGTCATTTGGGTTTGCACCGCCACGAGCTCAGCCTGTCTATCCTCCATCCTTCCTTGGTGTTGCAGTTGACAGGCATGTTGCTGGGACTGCAGGGTCTTCATCTCCTGGAGGGTCCCCTTGATGTCATTGAGGGTGGACGCAATCTGGTCCATGCCCCTGGTGTCACGCCGGTATGTATCCAGGATGTTGCTGATCTGGGACACTACCGGGTCCTGAGCTGCCTGGTCAGGTTCGCGCCTCCGCCGTCCTCCACTCCCGCCACCCCTGCCCACGTGCACCTGGCCTGCCGTTGTGGGTGCATCGGGTCTCCGGGACCCCTGAGGGATGGCATCTGTGTTGCCGCCTGCCTCCTCCTGGGTGCCCGGAGGACCGTGTCCCTCCTGGGCAGACTGGCTGGGTGGTCGTGTGCGGGCAGGGCTCCTGGACGTCTCCTGGGATGTGGCAGGAATGGGGGTGGTGGTTGGCACAGTTGTACCTGACGCAGGTGCTGCAGGTGGTTGGACACCAGAGGGGCCAGGTTGGTCTGGGTCATCCACGGAGTGGTGAGAGTCATCGCTGGCGGTGGGGTCCTCATCCCGCGGAGCCTGGTCCTGTGAGACTTCCCCCCCAGTGTTGGGGGGTGTTCGTCGACGTTGACCTGTGTGTGAGAGAGACAATGTTAACAGTGTCACATGTGGCATCCATGTTGCATGCATTTCTGATTTGGCACTCTTCCTCTGGGTAGTTGGATCTGTCCTGCATTCCTCTCACAGTGCACTTGTGCATGGCTATGTCCCTTGGCCACAGCTGTCAGGGCTTTACGCATGTGTGAGACACAATCTTAGTTGATGCATCTATTTGGGTACACAGTCAGCAGTGTGGTGTGCGGGCGTAGCGAGCCATGCAGAGGCGCCTTACGTGTTGCACTGTACGTGGCCAAATGGTGTTTTGCCAAGGCAATTTGATGTTGCAGGTAGGGGACTGAAGCATTTGTGACAGGGTTCTTACCGACACAGTGGGTGGGTATACTGGGTGTGTGGTTAGGTCTGTGCCTGCAGCACGGATGGACTCGTGCACAGATTGACACATGGACCGGTCTTCATCTACGGAAGGGGGGGTTGAGGCACTGCCAGACCTGGTCTGCATGCACACAGTCCACCGGCTGACGAGTGGACATGGCCACACCACCCAAGGGTGATTTAGTCTCCCTGTGTCTCCCTTCCTCCCTCCCTCTGTCACCCTCCTCCCTCCCTCTGTCGGTCTCCCTCTGTCACCCTACTCCCTCCCTCTGTCTGTCTCCCTGTGTCCCCCTCTGTCTCCTTCCCTCTCATTCCCCCTCTCCCTCCCTCTCTTTGTCACTCTCTGTCACCTCAGGCCAGCTTCCTGGGCACACACAGTTAGCCGGTCTTTGAATGGCCATTGGCTTGTTCATGTGAGTTAGTCCCTGTTCTCCGGGCACCCATTGGGCAGTGTGTCTGAGTGTAGGCTGCTGCTGTGGCGGTGTGTGCTGAGACTCTATCAGAGCGATGCATCTTCATTGTCTGCTGTTATGTGCAAATTGTGCCTTCAGACCCATGTCATCCTGCATGGCAGCCACCATTTGCAGGCAAGACAGTACTGTGTGGGTACACACAGTTTGTATGGCTGTGCCCTGGGCCATATGGGCTGAGGGCATTGTTGTGTGCTTGTGAGTTGCTCAATGTTAGTTTTGATGCCCCCACTCCCAGCATCGACCACATCCTGTGTTGTGTTGGTGTTTTGTGTGGCCTGTGACTTGGCATGGCCCTGATTGATGCATGGGGCATGGAGGCGCTAGTGGCATGTGTGTGTTTGTGGAGTGTTGTTGTGTCCGGTGGTGGCTTGGGGGGGGTGGCATGCATGATTGATTGTGTATGGCATCCCCCCCATGTGAGGTGAGTTGTTTGTGTACTCACCAGGGTCTGGGAGTCCTGGCAGTCCGTGTAGTCCCTCCACCGCCAGCGTGGACATCACCTTCTCCTCCCAGGGATGGTATTGTACCGGTCTGGGGGGCGGCCCTCCTCCAGTGATGTTCCACTGGTTGTGATTGTCAGTCATCTTCCTCATGACCGTCCTCCGCAGATCGTACCACCTGGATTGGCACTCTTGCCTGGTCCTTCTGGTGGTCCCAACAGCATTCACAGAATCGACGATCCTCTGCCATATGGCCGTTTTTTCGGATATGCTGGTCTGTCTGACCAATGTCCCAAAGAGCTGTGGCTCGACTCTGAGGATTTCGTCGACAAGGATCTCCAGCTCCTCCTTTGTGAACTTTGGATTCTTGGTGGTGGACATGGCGTGGGGTGTGGGTGTGGATGGTTGTGGGGGTGTGGGTGTGGATGGTTGTGGGGGTGTGGGTGTGGATGGTTGTGGGTGTGTGGGTGTGGTAGTGGAGGTGTGTGTGTGAATGTGATGAGGGGGTGTTTGTGTAGGTGGTTGTGTGAAGGTATGCAAGTGTGAGGTTCAAGTATGGTGGTGTGGGTTGTCTGTGGGCTCTGGCAGCAGTGGGTCTGTTGCAAAGGCTCATGGTTTGTGTGTGTGGTCCATTTTTATTGGTCCATTTGTGGGTGTGGCTGTGTTTGAAATTTGTGTGGGTGTGTTATGAGGAGTGATTGAGTTTTGGGCCTCTGTTTGGCAGTTTGGCAGTTGCAGGTGAGTGTATGTGATGTTTGTGGGGTTGTTGGGCATGTTTGGTGGTGTGGGGAAACTCTACTTGACTCTCCTTGTGTAAATATGGTTTGTCCTGGTTCAGTACGTGTTTTTTTGGCGTCAGTACGGTCCGTACATGCACTGGTGGGGGTGCGGTCCGTACATTCCCTGTTGGGGTGGGGGTTTGGTGCGTACATACACGGGTGGTGGTTCGGTGCGTACATACACGGCTGGGGGGGGTTCGGGGGCGTACATACACGGGTGGGGGATCGGTGCGTACATACACGGGTGGGGGTTTGGTGCGTACATACACGGCTGGGGGGGGTGTTAGGTGCGTACATACACGGGTGGTGGTTCGGTGCGTACATACTCGGGTGGGGGTTCGGGGCGTACATACACTGCTGGGGTGGGGGTTGGGTGCGTACATACACGGGTAGGGGTTTGGTGCGTACATACACGGGTGGTGGTTCGGTGCGTACATACACGGCTGGGGGGGGGTTTGGTGCGTACATACACGGCTGGGGGGGTTTGGTGCGTACATACACGGGTGGGGGTTCGGGGGCGTACATACACGGGTGGTGGTTCGGTGCGTACATACACGGCTGGGGGGGGTGTTAGGTGCGTACATACACGGGTGGGGGTTCGGTGCGTACATACACGGCTGGGGGGGGTTGGGTGCGTACATACACGGGTGGGGGTTCGGGGGCGTACATACACGGGTGGTGGTTCGGTGCGTACATACACGGCTGGGGTGGGGGTTTGGTGCGTACATACACGGGTGGTGGTTCGGTGCGTACATACACGGCTGGGGGGGGGGGTTTGGTGCGTACATACACGGCTGGGGGGGGTTTGGTGCGTACATACACGGGTGGGGGTTCGGGGGCGTACATACACGGGTGGTGGTTCGGTGCGTACATACACGGCTGGGGTGGGGGTTTGGTGCGTACATACACGGGTGGGGGTTTGGTGCGTACATACACGGCTGGGGGGGTGTTAGGTGCGTACATACACGGGTGGGGGTTCGGTGCGTACATACACGGCTGGGGGGGGTTGGTGCGTACATACACGGGTGGGGGTTCGGGGGCGTACATACACGGGTGGTGGTTCGGTGCGTACATACACGGCTGGGGTGGGGGTTTGGTGCGTACATACACGGGTGGTGGTTCGGTGCGTACATACACGGCTGGGGGGGGGTTTGGTGCGTACATACACGGGTGGGGGTTCGGGGGCGTACATACACGGGTGGTGGTTCGGTGCGTACATACACGGCTGGGGTGGGGGTTTGGTGCGTACATACACGGGTGGTGGTTCGGTGCGTACATACACGGCTGGGGGGGTTTGGTGCGTACATATACGGCTGGGGGTTCGGGGGCGTACATACACGGGTGGTGGTTCGGTGCGTACATACACGGCTGGGGTGGGTGTTTGGTGCGTACATACACGGGTGGTGGTTTGGTGCGTACATACACGGCTGGGGGGGTTTGGTGCGTACATACACGGGTGGGGGTTCGGGGGCGTACATACACGGGTGGTGGTTCGGTGCGTACATACACGGCTGGGGGGGGTTCGGGGGCGTACATACACGGGTGGGGGTTCGGTGCGTACATACACGGGTGGGGGTTCGGGGCGTACATACACTGCTGGGGTGGGGGTTGGGTGCGTACATACACGGGTGGTGGTTCGGTGCGTACATACACGGCTGGGGGGGGTTCTGTGCGTACATACACGGCTGGGGGGGGTTCGGTCCGTTCATACACGGGTGGGGGTTTGGTGCGTACATACACGGGTGGGGGTTCGGGGGCGTACATGCACGGGTGGGGGTTTGGTGCGTACATACACGGGTGGTGGTTCGGTGCGTACATACTCGGGTGGGGGTTCGGGGCGTACATACACTGCTGGGGTGGGGGTTGGGTGCGTACATACACGGGTGGGGGTTCGGTCCGTTCATACACGGGTGGGGGTTTGGTGCGTACATACACGGGTGGGGGTTCGGGGGCGTACATGCACGGGTGGGGGTTTGGTGCGTACATACACGGGTGGTGGTTCGGTGCGTACATACTCGGGTGGGGGTTCGGGGCGTACATACACTGCTGGGGTGGGGGTTGGGTGCGTACATACACGGGTGGGGGTTCGGTCCGTACATACACGGGTGGGGGTTCGGGGCGTACATACTCTGCTGGGGTGGGGGTTCGGTGCGTACATACACGGGTGGTGGTTCGGGGCGTACATACACGGGTGGGGGTTCGGGGCGTACATGCACTGCTGGGGTGGGGGTTCGGTGCGTACATACGCGGGCGGGGGGGTGGTGGGGTGTTCGGCGCGTATGCGGGCACATGTCTCCATGGTTGCTATGGGAGTTCAGTTCGGACGGTGTTTTTTGCGTACGGTTGTGAAATGGGGAGGACGGGAGGGATCGTACTTGCGCAGTCGGACTTTATTTTTCCGCACGGTGGGTTTTTCGCCCGGGGACGTGTCGGTGACTTTTCCCGACCCGAGGACGTGTGGGGAAATCTTCCCAATGCGATTCGTATGGACTTTTTTCCGTTCGAATCGTACTTGGCAGTTTGTACGCTACTTTGACGATTCGGACGGAAAAAAATCCGGATACGAGTCGGACGGGGAATTTTTTTACCGGATCGGAATTGGCACCTAAGTGTAATAACCTTCTTTAGTTCTATTGCCTAATTCCCGCCCCTTAATTTTAATTCCCACAAGCTCTATTCCCACAAGCATTTCATATGTGGGTTGATAAATTTGAAGTACAATGTTGCGGCTTCTTCCTTTTGCAGGTTCAAGAGTTTAGTTTCCCATGTCCTTGCTGGGCACATGTTCTTGGCAGAAGTTCAATGATATAATTGGTCTCAGGACAAGGATGTAGCACGCATGTGTAGTTGTCGCAAAGGGATAGGGACGTCTGTCACCCTCCAAGGCCCAAATACGAGCTATTAATAAAGTCAGAGAAAAACATGTTAGAATACAAAATTAAATGAATTCACTGTATACCACTTACTTCTACTCTAACCCCATTTACTTAATATATATTTTGCATTAACAGCTTAGTAAAACTTGCACGGGTTAGTTTCAGCATGGCATTTGCGTTAATGCGAGGGTTTCAAGCAGCCATGTTAAAAGCTATTGCGCAGCTGCAAAGATTTCCCACCAAGCGACGGAGACGTCATTACTACGTAGATGCAGTAGACGCATGCGCAGAAGAGTTCCTGCGTTTTTGGTGGCCATTTTGAGGACACTCGGGTTACTGGTTAGTAAAATACATAGAAAAGCTTCCCCTAGATACAATATGTAAAATGTGGTGCAACGTTAGTGCTCACAAACATGTTGGTTATAGTATTACAGGTTATTCGAGAGGATTGCATATGAGCAAGTTTATTTTTATACGAAACCTTGCTCCATCAAGTTCATCAAGAGAAATACATACTCATGACACTTCATGTGGGCCTTTCAGAGATATTGTTTTTTTAATCAAGCCCTTAAAGCGCACCTGACTTTAATACGAAGATTCACTTTTCAGGGAATGTTTCCAATATAGCAGAGGTAGAGGGGAGGACTGGTCACTGCAAGTAAGCAAATTCATTTGCAAACACAGCTGAGCTCAAACAATGCAAATAAAATGTGAAATCTGCATTTCGTGCAATAAATGAATTTTAAGAAGAGTTAATATACACCAACAAGGAATTTCCAATGCAATGCAGTTTCCTCAACCCGTCACCCACCACCAATGACACATCCTGTAGTATTCCATGGGAACAAGCAAATTCGAATAGGTGTGAGAGTTTACACCTTCATTTGTACTGGTACAAAAGCACAAGCATGCCCCCAAATGGCCGGACTGGACGTAGCGGGCACCGGGCATTTCCGCAGTGGGTCGCCAGGGTGGGGGCCGTTTTTGTTACATTGATGTTTTTGCCGCATAGGTGCAATATCAGCCCTGTAACAAAATCGTTTGAGACCAGCCCTGGCAAACAGCTCTGCCGACCCCCCAACTCCTCCGGAGGGCCGGCTGAGCACTTTGCCTGGCCCGGTTTTGGCTCCCAGTAAGGCCCTGCCCCCAAAACACAGTGCCGGCGTAGTCGTGCTTAATTTTGTAAAATTCATAATACATATGTGACGCAAAATTTGGCATTGCACCACATAATGAAATTACGTTGCACTGGCAGCAAATTTTATCACTTTGTCTTTGTCTTTTACAATGCCAATAGCTCACAGTCTCATAAATGCGAGACCTATTGCATTGCAAATGCTTGTTCTCTATTGTCCTTGTAATCGCACAAGCAGTCAAATACTATCAAATGGAAAAGTGTTGATGCTTAGCACTAAACTTCATGGGACTCGAGGTACTTAGGGGGTCATTAGGATGGCGGAAGGGCCGCCACCGCCAGCCGTGCGGTGGCGGGCTCTCCGCCATCTGATTGGCAATGTCCCCCCGCCACATTACGATGGCGGGGAATCGTTCCGCAAGTTTGACGGGTGCCAAGACCTTCCGCCACACTTCCGTCCTTCATCTCCTTTGGTTTTGCTTTGTTTGCCCTAAGTTGGCAGGGTATACCCAGACGTGGGTCCCTTGCTCACTAGCCACTGGATTCAAGCTAGCCTGGCTGATGAGGGCTAAATGCCCGAAACCGGTCCTTGGATGCTTCTTTCCAGGCCAGGGAGGACCTGGCCTGGCAGTTCGGGCTTGACTGTTCCCATTGGGCTCAGGGTCAAGACTGATTTGCATATGGCTGGGTCCAAACTGGAATGGCATAGTGAGCACAAAAACGATGGATTTAGGCCCAGATCTTCGTACTGGGGTGAATGTATGACATTGTTCTGCATTCTGTCCATCAATTGTTCTTTTTGCATTTGTCTCCCAGAGTGGGACGGGTATGCCCAGACGTAGGTCCCGTGCTCTCCATGCTACTGGAGTCAAGCTATCCTGGCTGATGAGGGCTGAAAGCCTGAAACCGGTCCTAGGATGCTTGTTTCCAGTCTAGGGAGGACCTGGCCTGGCAGTTTGGGCTTGACTGTTCCCATTGGGCGCAGAGTCAAGACTGATTTGCATATGGCTGGGTCCAAACTGGAATGGCTTTGTGAGCAAAAAAACGATGGATTTAGGCCCAGATATCTGTACTGGGGTGAATGTATGACATTGTTCTGCATTCTGTCCATCAATTGTTCTTTTTTTATCTTCTAATAGACCCAAGGAGGCCAAAGGGTAGGGAGTCCAAAACGTTCTTTGTAAGATATGTAATTTCGTTTTTGCCTGATTGGGTGTAATCTTTTTCCGAAATGGCGATGACCACAACTTCCTGCAGTCCATAGATTATGCATGAGGATTTCAATCTTGAGACCAGTCGGCCACCCATTTCTGCTCTATAGGAGAGAACACAGTTTAGATTTTAAGGTTTTCAGTTTTGAATATATGTTGGAAACAGCACGACTCCCTTTACTAACAGTTGCGAAAAGCGTCGTTAAGGAAGAGTCCCTAAAAGGGAATGCAGGATATATGGCAACGGTTAGTTAAAGGAAGTCATAAAAATCTGTGGCATAAATGTAAATTTTTATTTTGATCTCTGCAAATGAGATGGGGCGTTGTCTGCAGCCGAGGTCTCCTGCAACATATGCCTTCTGAACTCGAGGAGCCCCCTAGGGAGACATTAGTGTCCAGTTTATTATCTTTGTTGTTCCAAACTGAAGCACCAAGGAGGTGCCGGAATTTTACTTCTGAAAATCAGGAGTCTAACTGTAAAAGAACATTTCTGGTATGCCTCAAAATAGGGTTCTTGAGATTAGGGTGGTTTTTGTTTATCATTACGAGAGATGAAAGAGAGAGACCGTCAAGAAGCAGCTTCTGGAGGGACAGCCACGGAGGGGGAGGGTGAAATCAGATGTATCAAGAAACCGTTTAACGCCCTGGGTTGCCAAAGAGGTGATACACAATTTTTTTAAGTCCTGTAGGTTAGCAGCTCCTGAGTCTTTAGGAAATCTGTGGTTCTTTCAAGGAGCTACAGGGTTTTTTAGAGTTCCATAAAAATGTGTTCAGTAGTTGGTCTATACTGGCAAAGATCTCATCTGAACTGAACATTGGCACCATATTAGAAATGTAGCTGACAATCGGGGTAAGAACCATTTTGATGGACTCCAGTCTACCCCACCATATGAGAAATTTAGGTGACCATCTGTCACCATGGACTCAGTTCTGATGTTGGGATCTTCTTTCAATCAATAAATCAGGGGCTTTTAAAGCATGCTACTCACCCGTGAGGGTCTCAAGGTGTTGGGGGTGGGGGGGTGCAGCTCCGGGTCAGCCGAAAAGCCAGGTCTTGAGGCTCTCTCTGAAGGTGTGCAGGGAAGGGGAGCATCTGATGTTGACTGGAAGCTTGTTCCAGGCCTTGGCTGCGACGTAGGAGAAGACTATTCCAACTGCTCTTGTTATGCTGATGCACAGGGTCTCTGCTAGGGCGAGGTTGGTGGAGCGGAGGTTTCTTTTGGGTACCTGGAAAGAGATTCTTTTGATACCAGCATAGAGGGCGTGTCCGTAGTCCAGTCTGCTAGTTTCGAGTGCATGTGTGATGCTCTTTCTGGCTTCGGGGGGATCCACTTGAAGGTCTTGCAAAGGATGCGGAGGGAGCTGAAACATGTGGAAGCGATGGCATTGATCTGGCAGGTCATGGTGAGGGAGGAGTCTAGGATGATGAGGAGGTTCTGGGTGTGGTCGGTTGGGGTAGGTGGGTTCCTTTTCCGAGGGTGGAGGGCCACCAGGTATTGTTCCAATCGGTGGGGGAGAGACCAAGGACAAGGACCTCTGTCTTCTCAGAGTTGAGTTTTAGGCAGCTGTTACTCATCCAGGCTGCAACGTCTTTCATTTCTTCCTGGAAGCTGAGTCTGGTGTCTTCGGTGTTTTTCATGAGGGAGAGGGTGCGTTGGGTGTCGTCGGCGTAGGATACTATGCTGAGCCCATGCTGTCTGATGATGGCGGTGAGGGGGGCCATGTAGATGTTGAAGAGAGTGGGACTGAGCGATGATCCTTGGGGTACTCTGCAGTTAATCTCTGTGGGATCATAGAGGAAGGGTGGGAGTCTGATCCTTTGGGTTCTGCTGGCAAGAAAGAAGTGGATCCAGTAGAGGGCGGTTCCTCGTATGCCAGTGTCATGGAGTCTGGCTGCACGAATGCGGTGTGAGACTGTGTCGAAGGCAGCGGAGAGGTCTAGCATGATGAGGGCCGCAGTGTCGCCCTGGTCGAGTAGCACACGGACATATTTACCTTAAATACAAGGGGCAGTTGAGACTTGTCCTAAATATTTCTGTCAGAAAACAATGTGGACTATCTGAGAGAAAATGTGTTCATCAAGTTGACTGTCTTCAGCCTTCCTCTTCTAAACTCTCTTTGGCTAAGGTTCCTTATTGTATATTTCTGGTGCAGTGATACCTTTTTTTGTATACTGATTGTTTGCATTCACTCCCATGTTTTCTAAATGAACGTTTACAAAAAAAGGTATCACAAAACTACACTTTCATTCATAACTTTTAATGCTTTTTACCTTTGTTTCTTTTAGTTTAAGGTATAAGTCATTCAAATGCCTTGTTTTGTTTTCAGCTTATTTTTCCTCGTTTCTGAATACATTTTCAATTTTGTCATAACTTTTAACCCATATATATTTTGTTTATTATGATGAAATCTTTCTTTAAAACAGTTGTGAGCATAGTGAGTTATTTATATGCTACTGAATTATTGTATTGGTAAAACTGCAAAGCATCACACCTACGTGTATTCTCCCTGAGGTTTGAGCTATTTATTTATTTTATATTTATTTATGAAATGTGTATAACATTATGGCAATTTGTTAAAACAACTCCTCCCTCTTTGGGGAGTTTGTTTATGTAAAACAAAAATGCAGCGGAGGCTGGAAAAAAACCATGACGGTCCGTGCGGCATTCATCTAAGCCTTAGATGGATCCACTGCACCTTCAATTAAGGCTACCTCGGAATCCCTTGCCAGGTAGGTGGCAATTTCTTACTACAGCTGGCCATCTTCTCCGGAGAGGGTGTAGGTGTCCCCTCCACAGACCTAGTGGGCCTAGCAGGCTGCCTACTGTTTATTAATTGAATTCCTTGGACGGTTGTATGTGATTTTAAAGAAAAAACATTTAATGAAAAAACATTACTGAGAAATCGTTTCAACTAAATTGTTTAATGAAAATTTTCTGAATAAATAGCATTTACTATTTCATAGAAAGTCTTTTTCTTGGGAATTCGTTTTTACATACTTATTTTTTAAGGTGAAAATGCAACTGTTGCAGGTTTTCCTTTCAGAAACTGTTTTGTCAAAAGTATTTATTTCAGTGCTTAATTTCAGGGTGCATTATTTCAGATTTATGTATTTTACATTTTCTAACAGTTACTTTCAATTCTTTTAATTCACTGACTCCTCACGACCCCTAAACACTATCTGTTTCTGACCCATCACCACCCGTCAACACCAATCCTTGTCCCCTAAAAAACACTCACCACACTTAAACTACACCCATCCCTGAACCCTAAAAGCCCTTTCTCTCCCTAAACTCCATTCTACCTAAAAATCTAAATATCCACACTACACCTAAACTACTCCCATCCCTGTCCCCTAAGCTGCTCCCATTCTTGATCTCTAGAAGCCCTTTCTACCCCTAAACTCTAACCATCCCTGATCCCATAACTTCCCCTAAACCTTTCTCATTCGTAAACCCTAAAAAACCCTGTCTATGCTTAAACCCCATCCATCCCTGACCCTTTCAAGTTCCTCACCACACCCAAACTCCAACCATCCCTGGACCAAAAAAACTCTCACTTTCATTTAACATCACCCAACCATTCCCCCTAAACACTCCTACCCAGACCAAACTCTATGCAACCCTGAACCCTTAAGACCCCTTTCTACATATAAATTCCACCCATCCCTCAATTCTTAAAACCTCTCGCCACCCTAAACTCCACTCAGTCCTGCACCCTAAAAACTCTCCACCACCCCTAACCTCTACCCATCACTGACCCTTAAAAACGCTCACCAGCCCTAAAATCCACCCAACACCCCTCAACATCCCTACAGTCCACCCATTTCAGACCTCTAAAACCATCTTACATCCCTAAACTCCACTCATCCATGAAGTCTAATAACCCCTCACCACCCTTAAACTCCACCCATTCCTGATACCTAAAAAAAACTCACCACCACTAAGCTCCACCTATCCCTGAGCCATAAAAACGCCTTTCTGTACCTGGACTCCTTCCATACTTGACTTCTAGAAACCCCACATCACCCCTAAACGTTAGCCCTCCCTGAACCCAAAAATCTCTCACTATAACTAAACTTTACCAAGTTTAAAATAATTTTGGATTTTTCCTCAACATTAATATTCTTTTAAAATGTTTTCTTTGATTTTTATTGGTATTTCCTTAAAATTGTCTTTCTTTATAATTCGTATTCCATGATTTGGTTTACTCTGATGTGATTTCTCAGCTTTGGTTTTTCCATTAAAATACCCGTAGACGTCTAGTGGTAGTCTACACCTTACTAAGGTGAAAGTTGTTTAGAGCCAAGCTAACAAAGGTTAATCAAGTTTACTCGCAAAGGAAACCCATTCAATTAGTTGCATTGGTCAATACTCAAAAGGCCAGTTTATGAGTCTTAATAAATCTTGATATATTTCACCTTATGACATATTTCAGCATGAAACACACTTCACTATTAGAAGGATCTCCTTCAGGACAACTTACGATGATTGTGGTCGCTACAATAGTACATAGGAAAAGAATTTCTTTATGTAGCCCATACATTAAGAAATGATGAAAAAGGAAGAGATCAAATAGATTTCCAGATATAACACTCTCTACTGGAATACATTGTGCAGCACATGTCCCACATATGCCTGACATAAATGATGAGATTGGCTTGGACGAGGCAGCTGATTTTAATACCACGAGGATGTGTATTTCTTAGAGCCTCTTTGTTTTCTACGGAGCCAAGTTAGTGAATGAGGTATCAATCTTTTACAGACAGCCAAGATGGCAGATTTGAATCAGGTCACATCAAGAGACATGCACAGGCTTGTTGTTTCTGCAGATATCGCTGGTGCCAAACCCCTGACAAGAAACACTTTAGAACTTGGTGCACACTTCTTTGACCCTGAAATTGAAGTTCATTGCACTTGTTAAAAGCAACTGTTAATGCTGTCTTGAAAACTGCAACACTGTCAGTTTGAAAGCAATATAAGCTCAAAGCTGGATTCATTTCTGCTGAGAACGAAAGCTGTTTCTAGTTCGGTCTGCAGAGCCCTTGCACTCTGTTTTTTCCGCGCCACCAATATCCAGCCACATTAATTGCAAATATCGGATCACATTTTATGGAACAAGGAACCTAAAACTCGTGTGTAATGAGTGGGGAGGGTTGTAGGTTTGGGTGTGTTTGGAAATGTAAATACCATACATGGTAGCAGTTTGAACCATTAGAGTCATACACAGGGTCGAACTGAGACAAAAATATAGGCGCAGCGCCAAAATAAAAATGGCCCCATTAGCGAATCAAATAGCTAAAAAGTGGCCCATATTTGCAAACCATGGCAGAACTTGTAAAGGCAAGTTGTATATAGATTTTGCAGGTTATGTGAGTCTGCATGGTCGTGTGCTTGCTGCAGACTATGTTTGACCTAACATCAGGGAAATTCATAGTATTAATAGGCCCACCAGACCATAAAACAGGCCCACAAACAACTCAAAACCCAGCCGCATACTAACCTTTCAGACCTTCGAGCACTGCCAGATTGCCCTATTAGCCAGTCTGATCCTGGCAATACCTCACAACATGCGTGGAAAAAGTGCTTAGTGTGTTAACTAAGTATTTTTAAAATGCAGTGTGACTCACATTAGAAGTTATTTAGTCTGCATGATAGAACAAGGTGGCAAGTTTACTAAGTCTTTGCTCTGTTGCAAAGCCACTCACATTTACGCAATGTTGCACAATGTATGGGAAGGGTATTAACTTTCCAGAGAAAAAGAAAAGGTGTGCTTCTCGCGAGTAAATTGCACTTTGTGTTGTTTTGCCCCACATAAAACAGGAGTTGCATGGGGGTAGTTAGGAGGATCACAGCAAACAACCATAATTCTTGACACAAAGCATGATCTACTAAGATAGTCAGACTGGGCTTTACCTCAAGAAAATAACACCTACTTAAAGTAGGCTCAAAATTGGAGGATTTTTTTTAATTTCTCAAAACATTCCACATATTAGGCTACTCGATGTTGAATGAAGAAGAATGTTTCTAGGCAGAGAATCTTGTACTTTGAGGGTATTCTTTCAGTACAAAACCTATGCTAGGCATCACACACACCTTTGCACCATGGCAAAAAAGATTGCGCATGGTGCTAGTCAGCCTGTTTGTACATCGGCCTAGGGGAAGACCGCAGTAACAGTTCTTTTAATTTTTTTTAGCATATATGCCTCTATGTTTCGGTCTACTCCTTGCATAACTAAGCAAGCAACTTTGATAGCCGTGCTGTGTTATGCTAAAAATTAGGACATTTGCCGCGTAGTTTTGGATTTAAGAAAATATTTTAATACAACCATAATCCACAGTTTATTGAGTATTTTAAATTAATAAAGTGGTTTGCACATGATGTAAACACAGTCAAATCATTTACTAGTAGTAAAATGACACTCTTACTTTTTGAACATTAAAAAGTACCACCGTTACTACAGAAAGTGTAAACTTACACAAAAGTGTAAGTTTATCTTTGTGAGTCAGGCTCATGGTTTCTTCAAAAATATAAACCAAAGTATATTTAAGAATGTCTTCATCCTCTTACAGTCATAGATAACTTTCTGGCTAAAAATAGTGGCAGAATTCAACAAGACTGAAATCCTCAGCAAATATGGAACCATAATAACTCTGTCTACTGAATAGGTCCACCCAAGCTCTTCGTAACATGCATATTCAGGAATGCATTGCAAGAGGCCCCATAATTACTTATGGATTGGTGTGTAAAATAAAGAGGAGAGGAGCAAAAAAAAGCTTGGTCACACTTCTCTAACTAATTAAATAGAGTTAGAACACAAACTGTTGGCTCCATATCTAACCTTTGCCAACTAAGCTGAGTGTACACGTCATAAAAAAGACCTTTTCACCAATACCCAGTTTAGCCAAGACGTACCAGAACATGGAATTATTGACCCAATCAAGGTCCATGTAAAGGTCCCCGAAGACCAAGTAGAGGGTCTTGCTAAAGGTGACTGCATGTTTGTCAATCAGAAGCTTCAGATTCAAGCATTTTTCAATTGTACTCATCTCACTCCTAAAACTATATTGAGTTTCAGCAAGGATATCGTTGGCTGAAACATAAGATATAATTATTTCCAGAATTATTCTGCTTCATACTTTTACTAGAGAGTCAAATGAGTGGAATTGGGTGGTAACAACACAGGTTGCCATGATTATCCTTTTTTAAAGACTGGGATACTGATGGATTCCATCCAGGAAATTAGAACATTACTTCTACTAGCAGCATTTAAAACTTTATTCAAGATTGAAGCCTATAGGTCAAAGTTATGCTTGAAGAGATTGAGGGGCAATCTATCCAGGCCTGAAGTTTTCCCAAAAGGCTTATCCTGAATTGCTTGAGTAAGTTCATTTAAGTCAACAACTATGCATTTACCGAGAAATTGCATAGTGCTAACTGGTTGATTTGGAGAAAAACCAGAGATTGTTCCATAGTGCTTCATCCAAACATTTATGGGGATGTGAGAATCCATGTGTGTAAACAACCCCTAATGGAAAAAGGGATTGTTGACATCTTGCCAGAATACGCGCTGCTCATTAGTAGTGCTGGCTAAGCACAGATTCTCTAAGGCCTTATCACATATAGCAGCTTACCTATTTTGGACAGATATTTTAAAGTCTAGCCTTATGTTCTGAACCTAACCGTTATCTTGAGGGTCGTGCTTAAGGGAGAGGCCATGCAAGAGAATACCTTCAAACAAACATGACCAACATATCTGTGGCTCTTAACAAATTGATTACAAGTCCTACAAGAGGCCAAGAATGTGGTAACAGAATTATAGATACATTAAAAAGCTTCCAAAGTGCCTATCTCTGAGGAAAGTTCAGGAAGACAATGTAAAACCATGTCTGCTGAACTAGTTTGCTGAGCATGATGTTCATGTCAAATGAATATAATTTACACCTCCTACCTCGGTCGGTGGTACTCAATATAGGCTGAAAAACTGTTGTATTGTGAACACTAAAAAAGTCAGTTAGCTGAAAAGTAATAGGATTATGGTCACCTAAGGGAGTTGTCTTAACATGGCAGTTACCAATAAGGTCACACAGAGACCTTTTAAGCCATGGGCAAAGCTGCGCAACTGCCCACAGCCACCACCTTCCAAAGGGCCCCATGTTTAAGTGAGTGGAACAGTTTAAATTCCTGCCATAATAACTTTGCTCATAAAAAGCACCTTCATTTTGTAAATTGAGAGATGAATATGCTCAGGGGAAATTTCGGGACAGATTTGCTGAGGGTTTGAGCAGGGAAAAGTCAACACTGACCTGGAAGTGAAGCGAAAGTGAGGGGTGTGGCAAGGAAAGCTGTTGGTGTGAGGAACGCAAAAAATGAGAGGAGGCTGTGGCAACCTGTGGTGCAGCTCGGTGCTGGGCCTGGGAGTCAGGAGCCAAGCAGGAAAAGCCAGGTGAGCGCGGTGAAGTAGGTGGGGCCATTGCGAAACCCAGAAGCACCATAGCTGCTGTGGCATCAGTCATGAGGAACCTGTGACACACAGATTTTTTCAATAACAATTCCCCGGCAGCAGGCAGGCACTTTAGGCTTGCGTCATGATGATGAGGTAGACAGGTAGGCAGGCAAGCCAGCATTACCCCAAAGATCTGTGCACTGCTCCTCCTGCCTTCCTTCACTCCCTTCACTGCCTTCACCGCACTCATCACCCCACTACTAACATCTACTTTTGCCACTAGTGGCCCTGCGAGTCTCCATAGCATTAGGTCCCCTGGCAAGGGAGTTCTTCAGCAGCAGCAGTAGCAGCCGTCTAAGCCCCCATCATAGCCTCACAGCAGTTAGTAGGGAAAACAGAGGACTGAGACCCGGAGGAAGGAGTCTGACAAGGATGGTGCGCATTGGGGAGCGCTAAGCGACAGCATCAGCAACAGTACCAAATTCAGTATGCACCAGCAACATTATGGCCAGTAGAGGGCTCCGGCAAGGATAAGCCTAAGTGCGCAGGGTTAATTTCTCAGGTCACTGACAGTCAGCACCAATGACAGACCAGAATCATAGGGTGAGGTGCTGCAGTAGAGGCCGTCATCAAGGATTGAGCCGGAACTGGTGCAAAAGTGGCTTGGTTAGGTCCAGGCGTGGCTAGCACCCTCCTGAGAAGCTCCCCTCTACCACCTCACCCAGCTCAAACAGCATTGCAAGCATGCCGGCACTTCTAGCTTCATCACTTTCATCAGCGCCAGCTTCAGCTGCAGCAGCTGCATTAGCAACCACCCACCCTCAGCTGCACTCACACACAGGATATCATGAGATCATAAATGTCCACAGGCAACGAAGATAGCAAAAAAATACGAGGGCTCTGAAAAAGCAATGCCCACGATTAACCCAGAGACTCCAGCTCCTGCGTTGGAGATAGCAAAGGAGAAAAGAATGACAGAAATCACACCAACAACTTTTAACAGCACTAATCTCTTGGGTCTAAGAAAGGCAAAGATAGCTGACTATTTAAAATCTGCCTCAGAAGTGCACAACACCCTTCTGTGCAACAATGAATCTCTTAGGCCGATTTTGCAGAAAACCTCACCATACCAGCCATTTCAAGGATTAGGGCACGAATATGATCTGACCCAACTGATGGAAGCCCACAGCCACACAGACAAGGCAACTATTGGGCAGACTTCAATTCAGGCTATATTGATCTGGACAGGGAATGAGGCGAGGTTGTAGCACAACCTTGAGCAACAACTTTTGCCCCCTCTAAATCTGCAACAAAGCTAAGTAAGGGCACTTATCCCAAATTTCAGCTTTTGATCCATGCCCAAATTAATGCTACGGAGCAGGTACAAAATAACCAAAGGCCTCCAACAGGAAGTACAACCACCCCACACATAGGGCCTCCTGGTAGCCCCCTGGGTAGGTCCTCCCCGCAAGACGGGTCTCAGCTGCAGTCTCAGATATGTCATACAGTCAGTCCCTCAATGGACTAAATGATGTGCTGTTGGAGGAGGACCTCAAAGACTCCGTAGTTTGACGGGAGATGCTTTTTTGTCCGTTTGATCAGTCGCACAAACAGCCCACTGATCGGTTATCAATATCCCTAATTTTTTTTTTTTTGTAAACAAATTTTATTCGTCAAAGACACGTCATGCGAAGCTCCGTGACCCAGAGACTTCAGCCATATCAGAAGACAACATACCAGCTTTGACATTTTCCTCATGAGATATCGTGTGTAAATTACAAAAGAGACATGCAGAACCAATGCAGTCCCCTCCCTTAAAAAAACATAACACCACCCCCCACCCCCCTCCCCCACCCATCGCACTGTCCATCCAGTCAAGGCAGCAGATCTATGCTCAACCACTATTTTGTGCCGTCCATGACCCATACCCCCCAAGCTCGGCTGCGCCCGTCACTCCAGTGTGCCATGCCTCTGTAGGGCTGGAAGGAGACGGTCCACCCCCCACCCAACTATTCCTCCAACATGGGCTCTAAATCTAGTCCCCTGTAAATATCCCTAATTTTTGTTCCAAAACACGACCACAACATTTTGCTTCCCCCACTTAAATTGCCACTTGGGAACCAAATAACCCCCATGGAATATTCACGTTCCAGAAACATCAAAGAAGAACAGCCAATAAGGTTTGATCCATCCAGTTCTCCACTATGCCCAAAAGGGGGCCAAGCTAATGCATCAAATATCTCACCTGATCAGATGAAAATGCTCCTCTCAGTCACGCCCACTCCTCCCTCAGTCACGCCCTTTTGGTCCTCCTTACTGAGCACCATGGAGGTGATATAGTTCTCATTAACATTCTACGCAGACAAATTGGATACACAAGTTGACCTTTTAAAAACCCTCACAGC
Organism: Triturus cristatus; assembly: GCF_964204655.1. Lineage (NCBI taxonomy): Eukaryota > Metazoa > Chordata > Amphibia > Caudata > Salamandridae > Triturus > Triturus cristatus. Next base: position 975,879,027 of record NC_140594.1, on the reverse strand, counting down.
CCATGTTCATGATATTGATCAAAAGCTGGAGACATTGAATGACATGATCAAAAGAGTACAACAAGGTCCTGCCATGACCTCCCACTCCTGCCAATGTGGATCGACTCTGGACCTGCTTGCATCAGTTTCCACAATCTTAGCAGAAATACTAGCTGAAGTTACGGTGACTCAAGCTCGTCCTTTCTCTCACAATCCTCAGGCCCTAGGAGAACATTAACATCTCAAGAGTCCAGCTACAGGAACACTAGACTCTCCTCACAAAGAGAACAAGCCCACATAATATAACAAGTCTTAATACAAGCCAAGTCCGTTAATGGGGACATTAACAAACCACTGTTTAGATATTGCATCTGAGAACAAGTTACTCCCCGAAAAAGAGCAAGCCTTGGACCCTCCTCCAACAAGCTCCTCCAACAAGTTCCCTCTTTGATGATCCCACTCAAGGAGGGAACATAAGCAACTCAGAAAAGCAAGGAAAATAGAGGTGAAAAAATTTAAAAAAGTTACAACCCTTGCAAAATCAACCCATTGCAACAACCTAAAAGAGAAGATGGACCCTGGCCTAGAACAGGACACAGTTCCAATCTCCATATCATAACTGATATTTCAGCTGCCAGATGGCCATATTGAAGCCACCGAGCCAGTCAGGACACCCTTGAATAAAGGAACAACCATATCACAAGATCTAGTAATGCCCAAGTGACAAGAACACCCACAGGTGACATCACCAGCACCCGTCTGGGGCACAGAAGCTACAGCAGCAATATCACAATTAGCCAGAGCACAGAGTGTTGTCTTCAATGCTGAAATCTTGCACTCCCCTTGCCCGATGGATCATCAGTTCAGCAATCTACTAACCTCACTGGAAAACAACGTTCACAGATCGGTGACCCTAGAGCTTCCCTACACATCTAATCAAATGGTTCCCTAGGTCGCAACTTCCATCACTCAAGGGATGTTTGCAACCACAGAACAGTAACCAGAGGTCAGTGGCTTGAATCAGGTGAAGGCAAGGCTGGAGCTGATTCCTTGTTACAAATCAAGGGAACACCATGACATTTTAAACAGGAGTGCTGTCCTAAAGCTGTTTAGGGAACTACAAAGCCTGAACCACAAAAGATCTAAAAAAATAAAAGTGGTTGAACTCAGACCTAGCCCACAGTTAACAGGGTATACACTTACCATAATCACCTAGAAGAATGAAAGTATTGCAACGTTTGGCAGCATAGAGAACAATTCGCAGCTTGGGTCATTGACATAAGGAAACCTGAACCAGTCTGTTATCGAAGTCCATTGCTCCCGATTTTGCCTACCCTGCCAGTGACCTCTGGCACACACAAGGGTCTGTTAAAGGGGTTGATTGGTTTGGTTCATTCAACAACAGCCAGGGAGGGTTTGCAAATAACCAGATCGCAACTGTCGGATCATGGAGTAAAACACACAGAAAGTCCTGTTGTCCAGCTTCCAGTGCCCCATTCCAGGACTAGGACCATCAGGGCCACATGAGACATGCAATACTGAGCCCCCTCCATGGTTCACCATTTTAAATTCTGCTCTTGGAATGTGAATGGTCTTAGCAGCAAAGTGGAGAGCATTAACCCCAATCCCAATTGTAGGCTTTAAAGAATACCACATTGCAGCCAAAAAAGTGTCCAGATAGGGGAGGGCAAAAGGAGGGCCCTCGCTCTCACCATTGATATTCTGTGGGATCATGAACATATCAAACTCTCAGCTTCATCTTACACAGAGCAGCATCTCACATTATTAATCTTGAACCTATACATCCATCCAAGCAAGAAGAACAAATCTGCAAAGGTCGAGACCCTGACTGGCCTACTTAAAACACTCCAATCCATTTACTCACAAGCTTATATTATGATTTCTGGAGATTTCAACATGAATATACTGCAAGGCTCATATGCCAAACTCCCCACCCAAATCTTGCAAATAATTAGCAATCAGGTCCTCGGGACCAGTCAGCAGCATTCACCAGACTGACAGATAGGTAAACTTCTTCTTGTATAACTTCTTGTTAGACTCTGAGCTATTTGTGAAATCCCAATGACTCCAAAAAGCTGGACTAGAGAGCAATCATTCTGCCCTAACATTTGCACTAAAGATCATCCCCCCCAAGGGCCCCAGTGGCAAAAAGTCTTTCTTCATCTTCACAGTTGTTCAACTTAAGGTGTTTCATATGGAAAGACACGACAGCTAGGATCATGGACTTTGTCACCCTCTACTTTGAAATGGAGCCGTTGAGAGTAACTTTCTCTAATTTGCCCATACAGGCCTGGGAGGGCTTGGCAAGGCTCTTATAACTGCATTTCCAACCAAACCTCTCCTTGGTCCAATTTAGGCAGAATGGTTTACTCCAGAGTTGTGGAAAATGAAAAGGCAACTTAATGGGCAAATCAGACGAGCACTCCCTTTAGGATGTCAACTTAATAATGACGCAAAACAAAAGGGGATGATGGACGGAGTGTGGAACATTGCAAGCACTCACCCCCAGTCAACTGATCTGGGTTAAATCCATCATCATCCCTTAGCTCACTCCACAACCCCAGTTCAGACATGGCCATATGCAAATCAGTCTGACCCTGTGCCTCATGGGAACAGCCCAGCCCGAACTGCCAAGCCATGTATTCCCTGGACCAGAAACAAGCATCCTGGGACCGGTTTCTGGCTAATCAGCCGTCATCAGCCAGGCTAGCTTGATTCCAGTGGCAAAGTGAGCAAGGGACCTACGTCTGGGCATACCCTGCCAACTTAGGGCTAACAAAGCAAACCCAAAGGGAATGATGGACAGAGTGTTGAACATTGCAAGCACTCACCCCCAGTCAACTGATCTGGGTTTGATCCATCATCATTCTTTAGCTCACTCCACCACGCCAGTTCAGACATGGCCATATGCAAATCAGTCTGACCCTGTGCCTCATGGAAACAGTCCAGCCCCAACTGCCAAGCCATGTCTTCCCTGGACTGGAAACAAGCATCCTGGGACCGGTTTCTGGCTAATCAGCCGTCATCAGCCAGGCTAGCTTGATTCCAGTGGCAAAGTGAGCAAGGGACCTACGTCTGGGCATACCCTGCCAACTTAGGGCTAACAAAGCAAACCCAAAGGGAATGATGGACAGAGTGTTGAACATTGCAAGCACTCACCCCCAGTCAACTGATCTGGGTTTGATCCATCATCATTCTTTAGCTCACTCCACCACGCCAGTTCAGACATGGCCATATGCAAATCAGTCTGACCCTGTGCCTCATGGAAACAGTCCAGCCCCAACTGCCAAGCCATGTCTTCCCTGGACTGGAAACAAGCATCCTGGGACCGGTTTCCGGCTAGTCAGCCATCAATAGCCAGGCTAGCTTGAATCCAGTGGCAAAGTGAGCAAGGGACCCACGTCTGGGCATACCCTGCCAACTTAGGGTGAACAAAGGGCCTGGGTCAATCACTCAAACATTGTTCGGAAAATATAGATCGGCTTGGTAGCAGGCATAAGCACAATACCAAACCTGCTGGCTGTAACTCTTCTTGCAGAAAAAGCAAAAGATAAATCCAACAAGCTCTGCACCTGCTTTGTTGACTGAAAGGCAGCATTCAACAAGGTCCTGATGGAACAGCTGTGAGGAAAAATGGGCCCCTGTGGGATGCCGCTAAAACATTTGGATGCTCTCAACAACCTCTATACTAACACTTGGGTACAAATCAAGATCGGTGACGGCAGAAGATCTACATGAAAAATCCACACCAACATAGGCCTAAAACAGGGGTGTTTTCTGGACCCTGTCTCTATTTAACATCTATGTGGCCAACCTCTACAGTCACCTGGCACAAGTGTTGAGCGGCCCCCCCAGGCTCAATCAATCATGTCATTTGTATCGCGCACTACTCACCCAGAAGGGTCTCAAGGTGCTTGGGGAAGGGGGTCTGCTACTGCTCGAACAGCCAGGTCTTGAGCTGTTTCCTGAAGGCGAGGTGGTCCTGGGTCAGCCGCAGGTGGGTGGGCAGGGAGTTCCATGTCTTGGCCGCAAGGTAGGAGAAGGATCTTCCTCCGGCGGTGGCTTTCCGAATGCGCGGCACGACGGCGAGGGCGAGGTTCGTTGAACGTAGCTGGCGGGTGGGCGCGTAGAAGGTCAGTCGGTCGTTGAGGTACCTTGGGCCCTGGTCGTGGAGGGATTTGTGTGCGTGGGTGAGGAGTCTGAACGTGATCCTCTTGTTGACAGGGAGCCAGTGTAGGTCTCTCAGGTGGCTCGAGATGTGGCTGCGTCGGGGGACGTCCAGGATGATTCGGGCGGAGGCGTTCTGGATGCGCTGGAGTTTCTTCTGAAGCTTGGCTGTGGTTCCGGCGTAGAGGGTGTTTCCATAGTCCAGTCTGCTGGTGATGAGGGCCTGGGTGACCGTCTTCCTTGTCTCTGTCGGAATCCATTGGAAGATCTTGCGGAGCATGCGGAGTGTGTGGAAGCAAGATGAGGAGACTGCGTTGACTTGTCTGGTCATTGATAGGGAAGAGTCCAGGATGATGCCCAAGTTGCGTGCGTGGTCTGTTGGCTTGGGTGCGGTGCATAGGGCTGGCGGCCACAGGAGTCGTCCCATGCGGCGGGCGATTGTCCCAGGATGAGGACTTCTGTCTTGTCCGTGTTCAGCTTAAGGCGGCTGTTGTTCATCCAATCGGCGACGTCTTTCATCCCTTCGTGGAGGTTCGCCTTGGCGGTGTCGGGGTCTTTGGTGAGGGAGAGGATCAGCTGAGTGTTATCGGCGTAGGAGATGATGTTCAGGTTGTGATTGCGAGCGATGGCAGCGAGGGGTTTCATGTAGATGTTGAAGAGAGTGGGGCTGAGCGATGAGCCTTGCGGGACCCCGCAGATGACTGTGGTGGCCTCCGAGCGGAATGGTGGGAGGCGTACTCTCTGTGTCCTTCCGGAGAGGTATGAAGTGATCCAGTCCAGGGCCTTCCCTTGGATGCCGGTGTCGTTGAGGCGTTGGACTAGGGTGCGGTGGCATACAGTGTCGAATGCAGCGGAGAGGTCTAGGAGGATGAGTGCCGCTGTATTACCGTTGTCGAGCAGGGCTCGGATGTCATCAGTGGCTGCGATGAGGGCGGTTTCGGTGCTGTGATTGGCTCTGAATCCAGACTGCGATGGGTCGAGGGAACCGTTCGTCTCGAGGAAGGCGGCCAGTTGCTTGTTGACGACCTTTTCGATGACTTTGGCCGGGAAGGGAAGGAGCGAGATGGGGCGGAAATTCTTGAGTTCGGCCGGGTCCGCTGTTGGTTTCTTCAGTAGTGCGCTGAGCTCGGCGTGCTTCCAGCTTTACGGGAAGGTGGCTGTGTTGAAGGAGGTGTTGATGATGTCTCGGAGGTGGGGTGCGATAGTTGGGGCCGCTTTGTTGAAGACGTGGTGGGGGCACGGGTCGGTCGGAGATCCGGAGTGGATGGTGTTCATCGTGCTTGTCGTGTCTACGGTAGGCCTGGGTGGCAAATTCCGTTCCGCTCGCGGAATTTGCGGAATTTGCGTAATTTCGCGTTCCGCGGAGAACGCGAAATTGCTTAAAAGTCTGCTTTCCGGGATTTCGCGAAATTTTTGCTTGTTCGCGTTCTCAAAATGCATGTTCGCGAGATATTTCTCCTCGAACACGCAAACAGCAATTGCGAACAGGAAAAAAGCACAGCGAACAAGCAATTCTGCGTGTTCGCGGAATTTCTGCGTGTTCGCGGAGATTTTTTACCGTTTCGCGGAGATTTGCGTAACGCAATTACGCAAATTCCGCCCACCCCTAGTCTACGGTGGTAACCTCGGTCCATGTCTGGAGGATGGCGGCTGGGTGCGTGGGTTTGATCGATGGGTGCGTGGGTTGAGTGCCGAAGCTGTTATGGATGTCGGCGATCTTGCGGTGGAAGTACGAGGCGAGGGAGTCGCAGAGGTCCTGTGAGGAGGTGATGTCGTTGTTGCCTGTGCTGGGGTTGGAGAATTCCTTGACGATGTGGAAGAGCTCCTTGCTGTCATGGGCGTTCTTGTCCAGTCGTTCCTTCAGAGATTTCTTCTTTGTGGTGCGGATGAGCTGGGGATGTCTGCGGGTGGCGAGTTTGAGGGCGGTCATGTTGTCGGCGGTCTTGTCGAGGAGCCAGGCCTTCTCGAGGGTGCGGCAGGCTTTCTTGGAGTCCTTGAGTTCGTCGGTGAACCAGGGAGCCTTCTTGCTTCTGGGCCTGGTGATTGGGTGCTTCAGTGGGGCGAGGCCGTCAGCACTTGTGGTCAGCCACTGCGTGAGGTTGCGGGCTGCTGTGTTGGGGTCCGTTGTCCTGACGGGTGGGTTCTGGCTGAGGGAGGTGGTGAGTTGTTCGGCGGTGATCTTGCTCCAGTTCCTGTGAGGAACCTGCTTCGGGTGGTGGTGGACCGTCTTCTTTGCGAAGCTGAAGTGGACGCAGCTGTGGTCGGTCCAGTGGAGTCCGGTGGAGTGGCTGAAGGAGACGTGCATGCTGGAGGAGAAGATAGGGTCGAGCGTGTGGCCGGCGTAGTGGGTGGCGGTGTTGACCAGCTGCTTGAGTCCGAGGTTGGCGAGGTTGTCCAGCAGGGCGGTGGTGTTGCGGTCGTTGTTGTTCTCCAGGTGGAAGTTGAGGTCCCCGAGGAGGATGTAGTCGGTGGAGGGGAGGGCGTGTGGGCTGATGAAGTCCGTGATGTCGTCGCAGAACTGTGCGCGCGGTCCCGGGGGTCTGTAGATGAGGGTGCCTCTGAGGGTCGTCTTGGGGTCGGGCTGGGCCAGAAACAACTCAGATGTCTTCAATATGCAGAGGACATAATCTTACTCATCTTACTCATAATCTTACTCATCACTGATCGGCCTGCAGTGTCTTATAGATCAATTAAGGGGATATACTCACAACCTGCGGTTGGACCTCAGTTTCAGCAAAACTAAGTTGATCTGTTTCTCAAGTCTATGTGACAAATTGCAGCCCAAATTCACTTGGGAGGCCAAGGGCAATGCCTTACAATTGGTGAAATCTTACAAGAACCTTGGTGTACACATGGATTCCCACTCAACCTTTAAAACTCATCTCTAATCCAGAAGAGCACAAATAAATTTACTTTTGTTTGCATTCAAAACCTTACAGCAAAAGACGTCTAACACCTTCAACATCACCTCTTCAAGTAATTGGCACAAAATGCATGCCATCGCTATCTTACATTTCAGAATTGATACAAGGAAAAGATGTAGTGATCTTAAATACTCTTCAATTGAGCCTCTTAAAAAAACACTTTGTGATACCACAGTTTGTCTTGCAAGCTCAATTCAGGCTAGAGTTTGGCGTGTACCATCAGGGGCCGGTAAGGAACAGGGCTTGATGATGGATTGTGGAGTACTCATACACACCTAACATTCCATTGTTTGTGGCTGTCTAGAGAAAATGCACAAAGTTTAGTTGTCACTCACCTTAGACTTGTATTGGAGACAGGCTACAGGGACACAGAGCTGTAAGAGCAGAGAAATATCCACTTTCTTAAAGTGGCATTTTTAAAATAGTAATGTCTAACCCAACTTTACCAGTAAAGAGGATTTGTCCTTACTATTTCAAAGATATAAAAGATGAGACAGCTACTCCTTTCTAATCAGGATTTATAGCTTAAAGTGTATTAAGAAATTTCGAATGTTAACCTATAAGAAGAGTTGGGCTCACAGTAGAGAAAACACATTTAGGTGTTTTTCACATACTGGACATGCAAAACTTAAAAGTACATGTCCAGCCTTTTTAATTACACAACATCCTGCCCTGTGGGCTACCTAGATCTTACCTTGGGGTGACGCATGTGTAATAAAGGGGGGCTTTAAGGCTTGGCAAACTTTTTTTAAAATCCCAAGTTGAAGTGGTAGTAAAACTGCACACACAGGCTCCACCATGGCAGACCTTTAAAGGGCTAATTGTATGGGGTACAATCAGTGCTGCAGGCCCACTAGTGGCATTTAATTTACAGGCCCTGGGTATATGGTATACCACTTTACAAGGGACTTTCAAGTAAATTAAATGTGCCAATTGTGTATACACCAATATGACCATGTTTGGGGAGAAGCACATGCACTTTAGCAATGGCTAACAGTGGTAAAGGGCTCCGAGGCCTAAGCCCCAAAAAATAGAATCAGCAAAAAGAGGAAGAAGAAGAAGTCTTTATTGCTCAGTTACTTAAAACCATTGCAATTGTTAACATATAAAAACCATAAGTTAAATACAATTGGTATTTAAAAGATAAAATGACAGATATGTATATACAACAAGATTGGCTTCAAATAAAAAGAGTAGTTATAATGAATACAGAAAAAAAGAAAGATGGTATGTTTGATTTGCGCCTAGATGTTGGCCGAACTATGATATTTATAGCTGGGTCTGTTGGGGCATAACAGTCCCCTGCAGTGTTATTGTGTCCTATTTTACCGTTCAGATATCAGGCCATTACCCGTGTCAAGAGAAATGGTTCCTTATCAGTTTTGGATTTCACTTCATTAGTTGGCGTCGGCCTGTTTTCGCCCTCTGTCATTCTTGTTTCTTTTCTGCTTTGTCCAAGAATTTGACGACGTGGCATGCTAATTGAATGTTCGTTCCGTCCAAGCAGGCCTTTACCGCCTGCCGGCGTGTTCTTGTGCCCAGCCTGTTGAAGTGCTTTTTTAGAAGGGATCTGCGCTCTTCGTCCAGACCTTTGCAGGTACATAGTAGATGCAGGATGTCTTCCTTTGAGTTCCCACAAACTCGGCAGTTGATAGTTTCCTTGGGTCTTATCCATGGGTGGAGATGGTTTTGTACTGGAAGTTGGCCCAGCCGTAGACGTAGGAACTTCTCCTTTGTGCGCCTGGTAAACCCGACTCCTAGGTAGGTTTGGCAGAGGCTGGTTGTGTAGCTTTGAATGACAGTCCAGCCATGGGCCCGGGTTGCTAGGCTTGCTTTGTCCTTGATTAGCGACGTAGATCTAACTGATTTGTTAACTAATAGTTTAAAGGTGTTATGAGATCTGCTGCTCATCCAGGCTTCTTGAAGACTCAAGGAATTTAAGGAGTGGTTAAGATATAGCGCAGCCGCACTCTTGCTTTTACTTTCCATCTCTTTCCATAGGTGGTGATTTAGGCTTGTGGGTTCGCCTCTCTGTATCTTGTGCCATCTTTTGGCATAGGCACACATTCACTCTAGAATTTGGTTTCTCAGGCCGAATTCCAGTCTGATTTGTGCCTGGGAAGTGTAGTTGGGCAAACTGAAGATTATTCTCGGATTCGCTTCCGTAGGTCAGGGCCGAAGTTAGTTTTGCCTGTAGCACTTGCAGCAGGGGTGTGACGCTTCGGCCGACTGCTTTTGTTTTGAGGTTCCTTAATGCAATCCCTACGCTGGTGCCCCTCCGTTTTATTGCGTCCTTTTGCTGATTGAATGAGCCCTTTTCGTCGAAGATTACCCACAGGTACCTATACTCCTCTACTGTCTCCAATGTGGACCCTCCCATATGCCAGTGAAATCCTGTTGGCGGTCTTTTTGCGTTAATCCTCATTGTTTTGGTTTTTAAGAGATTGATGGTGAGGTTATTGTCTATCGACTACTTAAACGTAGTGCTGATCAGATGTTGTAGCCCTATCGGTGTTCTACTTATTAGGACAATATCGTCAGCATACATTAGATTGGAAATAGTAAGGCCGCCTAGGCTAGGGGCGTGAGAGTTAGTTTCGTCCAGCAGTTGTGCCAGGTCGGACATGAAAATGTTGAAGAGTGTTGAAGCTAGGACACAGCCTTGTTTTAAGCCTTTGGTGGTCATTATTTTTCTTGAGAGGAAGTCTCCTGTCCCTAGCTAAACTTCGACCCATGTGTCCGTGTGAAGTAGAATCAGCTGTGTGAGAAGGCCTGATGGGATGTTCCTTTTTTCCAATTTTGACCATAGTAAGTTTCTGTTGACGGTGTTGAACGCTGAGGTGAAGTCAATGAAGCATACATACAGGGGAAGGTTAACTGTCTTTGTGACGTCGATGAGGAGCGAGAGAGCTAGCATGTTTGATGTTGTTCCCATTTGTTTGCGGAATCCTGTCTGAGTAATAGGGATTACTGCATTTTCTTCTGACCAGTCCAAAAGCTCCTCTAATAGAAGACCAGCGTAATATTTGGCTTTGTTGTCGATTAGGGCTATTAGTCTGTAGTTTTTTGGATCCTTTATATTGCCCTTCTTGTGTATTGGTGCTATTATAGAGCCTTTCCATGATGCTGGGATTGTTGCAGTGTCTCTTATCTGCTTGAAAAGTGGCGCTAGGGCTGCTGCCCAGTAATCCGGGTTTTGTTTATACAGTATAGGGGGAATCCCGTTGGGGCCTGGTGCCCCCTCCGCTTTCCCCATCGCGATCCTGCTTATTATTTGTTTTTCCATAAGGTCAAATGCGTTACTGCCCAATTGTAACGTCCGTGTTGGACTTTTTTTGGCCTTGTCCGGTCATCTGGTAGATATGAGCTGTGGCGCTGTGTTGAAATGTGCCTGGAGATGGTTGGCCCAGGCTTCCTCGGAAACATAAGAATCGATGGTCGGGGTCCTAGCGTTCTGGAGTGAGTTAACTGTTTTCCAGAATCTTCCGCTTGTGTTGGTTCCTTTAGCGTCGTGTAGAAGTCTTGCCCACATTTCATCCTCTTCTTCCCTTTTGCCCTGTCAGATTATTCTCTTTTTTTCCTGTTTTAAATTTTGCATCTCCAATTGAATTATAGGGTCCGGTCCGTCACAATGTAGTTTGCGCAGCAGTTTGTTGATGTTACTTTTCAGGTGCTTAATCTTGAAATTTTGATTTAAGGCCTTGTCGCAGTTGCCAGTTGAGTCAATTCTCTTTCCTTGGCTTTTATAGCTTTGGCCACAAGACTTGGGTTTCCTTGTGTGGGCCTGTCCCAGGCTCCTCGTGAAGTGTTCCCAAGCGTTTAGGTACTCAGTGTTGTTTGTGATGCACTTTTCCCACCGGCTTTTTGCGTCAGTTGTAAGGCCTTCCAGGTTTGACGTGTTGCATTTGATTCTTTTTTGAGCCACCAGCAGTGAACAATCCAAGTTTATCGCTAGTCTGGCTTGCGCCACCCCCTGGAAGTTAAGGCCAAATTCTTGGGGCTGGTGGTCACTAGCTGTCATTGTGCCAATTCGGAAATCCGTGATTTTCGCGAAGAGATGCAGGGATACAAATGTGAAGTCTATGGAGGAGCTGGCTGTTGAATTGTGAAAAGTAGCTGACGGGGGGCTGTCGTTTGCGAAGCGGCCATTTAGTGCTGCCAGGTTAAGGTGTTCTAGATCCTTAATGCTTGAGTTTGACAGCCGGTTTTGGTTACCCCATTTGCTTATTGCTTGTTGTGGGATTTCCCATGCAAGGAACAGTTCTTCTTGCGATGTGTCCCTTGTTTGAGGCCCTCCCAGAAACATATTGAAGTCCTCTGTAACTATGAGGCTTGTGTTCGCTATCTCTGTCAGTGTTTTTGAGATCTCTTCTACCAAGAGGATCATTCCTGGTTTTTTTTCCCGGGGATGTAGATATACGTTCATCAGCCTTAGATTTTGTTTTGAATCTTTTCCCCTCACTTCTAGTTCTATTGTGAGGGTGCAGTTGTTTCCTGTCTGTTTCGCGTTTATGTATTTTGATTCGTTAAAGGTCTTTATTGCTGTGTATATTGTAAGACCGCCCTTTGGATGGCCGTATTTAGTAATTCTAGTCGCTGGGAGGTGATATGTGTTGTAGCCTTGAATGTGATGTGGTTGTTCTAGCCAGGTCTCCTGTAAGGCTATTATGTCAAATGTTTGCAGGTAGGAAAGTAGCTTAAGGTCGTCTTTTTTATTTCCTAGGCCATTGATATTCCAAGAGCATGATCTTAGTTGTTGCTTTATGGCTGGAGTTTGTTGAGTTTTTTGTCAAATCTTTTCGGCCCTTGTGTTTATTGTCCTCGCTATCCAATTCCAGTCGGTTTCGTCAGTTGGGCATTGCTCTTGACTGTTTGTCCTGGGCATTGAGTGGCTTCTGGCCCCCTTTAGGACGCTTTCGGTTTTTCCTGGATGTGACTTGCTTGTTGGCTCGTGGGTTTGTCTCTCTTTGTATGCCTGGCATAGTGGTTCAGGGTAGCCTGTTTTTTCCATTCTTTTTAGGCGTATCCCCCAAGATAGAAAAGTTGACTCAAATTCCATGATTCTCTTCACAGTTTCGTTCCGTAACCAAAAAGAGGAGGTAAGCAGACAAAACTTTCGGGGAAAGAATACTCTAAGGCTGACAGGTCTAAAAAAAAAATTTAATTGTAAGGATTTTAGTTAATCTAACAATAAAAAAGTACTTACTCATGCAAAGTGACAGCAAAAACATTGGTATTTTGCACTGAGATTGAACCTTTTCTTCCAGGAGAAAATCCTTTTGCCTTACTTTTTTTCGTGGGGGGCATTACTTGGTTGTCAATTGGTCAGATTAGCACATGCACCTGTCATTTTTAATGTAAAGCCCAATCACGTAAGTTACCCAGATCTGTCTTTGTGTCAGAAACTTTACACCTCCTTGAAGTTGGTGTCAACATGGAGAAATGTTTCCAATTCTCCAAACATTCCACACATTGCATATGTGCTGTCCTACACAGCACACACTAGGCCTGGACGTAAAACTGTGCTCTGCTCACGGAATTTTCGGAATTCGGCAACTCCACATTCTGCGAGCTACTGATAAACTCTGCAATCCACAACTAAGCAGAGGTTTTTTTTTGTTGGTGTACTCGAAATGTCCATTTGTGTGCAAGGGATCAACTTGTCATGCGCTCGCTATCGGCCATTAGATTTCTTAGCCCTTCGGGAGTACCATGAAATTCGCTTGCCGCCTGTCAGCTCCCACAAGATTTTGCAGTCACTAACACGTCTTTTACCCACACCAGTGACTTCCGGCGGATGTTTTGTGATGTACACGATCGAGAACGCGCATGATCTACCACTGCTGCTATCGGGGAAGATTCTCTCCTCAAGCAGCATCAAAATTTTCCCGAAATGATGATTTGGAGTGACAAATCTCCTCAAATGGACTGTTGGCGCTGTTTCTTTTGTGGGAGGAGTCTTTTTTTCACAACAGGACAGAAATGCTCCAGAGTCTCCAACTTCTTTTTCCTGTCCAGCAGGCTTCCCCCAGTGCTTTGTCCATCTCCTGGTCTCTTTTCATTTGGATTTGCAGTTGGAAGGATCTATCTTTGTGTCTGCTGCATATACACCATTGGATTTAAGGACTTTGTATTTGAAATTTGAAAAGTAAGTTAAGAAACTGTTGTATAAGGGTTTTATTCTGTTTGATAGAGGGCATGCACCAGGATTTATTGGTTTTTTATTTGATTTTTAAAATTTATTGTAGTGGGGGTGGCCTGCAGTTTCAGCGGTGGGCCTAGTTATTTTTTGCATGTAATTTTTCTCATTTTGTATAGGAAAAATGTAGCACAGTTTAGTACATTTTCTCTATGTTTTCTAAATAATTTACAGTAATCTTTTAATTCACTATGTGGCCTGGTCTAACAATGGGCCTTCCAGCCAATAGGTCCAGTACTAGTCATGGGTGCATGAAACTGCTGTTTCTTTGGTGTCTGTTGAATTGAAACATCATTTAGGTCCTAGATGGCATTGGATTAAAATAGAAAATGTGTTTTTTTCTGTGGTATTTCATGTTTTTTCCCTGCAAACAGTGTATAGGTGGGGTAATGCCTTTGGAGGATATGTGTTTGTTAACATTTTTAGCCCTGTTAAATTCCATTTTTAGCTTTGCTGAATTAACGCTTTGTTCTCTGTGTTACCATGCCTTCTTGGGCTTACCAGTGTGTGTGTGTGTGCTTGCTGTATGCCACCATTTGCCTTTGTTCCCCATGTCATGTAGCCAGGGGCCATTTTGTTTAGTCAGTGTCCATGGGCTTGCATGTGTTTTTTGTTTTCAAGGCCTCCTGCTTGTTGTATTGACCATGTGACTGGAGGCCATTTTATTTAGGCAGTCAGTGTGCTTTTGCCATAGGCCTGCATCTGTTCTTTGTTGTGGTCATTCCTCCTTACTTGCTTGATGTTTCACCATGTGGTCAATGGCAATTTTGTGTCGGCAGTCAGTGTGCCTTTGCCTGTATGTCTTCTTTGTATTCCCAATGTCTTCCTGCTCAGTGTTTTTGTTGTTCATGACCATGTGGCACTGACAGGCGACCATTTGGTGTGTTCACTCCAGCCAGTGTGCCCTTTTGACATAGGCTTGCATGGATGGTTGAGAAATGAGATAGCAGTTTAATAAATTATATGCTTGAGGTTAATTTCACATATTCATAATTGTCATTATTTTTTATTTTCTGAGGGCTGCATCACATGTAATGCACATAAAGCAAACAGTTACATCTGTATGTTGTTGTTGTTGCTGCTCTTTCTTATCTTTCCTGAGTGTACACAATGAAAGTTTATGTTGATGTGGTTTTACAAATGGACAGACTATGTTGTTAATTATTCATAATTACTTAACCCCTTCGATGCTCATGATGGAGCGGTTCCGTCATGAGCATCGGTTGGGCTGTGCTTATGACGGAACCGCTCCGTCATGAGCACAGCCCCTGGGGGAAGCGCTGGCGCTCCCCCCCTGGGGGCTCGATTTTTTCACCAATTGGGTGGTTGGCAGCGGAAGAGTTTCCGCTGCCACCCCGAGCCCCCCCATGCTTTACCATGACGTCAGCGCGCACAGCGCGCGCCGACGTCATCAGGAAGCGCTGATACGCCTGGAAGCCATTTGCTTCCAGGCATCCCAGCAGGAGAAGGTAAGTTTTGTTCTCCGGTGGGGCCGCGGGGGTGATTTTTGTAAGTATTGAGGCATCGGGGGTGAGGAAAGAGTATTTCCTCTCCCCTGATGTCTCAATGCTGGGCATTCCTGCTTCACGATCGCGCACAGCGTCGCGATCGTGGAGCAGGGATGCCCCACTAGACACCAGGGATGTCTTTTGTAGCGTTAAGGAAGCGACCCCTTGGGCAAGGGTCGCTTCCTGGGGCCCAAAAATAATATTAAGACTTTTCTGCCCCCCCTGGGGGAAGATCGGTCGTTTATGTAGCCGTTTCTGCTCCCAGGGGGGGCAGAAAAGCCCACTAGACACCAGGGATGTCTTTTTTAGCATTAAGGAAGCGACCCCTTGGGCAAGGGTCGCTTCCTGGGGGCCAAAATTAATATTAAGACTTTTCTGCCCCCCCTGGGGGCAGATCGGTCGATTATGTAGCCGTTTCTGCTCCCAGGGGGGGCAGAAAAGCCCACTAGACACCAGGGATGTTATTTTTTGAGTAAAGGAAGCGACCCCTTGGGCAAGGGTCGCTTCCTGGGGGCCAAAATTAATATTAAGACTTTTCTGCCCCCCCTGGGGGCCGATCGGTCGTTTTTGTAGCCGTTTCTGCTCCCAGGGGGGGGGGGGGCAGAAAAGCCCACTAGACACCAGGGATGTTATTTTTTGAGTAAAGGAAGCGACCCCTTGGGCACGGTCGCTTCCTGGGGGCCCAATTATTTATCAAGACTTTTCTGCCCCCCCCCCTGGGGGCAGATCGGTTTTTTGTGTAGCCATTTCTGGTCCCAGGGGGGGCAGAAAAGCCCACTAGACACCAGGGATGTTATTTTTTTGCATAAAGGAAGCGACCCCTTGGGCAAGGGTTGCTTCCTGGGGGCCAACATTAATATTAAGACTTTTCTGTCCCCCCTGGGGGCAGATCGGTCATTTATGTAGCCGTTTCTGGTCCCAGGGGGGCAGAAAAGCCCACTAGACACCAGGGATGTTATTTTTTGAGTAAAGGAAGTGACCCCTTGGGCAAGGGTTGCTTCCTGGGGTCCCAAACTTTTATTAAGACTTTTATGCCCCCCCCCCTGGGGGCAGATCGGTCTTTTGTGTAGCCGTTTCTGGTCCCGGGGGGGGGGCAGAAAAGCCCACTAGACACCAGGGAATTAGTTTAAATGAAAATGGAAGTGACCCCTTGGGCAAGGGTCGCTTCCAGGGGCCATTTTTTATATAGTATGTATTTGGCCCCCCCCGCCCCGGGACAGATTAGCCTGTTTTTTTTTCCTGCTGTTTTCTGCCCCACCTGGCACACAACCCGATTGACCATTTGGGTAGTAACATAGCATGTTATAATGTTTATTGTTATATTTTTTGTGAATTGCAATTGTAATGTTTTTTTTTTTTTACTTTTTTGTTCTAGGTGAAGGCTTTTGCTCTTTCCAGTTTGCGGTTTCGTTACTGGTGGTTCTGCTGTTTGTGTAGTTTGGTAAGAGACTTTTTTTTTGTACAATGTAAATGTTTTTGATTTCTCTGCATGAATTTTTTTTTGCAAATGGTGTAATAATAGCAGTATGTTTGGTTTTTGAGTGTCAAAAATTGTTTGCATTTGTGCTCGATGTGTATTTTGTTGTCTTGTGAGTAATTTTTTTTTTTTTTCTTCTTTCTAGTTGGATATCGTTGGTTTTTGCTGTGTCACTGCAGAGTAGGTTCTGGTGAGTGTAGCTGTCTCTTGTAATTGAATTCTATAGTTTTTGAGTACATTGATCTTTGTGATAAAGGTACACATTTCTTTACTTACTTGGTTTGCACATTGTTGGTTGTTGTTGACTTGTTTGTGCAGTCTTCTATCTTAGTAAGTATAATGGCTAGCCGCAGGATTACTGCTCAGCAGGTTGTTGGTTTGCTTTTTGAGTCTTCCTCTGACCATGGTTCAGAGACTGACTCTGCATCTGAGGCAGAGGAGGCAGGGGACGATTCTGGCAGTGAGTTTTCTCTCCATATGGAGTCATCGGATGATGAAGATACTCTTAGTGCGGATGAAGTGCCTGTGTTAGAGGAGGAGACTGATGTGCCGATAGTGCGGCAAGAGGCATCTGGGCTGCAGCCTGGAGCTGCAAGGCTTCCCATTGGTGTATTGCGGCAAGAGGCTTCTTGGCTGCAGCCTGCGGCTGCAAAGCTTCCCGTTGGTGTAGTGCGGCAAGAGGCATCTGGGCTGCAGGCTGGGGCTGCAAGGCTTCCCTTTGAAAGTGATGACGTCTGAGTTGCCCCTGGCATGGTGCAGCCGGCATTGCCAGACTTTACTGGTGTTCCAGGGTGTAGAGTGAATACTGAAAACTTTTTGCCGATACATTTTTTTCAGTTGTTTATGGACGATTTGTTTTTGGCAGAGATTGTTGAGCAGACTAATTTGTATGCCGACCAGTTTTTGAGGGACAACAGTGCCAGTCTTAAGCCACACTCTAGAGCTACCCGGTGGACTCCCACAAATCTTGAAGAGATGAAGAAGTTCTTGGGTTTAACTTTTTTGATGGGCTTGCTAAGGAAGCCATCAATGTCTTCATATTGGTCTACTAGTCCTTTGATGGCAACTGCTATTTTTCTGGCAGTCATGAGTCGTGACAGGTATTTGCTTCTGCTTCGGATGATGCATTTTGTTGATAATGGTTTAGCGTTGCCACGAGATCACCCTGAGTGTGACCGTCTTTTTAAGATTAGGCCTGTCCTTGATCACTTTGTTGATCGATTTTCTGAGATCTATGCTCCTGGGAAAGAAATTGCAGTGGATGAGTCTTTGGTGTTGTTCAAGGGCCGCTTGGTTTTTAGGCAATACATTCCTAGTAAGAGGGCACGCTATGGAATTAAGCTGTATATGCTGTGTGACAGTAGGACTGGATATGTCTCTAATTTCAGGGTGTACACCGGTAAGGAATCCAAGATTAACCCCCCTGGTTGTCCGTCCACTTTTGGAGTGACTGAGAAAATTGTTTGGGAACGTGGTAGAGGATTTTTTAACAAAGGCCACCATTTATATGTAGATAACTTCTACGCTGGTGTGCGGTTGTTCAGGGAATTGGCCAAAGTGGACACTGTTGCTTGTGGCACAATCCGCTCTAACCGTAAAGGTTTCCCAAAATAACTTGTTTGTCAAAAGCTTGTGCGGGGACAGTGCAGTGCGTTGCGTTGCGAGGAGCTTCTTGCTGTGAAGTTTTCAGACAGGAGAGATGTCTACATGCTGACTACCATCCATGATGAAAGCACTGCACCTGTGACAGTTTGGGGTCAGGTCGGTGAAAGCGCGCAAACCTGTGTGCATTTTAGACTATAATAGGCACATGGGTGGAGTAGATCAGAGGTTGGAACCTTACGCTGCTCTTCGTAAGGCTTACATTTGGTACAAGAAGTTGGCTATCCATCTTTTCCACTTGGCAACCTTTAATGCTTTTGTTGTGTTCCAGGATTCTTGCCATGAGTCAAAGATGACTTTTGCTAAGTTTCAGGAGTCTGTAATAGGCAGCCTTGTTGTAGTGGAACAGGCAAGTGTTCCTGGAGTTGGAGTGGTGGAGGATGTTGCTAGATTGAGAGATCGCCACTTTCCTGATCACATTCCTCCCACACCCTCAAAAGATTTTCCCAGTAGGAGATGTAGAGTCTGTTGGCGAAGAGGTACGTGGAAGGAGATTCGTATGTACTGCCCCGACTGTCCTTCTAAACCTGGGCTGTGTGTCCCTGCTTGTTTTAGAGCGTGCCACAGGCAAAATAATTTTTGGGAGCATTCATGAGTGGTAAAGTGAACTGCCTGGTCTGTATTCCTTTGAAAATTTGATTCTGTTTCAAGGTTGGCATTAGTGCAATGTATTTAGTTGCTGATTTTGTGTTTGTAGATTTGTATCTCTTTGCGATTTGTTTGTGTTTTTATTTTTGTCTAAAAAAATTGTAAATGTGATGGTGGAGTTTGTAGGCTGGCGCTTGGCTGTTGGTGTGTGTGGACTGCCACTTGGTTGGCGGTGTGCGTGGAATGGTGCTTGGCTGGCAGTGTGCGTGGACTGGTACTTGGCTGGCGGTGTGCGTGGACTGGTGGTGTGCGTGGACTGGTGCTTGGCTGGTGGTGTGCGTGGTCTGGAGCTTGGCTGGCAGTGTGCGTGGACTGGTACTTGGCTGGCGGTGTGCGTGGACTGGCGGTGTGCCTGGACTGGTGCTTGGCTGGTGGTGTGCGTGGACTGGAGCTTGGCTGACGGTGTGTGTGGATTGGCGATTGGCTGCCGGTGTGCCTGGACTGGCGATTGGCTGGCGGTGTGCTTGGACTGGCGCTTGGCTAGCGGTGTGCGTGGACTGGTGTTTGGCTAGCGGTGTGCGTAGACTGGCGCTCTGCTAGCGGTGTGTGTAGACTGGCGCTCGGCTGGCTGTGTGTGAGTAGTGACTTGCTGCTGGTCACTACACACACTGCTAGCTGAGTGCCACTCCATGCAATCCATCAGCTTGTGTAGTTGCTGTGTCAGGAATGTGGGCGTGTGAAAGTGATGGGCCCTTGAATGGCGCTGTGTGCTGGTGTGAGTTTTGTTATGTGATGGGCCCGCGGCTGGCGGTGTGAATGGTTTTGTATGTCTCACACGTATGAAAGGTGTATGAATGGCCTTTAAAGAGGTTGGTGCCTTGTCGTGGCTTTACAGCTCACGAGCTGTGAGTCAATGGTTCAGTTTCTCGCCCTTTCAACTATTAACAGTGCATTTCATTTTTGTGAAATCACTTGCTAATACAATTGTATATACTGAACCATCACTCACCCTCGTGCCAAATCCAACCAGTATGTGTGTGTGTTTGAGGATTAGATGGCTGTGCAGTAATATTTGTCTTTCTGAAGCAGGGTGTACCTTGTCCCTTTTTGTGAATTTTGTAATGTGTTGCTTTTGTGCCTGGTGGTGTGAATGGTCTTGTTTGTATCACGTATGAAAGTTGTGTGAATTGCCTGTAAAGTGGTTGGTGCCTTGACGTGGCTTTACAGCTCACGAGCTGCGAGTCATTGGTTTGGTTTTTTGTGAATTTAATTATTGACAGTGCATTTCATTTTTGTGAAATCTCTAGTTAATAAAATTTAAGACACTGAACCATGACTTGTCCTCGTGCCAAATCCAACCAGTATGTGTGTGTGTTTGAGGAATAGATAGTTGTGCAGGAATCTCTGTCTTTAGTTTCTCTGCCAAGGTGTACTTTCCATGTAAGAATAACCCACCAACTGTAGATATTGTTGAAAACCCATGGGAGTTCATGGTGATGTCTCTCTTGTGAATTCAAAAAGTTTTTTTATCCCCAATGTCCTGCAAACCTCAAAATGTCTGTCACATTTTCATTGCAATATTGTTCCAAAATTCTCACGCTGTAGAAACAAACCAATAATTATGTCTAAACAATCTGGTTTTGCAAGGGGGGACACTTGGGTTTTTGGCCCGGTGCTCGGCGGCCATCTAGGGAAACCTACCAAACCCATACATTTCTGAAAACTAGACACCCGGCGGCTTCCAGGGAGGTATGGCTTGCGTGGATCCCCCAACGTTTACTTACCCAGAATCCCCTGCACACCTCAATTTTAGCTGAAAAAATCACTTTTTTCACACATTTTGGTGTGGGAAAGTTGTGGCATCACCGGGCTCACACAAATTTACCACCACCCAGCGTTCCCCCAGATCTTCCGGTAAAAATGGTGCCTCACTTGTGTGGGAGGCCCAAGTACCCACGGCAGGCAAGGGCCCAACACGTAGTGTGGCGACATCAAAATGGCCCATCGCCAAACCACCTGGTTTTGCAAGGGGGGTCACTTGGGTTTTTGGCCCGGTGCTCGGCGGCCATCTAGGGAAACCTACCAAACCCATACATTTCTGAAAACTAGACACCTGGCGGCTTCCAGGGAGGTATGGCATGTGTGGATTCCCCAACGTTCCCTTACCCAGAAACCCCTGCAAACCTCAATTTTAGCTGGAAAAATCACTTTTTTCACACATTTTGGTGTGGGAAAGTTGTGGCATCACCGGGCTCACACAAATTTACCACCACCCAGCGTTCCCCCAGATCTCCCGGTAAAAATGGTGCCTCACTTGTGTGGGAGGCCCAAGTACCCGCGGCAGGAAAGGGCTCAAAACATAGTGAGGCGACATCAAAATGGCCTTTCGCAAAACCACATGGTTTTGCAAGGGGGGGTCACTTGGGTTTTTGGCCTGCTGCTCGGCGGCCATCAGAAAAACCTACCAAACCCATACATTTCTGAAAACTAGACACCCGGCGGCTTCCAGGGAGGTATGGCTTGCGTGGATCCCCCAACGTTTCCTAACCCAGAATCCCCTGCAAACCTCAATTTTAGCTGAAAAAATCACTTTTTTCACACATTTTGGTGTGGGAGAGTTGTGGCATCACCGGGCTCACACAAATTTACCACCACCCAGCGTTCCCCCAGGTCTCCCGGTAAAAATGGGGCTTCACTTGTGTGGGAGGCCCAAGTACCCGCGGCAGGCAAGGGCCCAAAACGTAGTGAGGCGACATCAAAATGGCCTATCGCAAAACCACCTGGTTTTGCAAGGGGGGTCACTTGGGTTTTTGGCCCGGTGCTCGGCGGCCATCTAGGGAAACCTACCAAACCCATACATTTCTGAAAACTAGACACCCGGCGACTTCCAGGGAGGTATGGCTTGCGTGGATCCCCGAATGTTTCCTTACCCAGAATCCCCTGCAAACCTCAATTTTAGCTGAAAAAAATCACTTTTTTCACACATTTTGGTGTGGGAAAGTTGTGGCATCACCGGGCTCACACAAATTTACCACCACCCAGCGTTCCCCCAGGTCTCTCGGTAAAAATGGTGCCTCACTTGTGTCGGAGGCTCAAGTACCCGTGGCAGGCAAGGGCCCAAAACGTAGTGAGGCGACATCAAAAGGGCCTATCGCAAAACCAACTGGTTTTGCAAGGGGGGTCACTTGGGTTTTTGGCCCGGTGCTCGGCGGCCATCTAGGGAAACCTACCAAACCCATACATTTCTGAAAACTAGACACCCGGCGGCTTCCAGGGAGGTATGGCTTGCGTGGATCCCCCAACGTTTCCTAACCCAGAATCCCCTGCAAACCTCAATTTTAGATGAAAAAATCACTTTTTTCACACATTTTGGTGTGGGAAAGTTGTGGCATCACCGGGCTCACACAAATTTACCACCACCCAGTGTTCCCCCAGGTCTCCCAGTAAAAATGGTGCCTCACTTGTGTGGGAGGCCCAAGTACCCGCGGCAGGCAAGGGCCCAAAACGTAGTGTGGCGACATCAAAATGGCCTATCGCAAAACCACCTGGTTTTGCAATGGGGGTCACTTGGGTTTTTGGCCTGGTGCTCGGCGGACATCTAGGGAAACCTACCAAACCCATACATTTCTGAAAACTAGACACCCGGCGGCTTCCAGGGAGGTATGGATTGCGTGGATCCCCCAACGTTTACTTACCCAGAATCCCCTGCAAACCTCAATTTTAGCTGAAAAAATAACTTTTTTCACACATTTTGGTGTGGGAAAGTTGTGGCATCACCGGGCTCACACAAATTTACCACCACCCAGTGTTCCCCCAGGTCTCCCGGTAAAAATGGTGCCTCACTTGTGTGGGAGGCCCAAGTACCCGCGGCAGGCAAGGGCCCAAAACGTAGTGAGGTGACATCAAAATGGCCTATCGCAAAACCACCTGGTTTTGCAAGGGGGGTCACTTGGGTTTTTGGCCCGGTGCTCGGCGGCCATCTAGGGAAACCTACCAACCCATACATTTCTGAAAACTAGACACCTGGCGGCTTCCAGGGAGGTATGGCTTGCGTGGATCCCCCAACATTTCCTTACCCAGAATCCCCTGCAAACCTCAACTTTAGCTGAAAAAATCACTTTTTTCACACATTTTGGTGTGGGAATGTTGTGGCATCACCGGGCTCACACAAATTTACCACCACCTAGCGTTCCCCCAGGTCTCCCGGTAAAAATGGTGCCTCACTTGTGTGGTTGGCCCAAGTACCCGCGACAGGCAAGGGCCCAAACATTTTTTTGATAGGCAATGTTGATTTCGCCTCACAACGTTTTGGGCCCTTGCCTGCCGCTATGGGAGCTTGTGCTATGGACGGTTTATGGCCATAGCACAAGTTCCCATAGAGAAATAGAAGTAGGCGACTACACCATTGTAAGTCCGCTATACATCGTAATAAGGCCCTAAATGATATTGTTTGTCTGTACTACTAATTGAACTGCAACCATGCCATGTTTTACTGATTGTAGGAAAGTAGGATCTGCTTCTTATGGTTACCCCCACATTTTGCTAAATGTCATACTGTTTATGACTAGTTTGACCGGGATCCTGCTACTCAGGATCCCAGTCTATCTGCTTTCTCCCTAAACTGTTATGACATGTACTATGATACACTCCAGATTACATAGTGGGGTACCCTTGTCAGTCCCTAGTATATGGTACCCATGTACCCAGGGCATATGTACCCCACAGGCCTCCCAAAGATTGAAGTTTGTATTATGTCATCCATGAGAGGCCATGCAAAATAGAACCTAGAGGCCTGCCATCGCAGCCTGTGTAAGTTGATGCATGCACCACTTACATAGATAGGTTTACTATATCTAAGGGTCACTGCACTTAAAATCTATAAGTCTCCCCTCTAGCAGGGGCTTGGTTCTAAGTGAGAGGGTGCCACTGCATGAGCAGGACACCCCAGCAGATTATGGAGTCCTTTCTCCCGGGTTGTCAGTGAGGCAGCCATTTATGACACATAGAGTGCATTTTGCAACCACTTGATGACCAACTTTAAAATGGCTGAAACTAACCCTATCATGTTTGGTGTCAGACATGTTGCAATCATACCCCCACACTGGTAACTGGTGTGGGAGGTATGATGATTCCATCCCTGAGAAGCAAGCTTCATTGGGTTCGTGGTGTTCCACGCACCAGCCTTCTAGTCCCGGACAGCACAAAATGGTTGCTGCCGACCAGAAACACATTTCTGCTCTCCTGCTGCTGAGCCAAGCTCAAGCAGGGGAAGGCAGAACAATAGGCATCCTGTCACAGGTAGGCGTGACCACCTCCCAGACACGATTTAGTGTATTAGGGCAAGGTGGGTGCGCTTGCCAGTGGCCGAAAGTCTGCATGAGGAGTACATTTGGTTCCCTGCCCATAGTCCAGTTCACACCAGTCCTGGGAGCCGTTGGCTCCTGCTCTGGTGCAAAACTGGACAAAGGACATGAGAGTAACCTCCGCCACTGTCCAGACCCTCCCCTGGGAGGGTCCCCTGAATCTTGCCAACCCCTTCCGTGGGTACTTAAGGGCATACCTGGCTGTAGGACCCTAGACTCAACATCGACAAGTTTCTGACCCAGAAACCACTGAATTTTGACCATCTGGACACTCTGGACTTCTCTAGACTTTGTTTGGGCCCGACTTCATCTCCCACTGAGTCTGCAGCATCGTCTGTGCCTGTGCACCATACAGGATCTGTGTAGGACCTGTGGAACATCAAGGTCAACCGAAGATATCTTCCTTGGAGTGATGGAGCCCCTCCCCTGCCTCTGCAGGCACACAACACTGCTGTTGGGTATGCTTACCCTGAGCTCCTATGGACTCCAAGGGCTTCAGCAACACAGAAAGTAGGTTTCTATATTCTTTGAGTCCTGAACTGCCCCCTCACCAAGTTTGAGGTAGAATCCCTTATGGCGGCTGCAATACCCAAACTCCTATGCACTGCATACATTTGCAAGTGCATATTCTTGTTGGCATTTCTTGAATAGGTGCATTGGGCTTGGAGTTGCCCCAACCTCTGGCACCATATCCTACCAAGAACTTTGGCCTCCTCACAACGAGTGCTCCGTGGGCTGCTGTTTGGTGAAATTGCTCGAGGTCCCTTCGTGATTCCTGTGCCTCCAACCTGTGAATCCACTTGAGGGTCAACTCTGCTTTTCTTGGGCACCCCTGGTTACTCCAGGCCTGCCGTAAGTCCCCTTGCTTTGGTGAGACTCCTGGACCTTGCTGGTCCAAACCGTATCCATTCTTGACCTTCTGGGTGGTTTGCCGTTGACAAGGCTTGCTGGTGATCCTGCCAGACATCGGCCCCTCAGCACTGGACATCCTTTGTGGGACATCTCATATACAGCTCCTGGTCATCCTTGAAATCTCCTGATCCCCGAACTGCAGAGTCAAGAGGTCCATCAATGCACTTGAAGCTCTCAACATCGGTGGGCATTCGTTTACCGAGCCCCTGGTCACTCCTGACTGACCAAGCCTCTTTCCCCTTTACTTTCAGGTTCTTCTTGACAAGAATCCACCTTTGGATTCCAACAGACACTTTTCTTCCTTCCAGCAGCGGCTCTTCTTCGAAGTCCTCCATTGGATTCGACAACGGTTTATGAAGCCACTTCAGACCTATGCAGCCGGCTTCCCTGGGACAGGTAACTTGGGTACCTCAGTATCCATGGGTGGGGTGGCACTCCAACCTTCTGTTTTCCACTGGGTTTCTACAAAGTCCATGGGGAAGGGTCCTTAAACTCTAAAACTTCAACCACGACTTTCCGCACAGAGCACGCAGTAGTGTTCCCACACTGCACCCGTCCTCCTTGGGGTCCCTACTTACTCACCTTGGGGTCCCAGCGATTCTACGTGTTCTCGACACTGTCTTGACTAGAGTCGTGGTTCTTATCCCACTATTTTAGTATATGGTTTGGTTTCCCCATAGAGCCCACTGTGTATTAGTGCTATTTACTGTCATTTCCGTGCTTAAGTATTGCATGCTTTGTGATTATCTCCATGGGGAAGGGTCCTTAAACTCTAAAACTTCAACCACGACTTTCCACACAGAGCACACAGTAGTGTTCCCACACTGCACCCGTCCTCCGTGGGGTTCCTACTTACTCACCTTGGGGTCCCAGTGATTCTACATGTTCTCGACACTGTCTTGACTAGAGTCGTGGTTCTTATCCCACTATTTTAGTATATGGTTTGCTTCCCCCATAGAGCCCACTGTGCATTAGTGCTATTTACTATCATTTCCGTGCTTAAGTATTGCGTGCTTTGTGATTATCTCCATGTAGGAGATACTGTGTTATACTAGAGAGTGTTATATTAATAAATAGATATTTCTATAACTACTGTGAGGCTCTCCTTTCATTTAACCAATACTATAAGTTTGCATTCTTGTAAAACAAGCTGCTTAACATTCCTTCAAGACTAAGCCTGAAGGCTGCTCGCCACAGCTACCACTTGGATAGCTTTCTAAGGTTATCTTTGACCTCTTAATTCACAGTAAGGGTTGTTTTGACTGGTGCAAGGTGACCACTTTAAGTAGTGGACAGCATATACCAGGCCAAATTCTCACACTAATTTTGTTCTTGCTTGTTTGCTTTTAGATCCACAAGAGACAACTCCACCCACAGTACTTCCAGACAGAAGGCCTGTGCACGACGTGACTCATGGCCGCATATCACGGACATCTCTTCAGCTTTTGAAGCTAAGTGTCACTGCCAACTGATAGCTTCAAGATGGCCCCAAAGAAAGGTGCTACCAAGAAAGTGGCCAGTGATAATAAGAAGCTTACCACCACTGGTATGTCTACCCAGACATTTTTTGTGCAAAGAAAATGTGTGCATGCCGCACAGGCCCGCTGGAAGCAAGCTGGGAGCAGCATCCCCATATCAGTGGACCCACCCCAACCTAGGCCCGAGCCCATGTCTGTCAGAGAGGCAGCCAGTCTAATCATGGCAACGCTGTGAGCAGCGATGTTGAAATAGACTTATCTCTTTCGCAAAATAGTACCCAATCTTTGCAGGAAACTCAAATAAGTAGAAAACAACAGCTGCAGCCAGCAAAGTTAGTTGCTCGTGAAGTAGTGGCAGTTCAGCAGATTAAGCTTCAAGATAAGGAAGTAGAAGAAGTCACTATTTCAGAAGAACCATTGTCTTCCAGATCTCCAGCAAGAAAAAGGAGGATTAGCCCACCATCTTCCTCTCCAAGCCCCCCTTTTGGTGATCAAGACTCCACTTGGATCCCGCCCCAGTCTGAGAGTGAGACATATCAGGAGAGGCTAAGGAAAGGGAAGGTTTCTGAAAGCCTTAGACCTATGGATGTAGAAGATGAGGATGATGATGTGCTAGTCATCATGGATGATAGCCCAGCCCCAGTGAAGACCAAGGTTACCCCACCTCAACCTGCTCTGAGCAATGTGGCGCAGATACCACCACCAGCACTGCCAGCTGCCAAATTTGCAAAGCCCCAGTAGAGACCTAAACCCACAACCATCTCAGTAGAAGTAAGTACTGCAGAAAGGCAAACATCAAAACACCCACCTACTGCCAGTTCATCCAACATTAGCGGCGTCACCATAGTCAGAAACTGGATCTCCCCAGTTTCGGACTTCTTTGAGCTTAGTAAGAAGGAGCAGAATATTGCCATATGCTCCGTTTGTGGAGCAAGTGTTTTTGGGGTAAGCCTGGTACAAACTATGGTACCGGAGGCCAAACAACCCATTTGAGAAAACACCACACAATCCAGTGGAATGAGCACCTTAGCGGCCCAAAAACTGCAAGTGGTGCAAATTGGTGAAGGGGTGAAAGGCTGAGCAGGAATCCGATCCGATCATGGTGGTAGGTGAAGAAGAGGAAGATATTTTTGTTACGCAAATCAGCCCTGTCTCCAGCACTGCAGTAGTATTGACCACATCAGCAATATCACAATGAGACAAAAGCAAAAGCGTACAGTGACTGCCCTGCTGAGATGCACATTGAGCCTACTAACGTCTGCTCTCAAGAAGTCACCTGCATCAGTGGCACCATAAAATAAAATAATCCAGGCTACTGTTCCTGGAATGTTTAGGCAGGAGAGGCAGTACAAATGCAACCACCCAATGGTCTGTTTGTAGAGCTTGAAGCTGGCTAAAATGTTATCTGTGCACCTCCTCCCTTTTTCTTTTGTGGAAGGGGTGGCTTTTCTAGAATTTGAGGCAGCCATCTGCCCGAAATGGAAAATTCCCAGCCAGTCCTATTTTGCCAGAGTTGCTGTTCCAGCATTAAATCATGATGTGCTGGAATTGCTTGGACAAGCTTTGCAGCAGAGTGCTGTTCATACTATCCACCTTACGACAGACATGTGGACCATTTGCCAAGCCACTGATTACATGTGCAGCACTGTGCACGTTATCTCTTTTGTGAGTGTTAGAGAAAAGATAACTGCAAGTGTCGACACTGCTGAGATTTTTAATGTCGCTCGGAAGCATACAACAGTAGCTATGTTTGCCATGGAGAAATCCAGTACTGCTGTGAATATCTCAGAAGACTTTAACAACAAGGTCTTTGAATTGCTGTGACCAAATGGGCTTAACATTGGATTTGTTGCCACGGACAATGGCAGTAATACATAAAAGGGTCCTTTGTTTGGCGCACTGCATCAACATTATTGTACAGGTTTTCTCAAAAAAGTCATCAACTTTATGTCCACCTGCAGAAGAATCTGCACTTATTTTAGCCATTCTTTCAAAGCCTGGAAGCACCTGAGGGTCATTCAGCGTGATAATTAAATGCCAGTTAAAGCACTCATAAAGGAGGTGCCAGCACCTAGGTACTCACTTTATCACATGTTGCGACGTCTGTTTGAGCAGTACAGAGCGATCAATGAATATGTCATGTAAAGAGGGGATGCAAATATGAAAGGCATGATCATTGAGGTGGAACAATGGGGCCTAGTCAAATGCCAGAGATGCTGCTTCCTGTCGAGGTTTTCACACGGGAAGTCAGCAAGGAAGACAGTGCCATGGGCCACACTATCCTGTTGTTGCATATGCTACAGGAACAACTAAAGAGGTGTCTGAAATGTACGCAGGAATGGATGAAGAAAAAGATGCGCATGAGTTGGTGGAAAGCTCAATCTTTTGCTTATCTGTTAATGCAAGGGTGCCAAGAGACATTGTGTCATCCAAACATTACATCTGCGCCACAATTCTTGATTCATGGTACAAGTAATTACTGGCCACTTTCATTCCTTTTTCAGATGGGGAGGTTTCAAACTACAAGATGTGGATTTCTGAGCAAAACAGTGACCTAGAAAAAGAACAGCTGGGAATTAGAGGTCCTCTCCTCCAGGGAACAAGTTCTGCGGGCAGCCTTCAATTTCAGAGCCTAAGGGCAGTGCTGTTGGCTTACCGCAGCCAAAACCAACAACAAGAACACCAGCAACAACAGGAACAGGAGCATCAGCCCCAAAATCTGCATATGATTTATTTCTAAAGGCAGGGCTTAAGTCCAGTGGAGAGGTGAAGGCAAAAGAGGTCGAGCAAGGTGGAGTACCAATGACTATTAGGAGGATGGTCCAAAGCCCATCTGGATGACCCAACAGGGGTATATCTTGATCAAAATCCATTGGTGTGTTGGTAGGGAAAGAGGCACCAATGGCAAATACTCAGCAGACTGGCAATAAAATATCTGGCTTGCCAGGGAGCCAGTGTGTCCGCTGAGCATATGTTCAGTGCAGCTGGTGCTGTTGTTGTCAAGTGAGAAGGACCAGTCTCTCAGCCGAAAACATGGAGAGATTAACCATGATCAAAATGAATCAGTACTGTATACCACTGAATTTCACCATTATTTTTCACCATACCTGAAGCATGATAGGAGTAGCATGAGGGTGATTGGTCAGACTCAGGTCATGGTAGTAGTGTGTTAGTTGACCTACTTCTGGGCAAACCACCTGAGTTTGAGAATGAACTCTACTTCTCTGACTACTAGGCCTGGTTCATGGGCCTTCAACCATAGAACTTTATCTCTCTATCGCTGAACTGCTTTGACAACAAAAAAAAAGATATAGCTAGGGGAACATTATTTTATTTTGTGTGTTCGTGTCTGACTAACTAATGCAGCCCCACTGTTTTAGACACGTTTTATTGTCAGATTAGAGCTACACCAGTGTGCAGTGATGAAGCCCCCCCTCATTTCCCTCAAGGACATTGGAGAGGCAAATTTGTGCCTGCCTCCATCCCCTACCTATTTATCCTTTCTTTATTCTCCTAGCCAGACTACCCCACATTATTTGACTTACAAGACTTGCACTTGTGTGTTCCGTGAAACAGTGGATCGGCAAAGTACCACCATCACTGCGCTTCAATTAGAACAGCTAAATGCTATGCACACATCAAAGGTTGGTATATATTATGAGTGATTGTTGTTTGTGAGTGTGTTGAGATGATTCATGTGGTGGCAGGCAGTGAGACTGG
This sequence comes from Triturus cristatus, assembly GCF_964204655.1. Lineage (NCBI taxonomy): Eukaryota > Metazoa > Chordata > Amphibia > Caudata > Salamandridae > Triturus > Triturus cristatus. The sequence continues at coordinate 975,849,029 of NC_140594.1, read as the reverse complement.
GAGTTTGTTTAACTATAACTATTAAGCTACAATGTTGGTGGCCTAACAACGGGTGATCATTTTTTTCCTAAAGGTGAGTATTTTTCCTTCACTTTTGAAATTTAGCGAGATTTGTTTGCCGGGTCCATACTGCTTTGTTTTCTGCTTCACACTCCTCAAAGACTCAACCAGTCCCTTTAGCTAGCAAACACAAATGTAGTCCGCACAAAAAATGGCTCAATGTTTCTCTTGTTCATCAATAGCATTGTACAGGTGGATCTATAGCATTTAATTCAGGGCTCAGTCGGCAAGGAGTTGGACACTTTATTCCGAGTCAGCAGGATGATGCAAGGACTCACGGCATGACTACTTCAACAACTGCCACCAGAAGAAAGAAGTTATCAACTTCACACAAACCGACACTTGGTAATGATGACTTTAAGCGGCCTACTCAATGTTGTGGGGTGGTGGTGAGAGAGGTGCATAGATATTACTTGATTTGGGAAATACAAGGTTGCTGAGTGTGTGCGCTGCTGGCTGTCTCAAATTTTAAGCTATGTGGTGGTTGGGTTGGTGACCTGTTGTAGGTAACCAGAGACAGGCATGTGGTGATCATCACATTATGCACATGCTAGGCTACAAATTATTCTTATTATTCAATTCAATTCAATTCAAGTCAACTTTATTGCGGTTTGATTAACCATAAAAGCACATACAGAAAAAGAAAAAACACAGAAGAAAACAGGACAAAACGATAAGTCAAGCAATACATTTCATACACTAATCTCAAGATTTTTAGTTGATTGTTAGACATTTTTAAAAGGTTTTAAATAATTTCTAAAATAGATAAAAATCAGATCATTCAATGGAAATAAAATATTTTTGGTAGTCGTAATCTTATTGTTAAAGTGCTACAGCATTATTTATCGAATTCCTTCTGGTTATCCACATAGAATGTAAGTATTTAGCTACTGCAGAGACGATCAGTGCATCTGTATCAGTTTTCAATATCCTAAAAAAGGCCAAATATTGCCTTATACCCCGGTTCTTGCATAGCTGAATAATCCATTTCTTTCTAATACAATTATTATTATGATGATGATCATGACAGTTGTGAGTTTGATCAGCCTGATAGTACATGTGGCCACTTGTGTGTGATTGTTGGATGTTGTATTGCTCTCACCTAATTAATTGATTGCACGTCATTCATAAAATGAATTATTGCAAAAAAGACTTCTTCTCTCTTGCACTGCGTCTGCCTCTTCTTGGTGCACTCCTTATGAAATTTAAATTCTGTCCTTCTGCTTGATTCTACAATATCATTTTGTTTTCCAATCCACATGTCTTCTCTTCTCCTGCACAAAAAGGCAAAAGCAACATAGCACTCATGCTTACCTTACCGGACCGCATCAACCAGGCACTCAAGATTGACGGGCAATGCAAGACTTTTTTTAGAACCTTGTTTGTGTGTTGTTCTCCTTACTCCTACATAGATTGTATTTACTATTTTTCAAACCTAGGTGACAGAACATTTAGATATATAATATTATAATAACTGGGTCACTCTGAGGCTGACAGACTGTTAGGGTTGCATTACATTGATTTAAGTTAACGGTGTAATATTAATTCCTTCATTTCCTTTTCCTCCCTCAACAGATTGATGATGGTTGGCTGCTCCTTGCCCAGATGAATATTGTCTTTGTGTAGCGTTTGTCTTTGTCACATCTTTCCCCAAATCCCCCTCCCCATCCATTCATCAATCCTCTTACCCTCTTCCCTCGGGCTGTGTGATTTATTAAGGTGTGACTTTATAATTTACACTATAAAATGATCACACACTTGGTGAGGCGGATGTGGTGAAAACAAAAGCAACATCAACTCTGTCCAGGATCTTCAGTTCTACTTCTATTACTAAAACGCTAGCCCACACTGGCCCCATTTACCCACACACACATAAAATCCGTACTTGTAAAGCGCAAACTATTCACCCTTACAAGTCTCAAGGTGCTGGGGGCCGTTGTGGAAATTAAGTGAGCTATTACCCAGAGTCACAAGGTGCTGAGCTGAGATACCGCCGGGGATTGAACCGTGAGCCCTGTGCTCCGAAGTCAGCTGCCCTGGCCGCTGCACCACACCTCTCCATAAAGTGATTAATATTTTAGATACAGAAGAGCATCATTCATCAGCATCATCATTCAGGCATTGTGTTGCGTAAAACCTTAACCTTGTCTCTTTCATGATCTGAGTATTTACTACTTTAGTTTTAATTAAAATACAAGCTTACCATTGCTCTGAATATTTTAGGACTGAATGTTATATTTTCACTATCAGGAATTTTTTGTTGTATAATAGCCTGGTCTCAATTGTTTATAAAGCTATGAGATAATAATATTTATATATAACCCATTAACTCAGTTTTTATTTAAATGTATTTAGTTGCCTGCTATGAATAATTCTTCTGATTAATCCTACAGATGAAGTTCAGCTAGGTGGAAGTGTGACCTTGCTTTTACTTCGCTGTTAGTGCACTAGCCAGTACCACCACCATGGCACCTTAGCAAACCATGCAGTCCTCGCTTTATCTATTAATGTAAGAGAACTATGGATAGCAGTGTTGTACTTGTAGTCATCATAAAATAATTGTTATTATAGTATATAAAGGCAATGGAAAGTAGAAAGTTGTAAACCCCCCTCCTACCTCCCAGTAGGGGTCAGTTGCAGACTGCTGAGACTAGGAGAGTAGTAGTATGACATGGGTACCACATAACTGTTATACACTATCAGCAGATTTTAAAAACAGGCTGCTGCTGATCTAAAACTGGCATCACTGCAAAGTAAAACACTCAAACAAATATCTGAAGCATAATAAGTCATAACTATATTTATTACCCTAAAAACAATATAAAGTCACCCCTCCAACTCTAAACTGGCCCACCCCTCTCCCCAAACAATTCTCCACTTCCCCAACCAAGGATCAAAATATCCTAAAAAATTCAAACTAAAGTCCAAACTGTCCAGGGACCAACTCCCTTCCACCCCGCAACAAGTCCCACCCATAAAAACAAAGGTTAAAAATGGGGCAGAAGAGGTCACTAACAGTGGGCCAGGAGCTTTTTGAGGACTCCCTCCATCCTAATCTGCCTGGCATCCATTTTAATTTGCCTGGCTTCAATCAGGTCCAGCTTAAGCATGATGCGCTGGAAGTAGTTGCGGTCAGAAATTGATGAGGGGCGGCAGCAGTGATGGAACTCTAAGGGCCCGATTTAGATGTTGGGCGGAGAGCCTCCAACCAGCGGTCGGAGGCTCTTAGAGTGGGAAAAAATATATATATATATCTCATTAATGAGTAAGGAATTCTGCACTTTGCAGTACAAGTATTCTTTCTCTTGGAATGGAGGCATGCTAGCTCAGCTGGCGCTCTAGTCGTACTAGTCCAGAATCAGAGTTTGCTACTCTCTGCAGTCTGCAGCTGGGGCAGCTGTAATAGACAATTATCTTATACCAATGGCCCTGCTCTTCTCCAAAATGCCTTTTAATCTTAACCTGACTACATGGCAGATTAATATTGATACACATCACGTATCAATCATGTGGATATCCTATTTGCCATAAGTAGACAGTGGGAAAGTGATGCACTGCAGTGCAGGGAAAATATTAACAAGCGGGATATAGATTTTATTTGATACGTTCGTGACAGACTATCCCATATGCAAAAGTCAAGGCAGTTGCTTAGTCCCAATTTACTCTCTGGCCTCACACTCCACCTCTCTTTATAATTTATTTTTCCAACAAATGAATTTGCTTGGCAGTAAGGAAAGGGAAAGGAAACTTAAATTACTCAACTACAGGGTAAATTAGAGGGATTAGGCTGGCTAAGTAGACACTTTACTGATCATCATCATGTACCTAAGCTTTAACTTCTAACTGAGTAAATGTGGTCACAATGTTGGAAGGGAAGAATTTAAACAGGCATAAATTAAATAAATCTGTTATGGAAGCCATGATGAAATATATCACTTGGCTAGAAAAATGTGGTGCATATAAAGAATGGATTTTTCAAATGTTTGGTGAGGCTGGGGAAACAGCACTAGGGAAATAATAAAGGAGTGAAGTACTGGTAGGATGCGACTGGTTGAGCACTGGGAGGGAAGGAAAACACACTTGCCATTCATTGAAAACCTTTTAAATGCCCATTAACTACTCAAGCAGATGCACACTGCACAGCCAACACTGCAGTGTCAAATCAAACCATGACGTGGTTAGGTCATCATGGGTGACACTGACAAAATGCCATGGGTAGGGAGGGAGGTGATGATTGATGATGGGTAGGATACAAAAATTATCTGCCCACTTAAAAAAAAAAATTAGAGTCAATGGAGTAGACAGAAATACCATCATGGCCCTTTTAATCAAAGGTTTGATAAAACCGTTCTAAACAAGTGAAGTAGGTTAAGCACACCCCTATCTAGAGATTGAAGAGCTTCCTTGTTTCTTCATCCAAGCTATTATCCTTTCAATATTTCATTGTTCTAGTATTCCTCACCCTTGGCTTGGATACCCACCATACGTTCTCTCTCAATCATTCTTTCACCATTGAAAACAATCCATCCACATATATCCATCCAAACATTGCTCTCAATGCACCTTTCACCAACATCCAGGCAATTGTCCACCCATGCATCCTTTCACCCATTCACCCATCATTTGTTAACCCATCCAAGCATTCCTTTCAACCACCCAGAGATGCATCCTTTCACCCAAGAACGTGCTAACTCACTAACAACTGCCACTATCTTAGTGACAGAACAGATGATTCCCTGCATGACTTCTTAAATAAACAGCCCAAATTAGTGCCAATGAGTAGCATTAGGTAGTGCTGCAGAGCACCTTGCTACTCTATGATCAATTAAAATATTATTTGTAACATAAACTTAGCTTACCTGAGTCTGACCAGCATTCTTGCTATTTGGGCAAAAATATTAGCATAGATAGAAAACAACAAATAAATAATTATTACTCACAAGCCCGCAACCTCCACATCCAGCAGGTCAGACAGGTCCTGGTCCCTATCCAGGATGTCCGCCCACTGGTGTGTATGCTGTTGTTGGGTGTGACGGACCACAAAGCAGCGGCACTCAGCCCAGCAAACTCTCTTCCACCACTGCCTATGCTCCTGGAGGGTGTACTTACTTCCAGGCCGGCCGCCTGCTTCCAGGATGAAGAGGAGGTGGTGCTGCACATAATAAACTAGCACAGCCACCTCCATCTCAGAGCATATCGTGCAGGGCTGCACCCTTTCGTGGCTGACCACAAGGTGCAGCTGCTGGTGGTGCTGGTTCAGGGGGGCTTGCTGCTGCCACTCCCCTGCTCCGCCATGGCATTGAGTGGGTGCCAGGGAAGAGAAGAAAGTAGAAGAAACAAGACGGCAAAAGAAGGACAAAAAGTAAGAAAGTAAAGTGAAAAAAAAAAGTGCCAACGACACACAAAAACAATTTCTTTTGTTGAAAAAAACCTAAAACACAAAACCACAATGACACAGGGTTAGGTTATAATAAAAAAATGAGGGGTAAATAGGTTTCAGAGGGGTAGGATTAAGAAAAGGCATTGATTGAAAAGATGGCCCAGCACCATAAACAGAGCAAAAACCAAGAAGGCCGCGCCCATGTTAACAATGCAATGCCTTTCGCAAGCAATTTATGGCGCGAGAATGCACTTCGCATTATGCATGATGTAAAATGTCACACGAACAGGTGCTGCAAGCAACTCCGCCTGCTTGCAGGACTCTGCGTAGGGTTGCTGAGTGTTTTTTTTACCACTTTGACGAGTTCCGCGTAGCCCGGCTATGTGAGCTCTGCCCAGGCTATCACTCACACAGTGTGTGTGGAATATTTCAAAATTTGGTTTGGTATAGAATTTTGTATTGAAAGACTGTGTCACTGATGTCATGAAGGTTGTATGAAACAAAAACATTATTAAGTTTGCTCAGCGTGCCCATAGCCTATTTATTGGCATATAAGGAAGGTCATTAGGAGAGCTAAGACATTAGTAAGATTATTAGCATATAATACTTACATCATGCACAATTCTTGGCTTGTTATAACTGTGAAAAGGCTAAGTGATCATACAATATTGAGCATAATCAGGGTAAAGGGCTGTGGCAGTCAGTTTGAAGTAGAAATCACCCGCAAGGACAAAAGAAGTATCCTTGCTGGAAGGAGACAGTTTTAAAAGCAAATCAGAAAGATTAGTAATTTAAAACAATTTTTACTTATAAAATTGTAATTGTGAAAAGTGACTAAGAGAATAGTGCCCCTCTAGCCAAAGGAAAGAGAACGGACTTGCAAGTCCCACCAGACAGTATCTTGTTTCTGAACAACACCATCTAGTGAGAGGGAGATCCAGACAATCAGTCTCAGAGAAGAGGCACATTCTAATCTTTGTTGCAGACTTTAAATGTAAACAGAAACAGCTTTGTTGCACTGAGATGAATATTACAAAAAATCAAGTATTAAAAGACAATAACATGGCAAACAAAAAGTCACCATACGTAAATATTATCTGCTATTTATACATTGAGGAGAATAATTAATATCAAAGGCTTTTGTTCTTTAGACAATGGGTGTGACCTAAAGTATTGTAAGACAGTTGCCAGTGTTCTTGTGTTTCTCAATTGGAAGTTCACATCAACTTTCTTAAGCACTCTTTGCTGGCCAAATACACTCATGTTACTTCTTTGGTAGCATTAGGAGCTAACTGCTTGATGACAGATGTAGCTCTTTAATTTCATAGCCTTATGGATTGTAAATAACCATAGCTTTTTTTGAGAACTAGATGTAATGATGCAAAGTGTGTAGCTATAGTTCATTTAAAAAAACTGAGGGTCACCTCAGGGTAATATAGGGACTGGTGGTACTCGGATGTATGACATTACAACACGTGTCATTACAACGCGTGCAGTTACATCGCATGCGTTACAACGCATGCGATGTTACAACGCTATGCCATTACAACACAAGTCTTTACATCGACTTGCACTAGATGGCGTGCTAACATTAGAAAAGTGTAATTTACTATTCCAACTCCAGTCCACGTAACAGTAGGGAAGGTGTTGGGATAGTAAACTACACTATTTGTAATGTTAGCACGCCATCTAGCGCAAGTCGATATAAAGACTTGCGTTGTAATGGCATTGCATTGTAACATCGCATGCGCTGTAACGCATGCGATGTAAAAGCTGCGCGTGGTAAAAACCGCGTTGTGATGGCTGTTCCCCGTGGTACTCAGCATCCCCTACCATTGTTAATGAGATCTATGGCTACTCAAATGTCTAATCACACCAACCTGCCCAAAACATTCCAATGTGCCCCAAACCACATAAAGTGACCTAAAGTAATTCCTTTGCTTCATTGCAAGGGGAAGATAGTGGTCGATGTATATGAATCTCTCTATAGACTGGGCTAAGAATAGCAATCTCATCACCATAGTGGCCGTTACAAAGACGAATCCAACACAGCCAGTGCAATGACACTCACCACGATGACTTTGAAACTGGAGTTATTGAATATTTTCAAGTTGTATACTAGGTGTGTATATGAGCATTACATCTGCATTTGACTGCGTTTGGCCATTCGAGGATTTAACCACATTCTTGCAATGTAATAGGTGTTCAATATTTATAGATAAGAACTTTATTTTAATCTATATACTGCTGTTTTGTGCTTAAAAGTGAACAATGTCTAATGTGGCTCTGATTTGTCAATTAAGTCAGTAGCGTGCTGTCCATGTCCAGGTAAGACATTACTTTGTGTGTTGCAAAGTCTCTCTCCAAGGAACTGTGCCTCTGGAAGTCCCCGTGGGTTTACACAAGGACAGAGATCCTACAACCCAGTCGGCTGTACAGGGACCTCTCTCATTATGTGATGTGGTTTGGGAATCTACAAATAATACATTCTTTAGGTAGCCTTGCTAATCTACCTTTTGAACTATGAGGGCCAGTGCAAAATAGCTTACATGTGTATCTAGGTGAAGTCACAGACTATAGAGAATGATCCTCTTGTAGTGTCATGGTTAGCAAGTGACCATAAACCTCTGTGCTCAGAGGAGTTGACAGATGTGTGAGTAACCCATATGTGATTTATCTCTCCTTGAAACCAAGACTTCAACCACGCGGGGGCAAGATGGTGGCCGGTCATTCGGCTGACTGAGCTGGGTGGACGCTCTCTCCAGGCTGACCCTCTCGATCGCTGACTTCTTGTGACTCCTGGGGATGGGAGACTCGGAAAAATATGGAAAAATATGGAAAAAAGACACTTACTTCAAGGTAGCAGCCTGTGACACTGCTGGCTATGCTGTGGGGATTACCGTTGTTACGGACCGTTTGACTAGCAGTTTGCTCTGTCTGTGGGTCGGTTCCTCTGTATGCCCCTCCTATCGCTGTTTGTTCTCGCTGCCTGGGTCTCTTAGCAACGCCATGCCTCCAAAGGTGCTGAAGAATTCCTCGGCGGCGGCGGTGAATCGAGTTGCCCAGGCGACTGGATCTGCGAAGCTGGCAGGTGCTGGGGGTGAGTCCCCGATTTCTCAAGGGGGCACATCAGTATTAACTTTGATTACCGGCGATGTGGCTCACGGTCAGGCAGCGCCCCTGCAACCGGCCAAAACGAGACAGACTCTCCCTGCACTGTTCAAATTACAAGCCAGCAAAGGAAAGGCTCCTCAGCTGCTGGCAAAGAACAAACGCGGGCAGCCGGCACCTGTACTCATGAAATCTCTGGAACCCCTGACAGTGAGAAGGTAGGTGCTGCTCCATTCTCTGAGGGGCCAGTCTTGTCCGGAATGGGGGTGACATCTGGTCAAGTAGCAGGTAACCGGTCTCACCTAGGGCTCCTGGAAGCAAGAACTGAGGGGAGAGAGAATGGCATTAATGGTGTTGAAATTCCCCAGTCCGACCCCAACAACAAAGCGCAGCCAGTGGCATCAAATCCACCCAATGGAATTCTGGGAATTGTAGTCCCAAATATATTGAATATTGAAGATGGTGCTTTACGGGTACAAAAGATTGACGAACTACCATCTCAAAATAAAGCTATTCTAGATGCAGGAATTCAAGAGGTTCAACAAAGTGCTCGGATTCCACTCAATGGAAGCACAAGAGACTTAGAAGGGGGAGATAAATTCTATTCCCTATCTGATCACTCTGCCTCATTGGAGGAGGAATGTTTTGACAAGGAGTGGACTGATGACGATGATGATAGTGAGTTTGGTGATCATCAAATTAATGAAGTATCAAGGGCAGAGGCTTCCCCCCCTGGCCCCCGTACAGTCCGAAAAGCTGTCAGAGAGCAGGCAGCCCTCTTGTCGAGCACTAATCCGGGCTCACTAATCTGGGATTACTCCTTCTCCACACAATCTGGTTTACTGGACAACCCTACTGATCTGGGGGGTAGGGGGGCTAGCCCTTCCCAGCTACCCCCTAGTGAGGTGACACTCTCAATTATCTATCAAACAATAATGACCCATCGTGAAGAGACCCGTCAGGAGAGTGCACGAACCCAGGGTGCATGTCGGAGGATGCAAAATTCAATTCGGAGAGTGGCCAAAACATGCTCTGACATAGCGTTCAGGATCGTTGAGGCTGAGGTGAGGATTTCCACTCTAGAAGATGATCTAGCCACTTAGAAGGGCATTACAGATCTTATCAAAACGCAGAGGGAAGATATGCTCTGGAAGTTGACTCATCTTTCAAACAGGGCCAGGAGGAACAATCTTATGATTTTGGGGGTTCCAGAAGGGTGTGAAGGATCACACATTAGGCAGTTTGTTGTGGAACTATTTACCGAGGCATTCCCTGATGTTACACAGTGGGATTGGCGATCTGAAATCCAGCGCGCACATCGTTTCTCAGACTGTGGAAAAGCCTTGTGCTATATTAATCTGCCTGAATAACTTTCTAGCCAGGGAGAAGATCTATGACCTAGCCAGACCAGACAGGAGGAGGGCAGGGAAAGGTTGCGAATTTTTTGTTCGACCAGATTTTTGTCCAGCAACTGTAGAGCGGAGGTGGCAGCTCCGACAGTTAATAGCTCCTTTTCATTTGAGCATTTTTACTCTTTCCCTCTAAATTGAAAATTATTCATCAGGGCCAGACTAGATTTTTTGTGTCCGAAATTCAGGCTAAGGAGTTCTTAAATGCAATATAGCCACTTCCTGCCTCTTTTTTCAAAACGTTTTTCTGCTCTAGGAGTCTTAGGTTCTTAACGCTAGGAGTTTGTGCCGTTTATATGAGAATATCTTCTTCTTCGAGAGAGAGTTCTTTTTTTGGCGAATTTACTGGTTTTTTTTGTATTTTTCTCATAAGGCGCATCCTTAAGTAATCCTTTTAGGATTGGGGGGGGTCCCAGGTAAAGGCCAGGGGAGAGCGGGGGTAAACCAGCCTCTTTCATCACAAGGACTTTGGTCCTGTTGCCCAATAAGGGGGGTGAGGGGCTAGGGGGGTGTTGGGGTGGGGGGGTAGGGGTGCTGAAGTGTGGGGGAGGTATCAAAGGTGTCGGGAAGGGGGGATGGCAGGGGTGGGGGTCTTTAAATGCTTGAATTTGAGTCTTAGTCGTGGCACTTATGGTGCTTTTTTCATTACTAGTCGTTGTACTTTTTTAGAATGTTGGATTAAAATGGCCATTATTTTTTGCTGCAGATTAGGCTTGCTTATGGATTTACAGGGACTGGGTAAGCTATGTTTATGTTCATGGAACATATGTGGTCTCAATGACGCTAAAAAAAGGGCTCTGTTTTCTAAAAGTGTTCAAACCATGCAGATAGACACACACACCCTGGGTTAAACGGGATTGTATGAAAATCCCTGGTGATGATTTAATTGGATGCTCCCGCCAGACCTCTATGATTAGAGGCGTGGCCATTTTGCTAAAACATGGGGTCGGAATCTGTAATAAAACTAGCCAGGATAGTGCGGGTAGATGGGTGATAGTTGAATTGGTAATTAACAATAGATCATTAACTATCTACACTATTTATGGCTCAAATCTGGACGATCCGGAGGTGATAAATTATCTAAATGTAGAATTAGCACTCTGGCCACATCCTATTTGTTTTTGTGGTGATATGAATATTAATTTGTCTGGGGATTACAACTTAGCTGGGGTTCAAAAATATTCGGGTAGGAAACCCAGGGTGTTTAAGGCTCTCCAAGCTTTGATTCAAGAACATTGTCTGACTGACCTCTGGTACCGGCATAATAAGGATCAAGATGGCTACACATATTTCTCTGCCCGCACAATAAAATGGTCCGTTTGGACTATTTCTTTATCTCAGATCAGCTAGCAGAAGTCGCTTCCATTTCTGCCCCCCCAAGAATCTTATCTGACCACAATCCTCTGATTGTACAATGTCCCTTTTTCCGTGCGGCTAGGGTCCCTATGATCTGGACGTTTGAAAGGAAATTTTATTGGAACAGGCTTATCAGGATCATATGAGGAAGTGGTTAATTGAGTTCCTAAATATTAATAGGGGGACTGCCTCTAATAGTATAGTTTGTGAGGTTATGAGGTTTATAGGGGTACTGGGTGGGAAGTTAATTATGTGTAGGCAATTAATAGTTGTATTTCAATTTGTTAATGATTATTTTATTTTTAATTAATTATGTTAATTGTGTGATAGATTTTTTAAACTAAACTTTTAGGTGTGTTTTGGGGTTTTGTTGGGGTATGTGGTAGGAAGCAAATTACATTTTAATTAGGTTAGAATATATTTTTTAATTTATGATAGTTATTGACTTTTAACATTTGTTATGTTAATGGTGTATTTTTTTTAGTTACATTTTAGGAGTGTGTTGTATATTTTGTGGTGGTTTATCGTGGAAAGTCAATTCAATTTAATTCAATAATAATTCATTATGGTAATTGTGCAATAACGTTTTTAAACTAAACTATTAATGTTTATTTATTGATAATTAGTTTGATAAATGTTCATGTTAATAGTGTAAATAATTAGCTTTTTAAAGTTAAGTTTTAGGTGTTGCTTGTAGGTTTAGTAGGGGTATTTGGTAGATGGTAACTAAAATAAACATTATTTAATAGATATTTTTTCTTTATATTAAAATATTTTTATATTTACATTTTAATAATGTTTGTAATTATTTATGCTACATATTTGACATTATAATATGTGTTTATTTTAAATATTTTTTACCTGAAATATATTTGTATTTTTTAATAGCTATATTTTTTCTAAAAATGTGCTTTTGAAATTATTTTATTCTTTTGAAGAGAATTGTTTTTTCTAATGTAGTACTGACTGTAGTGAGAATATTCTTTTCTTTCCTTCCGCAATTCAACATTTTCCCCACTTTTGCACTGACTGGAGTGGGAATAGTAAATTTTGCCCTTCTGCTATCCAACACTTTCTCTACTGTAGCTCTGACTGGAGTAAGAATATTAAATTTTACCTTTCCACAATTCAACACTTTCCCTACTTTTGCACTCAATGAAGAGGGAATAGTAAATTGTATCCCTTCACAATCCAACACTTTTCCAACTGCTGCACCTATTGGTGTGGTAATAGTAAATTTTAACCCTCCGAAATCCAACACTTTCCCTACGTTTGCACTGACTGAAGTGGGAATATAAAGTTTTACCCCTCCACAATCCATCTCTTTCCCTACTTTTGCACTCATTGGAGTGAGAATAGTAAATGTAATCCCTCCGCAATTTAACACTTTCCCTACTGTTACAATCAGTGGAGTGGGAATAGTAAATTGTATCTCTCTGCAATCAAAATGTGTTCCTACCGTTGTATTAATTGTAGTGCTCTGCAAGACAACATTTTTTCTAATTTTGCATTTATTATTGTGTGATGTAACACAGGTTAACTTGCGGATATTTAACAGAGGGAAAAGGTCTAATAACTTCTGCAACATGTTGATTTTGGTGCACAAAGCACCATAATCCATATTATGACCCGGTTTATTGACAACCATATAATTAGTGCTATTTATGCAGCCCAGTGAATTCTGAAACCCTTGGATTGAATTTTATTAATGTAATAAAGTATTCCAAATCCTCTGGGGCACATATATTAGAGGCTATGATGTCTTAGGCCGGCCCAACTCAGGCATATTTATTGACAGTCCTTATCTTTAGGTCAGCTATCCTATTATATTTTGTTTAAGTTTTTACAGGGTCTCTATAGTCTCATCTTTTCACGTGGTGATACACACAATAATTCTTCGTGCTTCTCTTGATGTCCATTCATCTATCAATTTTTACTTTTACTTTTTCACATCAGGATAATCAAATACCATTCATTTTGGGAAAATCTTCTCTTCATCCTTTCTGATACAACTTTTCTGCATTTGCGCACTGTGGATCACTCACTCTCATTTGTAGGTTCTGTGATGTAGTTCACGGTGACTGTCTTACTGGAGTAGAATATCACTACACAGTAAATTGTGCAAAGATTTGTGTAAAAATGACATTTTATTATTTAAGATATACTCATTTACATATGGTTATGCTGTGGCCTGATATCTTATCTATCGTAGCGCCGGGACGCCCCTTTGCTGGGGCAGCTGTGTGCTTTATAAATCTGGCTAACATAACATAACAACATAACATATGTGATTACAACCGTGACGAAACACGTGTCGACTGTATCTTGGACTATAATACAAAATACTTATAACAAATCCGTGACTCCTGTCTTCTGAAGTTGGGAAAGTTTCAGCAATATTGTGCATGACAATAGTAATATTGGTTTATGGACATTGAATGCTTTGGTATATATTTCTTATATATTGACAGTCTACTTAAACCCAATTTTTCTGTAATAAAGTTAGGCCCAGTGGTAAAAGTACACTGAACTGACTAATTTAGGAAAGGGTCTAATATAACTATGGGGCTCATTAGGATGGTGGTGAACCCGCCACCGACAGGCTGTCAGTGGTGAGTTTACCGCTATCATGAGGCCATTTACTGCCTGCTATATTATTATGGCAAGCGGTGCCGTGGTGGTCTGAAACTCCGACTAGCAAACATCAGATGGGCTCCTTGAGCCTGCCGTTGCGGCGGAGGCCCTCAGCATGTAATACAAGCTGGCGGTGCCTGCTAGGCACCGCTGGTAACATTACGATGCTGGTTCCCCACCAGCCTTTCCATGGCTGTTCACCCGCCTTGGAAAGGCTGGCAGGGGTGGACTTTAGGGGTCTGTTGTGGGCCCTCCTTGTGCAGGGGTAATTGGTATTTGCACTTGGGGGGCACCTAAGGTGGCCCCCTACATTTCCCTGCACCAAGTGGCAGGCACACCATGGTGCAGGGAAATGTAATACGTGCTGTTTTCAAATTGTGGTGGGTGCTGTTGCCAGCAGCACCCACTGCAATGTGATATATGGGGAGTGCGACGGCTGTGGTGGAGGTTGCATCGTAATTCCCCCTGTGGGACTGCCGCCTTGTAGGCGGGTGGTCCCACTTCCCGACACGATGGCTTGTAATCACCTCCTATGTACTAGTCCTTCCCTATTTTATTAATTTCCTTGATATTGTCCCATACGGTATGAATTAATTCGAAGGAAACTTGTTTTAGGATGAACACTGGCCCAATAATGCTCTCTTCCATTTCAAAGGACACCATTTTTTTGAGTATAATAGAAAATGTTCTCAGAAAATGTAAAATCTAGCTTTGTATTTACAAAGCAACACTAACGTTGGTTTGCATTCTTTGTAAACAAATGGGTGTTCAATAGGTGGTGCAAGGGTGGTCCTGTGCATCCACCCATGGATTTGATAGACACCCATACTTACAAAGAGTTGTAGACATGGGTTTGTGCAAAAATGGTACACCCCACTGAGGCTGGCATAACAAGGAGAAATATCTTTATCTTTCTTCATGATTTCCTCATTTCATGTGTGCTGTATACTGCAGCACACATTCACATCCAAAGAGGAGAAAGATTCAAAGAATAGTTTTTGTGCATGAAGGTACACCTCCCTGCAAAAAAAACATTACTGTCCACAATGCAGCCACTCTTCCACTATGACGCACGGCTGCTCTGTTGGTGATAGGCAGCCCAGAGTGAGCCAGCACATGGAGAGAGCAGAAGTAAGGGGCCTATTGCGATGGCGGGTGGACATAGTCCACCCGCCACTGCAACGGCTAAAGGGACCGCCCGCCAAAGGTGCGGCGGTCCCGCCATTGGCATTAGGATGCGCCCGCCACACTGGCGGGTGCATCCCGCATTTATTACATTGTGGCAAGCGTTGCTGCAAGCAGCACCCGCCGCAAAGTAAAAAATGCATGTTGTGCATTTGAATGCACCACGTGACAGGCACTGCGCGGTGCCTGCCACCTTGTGCATGCAAATGCTGGGGAGTACCATAGGTATTCCCCATGTGCACCCCTCACCCCCCAACACCCAGGGGGTCCGCAACGGGCACCCAAATGCAGGATCCGCATGCCTTTCCATGGCGGCGTTGCCGCCATAGAAAGGCTGCTCTCTGCAGTCAGCTAAAAATGGATGGCGGTGTCTTTCAGACACCGCCACCATATTAAACACTTTTTCCACCTACCAGCGTCCCCCCGCCATCGTAATGTGGTAGGGGGAAATGGAAGTGGGCAGTGGACATTGGCGGGAGGATCGCCACCGCCATGGGTGCAGTGGCGTTCCGCCCGCCAACGTAATCGGCCCCTAAGCTATTTCTTTGAAGATGTGATGCAGTTCTCCTCTTGCAATATCACACACTGCAGCAAAGTAATTTTGCTTGCTGTGCTGAATTGTGCCATGTCTTTGGAAATATGCTTCTATATATTTTCTTTGGAAGGTGGAAGGCAGGTTATTTTCCAGCCCTGCTGGTCTACAATTCTAGGTCAGATGCGGTAACCACATTGCTGCAGCCTTTCATCGCAGAAGGACATTTCTCCAAAACTGGTTTATGTGTTTGCTTTTATCCACCAGTTGGTATTTATTGAGCTAATGTTCATGATGTTCCTTCTTTTAACCAGGCTTCCAGACTCCAATTGGAATCCGGAACAGAACGCACACCCATGGTCGAGGTCGATCGGAGTGTAATCACCTTACATCGAGCAACATCTTTCTTCACTAGCACGTCATACTCGTATTACAACATGGATTACCCACCGATTATTTTTCATTTTAGGTTCAATCACGACCTTTGGAGAGCACTATAATTTTGACTCAAACACCAAGAATACCCACATATTTTACCAGCCGGGTCGGAATGACAACCAGCGGAGTGCCCTGAAGAAGTCGGGAGACATTTCCCCAGAGTGACGAAACACATGTTGGCTGGATCCTTTGTTTTTATTGGAATAAAAGAAAAGACTTTATCAGATTCGATCAATATTTGCGCTCTAACAACATGATGAACTGTCATGAGAATACTCATAGCATGTGCATAAGATCTTGTGTTATGGTCTGGAACTTTGAGAAACAAATGTACGTGATTGAAATTCCAAATAGACACAAGATATAGATAACTGAACGGATACTAAAAAATATTGGTGCCTTCAAAAATATATAATTTAAGTAAAAGAAAACATAATTAGGGGAGTGATCTGGTCTTACTCTGGGGAACAAGTATTATTTGAAGATCAGAAGGTGTGAGGTCATAATTTGTATTTAGAAATCGAGAAATCTGTATTTGTATTTGAGGCTGGGGATATTACCATTTGCAGCAATAATCTTTATATTTTAGGGAGGATCAGCAGAGCCTTTTGCGAGAATATCACTGTCATTACATACTTTCTTAACTATTCTCTTTTTCTATTTTGTCTTACCTATGGATTCACTTAAAAATAATTTTGCATGTAACCTCTTCCACTAAATGTAGGTTTTTTAGAGAGGGTGGGGGGGACTAGAAAACATCTGCATTTTTCTAGCTTTTCACCTACTGTTTTATTTTGTTAACTTTTAATTCTACAAAGGATTGGCAAATTTAAAAACAAATGTTACGAAAATAGGAGTGGGCTAAGTTTTACACTGTCATCCAGACATAGTACATATACTTGTATATACATTATATACAATATTAAGATTCACTAGATACCTGATTAAATTAATTCTATTAGAGCCAATTCCCAGGCAATATTGGTAATGAATCATATAGAAAAGTCTGGCCAGATTTCACTGAGGACACAGTACTAAGGTGGTTCTTGTGTTGACTCCTTAGACATTTACAGGTCACTATAGATCAAAATCAGACCACGAAATTTCTGTTTCTAGACCAACCTGTGGCTTTTGATTCAGTAGGTCATAACATTTTATTAGACCATCTAGCACACTGTTATTGGGTAATTATTTGAGAAAGACGTGAGTCCTTCACAAGTAATATGTCTGAAACTTTGACTTTGCTGAGAGCCAACTACCCCATTGTAGCACATTACCCTCTCTGGATAGCAAAGGAGAGCAGTCCAAGGCCAATCAGTGTGTTTTTTTCCATAAAAAGGAAAAGTAGTTTATTTAAACTTACACTACTAAATACTACAAATTAAATTACAAATATGTATCATCAAGTAGCTAGAGATACTGTTTGTAACACCATTATTACAAGTTACATAACTAGTGGGATCTGAACCCTATGCAATACAGGGAGTTGTCATTTTGAAAAATTCAGGCCTACTAGCATTGTCAGGGTGACAGAACATCAGTAGAAGTAGCAACAAGTTATAATTCACTATTGAAACACTACTGAAGTCAATGGAAATAGTACCACCATTCAGCACTATTCATTGTAATGTCAAACCTTGCATTGTCAACCATCATTATCAATAAAGCATTGTGCTAAATACCATTTTTCCCAGAGTCCTATTTCTACTTTTCTCTGCTGCAAATGCAGCCATGGGACCCACCATCAAGAATCCTTGCACTCCAAGCCCATATACAAAAGAACAGTCTTTAGAAGTGCATCAAAACCACACAAAACCTCCCCCAGGGTCAGGAATTCAATGTCCTGGAATACCTAAGGACATTTTTGATACATTTACTGGGGGTCTGATGATCCTCTGGCATCCCTCCCACTTCCTGAAAACATTGGTGGTGTTGCTTCCCTTTCTGGAGCAATACATGAGTAAAATATTCAGATTTGGGGTCTGCACTGTTGGCTTAGGAGCGCACCTAAGGTACAGCTGCTCAGGCCTTCTGCATATTAAATTGGCATCTCTGAAACAAATATTTTTCTCTGGGGGTGTGCAACCTTGTGCCACATTTCCGAATTTTTAGCGCCTGGATGTCCCTCCTCATTTGAGGGGCACACGGTGTGAGCTTTGGATGGGGCAGAGCAGGGAGCCCACTCCTGTGCTGCTTGCTGGCTCCTTCTGTTCTCGCTACTAGAGGTATCATCGTGGGTGGGAGCAGGACTGAGTGAATTTCCAACCAGCGTATATGGTTGGGCTGATGCTGGTGGTGTGTTCTTGCTCCCCCCCACAGGCATTGGGAGCAGGGATACACAATGCCTTGTTCCTGGGGCTCTCTTCTGGCCTCGAAGCATTCTGGCTCTTGCTGTTGCAGGGTGACAGGGTCCTGGTATACAATGCTCTTGTGCTCTGGGCCCCGGAATGGGCATCCCATGGCCAAGACTGGCTTCAGGGAGGGGGTCACAAGCACGCCCCCTTCTCATTCAAAATATTAAAATGAGGTTGCACCAACCCCACCGAGGCTTGACCCTCCCTGGGGGAATCTTTTTAAATCATAGCTGTGAGTCACGCTCTTAATGTTTTCCTTCCAGCCTCAAGTTCTGTGACCCCATAGAGCTCAAGCCACCGGGGTATATTTTCATCCTCTTGGCCTCAAAATTGGACTTTTGTTTGGGAGCTTGATTTCTAGTACTCCCCACACCAGATCTGTTCTCCACCTGCACTCCTGATGCTCTCTCCTGCTTGGGGGCATCTTCCACAACCAGCAAGCTAAACATCCTCCCTCTTGCCCTCTCCAGGTCCCACATACTCCTGGCTACCTGAAGGGCACCTAAGAGGAATTATCCAGGATCCCCCAGCAAGTCCATTACACTAACTGATCCTTGGGGGGCATATGGAAGCCAGTGTCACTGGCCCTGGGGAGACCTGTCCTAATCCTGAGGTCCAGCTAGAGATGAAGTCCTTTAGTCCAGCCTTGCAGTTGCATCAGGTGGCTTCTCCTTCCAGCTGGCCATTTTTTCGCAGTCGTCACTTATGAGTTCAGTGTCTTCTCAAGTGTCACTCCCTTTTGCAGGGATTCATAATTTAGTATGGAAAGTTCTAGAAGCCAGGCACCCCTGGCCAATACTACGGTGCCACATCATCACTCTACCCCTGCCCCAGCCCTCCAGCACAGCTTTCTGCAACATTTTAAGATGGTGACTTCAAATGTTCTTTGGAATAACCTCCGCTCCACTGCAGCTGATGCAGATATCTGACCCCTTCACACCAAAAATTGGAGCCCCTCCTGTGTTTGGCTTCAGAGATCTGGTATTTATCCTTTGTTTCTGTGATTTTGGGCTTTCCCCGACCAGGTGCAATGGGAACATTAATTTAACAAATGCAGGTTTCATTCACACCCATTTCATTCAAAGGAACTAGGTCAAACCTTAGTCTGTTTTCACATCTGCAATGTTTGCCATAATAACTGACCTCTGGTCAAGCAGCACATTCAGACTAGTGTATTTCCATGCTTCATCACACCTACTACCAGAAGGAATCCGAAACACTTTCCCAACCATAATGCTGCTTCGGGACCCCTTAGATCCAGCTCTCTTACTTTTGATTATCCTGCACAGAAGTAGGCAAAGTCTTTCGGGTCCTCGACTTTCTTTAAAATTCCAGTGCCTCTCATTTCTTGATCTTTCATAAAAATTTCAAATCTAGTTATTTTGCTGATTCCTTTGTCTGCAGTTGCGGCCCGTGCAGGTGAGAGCGGTTCGACCAGGTTGGGGGATGGGGGGGGGATTTGACAGATGATCACGAGGGAAAATTAAATAAATAATTACATTTACCTCCTGGTCATATGTCGAAATCCCCACCCCCCACCCGGCCCCACTGCCCCACTGCTCTTAGCTGCACGGGCCGCAGCTGTTTGTCTCCTCTTATCCTCTTTCTTTTTCTGTTTCATCCTTACAGTTTTCTGTCCTTCCCTTGTGCCACAATGCCTTCTGGTGATAGTAGTGTGTTTTATGAATAAGTAAATAAATACATATTTGTCAAACTGTATAATACTCCATTGCTTCCATATCTAATCTGCTTTTATAAATACTTGTGAAGCAAAATATAAGTTGTTGGAGCACTAGCCTAAGCGCTATCTTAAGCTCCAAAGCGGCGCTTACATGTGCACAGTCAATTTCTGTACCTAAAGATGCCAAACACACTGAAAACTTTAAAGCTGCTAGATACCTCACCTCACAATGGGGCATATTATCAAGCCAGGCGATAAAATTATCGCCGCTTTAGCGGCAGAAAACTGCCGCTAAAACGGCGATAATGGGCTTGATAAAATGCTCTATGGAATTCTAATTGAAGCCCATGTTAAATGTGAAGGACGTTTAACATGAGTTTCAATTGGAATTCCATAGAGCATATTATCAAGCCCATTATTGCCGTTTTAGCGGCAGTTTTCTGCTGTTAAAGCGGCGATAATTTTATCGCCTGGCTTGATAATATGCCCCTATTTGAATTAGCCCGGTAGCAAAAAAGAAAATGTTACCAAAGGGTGCATACAAATGTAAAAAAAGAATACGTATCTTGATTTTTTAAAATTTAAATCGCAAAATGTAAATTATCAAGGAAGCCATAACAAGAAACTTGAATGCCAAGTGATATAAAATCACTTAACCATTAATTTTGCTTCCGGTGTTCCACTGCACTCATAAAGTGGTTTCTATATGAATGTGTAGACATTTATTCCAATATATAAAGTCAGTATTTCCATTATGTGTGACACTTAAAAACATTACGAGTAATGCAGGACTGACTGTGGCCCAAATAATAAATCACACTCGCAGACTTTCAAGAGCCTTAAGCTTCCGGTTCGGCCATGTTATTTTAAACAGCTGACAGGTACACAACAATTTACTTAATTGTAGTTATTGCAGTCTCATGACACCTTTCCGGATCGGAACGGGGCTCAGATCAACTCCGGGGCATTAGCATTTGATGAAGGTAATCTGTTTTCTTGGCTGAAGCTCACAAACAAAGCAGTTAAATCCCCATTAAAAAGGGCTAATCAGGGACCCATTAAACCGCTCATAGGTCTGTCTCATTTATACAGCCCCTGCAACATTTATAAAGGGCACTGTTACAGCTTTACTAACAGTTTAGATCATTTTCTGAAGCAGAGCAGCAGTGAAATGTGTTGTGTATCATTATCACAAAAATGTGCTTTAGAATTTTGAAACAATCTACGAGTTCAAGGAGTTTTTGAGTTAGTGAACTATGAGCAATAGGTTGGCCTTTTTTCCCTTGCCGCCTTTCCCTCCAAAGCTTCTTCCTCCAATCCCTCCCTCTCAAATGAAAAAGAAACAGTTATTTGCAGAACGTTCTCATATTTCAGGAAGAAAAGGTCGAATTATAGGACCTTCTGAAGGCATTCAAGAAAGAAAGGTCAACTTAAAAATAGATGTCTTTTCACAGTGGAGCACAGCTTCTGAAATGGTGGAACTGTCAGGTAACAGAACAAAATGCCAGATGCCGGAGCAATTTTCAGAGTGGCGGATCTGGCCACTGATGTCAGCTCTGCCCTCTAAAATCAAAGTTGCTTTGAAAAATGATGGAGCTGCGAAAGAAGAGAGTGTGGCAAGTTAGCTGAACCCTCTCGGAAGTAGAGAGCCTGTGGAGTTCTGGAGGTGTCCTCCCAGGCATACTGAAAATAGAGAAAACACAAGGAGCTGATGGACGGAGTGCTGAAACTTTTCAGACACTCACCCCCAGTCACAGATCTGGGTTGAATCCATCTTCATTCTTTAGCTGACTTTACCACCCCAGTTCAGACACAGCTATATGCAAATCAGTCTTGATCCTGTGCCTCATGGAAACAGGCCAGCCCGAACTGCCAAGCCATGTCTTCACTGGACCGGAAACAAGCATCCCAGGACCGGTTTCGGCTAACAGCCCTCATCAGCCAGGCTAGCTTGAATCCAGTCGCAAAGTGAGCAAGGGACCCACGTCTGGGCATACCCTGCCAAATTGGGGCGAACAAAGCAAGCACAAGGAGATGATGGATGGAGCGCTGAAACTTTTCAGACACTCACCCCCAGTCACAGACCTAGGTTGAATCCATCATCATTCTTTATCTCACTTTGTCACCCCAGTTCAGACACAACTATATGCAAATCAGTCTTGACCCTGTGCCTCATGGGAACAGTCCAGCCCGAACTGCCAAGCCATGTTTTCACTGGACCAGAAACAAGCATCCTGGGACCGTTTTTGGGCTAACAGCCCTCATCAGCCAGGCT
The DNA here is from genome assembly GCF_964204655.1 of Triturus cristatus. Classification (NCBI taxonomy): domain Eukaryota; kingdom Metazoa; phylum Chordata; class Amphibia; order Caudata; family Salamandridae; genus Triturus; species Triturus cristatus. Next base: position 975,826,614 of record NC_140594.1, on the reverse strand, counting down.
AGCTTGAATCAAGTGTTAAAGTGAGCTAGGGACCCATGCCTGGGCATACCCTGCCAACTTAGGGCTAACAAAGAAAACACAAGGAGATGATGGACGGAGCGCTGAAACTTTCAGACACTCATCCCCAGTCACAGATCTGGGTTGAATCCATCATCATTCCTTAGCTCACTTCACCACCCCAGTTCAGACACAGCTATATGCAAATGATTCTGAACTCTGTGCCTCAGGAGAACAGTCCAGTCTGAACTGCCAAGACATGTCTTCACTGGACCGGAAACAAGCATCGTGGGACTGGTTTCTGGCTAACAGCCCTCATCCGCCAGGCTAACTTGCAAGGGATCCTGGGGACAATGTTGCCAACAGAAGTATGTTTGAGTAGAAATATCGGCAGATAGTACTTCTATGCAATGGAATAATAGCCTTTGGAATAATATACCTCGGGGTATGTTCCAATAAAATTGGGCCACTGAGGACCCACAGATTACTCAGAAACACAATATGGCCTTAGAGTATATGTAGTGTTGCAGGATAAAGTTCTCCTCATACTTCTCAGCTTAACTAAACGCAGGTTTATGAAAACCTTTGCAACATGAATCTCTGCAGCCATCTTTGTTACATGAAATCATTTAGAGGGTTAGTAAACATTGGCATGTTCTGTGAGGATGTTCAATAAACACCTTTCTTTGTAGATTCTGACCTTCTCTTTTACATCTAAAAGGCTGTGTTTAAAGTGTGCGAAATTCTTCTCCATGAGTGTATGATGAGGTTGCTTTTTTGGCTATTATGCAATGGCTTCAGTTGTGATAATGCCAATAAGCACTAATAATTCAGTTTCTCTGTGCTCCACATGGTACCAAAATTCTTCCTAATCCAAGCTTACTAGAATCTACCCAAGCTTACTAGAATCTCTTCTGTTAATACTCGGAGAGACTAAGAGGTCTGCTCTTGATATTACCCAGACTCACTCAGACTCTACTCTTGATAACACCCAAGTTCAGTGGTTATAATACTAAGCCAATGAATATGAGCTGCCTGGTAAATTGGGTGCAGTAAAATCGCATCTGATTTAACTTTTTCTGGATGGTAGCACCATCCCTGGGCCTAGAAAAAGTGCTTGATTATGAGTAGTTTCAGGGTCCCATGAAAATAATTGTACTATGAGTGATTTTAGGGCTTGCTACTTTTTTGTCCTGTAAAACCACATGAAAACTGCTTATGCGTGTATTGAGAACATTGCGTAGACAAAAAAATGGCACAAAAGCAGAAAGTATATAATATCCTGAAGTGAAAGCCATATGCCAAGCTACTCCTCATATGATGGCCTGGACCTTTCATTCTTTTCGGTGCCTCTTGTTTGACTTTAAGGCACCCGCTGCAAAATACATATGATAGTACAATATGTAGTCACAACACAAAATTGTAATTATCTTACTACATGATTTATTTTTGCCCACTTTGCCTCTTTTTTTCAAACTTAATTCATTACTTAGCCAACACGTGTTTTGTCTTCTCAGGGTATTCCCTAGGACGTTATCAGGGCTGTCTTGCCTGGAATTTCTTAATGGCCATTCCTCAGCTTCCGGTTCTCATTTTTGAAGCTCTAATGAAGAATGATTGATGTGGTCCTCAAGGTACACTTAAGATAAATACATTTCCCTATAGGCCTGTAACAACCATTTCGGGATCAGGGGTTGTTGGCAGCATCATAGCCTTCCCTACATGAAACTACAGTTGCTTTCTTAAGGGAACAAATAATGGATCCCTTGTACAGCGAAACATTTGCCGTAAACTCATGCCCCTGCCCCCAACTTAGCCATCGTTTCATATTTGGGACCACCTGCCTACAAGGCTGCATTTCCATAGAACGCATTACGATTGGACCGCCACCAAGGCAGGTCACATTGCCTATGTTTTGTATTGCAGTGGGTGCTGCAGTCTGCAGTACCCGCCGCAGTACAAAACAAAGACAGGTTAAATATCCCTGCACTACATGGCAGGCACCACGTGGTGCCTGCCACATGGTGCTGAAATATATAGGGAGTACCATAGGTACCCACAGGGCACATGTCTCACCCCCAGGGATAAAGGGGGGGCCCGCTATGGGCCTCCAAATCCATTTCCGCCAGCCGTTTCACGGCGGGTTGGCTGCAGCAGAACGACAGACGGAAAGGGAAATCATAATCCCCATGGCAATGCCTGGCAGGCACTGGCGCAATGCAGGGACGAGAAGTCGTTCTGATGGGCACTCGGATTGAATCTTCCCATCTGTACCATGGCGGTCTGAAAAGCCATCGTAATATGATGGTCAGGAAAAAGCATTACGATGGCGTAATGTGTTTGGTGGTCCCTCTGCCATTATAATCAGGCCCTATGTCTTTTCAGAACACTCATCTCAGGAAAGCACAGTACAGCCATCTACAACTTATACTCCACCACCACCCCTACAAGGTGACTTAATCACAATTTGGAAAAGAAACAAGTAGTAATCTTGCTACAACTACACAAACATTGCCAATTCAGCACTACAACTGTACAAACATTGCCAATTCAGCAGTACAAGCAACATAATCTATGCCCTCAATCATTCTGCCTATTATAACCACAAGAACAAGTACAGCAAGCCATGTTGACTAAGCCATAGTGGCCACCACAAAAACTCATCTCAGAGCAGGCAGTGAAACAGCCACATCGTCCACTATTTATCCACTGTTGTTGGCATCCATTCTCAAAACTGGTGTGGATGTGCCAAGGGCTGTGGCGGAAGAGGAAGTCGAAGATGAGCTTTTTAGAGAAACAAGTGCATGAGGTGACATAAAGTGTAGCCCCTATAATGAGGAAGGAGAACAGCCTATTTATACAGACATTCCACCACCCATGACCACGACCTGAGTTGTACAAACGGAGGATCAACTATCAAAGAGAATTTCTATCATATAGGAGGCCCATTCTTCATAATAGTTCAGTTCACATGAATCCACAACATCCCTCATTGCAATGAGCAACACGATGGAGTCTCTGTTTGACAACATGAGTCAAATTGTCAGGTTGCAGCTGTAGCAAAATAGTGCATTGATATTTCATAGATTGCAGCTGTAACATGACCTGAGGTCAAAGGACAAAATTGGTGGACCTTGCTGAACAAAGGGCCAATCGACCAGACATGGTACGCATGGCACACACAGCCAGGCAAACCACAAGCATGGTGTCAGAAGGACATCTCACCATGCTTCCTTCCTTTAATTCAAGATGCACATACCTGCCCCTATAGACGGAAAGACTGAGACAAATGCCATGTAGGCAAATCTGTCCACCCAAAACAAGCACACACAGCCATTCATCCCAACCATCTCCCTTCTAAACACCTTCTGAACAGGTATGCCCAGTCAGGGCTTGAAGAAGGTCTGCCCGTATAATTAACATACAAGGACAAGATACAATTCCTGGAAAAAAGGTCACCATGTGCCATTACTTTTTTGAATTTGGTATTGTGTGCCGTATTTACGTAGGAATGAATATGTTAATTGTTTATTAATATGTTCATTGTTTTCCTTGATTAGATGTATATTGAGAATAGGTGCATAGTGTGATAAAAATATCTACAAGTTTTTATATATCTCTATTCATAAGCAGTATACAAGACAAAACATCCTATGTGTACTAAATATGACACCTCACAGGAAACACCAATACAGAATTCATTCTGAAGATTTCATTCTTTTTAATGTTTAGTAACAGTAATTCACTGTTACTAAACATTAAATAGAATGAAATCTTCAGAATGATTTTCTGTATTAGTGTTTCCTGTGAGGTGTCATATTTAGTACACATGGGATGTTTTGTATTGGATACTGCTTATGAATAGAGATTTAAACATTTGGAGTGCCGAGGTACGGTTATCTGTATTAAGTTTGACACGGGGTTCTGGCTGAACTCACGTACAGTGACATCCGAGGTAGTGGGGTGTGTTGTTGTTACTTTGAGAGCCCCAAAACGCTTTTTGTTTCCAACTGACTACGTTTAATATACAAATATGTTTCTCACGGATTGATGTGCGACTGTCTATACCACCACTACCTTCTGTTGTATATTGTAAAGTTTTTATATATTTGAATTTTTTTAGTTAATATGCTTTATATACCCTTTGTAATGGAACAACAAGGTTTTAGAAAATACATTTTTGCTAATTTAACTATCTTTTATTTTAAATATATTTGTGATTTAATTCAAATGAAAAATGTAGTTTTCTATTTATTATTACTTTCCAAACATTTTTAAAATACTTTTTTTCTTTTACTTTGTGTGTCTGTCAATGTACTTCCTTTGACATTATTTCAAATATAGATCATTATAATACATAAAATGCATGAAATAATCTAAAACCTTGCTTATAAAAATAAACAGAATATTGTCTGGGTTCTCGGGTGGACAAGGGCAGGTTGAAAAAAAGGCCAGGTCACTTAAAGCCCTACTTAGATGATCCCCAGACCACGATCTTCAAAGAGACATGGTTGTTTTGACTATTTGTGTACCCAGGCATCTAAGCTCCTGCGGATTGCCTTGCATAGTTCCCCTAGGTACTACCTTGTGTTGGAATGGATAAATACAATATCAATGAATACCATGATATGTGCAGGCCAGACAACGGCAATACCACTAAATGCAATGTTAATGTATCCCATAACCTGTGCCAACATTAAACTGTCAATATTCATAAATGCAAATTCAATGGATGCCATAACCTGTGCCCGCACAAAAGTGCCGATACCAGCAGTAACAATGTCTATGTATGCCATAATCCATGCATGTATGACAATGGTGTTACCAGCAAAAACAATGTCGATGTACACCATGATCTAGGCATGGATAACTATGTCAATATCAGTAAAGACAATGTCGATGTACACTATGACAACTGTATGCACAATGTTGAGAGTGTTGACAAAAATGATACCAGTGACTGCCATATTATCAGGAGTTCCAATGAACTAATATTATTGCTGTCGGATTCACCCAAGGTGACCTCCCGATAAACCCAGAGTCAGAGATAGGTGGTCAGGCAGGTCCTGCGACCCACAACCACACCTTTTGAATGACAGGTAACAGGTGGGGGTCTCACTTAGCCCAAAGACAAATGCGCACCCAGGAAAAACCCTGATCGATCCGACAGATAGATAGTTGCACCACAAACAGGTCAAATTAAATTGGCCCAATAAAACATGTTTGGCCAAAGGCTCATGTTCCCCAAAAGTACAACAAAGCTAGATACCACATCTAAATTGGAACACCCAGCCAATCAGAACACCACATGCACACCATACATAGCAATCACGCGCTCTTCATGCCAGATATCTGGACACATACACACTGGCCCACACTAGCTCTCCCTGAGGTCAAGAGCCTTGTCCTGATCAGACACCCAAACCTGTTAATTTATGACTGATATGCTCTTTCAGGAATGCAGAAATTACTTTATAGTATGTCACGAGATGTACAGAATGTCAGCCAAACTTTGTACACTGATAGACTTTCCTAGGATGCATTCTGTTGAGACTTTCTTGGTCGCGGCATTTAATTAAACCAACTTGTTCCTGTTTTGCCAAATGCCTCTTGTCTTTTAATTTCTTTAAGGTAAATTCATATCTGAGCCAAACTTGTTATTAAGCGATTAGGGAAGAATTATAAACTGGTATTCGCCAGGAAAAAGGTACTCAGGGAATAGGCTTGGTCAAACTTGGATCAGGCAGCTGAGACTAATGACGTTACTCTATTCTGGAGTATGAACAGAAAAAGATTCCCACACAAATTTACTTAATCGGTAAGCAAAGAAGACCTATTTTTCTACCCGGATAAAAGAAAACTGTAACTCGGTCAAAGAACTCTTTAGAGTAGTGAAGGAGCTTTGCAAACCAGCTAGTTTGTCTCAAACCTTGCATCCTTCTGAGGAAAATTATGAAAAGATAAGCGAGTTTTTCGCCAACAAGATCAGCACAATTTACTCATTATTTACCAATGATTCCTGGGAACATTCACCTCCATATCTAGAGGGTGCCACACAGTTGGGTAACTTCGCCCCTCTTATAGAACTAGAGGTCTAGAGAGCTATGTCGGAAGTAAAATCAGGATCCCCCCTAGATCCATGCCCCCACTACATATTTTTCCCAGATCACTCCGATAATATGCCCCTATGTCACTCACTTCCTTAATAGATCACTGGATACAACAGTATTCCCAGAAGTATGGAAACGGGCTGTAGTGACCCCCCTGCTGAAGAAAGCCAGAACAAATGTTCATAATCCAGAAAACTATCGGCCCATCTCCCAGCTCCCATACCTTTCCAAGGTTTTGGAGAAAGTGGTAAACAGACAACTGGCCAATTACTTGGAGGCTAACGAACTTCTAGGCTGTTCCCAAACTGGCTTTAGAGCCACCAACAGTACAGAGGCTACCCTTCTGGCCGTCCTCGACGATATAAGCAGCCGCGGTCGGTAGTAGGAGTTCCTGCAGGGCGGTGACGTGGGGAGGGGGAGGGGCAGGGTGGGGGGTAGTAAACTATGGATTACGGAGGTTTACAGGTAAGTAAACATATACATTAATAAACCGAATTTCGTTGCGTGCACTGCATCGCCAAATGGGATGCAGTGCACGCAACGAAAACCTCCGTAATCCATAGTTTACTACCCCCACCCTGCCCCTCCCCCTCCCCACGTCACCGCCCTGCAGGAACACCTACTACCGACCGCGGCTGGATATAAGATCATCGACTGATCTAGGAAAAGCCGTTGCCCTGATCTTACTGGACCTGTCGGTGGCGTTCGACACGATCTCACACAACCTTTTGTTGAAAATCCTCCATGAAAAGGGTATTCATGCCAAAGCTCTCCAATGGCTCAACTCCTTTCTGAGGAACAGAACCCAGATGGTACAAATGGGCCAGTTCTCTTCGAAACAAAAAAACATCAGCTGTGGTGTCCCCCAGGGAGCCTCCCTGAGCCCGACACTTTTCAATGCCTATGTGTCTTCTTTGGCATCGATAAGCAGGAAATGGGGCCTTAGTATCTGCTCCTATGCAGACGACACACAGCTGATGATAACCATAGAAGACAGGCATGAGGATACCAAGGTCAAGCTAAACAACTGCCTTTCAGAGATGGCAATATGGATGACCAAACACTGCCTTAAGCTAAATGCCGGGAAATCAGAGATATTGCTCGTCGGTGGAGCACATCTAATTTGGGACCCCACCTGGTGGCCTCAATCCTTGGGAGATGCCCCAGCGCCCAAACAGTGCGCGAAAAACCTAGGTATAACCATCGACAACACCCTGTCATTGCAGGATCATGTGCGGGTTCTGTGTGGAAGAGGTTTTGCTGTTCTAAAACTCCTAAGAAGGCTCTTTCCATGGATCCCGTTAGAATGTAGGACGGTTACACAGGCATTACTCACTAGCAGATTAGACTACGGTAACGCCCTGTACGTAGGCATGGCAGACTACCTTTTTTCACGCTTACAAGTGCTGCAAAATGCGGCCGCTAAACTTGTATGCAATAAAGGCAGATTTAGCTCCGCGTCCGTATGCATGAAACAGCTCCACTGGCTACCTATGCGCCAAGGAGCAAGGTTCAAATTGTTGAATCATGCTCACAAAGCACTGCACAACGTGGGACCTAGAAATCTTCAGAATAAAATAGAATTCTATATCCCTACAAGGTGCTTGAGATCACAACACCAAGCATTAGCTAGGCCCAAGCGCATAAATAAAGTCAGAATGGGCGGCCGATCATTCTCATACCTGGCGTCTAAACACTGGAATGAACTACCTCTGGACCGGCGACTCTCCAAGAACTATCCAACGTTCAGGAAACAGCTAAAAACTCACCTTTTTACGATGACATAAGCATGAGCAGTCGAAGACCCCAACACAACCCACTTTGTGTTCCGCTAGACAGCGCAGTAATATCCGTCAGGATGAATGTTGCGCTCTACAAATACAAATAACAAATAATCTGTCCCTCAAAAAAATGTGCGTTGATCACTTTTCAGGCATTTTTGCTTACCTTGATGATGTCTCTTTAGACAGAGGTAAGAGTGTTAAACCAATCTTGTAGGAGGTCACTTGCTGACATTTTGGATGAGGTTCTTTTTGCTCTAGAACATAGTGCTGGGGGTAAGTCGCCCAACCCTGATGGTTGATGGCTTTAGAGCAATGGGTCAACTATAGGGCCTGATTTTTACTTGCGTTTTCAATACAGCTGCTGAGTCCATGCTCCCTTGTTGCTGGGCTGATTTAATCATAATGCCTATTTTTAAGAAGGGGATAGATCAGACCGGAAGTGCTACTGCCCCAATTCCTCCTGGACTCTTTGCCACAGCTGATGGGCAGGGTACTCCTACAGAGAGTAGAACAGTGGCTAGTAGACAATTTAATCCTTTCGGAGGCCCAGAATTTATTCAGGAGAGGTTTGGGGACAGTGGAGCAGTGTGTGAATCTTGACCTACTCATCAGGAAATACACTAAGGCTATGTTGGGGTCCCTCTATTTCTGTTTTGCTGAACTCAGCAGCACCTTTTATTTGGTTGACAACTTTATTCTGTGGCTTACACTGCTTTTGCTTGGGCCCCTGAGAACATTACCCCTTTTTTCTGAAGACTGTACTAGAACCTGTCTGCTAAGATCCGTTATGGCCCCAATGGGGAATGTTCCCGATTGTTTGAAATCTAGAGGGGAACTAGACAGGGTTGAGTTCTGACACGTTGTTTGTTCTCTCTTTTTATTAATGGTGTTGTGTCTGTCCTTCAGGCTCTGCAGACCAACGCCCCCGTTGTTGCCGGACATCCAGTCCCTGTGCTGTTGTACGCTGATGACGATGTGCTATTGTGAAGGATTCCAGATGGCCTGACTGGTGGACCTGTTCACTGCTTTTCTGGAGGCCATAAAAATGGAGACTAATAACACAAAATATTTACGATGTCATGTGGAAAAAAACACAAAAGTGTAGGTTCTTCTATATTAGGGACTCTCCAATTGAGATGGTTAATTCATTTTATTATTTGTGAATCCTTGTTTCCAACAATCCCTCACAGTCCCAACATATACAAAATGCCCAATCAAAAAAGGAGCAGAATTTGTGAGGGAGTCTTCAAGTTCTCCCATAAACTTGGCAGCCGCCCTGTTAACGAAATGATCAACATATACAAGGCGAGAGCATTGTCGGCTGCCATGTGCGGTGGAGGTCTCTGGAGGTCTCTGGAGGTCTCTGGAGTCTTAGTCTTAGTCAGGGCCTGTGATAATTCCATACACAAGCACATCTTTTAATAATACTTTTATCAATCAACATGTTCCTTGACTGTGATTCACAAATATTAATTGCAGGATTGTTCTTAAAGGAGATGTAACACAAAATGGCCATAATTTAGAGAACTCTGGATTCAAACACAATTAGCTTAAAAAGTATGGTACACACCTTATCACACATATACAATATTTTTCTGTTTAAAGAGATGAGTCTTTCCCTATACCTAAATACTACATTTGCAATGTAGCAAAATAAAATTAGACAAAACCATTTACATTACTGACAGGATCTTCTAATTTCCCTTACACTATGTTAAATCTCTCACTTCCTGATTTGCAATGACAGGTGAGCAAAGTAAAGGCATGGTTTATTCAGGTAACGATGCACAGTGAGTGCAGTGCAATAGCCTTTGACTGTTGGTGCCCTCAGCCGAGGTTAGAAAGATGTAGCAAGCTAGTCAGTACCAAGTTGTCAAGTCTGTCTATGACTAGCTTCTTCACTTTCATATATCTTGCAGTTGTCAGTGTTAGTCACTTTATAGGCACATTAGGTATGGGGGAAGAAAGTGTGGGTTTGAAAAGCTCTTGTTGAGATCAATTTCATGATTGCATTGGTCTAGGAAAAAAAGTAAAGACTCTCGCTACCCATAATCTTCAGTGAGGCTGGTTAGGGAGTGTTGTATCCTGGCAAATGAATGCTCCCACTGCTGGAAAAATGAACCTTTGCCTTCAACGTTTAGAGGAGGATGTATATCTTGCTGAAGTCAGTCTTGGGATATCTCAACATGCAATGTGAAATGTATAGGAATTGTTAGATCTGGGGGTCTCTAGTTGGCAGGGTAGGTACCACTGTCCAAATAGGGACCCTTGTTTCTAGTCAGGGAAAGGGGGATACACTGTTAAGATAACCCCTGCTCACCCTCTAGGTAGCTTGGCCTGAGCAGTCTAGGCTATCAAAGGCAATGTGTAAAGTATTTGTACCAACACTCACAGTAACACAGTGACAACACCACAGATTTACTCCACACCAGTTTTAGAAAAATAAGGTATCTTTACTAAAAACTTCACAAGACCAAATACTACAGAAAAACCAACATACAATTAAAAAGGTTACTTTAAAGATAGTTCAAGAGTTTGCAGAAAGTACTCCAGGATGTAAAAGTCAGTGTCCTGCACAATGCGACTCTCAATGCACAAAATGCAACACTCTCGTGCCCAATAGTACCTGTAGTTGCGATAAGGTTCCCAAAAGCTGTAACAAGGAAGATGGCAAAGGCGATGCGATACTCCTGAGATCCTGTGGAGGCTTTGCAGCAGCCCTGCTTCACGCAGCAGAGGTGGATGCGCCGGCTCCGATCTGTAGGGGGAGGATGCGATGACATTGGCTTTCGTTGCGTAGGTTTCTTAGGGGGAAGCTTCACGCACAGGTACGATGCGACGATCTTCGTTGCGGCGCGATGCGCGGCGCAGCGCTGACTTCTGGTGCCGCAACCCTCGATGCGTCATGGGACGGGACTCTGCGTCGACACACGCAGCGACTGGATACTTTCACGCACTGGCAGTGGTGCAGCCCGCAAACTGGTTCTGCGACAACCCTCGCAGCGTCGGGAATCTTCTCGCACCAGAACGATGCTCGACGCACTCGGCGATGCAGGGACTCCGGGTGCTGCGATGACGCCGCGATGAAATTCTCCTCGCACTCTCGTTCTTGCGACACGCAATCGGATGATGCGTTGGGTACCAGTTGCTCTTTTTCACGCGTCTGCTTCCCAGCTCCCAAACACAGCAAAACGACCTCCTGAGGCCCCAAGACTGGGCAAGCACTCCAAGGCAGGTCAGAACTCCTTCAGCAGAGTTCCAGGGGAGCTGGTGGTGAAGTCCTTTTGTTCCTGGGACTTCTTAACAGGAAGCCAGCTCTTCTCAGGCCCTTGGAGATCAGAATCAAAAGAAGGGGACACAGCAAAAGTCCTTCCCCTCTCCTTGGCAGCAAAGCAAAACAGCAAGCAGGCAGTCTTCTCCTCTTCAGTTCTTTTCAGCTTTCTCCTTGGCAGAGGTTCCTTCTTAGTTCCAAAGTGATCTAAAGTTTAGGTGTCTGGGGTCCTCTTCTTATACCCATCCAAGTCTTTGTCTCTCTTTGTTTCAGTGGGGGGATTCCCCTGCTCAAACCGGTTCCTGGGTGTGCTCTGCCCTGGAGCACCTGGTTCCTTTCAGAGTGAGGGGCAGGGTCGTTAGACGCTCAGCAGGAGGTGGAGCCTTCTTTGTGCTGGCAGAGGCAGAGTCCTCAGCCTGGCCAGCAGGGGGTGGAGCCAGCATTGTGCTGGCAGAGGCAGCCCTACTCAAACCCAGGGGCTACTCCTCCCACCCATCTAAAGCAGATCTCCCTATTCACCCTGCTGCTGACTCATCCAGACTCCTGGAGCCACCTAGCCCATCACATGACACCAGTCAGCCAACCAGCACACAGGCACACAGGAAGGTTAAACAGGAGAATAGGTACTTTCTAAAAAGTGCTATTCTCACACAGTGAATTTAAAAACCATCTTGCTAAAAAGATGTATAATTAAATTCCGAACACAAAGATACCAAACGTGGATTTTCTATCTTGCCCTTATGGGAAGATAGGCATGTAAACAGCCTCCCCCATTTTATCCTATGGGCAAGATAGCCTCTCAGCAGTGAAAAACGAAAATGGCTGTAATTCACTACCAGGGCATGTTACACACCTCAGTACATGCCCTACCTTTCAGATACACTGCACCCAGCCCAGGGGGGTACCTAGGGCCACCATAGGGATGCCTGACATGTACAGAAAGGGAAGGATAAGGCCTGGTCAGTGGGTGCACTGGCCAGGTCGACATGGCAGTCCTGGACTGCACATAGGCACTGCAAGCAGGCCTAAGACATCATTTTAGCGCTACTCCTGTGGGTGGCGCAATCAGTGCTGCAGCCCACTAGTAGCATTTGAATCACCAGCCCTGGCACACTCAGTGCTCTTTACTAGGGGCTAACAGGTGAAACAAATATACCAATCATGGATAACCAATCAATATAACAATTTACCAAGGGAGCACTTGCACTTTGACACTGATCAGCAGTGGCAAAGTGCCCAAAGCATCTAAACCAGCAAAAACAAAATCAAGCATAGCATCAAAAATACAGGAGGTAGAGGCAAAAAGTATGGGGTAACCACGCCAAAGATGCCAGGTCTAACACGTGTCCCCTCCAGCTTAAAGTGGGGAGAACTACCCACCCTCTTGGGAGTTCTCATCGCTAAGGCGGAAAAACCTGGACAGACCATCAGCGTTGGCGTGTTCTGTACCGGGGCGGTGTTCCACCGTAAAGTCCATCCCCTGTAGGGAAATGGACCACCTCAACAGCTTAGGATTCTCACCCCTCATCTGCATCAACCATCTAAGGGGCCTGTGGTCCGTCTGAACTCGGAAGTGAGTCCCAAACAAGTAGGGTCTCAGCTTCTTCAGAGCCCAGACCACAGCAAAAGCTTCCCTTTTAATCGCACTCCACCTCTGTTCCCTGGGAAGTAGCCTCCTACTAATGAAAGCTACAGGTTGGTCCAAGTCCTCATCATTTAGTTGTGAGAGCACTGCTCCTACTCCATGCTCAGAAGCGTCTGTCTGCACTATGAATTCCTTGGAGAAGTCAGGCGCCTTGAGTACAGGTGCTGTACACATGGCCTCCTTCAGGACATCAAAAGCTTCTTAGCAGGCACTGGTCCAAATCACTCTCTTCGGTAACTTCTTGGAAGTTAGTTCTGTCAAGGGAGCAACAATGGTGCCATACCCCTTGATAGTACCCGGTGAGTCCTAATAAGGCTCTCACCGCTGTCTGGGTCTTGGGGGGTTCCCAAGCCCGGATGGTAACTATCTTGGCTTGTAGGGGCGCCACCTGGCCGCTTCTTACCTGGTGTCCCAAATACACCATCGAACCCTGCCCTATCTGGCACTTACTGGCCTTGATAGTGAGGCCTGCACTGTGCAGAGCCTTCAACACTGCGCAGAGGTGTTGCAAGTGTTCTTCCCAAGTGGAGCTGAACACAGCAATGTCATCCAGATATGCGGCGCTGAATTGCTCCAGCCCAGACAGTACCTGGTTGACCAGTCTCTGGAATGTGGCAGGGGCGTTCTTCAACCCAAAGGGCATGACACGGAACTGGAAGTGCCCCTCTGGCATTGAAAACGCAGACCTCTCCTTGGCCCCATCAGTTAAGGCAATCTGCCAGTACCCAGAAGTTAAATCAAACGTATTGAGGTAATTGGAAGCTCCCAAACGATCCACAAGCTAATCAGCTCTGGGGATGGGGTGTGCGTCAGTCTTCGTGACCGCATTGAGCCCACAGTAGTCCACACAAAACCTAAGTTCTGGAGTGGCACCTGGCACAGCAGCTTTTGGTACAAGTACCACTGGGCTAGCCCAGGGGCTGCTGGAGGGCTCAATTACCCCTAGCTCCAACATCTTAGAAACCTCCTTCTTGATGCTGGCCCTGACCTTGTCAGCCACCCGGTAAAACTTTTGTCTCACAGGCATGCTGTCTCCCGTGTCCACATCATGGACACACCAGTTGGTGATACCGGGGGTCAGGGAGAACAGATATGCAAACTGACCCAACACATGGCGACAGCCCCTCTGCTGTTCTGGGGTCAGGGTGGGCGAGAGGACCACTCCATCCACTGACCCATCTTGCTCCTTAGCTTCCAGGAGGTCAGGAAGAGGATCGCTATCCTCCTCCATCCCTGCATCTGTAGCAAGTAGCATTGTTATTTCAGACCTCTCAAAATAGGGTTTGAGGCGGTTCACATGTAGGACCCTCATGGGGTTCCTTGGAGACCGCAAGTTGACCAGGTAGGTCACTTCACTCTTGCGCTCCACCACCTCATATGGCCCAGTCCACTTGTCTTGGAGCGAGCAAGGCTCCACTGGCGCCATCACCCACACCATCTGCCCAGGTTGAAATTCCACCAGAGTGGTATGCTGGTCATACCATCTCTTCATCTCAGCCTGGCTGGCTTCCAGGTTCGCCTGAGCGAGGGCCCGGAAGCGCTGTGTCTGGTTGCGGATGGCCAGCACATAGCTGAACACATCCTGGGGGGTTTTCCCAGGGGATTTCTCCCAACCCTCCTTCACCAGACTGAGAGGTCCTCTAACAGGGTGTCCGTACAAAAGCTCAAAGGGACTGAACCCTAGAGACTTTTGTGGTACCTCCCTGTAGGGAAATAATAGGCATGGCAAAAAGACGTCCCGCTTCCATCTCATGGGCTCTGTCAGCCCCATGATCATGCCCTTCAGGGTCCGGTTGAACCTTTCAACCAACCCATTTCCTTGAGGGTGGTAAGGAGTGTGAACTTATAAGTTACCCCACACTCCTCCCACAGAGACTTCATATACCTGGAGATGAAGTTGGTACCCCGGTCAGATACCACCTCTCTGGGGAAACCCACACGGGAAAAGATCCCCATCAACGCACGGCCCACCACCGGGGCTGTGGTTGTCCTGAGAGGGATAGCCTCCGGGTACCGGGTGGCATGATCCACCAGGACCAGGATGAACCTGTTGCCTAAGGCTGTCCTGGGCTCCAGCGGCCCCACAATATCTATCCCCACCCGCTCGAAAGGGGTGCTCACTACAGGAAAAGGCTGGAGAGGGCCTTTGCATTTCCCTCCAGCCTTGCCACTTGCCTGGCAAGTCTGGCATGATTTACAAAAGGAAGCGACGTCCGTCTTCATCCCGGGCCAGTAAAAGTGGGTGGCAAGCCTTTGTCGGGTCTTGTCCTGCCCGAGATGTCCTGCAAGAGGCACGTCGTGAGCCAGACCGAGTAGGAAGTCTCTGAACCCTGCGGGTACCACCAGGGTACGTGATCCACTGGGCTCAGCAAACCTAGGCTCACTGTACAACAAGTCATTCTCCCAGTAGAGAAAGAAGTTCTTCGGATCAGCACCTGCTGCCTGGTCTGCAGCCTGGTGCCGCAGACCTTCAAGAGTAGGGCATGCCTTCTGCGCTCGGCAGAACTCCTCTCTGGAGGGACCACCCTCTTGCTGCCAATGAGTCAGCTCAGGTATGTCTCCCAGCTCAGCTACCTGTTCCCCTGTAGGCTCCAGGGCATCCCCCGCAGGGTCTGCTCCTTCCTGGACTGTGGGAACAGCGGGGGTGGATGCACCACGCCCCTTGCCCTTCCTCTTTCTGGCAGGGACCTGGGCCACTGTTTCAGGCTCCAGGTCTGCTTCACAACCCTGTCTGGCTGCCATGGACCGAGTGGTCACACAGACCCACTCAGGCAAACCCAACATCTCCAAATGAGCCTGGCGTTCCACCTCCTTCCATGGGGAACTCTCCAGGTCATTACCTAGCAGACAGTCTACTGGCATGGATTGACTCACAACAACTCTGAGAGGACCTGAGACCCCCCCCCACTCAAAGGGAACATGTGCTACCTTGCAAAGGTGCACAGAGTTGTCAGCTGACACAACAGGGTGAAGTACATCGGGAATGATCAGCTCCTCAGGGACCCACTGACACCTGACCGTGGTCACACTGGCTCCAGTGTCCCTGAGAGCCTCCACCCTCTTCCCATTGATGGTCACCCACTGCCTGTACTTCTTAGTGTTATCAGGGACAGGGGTTTCCTGGACCATCTCTGTGTCTCCTAAAGAGACAAGGGACATAACTGCTAATCCCTCCAAATCACTAGAAATTAAATCCCCACCAAAAGCTACACTAGCTATACCCGGTGTTGGAGCACCAGAGGGTGCCTGGGATTTCTTGGGACACACAGGAGATTTGTGACCCAATTCCTGACAGTGATAACATTTAATGGGACCCTTGTTATCCGACCTGCCCTTAGGGGGCCAGGTTGGTTTGGGTTTTGACTTGGGGGGCTGGGACTGGTTACCCTGGGAACTGTTTTGGGGCCCTTGTGAGAACTCCTTTTGGTTACCCTTGTCCCCCCACCCTTCTGCTGGGGACCCTGCCCACCTTTAGCTATGGTACCCACAATTCTTCTGTGGACCCTGGTACTGGTCTAGCGGTCCACCTCCTTAGCAAGCTCAATGGGGTCCGTCAGCTTGCTGTCTAAAAGATGCTGGCACAGCTCTGGAACACATAGACTACTCAAGTGCTCCCAACTAATTAAATGTAACAACCCCTTATAATCAGTTACCTTGCTGCCCTTCATCCAACCTTCCAGTGCCGGCGAGTACAGATTCACACACTCCATCCAAGTCTCAGACTCTTTCTTCCTGGAGTTCCTAAACTGCAGTCTATACTGTTCTGGAGTAAGTCCATACCTGAGACATAGGGCCTCCTTCATATTGGGATAGGTCATGGTACCTGCTAATTCTAAGGGCTCTAAAGCACTCCTCCCAGAAGCCTCAACATTTTCCACAGGCCCGCCCCCAATGCTGTTCAGGCACACCATTCATTCTCAACGCAATTTCATACGAGGTGAACCAGGCATAGATATCCTCACTCCTATTGTAATTCTGTACTAAATCCTTGGGGATATATACTTTACCCCCCTGCACTGGCTGTGCGCTGCCACCATTGGAACCAGACTCCGCCTGCTTGTCCTTGATGTCCAGTTCTCTCATGCTCACTTCATGAGCCAGAAGCAATTTCTTCTCTTCCAAGGCACGGGCATTCTTGCTCTCCTCCGCCGCCTTTTCCTTCTCTACTTCCAATTGCTTCATTTTCATTTTCATTATTTCCAATTCATGGTCTCTCACCCTTTGATTCTCCTCCAATTCCTCTGGAGTGAGCCCCCTACTGGAATGGGAGCTGCCAGCCCTTGAGACTGTTCTGCCCACGGGCAGATCTTGGGGAACAAAACCATCCTCTTCATTTGCACCACCTTCCTCTTGGGCCTCCCACCAGGCCTTCAAGACTCTTTGTAGCACATCCTTTCTAGCTCCGCTTTTCACAGGGCAACCAAGGTCTTTGCAGAATTGCTTGAGCTCCTCAACCTTGTACGAATACAGATCCTCAATGGAAAACTCCAATTCTGCCCTCTCACTTGTTGCCACCTGAGACATGATGCTCTTGAAGAGTTACTCAAAAATAGAATCAAAAATACAGTATGTGGTTACGTATTGGTCTGCACTTGAACTAGTGATGTACACCAATTACTGTGGGTCAAGTACAAATACATGTTCAAATACTCACCGCTGACCACCAATGTTAGATCTGGGGGTCTCTAGTTGGCAGGGTAGGTACCACTGTCCAAGTAGGGACCCTTGCTTCTAGTCAGGGAAAGGGGGATACACTGTTAAGATAACCCCTGCTCACCCTCTAGGTAGCTTGGCCTGAGCAGTCTAGGCTATCAAAGGCAATGTGTAAAGTATTTGTACCAACACTCACAGTAACACAGTGAAAACACCACAGATTTACTCCACACCAGTTTTAGAAAAATAAGGTATCTGTACTAAAAACTTCACAAGACCAAATACTACAGAAAAACCAACATACAATTAAAAAGGTTACTTTAAAGATAGTTCAAGAGTTTGCAGAAAGTACTCCAGGATGTAAAAGTCAGTGTCCTGCACAATGTGACTCTCAATGCACAAAATGCGACACTCTCGTGCCCAACAGTACCTGTGCGATAAGGTTCCCAAAAGCTATAACAAGGAAGATGGCAAAGACGATGCGATACTCCTGAGATCCTGGGGAGGCTTTGCAGCAGCCCTGCTTCACGCAGCAGAGGTGGATGCGCCGGCTCCGATCTGTAGGGGGAGGATGCGATGACTTTGGCTTTCGTTGCGTAGGTTTCTTAGGGGGAAGCTTCACGCACAGGTACGATGCGACGATCTTCGATGCGGCGCGATGCGCGGCGCAGCGCTGACTTCTGGCGCCGCAACCCTCGATGCGTCACGGGATGGGACTCTGCGTCGACACACGCAGTGACTGGATACTTTCACGCACCGGCAGTGGTGCGGCCCGCAAACTGGTTCTGCGACGACCCTCGCAGAGTCGGGAATCTTCTCGCACCGGAACGATGCTTGACGCACTCGGCGATGCGGGGACTCCGGGTGCTGCAATGACGCCGCAATGAAATTCTCTTCGCACTCTCGTTCTTGCGACACGCAATCGGATGCGTTGGGTGCCAGTTACTCTTTTTCACGCTTCTGCTTCCCAGCTCCCAAACACAGCAAAACGACCTCCTGAGGCCTCAAGACTGGGCAAGCACTCCAAGGCAGGTCAGAACTCCTTCAGCAGAGTTCCAGGGGAGCTGGTGGTGAAGTCCTTTTGTTCCTGGGACTTCTTAACAGGGAGCCAGCTCTTCTCAGGCCCTTGGAGATCAGAATCAAAAGAAGGGGACACAGCAAAAGTCCTTCCCCTCTCCTTGGCAGCAAAGCAAAACAGCAAGCAGGCAGTCTTCTTCTCTTCAGTTCTTTTCAGCTTTCTCCTTGGCAGAGGTTCCTTCTTAGTTCCAAAGTGATCTAAAGTTTAGGTGTCTGGGGTCCTCTTCTTATACCCCTCCAAGTCTTTGTCTCTCTTTGTTTCAGTGGGGGGATTCCCCTGCTCAAACCGGTTCCTGGGTGTGCTCTGCCCTGGAGCACCTGGTTCCTTTCAGAGTGAGGGGCAGGGTCGTTAGACGCTCAGCAGGAGGTGGAACCAGCATTGTGCTGGCAGAGGCAGCCCTACTCAAACCCAGGGGCTACTCCTCCCACCCATCTAAAGCAGATCTCCCTATTCACCCTGCTGCTGACTCATCCAGACTCCTGGAGCCACCTAGCCCATCACATGACACCAGTCAGCCAACCAGCACACAGGCACACAGGAAGGTTAAACAGGAGAATAGGTACTTTCTAAAAAGTGCTATTCTCACACAGTGAATTTAAAAACCATCTTGCTAAAAAGATGTATAATTAAGTTCTGAACACAAAGATACCAAACTTGGATTTTCTATCTTGCCATTATGGGAAGATAGGCATGTAAACAGCCTCCCCCATTTTATCCTATGGGCAAGATAGCCTCTCAGCAGTGAAAAACTAAAATGGCTGTAATTCACTACCAGGGCATGTTACACACCTCAGTACATGCCCTACCTTTCAGATACACTGCACCCAGCCCAGGGGGCTACCTAGGGCCACCATAGGGATGCCTGTGAGGAAAATAAAAATCTATGAGGCCTATGTGTCCCCATGTGCCCCCCCGAACGCTTATGTGCACATACATGTAACCTATGTATTTCCCCTCCATGGCCTTTCTATCATGATGCTTATGCTATAACGTGGCCTGCCATCATCCAGTCTCCCATGAGAGAAACGACAAATCTGTATTGAGGCCTACACGTTTTTCATCATGTTTTCCTGCATTTTCATGAAGCTCATGTTTATGGCTCAGCCAGAGCCAAAAAGAGGTTTTCATGCCTCAGAACGCTCTGAAAGCTACAGCTACGTATCCTTGGCCTTGCACACTTGGGCCTCAGCCAAAGGGGCCCTGTCACAAGGTACCGAGACAGTATTGAGCACGGTTATCTGCTTACTCTTACTGAAACCACATTCTTGCCTGGTGAAGGAGGAATGAACGCGCCCATCTGCAAGGAGGGAGCCCAGCCCTACTGTCTCTCTTTGTGAGATTGCAAAGCTCACGTCAGTAAAAAGCCCATAGCCCCCATGTAAGGCTTCTGCAGTAAATGAAGTAAATGAAGAAATAGATGCCACATCGGCTCTTGGTGATGAGCAACCTATGTCACAAATCAGTCCCTGCTCCAGACATCGGATATCAGATAATACAAGATGTGCTGGTCGTCTTGACACTGAAGGCCTCACTAACTGAAGGCCTCACTTCCAGACTTGTCCGGTTGCATAGCAACCCTCCCTACGTCAGTTACACGTCATGCTCGAGTTGAGCACAAGTAAGGCAAAGTTCCAGTACAATTCCAGCAGATCACGCAACCCCCTCCAGGTATCCACCCACACATGACAAATTACCCATTATCATCAAGTGGACGCCCACATGGACGCCCACCTTCACGCCTACTTACACGCCCACATGCTCTTATCTCATTCTCTCTTGCTCTTTTGCTTACGTACAATTGAGAAATGTATATATACTGTACTCTGTGAATAATGTTTTGAGAATATTGAGAATACTTTTGAGCCCCTTTCCAGATCCAATTTTGGTGATGGAAATATTCTCCCTTTGACTCGAGTTATTGGAATAAATCCCTTTATGAACCTGATACCACAGACTCAGCCTCTTGCTTTATGCATGATCTTATTGATATTCTGAAATACATAGAGCGTAATATTTTATTTACCACATAATGGCGCCCGAACAGTTTAATCTCTTTCCCCACACGCCGGAGATGAAGGTCCAGTTTTGCCCCCTTCCATAGCCGTGACGGACTTCAAGCGCGCACGTCGCGGGTCTTCCCGCCAACTCCCTCAGGCCAACGAAGGGGACAGACTGCGACCAGGCATCCATACGAGGCGGTGAGGAACGCAGATTGTCCTACCCAGAGCCCACCTGCGAGAGAGCTGTGTCCGAGGTATACAGAGGCCCACCAGATTCCGAAGTTCCGAAGTTCCGCGTCGAGTCCAGTCCGGTCCAGTCCAGTCCAGTTCAGTTCCGAGGCCTTCCGTTCCGAGCTACCCGGTGAGTACCATTGCCGGGGAGGCGTTCTGACGTGCACATAGGTTGTGCCGGTCAAGACGGGTTTGGGTACACAAATCCGGTCTGCACTGTTTCAGCAGTGTATCTGTACTGTTTAGCAGTATATCTAGTATGTCTAGTATATAATTCAGAATCACCTAGTTAGTGTCGAGTATTATGCTAAGTGATTAGTTCCCTAATGGCCATTGTTGTTCGTTAAATGTTAAATGTTAAATGTTTTAAATACGTTCTACATATTGTGGTGTGAATGACTGTTCATTATTGTGTTTATTGTATTAAGTGTGTTCAAGTAATAAGGTCTAAAAATGCCGCTCTTTTCAAAATTAAGACAGATCAAAACTAGAAAAGGGGTACTCAAAGAAGCTGTTCCCATTCCACCTAGGGACACTCCAGGGTACTTTATGTATCATAAGCATGGCCTAGATGCCGTATTATTTCTTGATTTATGGGTGGACTACACCAAGGATTTACCAGAAAGTCAGAGGTGGCCCGCAGTTGGGACATGGGATGCAGATTGCATCATGAGAGTAGAAGAAGAATTATGGGAAAAGATAGCCAGACAGTAACAGAAAGATGCCATTGAATTATGGCGTAAAGAATAGCATAGACGCACAGAGTAAGCGCTCAGAAAAGAAGAGAAAAGTAGGGAGGATTCAGACAAAGCCCGAGAAAACGTGTTAGTTGAGGAAGGTATCCGAGTAAAAGCAGAACAAGTAGATAGACAACGAAACACTCTTATGAAAGAGAAAATGTAGACCAGCTTGGAAGGATGCCATTGAGTTTTGGCGCAAGGAGTCACATAGGAGGTCAGAGTAAGTGTTTCACGAAGCAGAGAGAAGTAGACTGGAGTCTGGAAAAGCCAAGGAAAAGATGTTACAGGAGGAAGTGGAGCAGGTAAAATGAGCGCAGGCTGACAGAGAAAGAAATACTGACGTTGCTGGTATTTATCCCGTCCTTTCAGAGGACCTAGCAAGAGTGGCCCCAGTAGAAAGACCAGTTAGAGTGCCACCGCAAGTACCACGATACATATAATAATGATATAGTAGCCCAAAGGTTCTTGAGCCACCCACCAAATGAACAGCGCATAGCTGGTGTTTACATGGTCCAACATTTGACTACGTTGTCAATAGGAAATTGAGAGGGGTGTAGCTAGAGAAGGAGCAACACCTGTGATTTGATGACACCCCTAATGTACAAAGTGCTAACGAAAAAGTAATTTTTGAAAAGTTTAGCTTGAAAAAAGAATTGTGGGTATTTCGAATTTGCAAATTGTTCAAGAATACAGGTTTGTGTTCTTGGTGGTCCAGTGAGCCAATGTGCTGGGTCAAGTCGGTGAGATTATGACCCCCTGAGTACAAATTGTATGTAAAAATAATTTTTCAATTGAGCGAATTATTGCAGTTTTTATGGAATTGAGTAGTCTTTTTGTCTTTGACAGCTTCAGAGTGAGAAGAAGGTGGGGGCTGTGTAGAGCAGTATGTGATACAGAAATCGGAGACAGATTCTGACCTTGTAGCCAGTGTAGGTGGGGGCCGGTGAGAGGAGCAGAACAGAGGCACTGCTTAGAAAGCTTCTCTGACATCGCATCTGTGTAATGCCTGCAGCCGGAACAACAAAAAAGTTGGCTGGCAGCCCAGGCTCAGGCCGCGCTGAGGGGCTATTTTTAGCTTCTCTGATAAGACAGGGCAGCTGAGAAATGTAAGTCGAGAAAGATTCCCTTGGTCTATTCTGTGCTAAACCAGTGCCCCGAGGAAATGTCTATGGAGAAGATTTGTTTTATTTTTTAGCAATTGTTATATTGCTTCTGGCCAGAAAGTAAAATGTTGCTCTTGCTTGGAATTTTAAGGGCTATGTGCCTATATAAAAACGATTTTCAAATTCAGACATTTTTGAATTGTGGCCACAAGCTGCCACCAGTTGCATTGGATACATGATCCAGTGGTTACGGTTCTGTGAGGAAAGATGGGAGATGCATCTTCGACTAGGACATGAGGGTACATAGTGTACAAAGATGCATAGCTCATTTAAAAAAAAAAAAAAAAAAAAAAAGACAGGTTCGTGTGTTCTTCATTTTTGATTATTGTTGCTGATCCTGTGTGTCAGACTTGACACGGTCATCATTGGGATGACCCACTGCCAGATGGGGTTGTATAGGGCAGGTAAATTAGTTATTGATTATAAGCCTGACAAATTAAGCAGGCCAGAATGTTCGCCTCTGAGCTGTAGGTACTGTAATTGCGCATCGCTGCTCATTTATATATGTTAGTGTAATTGTCTATGCTTTCTGTGCTTGGTATACTGATGGCTTGGCATATGTATTTTATATATGTTTTGTTTTTGTGTTGTATTGACCAGTATGTTTGGCATTAATGCAAGTTCTCCTGGGCGTTACTGAGATGGACGTGACGACGTATATCTTTGCGCTGCGCTTGGCTGGAACTTGTTCACAATTACTAAATTTCACAGACATGATATTACCTTTATCATGCTGTCAAAATAGCGGACAACACGTTATCAGTGTATGTCTAATTGGTATTGGAGATGAATAAAAGAAGAAAATAGTTATGCAAGACTTAAATATGTATCACATGACTGCCTTTCTCTTATAGACAGGCAGCCTCGGTCATATGTTTCCAGATTGGACATTAAGGAACCATTATGATCTGTGCACTCGCATCTTACCTCTTGAAAGGCCTGTTTTAAATAAGGACTGCCACCACAGAGTGACAAATGAGGCTCGGTATTTAGGGTAATGAGAAAATATCTGACAGGATTTCCTTTTTAAAGTTTGCTTTAGTAAGCTCATTCTTGTAAGTGGTGGCCCCAAAAGTTGACTTGTTTTTAAATTAGGCTATTTATTGTATAGGTGGAAATTATTGCAAAATGACTGATTTCTTTAGCAGATAAATTATTAATTATCAACATTAACAACTGTTCTTAAACTTGGTTTTCCGAATATTTAGGTAATTTAGCATTCCTATTAGGGCCTACTAGCATTAATATTGACTTCAGGTTGGTGTAGGTTCATGTAATAGGGACATTTGCATATGAGATGTCATTTGGCCAGCTTATGAGCTAACACAATGAGGTTTGTACATTAATTTGAAGGATTTCTCGCCGTTTCAAATACGCTGTGTATCTCCTATAATTTTGCTTACGCCCAGTAGCTACACACAGGGATTAATAGTGTTGACAAGACACAGGGTTTGATAGTGTTTGACAGCAGTGAAATCTGTTTCAGATTTCCTCCTGTCAAAAAGGGGGGGAAGGAGGAGAATATTGGCTTTCTGCTGGCCCCTGAGGAGGTTCGCTTCCCGCTAGCCCCTTAAGAAATTAAGCCCCTTAGAAATTAGCCCCCTTAGAAATTAAGTCGAGGAAATAGGTATGGTGCTTTCCCCTTTTTCTCATGTTTTATTGTGATCTTTCAGGGAAATTAGTTGTGGGCACCGGAACGTATTCAATTGATTTCTGGTTTTTCCCAGCCCAAGACACAAAAAGACTAAAGTCCTCAAGAACACACTGTGGCATTTGAAGAATTAAAGAGAGCTTTATGTCAAGCACCAGTTTTAGCAAACCCTGATTACAACAAATCGTTTATGCTTTTTGTGACAGAGCGGGATGGAACAGCACTATCTGTCCTAACACAAGATCATGCAGGAAAACACGAGCCCTGTGCTTATTTTTCTAGTACATTAGACCCAGTAGCACAGGCTTTGCCTGCGTGCCTAAAATCAGTTGCAGCAACGGCCTTAGCCATAAGACAAAGTGACTCGATAGTGCTGGGCCACCCTCTGACAGTACAAGTACCACACGCAGTAGAGGTTCTCTTGAACCGGACACAAACACAACACCTGACTGTAGCTAGACTGACAGGCTATGAGCCAACGTTATTTCAACCACACATAGAGATCAGACGATGCAACATACTGAATCCTGCTACCCTTTTGCCCTCCAGTACAGAAAGCGTTTCACCACACGACTGTGTTGAAGTAATACATACCGTGACTAAACCAAGACAAGACTTGACAGACGTTGCACTCCCAGACCCCGACCTAACACTATATGTTGACGGCTCATGCATGAGGACAGGGGCGGGAGAATTAGTGGCAGCATATGCTGTGACTACTGATACTGTAATAATAGAGACTAAAAGAATAGACATATTGTCAGCACAAGCAGCAGAGCTCATCACCCTGACACAAGCGTGCATAAGAGCTAAGCACCTGAGAGTAAACATTTACACCGATTCTCTGGCGAGAAAGAGGTTTCTTGACCTCTCATGGGGCCAAGATACAGCATGGCCCCCATATTCAAGCCCTACTGGAAGCAATACATTTACCAACAGCCATAGCTATCCTAAAATGTAAAGCACATACTAGAGCCACAGATACCATTTCCCAAGGCAATGATCTGGCAGACCGAACAGCTAAACAGACAGCTCAGACCCCACTAGACATGACAAAGTTACAGGTTCAATAAGTGTCCAAAGCCATGACAGTTAGGGATCCTTCCAAGGATGTACAAGACATACAGACACATGCTACTATGGACGAATTAAAGAAATGGTCGGAACAAGGAGGGGTACTGACTGATCAGGGTTGGATGAATAAGGGCAAATCCACATGGTTTCTTCCTGATTCGATGGTACAAGTGATTATAAATACCGCACATAGTCCTGCACACTTAGGAGAGAAAGCAATGATAGATAGCTTACAGAATATATGGTTCAACAAGCACCTGCGTGCAGCAGCGAAACAAAAGGTCAGAACATGTATGATCTGTTGCCAATTCAATCCAGGTAAAGGCATTCCGATGGAACAAGGTGGATTCCATCCACCTGACCACCCTTTTGAAGTGCTCCAAATGGATTATATCCAAATAAACAGATGTAGAGGTTACAAATATGTCCTGGTACTAATGAAGCAGGTGTCCCTTCTGTTAGGGTATACCTGGAAATTCCATTGTGTGCGACATCCTGAAGCAGCAGGCCTTGTAGAAAGACATAAACAGACATTAAAAATGTGCGCAGACAAAGGTGTAGATTGGATGGTAGCCCTGCCGGTTGCCCTCTTTTACATGCGAATGGTAGCTCATTCTAGAACAGGCTTATCTCCCTATGAAGTGGTCTTTGGTAGACCACCAAATATGTGGGGCACTCCAATGCCTAAAAGATTACTGATGCTGACAGATTACCTGGCTTCCTTGATGTCTGCACTACTCTCTTGTTGTTCGCAGGTTGCTGCCGCCTTCCCTGACAACACGCAGGTCAAAGAATACTCCATCGCTCCTGGATGGAAGGCGCCAAAGTCAGTGCTCTGGACCACGGGGACGGCCGTTAAAGTCAAAGTGCACCTTCACCACTCTTTTACAAAGGAAAAAGACTTTGAACTTGGATTTTGGATTTTGAACACCATTTTCTAGAGGAGACTCCCCAGCAGTTTCCACAAAGCTAAACTTAGATCTAAAAAGTCAGAACCCGTTTGATCAATTAAGTCCACTAGGTGGTGAAGCGGTTGAACATGTATTCTGGCTTGCATAAGATCTTGGACAATAATATTGATAAAAAAAGAGCAAGATGTGCATCACGATAATATGTATCAGCTTAATACTACATGCTATTTTTCCTCCTATTGCCTCACTCTTATACTCCTCCACTAATGATACCATAAAGCACACATTTAGTGATCTGCCATCCCATGAGCTATCATATCGACTTGCCTTACGCAACAATACCTTTATTCAGATGCTGCACCATTCACATCAGACTAGCAATGCTACAGACTGCTGGGTCTGTGGCCGATTTCCCCCGTATCAGAAGGTAAAGGGAGTGTTGCCTCTTTTTCCTTTTCCGTTCTCCCATAATGGTTCTTGCGGAGCATGGTTTGCCTTAATGACATCCATCAACGGTGATGCCAAAGAATACAAAGCAATAACAAGGCTCCACAAGATTGCCCAAAACATACATCAAGACCCAGGCACGTGGACATGGTCCGGTTGGCTCTGGGGATTAATATCGGCTTGGGGATGGAAAGTGTTGACCGTCTGTGGGTTGATACTATTAATGATATTCAGTTGTTGCCTATGTCTGCAGTGTGGCCCGGCCATTTGTGGCCTGTGTGCTACTGCATGTGTTCCACATCCCTATTTACAAAGCATTGAAAATGGAAAAATAATGCTGCAAGAACAGATCGACTGTCTCATGAAAATAGACGTTACATAGGGGGTTCACTAAGGTACAAGGAGGGAATGAGGAAAATAAAAATCTATGAGGCCTATGTGTCCCCATGTGCCCCCCCCGAACGCTTATGTGCACATACATGTAACCTATGTATTTCCCCTCCATGGCCTTTCTATCATGATGCTTATGCTATAACGTGGCCTGCCATCATCCAGTCTCCCATGAGAGAAACGACAAATCTGTATTGAGGCCTACACGTTTTTCATCATGTTTTCCTGCATTTTCATGAAGCTCATGTTTATGGCTCAGCCAGAGCCAAAAAGAGGTTTTCATGCCTCAGAACGCTCTGAAAGCTACAGCTACGTATCCTTGGCCTTGCACACTTGGGCCTCAGCCAAAGGGGCCCTGTCACAAGGTACCGAGACAGTATTGAGCACGGTTATCTGCTTACTCTTACTGAAACCACATTCTTGCCTGGTGAAGGAGGAATGAACGCGCCCATCTGCAAGGAGGGAGCCCAGCCCTACTGTCTCTCTTTGTGAGATTGCAAAGCTCACGTCAGTAAAAAGCCCATAGCCCCCATGTAAGGCTTCTGCAGTAAATGAAGTAAATGAAGAAATAGATGCCACATCGGCTCTTGGTGATGAGCAACCTATGTCACAAATCAGTCCCTGCTCCAGACATCGGATATCAGATAATACAAGATGTGCTGGTCGTCTTGACACTGAAGGCCTCACTAACTGAAGGCCTCACTTCCAGACTTGTCCGGTTGCATAGCAACCCTCCCTACGTCAGTTACACGTCATGCTCGAGTTGAGCACAAGTAAGGCAAAGTTCCAGTACAATTCCAGCAGATCACGCAACCCCCTCCAGGTATCCACCCACACATGACAAATTACCCATTATCATCAAGTGGACGCCCACATGGACGCCCACCTTCACGCCTACTTACACGCCCACATGCTCTTATCTCATTCTCTCTTGCTCTTTTGCTTACGTACAATTGAGAAATGTATATATACTGTACTCTGTGAATAATGTTTTGAGAATATTGAGAATACTTTTGAGCCCCTTTCCAGATCCAATTTTGGTGATGGAAATATTCTCCCTTTGACTCGAGTTATTGGAATAAATCCCTTTATGAACCTGATACCACAGACTCAGCCTCTTGCTTTATGCATGATCTTATTGATATTCTGAAATACATAGAGTGTAATATTTTATTTACCACACCTGACATGTACAGAAAGGGAAGGATAAGGCCTGGTCAGTGGGTGCACTGGCCAGGTCGACATGGCAGTCCTGGACTGCACATAGGCACTGCAAGCAGGCCTAAGACATCATTTTAGCGCTACTCCTGTGGGTGGCACAATCAGTGCTGCAGCCCACTAGTAGCATTTGAATCACCAGCCCTGGCACACTCAGTGCACTTTACTAGGGGCAAACAGGTGAAACAAATATACCAATCATGGATAACCAATCAATATAACAATTTACCAAGGGAGCACTTGCACTTTGACACTGATCAGCAGTGGCAAAGGGCCCAAAGCATCTAAACCAGCAAAAACGAAATCCAGCATAGCATCAAAAATACAGGAGGTAGAGGCAAAAAGTCAGGGGTAACCACGCCAAAGATGTTAGGTCTAACAGGAATTGTTTCACTTTTACCTAAATATATATAGATAACAGTGTGTGAATGTTATATTTTGTAAGACAATTGACTTTGCAGGAAGAAAGTTGAATAAACAGCTCAAAAATAATTCCACCAAAAGACGGTGCTTAAAATCCTAGCCATAAAGAGCAGAGGTAGGTTTGCAAAAGGCATTCTATTCTAAATAAAATATTCCATTTGCTTCTTTGTTTGAGTCTGCAATTGCTCTTCGTCCAGTGTATTCCTAGAAAGGACAGCAACAATATCTGAAAAACAGAAACACTGATGGACTTTTAAAAGCCAAAGAGTAAATATCAATAATAAAACAACCTTACATTAAATTCCAAAAATGTGCACATTTAAACAAATAGGACTAGTCAAAATAAGGGAGGAAAAACAGAGAAAATACACACTACAGGTTTGGATCATAAAGGATTTCACTTTTTCTTATTACGCCGAATTGTTGTACAGATGGATCATTAAATCGAACGACCCACCTTAAAGCATTTGTACAGTTTGAAAGTGACATTATACATGTTTAATGGTAATTTACAAAGCATCTAGGTCTGCACCACTAACTAGGGAGTGGGGAGGTAAGCATGGTGCTGGATGAGTCTTACTGTAGTGGACCCAACAATATTGCACATGCCTGACTGGAAGAATGCATAGTCCCTAATTAGATCAGAAATTAGGCAGAATTCCACGTGGAGATTCTTGGAGGACAGAATTACCATTATCTGCTGGTATCTCTTAGAACATTCCACCAATTATGTGTAAATCCACTTAGAATGGGGAGTGATTTTGTGGATACGTAATTACTGTGCAGTATTGTGCAGCAGTGGCTGCTACCTTAAAGCAGCAGTGGGGCGAGAGGGGGGAGAGAAATCAGAAAAAAAAATCACTTACCTCTTGGCGGGTCTTCTGGCCGGCCGCCACCTCTCCTGCATCCTCTTCCTAGCTTCTTCTTGGAAACTGGAAGCAGGAAGCCCTAGGGCTGCCACACTTCCCACAGCCAATCAAAACACTGCAATGCAAGGGATTTAGCTCACACATTTACTACTTGCTCTGAGCAGATAACAAATGTGTGTTGACCTTTCTTTGGGGACGGTGGTGGGGATCGCTAGGGAGGGTTAGTATGGAAAGTGGGGGAGGGAAGGTTAAGATTAGTTCTAGAGAGGGGAGCATTGAATGTTCCCTCCTTGTCAGATAGAAATTCACACACGAGAAAATTGGGGGACAGAATTTTCAAGGCCATTCCGCCACCGGACCATCACTTTTTGCGACGTTCCGTAATGCTCTACTCCGTATTTACAAAGCAGCACTTAGCCACTTTGCATAGTTTAACGCCGCTTTGTAAATACCATACCCTTTCACGCAGGTATATTCGTGAAAGGGGCTTGCAATGGGTGTTGCTAAGGGCGTTCCATCACAACACCCATTGCTTTTTTATGCTGACCTACATTTACAATGATCTGTAAATCTGAGGCAACGACAAAACTGATGCAAAAGTAGGCGTTAGAGTGCCGCAACGAGGAGAAATACTTTTATTCCTCCTTGTTTTTTGCTCTTTGCATGTGTGTGCTGCAGACGGAGCACATCACCTTTAATGATTGGTTATGTGCAGGAAGGTGTCCCTTCCTGCACATAAATAATCATCCCTACAACACAGGCACCCTTGC
Organism: Triturus cristatus; assembly: GCF_964204655.1. Lineage (NCBI taxonomy): Eukaryota > Metazoa > Chordata > Amphibia > Caudata > Salamandridae > Triturus > Triturus cristatus. Next base: position 975,796,189 of record NC_140594.1, on the reverse strand, counting down.
ACCATGGTGCAAGGGTGCCTGCATTGCAGAAATGATTCCCTGCAATGCAGGCGCCCTTGTGACATGGCACAAGGGTGTCTGCGTTGGCAATAGGCAGTTTTTTTGGTGCCGGCACAAGGGAAAACACAGGGGTACTCTGTATTCTTGTGAATACGATGCATCCCTGCATTTTTTAAATGACGCAGGGCTGCTAATTGCTTGCAGTGCTGCGCTGCACTATTTCTTTGTGAATGTTCCCCTGGGTGTGGGAACATCAGCCAAGTCATGATTAGATGGAGAAGAATTCGATACACTAATTCTGATCTGCTTGACTCATTATCTGGGCCACAGTGTGGTAAGTGGATGAGTTATATTGTCAGGTGTGACATTACTAATAGACATAAGAGGGGTGGTAAGAGACAATGTTGTGTGAATGGAATGATCAATTGGTTTTACTACAGCTGTGTATTGATGTGCGTGGAATTGCTTTGCTGTGCTTTAAGTAGCTGAGTGATGTAAATGACTTAGTTGTGGTCTGAGTGACTGTGGATGAATAGGTAGTGGAAGGTGGGCGAGTGGTGTTATGTTATGTGAATGATGAAAGATTGATGCTACAGGTGAGACATGTGTGACAGAGGGGGTTAAACAGTATGCAAATTGGGCAGAATGTTATTATGCGTAGATGTTTTTCGGTGTCATGAATAGGTGGTATTGTGAGTAAACATGTTGAGGCTTTTGGTGTGGAGAAATTTTACAAATGGCTGTGTTGAGAAGAATCTGAATCTCAAAACATAAACTGAATGATGCTGCGTCAGGGGTAGTAAGTGCTATATAAATCAAATTTACATAGCAGCAGCTGTTTTCATTGGGAAGCGAAGCACCGCCCCCTTGCTTTATTTGCCACAGTGCCACCTAATTTATGTGCCACCCACATTAGTAATTAAATAATAACATTACACACTGTCTATAATGATTATTTATTTATCATTGTGGCTGGCACATTAGACAGGAAAACGCACCTATGAGACAATTGGCGCCATATAACCAGTGGCGTCTTCCCTCTTAGCTGGTGTCATACTCTGTGTTAGGAGCTCCCTGTCCTTTCTGATATGTCGGCACCCTCAGGGGTCCCTGCTTGCTCACATTGTTTCTGTCTACTAAATTGTTTTGTTTTTTCCTTTTCTTGCCACTTCCAATGTTTGTTTCTTTTTATTGTATTTGTTGGTGCCAGTGCTTGTTTTGCCAATGCTTGTTGTTTTCAGGTGCTTGCAACAGTGTTACATTATTGGACATGTGCTGTTGTTAAGAATCTGGCATGCATATGGGCAGGGCTAAGGCACTGGGCATGCTTATGGGCATGGCCAGCCATGTGTGGTTAACTGCCACTAAATTGGCTATAAATGCCCAAGCCTCACACCTGTCGGTGCTTGGCTTAATCTCCTGGTTCCCGCTTCAGCTGGAGACTGCTTCTGTCACCGCTTCAGGATTTCGTCCTTCACCATTGGACAGAAGCACACGACGGTTCAGAACTGCAGCAAGCATCGAACAGCTAAGTGCTGAGCTCTTTAAGGCTGCATGTGAAATGTAAGGCTGTGTGACTTTGACATTTTCTATTGGTATCGGAAGGCTCATCCTTGCATATTTGCCATTTGAATTGGGCATCTGGTATTTGGCATAATTGACTTTTGATTCAAGACTATGACATTCACATATTTGTTTCACGCTTAGCGCATGGGGTCATTTTATGTTTGAGCTTATTCAGCTTAGCGCTTGGAGTCAACGAACTCATTACCGACTTCTGAGAGTTTTGTTTTTGCACTATTTGCATAGAACTTTCATATTGAGACGACTATTGTGAACTTGATACCACTCCTTGAGCATGGAAGAATCCTGTTACCCCTCTGATTATCATATTGTATGGACACCGGCTTATGTAGCCCTTTGGGCCTGTTCCTAGATGTGAATATTTGCTTATGGGAGTTTTGTGCAAATGAAATAACGTGTCTAGGTGCCATTTGTTTACCTGGCTGTAGATTACACATAATCATAGCCAGTGACTCCTTTTTGGCAGCATTGCTCTTAGAGAACTAATATTTGGATTGTATTCTCCTGCTACCTACAGACAAAGGCTAAGAGAGTATCTCAGCTACTCTTGAGAACCAGGTAATTAACATAACTCGCTTAGTATGAATATTCTGTGTTGAGTGCACCTGGGTAGCCCAGAAGTATCTCTGTACTCATCTGTTGCATTTCATATTTTATAGAGAAATACAAGTCCTCAAAAAGCAACCCTACTCTGCAAACTGGACCAGGCTGTGTGGAGTAGCGGTGTTCTCTCTCTTTTTCTGATCCAATTCCCCTTCCCTTTTGGGGCACCTGCCGGGACTCCTGTAGCGAGTTCAGTAGTGCCAAGAGGTGTTCTAGGAGGAGAGAGGACAGTTCATCACTCCTGCAGACATCCTGAACTTCAGGTGAGTGGCTGCCCCACAGTCTTACATTCTGACCCTCTCGATATTCGAGGGTCAGGCAGCCAGGCAAGGATTTCCCCTGACACATGCACTAGTGTGCATGTGCCTGACATCATGCCTGCTCAAGGGCTTACTTCAGCACAGCCCTGACCACACATATCTGCTGTCTTTGCGGTCCACACCCATATGACGGGCTCTAGTGTCCCTTTGTGAAGCAGCCCAGGGCTGCATGAGTGTCAGCCCGGGCGTGACTGCATGCTAATTATAATTGCCTCCCCACTCTGACCCCACCCTTTCCTAATTCATGATAGGGTGGGGTCAGTTAGCATCACAGGCCCCACACTACCCTATGACAAGTTATGGAAGGGTGGGGTCACCTTACCATCCCAGCCCTCACAAGGTTTTGAGCCGTGGCCACTCAAGCAGTCACCGTTGAAGTCCACCTTTCAGCCACCATCAAGCACCACTGCAGGATACCTCTCAGCTTTATGCTCACCTGCTAGAGCAGCCGACTTTGAAGCTGGGGAACCGGGTTCAAGTCTCGGCAGGGATGTGCAACATCCTGTGATTCATTCTGGGCAAATCACACATCTCTTGGTACCTAAAAATGAATGTGTCTGTCTGTAATGAAACTAGTACTCATGTAAAAGCTCTCCAGATTTCTTCGGGTCAAGTTTGCTCTATATAAAACTGCAAATGAAGGTCTATGAAAGGACAGGCAGGGCCTTCAAGGGACTAATTAGAGTCTAGGGGATAATGAGGAGGACAGCTCCCTGTGCTCCCTGCATGTACCTAATGTGTGGCCTTCTTATCTGTCCAAGACTCAATGTTTAGCAACAAAGGGCATTTACAGTGTGGATTTATGAGAATATAATCTCCCCAAGACTCGTGTGTGCCACCAGTGATCAGATGAGTACCTCTTTGGTGGCAACTGGCACTTGTCAGCATTTGTGTCATTGGCGTCTCTAAGCCTGTAGATGTAGGCACAACATGGATTCACAGGCAACACAGCGGGTGTGTGGGCAAATCTATCTGGGTGGAAATATAAATATGGCCTCCAGTTGGCAAAAAGGGCACCTGGGCAGGTCTTATTTTGAGTAAATGCCTTGTTCGAATGACACAGTGGGGACTAGGGCAGAGCTCTTGTGACACCCGCAGAGAGAGCGCCACCTGTCTTGTCCACATGTGTCTGTGACTTAATGGAGGCAGTGCTTAATTTGAACCACTGGAGCCCACAGTGACTGAAAGCAAGACAGGTAAAAACAGAGAGAGGAGGAGGAAGAGAGAGTTGGGAGAATCACTGTTAAGCCACTGTTATACAGGTATGCTAGAGGCAAGGTCGTTTTGCGGTTGCTCTTTAGTTTGTCTACTAAGGCTTGGATATATTGTTTGTGAACATTGATATGTGTTTCTTCAGGGGTGCGTGTGTGTGTTTGTATGTTTCAATGCTTTAGAAATGGGCTACGTTTTGACTGAAGAGCATGGGGTTCAATTGCAGAGATGTCACTTAGTGTAGATATTACTGAGCCCAAGAAAAGTTTGTTGGAGTGTAAGAATTATCCCTGGGGGAAGTGGAAGTTGCTCGCTTATCTTGCTCCCTTAGTGAAATTTGGGGGAGCAGTTATGCCACACCACTTTCAAAGTTCACCAACCACCACTGTATTTACATGTTCAAATTGCAGAATTACACAGATGCTAACAGGCACAGACAGTCGTAATTTAGTTCCTGAAGATTAACAGACAATCCTCTCCAACCTTTAAAATACTTGTTTCATTACTTTCCTTATCACTCACCATCTTTTAACATGATTTCTAATTCTGACAGACAGTAAGAGGCATCTTAAAGCATGGAAGAGCCTGAGGACCCATGATCTGCATTGTATTAGGCACCTGGCTTTCTCAAAGTGTCTATTTCAGAACCCAGGCAGCATGCATTAAATGTAGCTCAGAGGATGTGAATGGCCGAATGAACACAGATCAGCACCACAGCCCCTAAATGCAGGTTCGTTTCCAGCTCTGCTTTTGCTTTCTGTCTACGTTGTAATGTCATCATACATACATCTAGAGAGATAAGTAGCAGATAGCCAGGTTGAGGCGCTCAAGTACAGCACCTCCCTGTTAATGCAGCTCTTCATGCAACCCAGAGCACACTGCCTGGCCATAGAACTGATATATTTTGGTGTCCCTTGCTGGGAACAACTTTGAATTTTTTACCCATTTAATCAAATTCACACCCTCGTGATGCCAAAATAAATTCAATTCTGTGTTTAACTTTCAGAAAATGGGGCATCTGTCTGCTAGCCCAATATTATTCAAGGAAAGCTAAAGCAAGGATTAATTAATTCAATTATTTTAGCACTTAGAACTGGATTTTTTTTGTCTTGTAAAAACAATATGTTACACGGAATAACATGTTTAGGAAGCTTGTTCCTATGTTTGTAGTTAAAACAAAAAGAATATGACTTGGAGTATATTTAATGTATTAGTGCATAAAGGAAAAATAAAACCTAGCACTTAAAATTGCAACTTTATTAACTGAATATTCATAATGACAACTAATTCATCCTTCCCGGCGAAATTTCTCACTGCAGTCGTGAATATCAAAGCACTGTTGTGAGAGTTGTCACTGTTTCTTTGGGTGAGCTCTAATAGGTTTCTCCTTAATTCTGGTACTTTGCCACATCCCTCTTCTTTTCTTTCTATATGTACACTTCTCTGTCTAGACAGTGACCTCTAAGTTTGAGTATGATAAATGGTAAGTAATGATGCATAAGTGAAATGGAAATAGAGCAGTGTAGTACAGTGAGAGGGTGATGTACAGAAACAGGGCACAGATGTAGAGAATCAGAGTAAAGAGAGCGAGATGAGTTTGTAAGAGAGAAGTAGCAAGAGGGATGTAGAAAGGGATATTTAGAAAAAGGTGAAGTGGAGAAAGTTGAAGAGAGAAAGAGTTAGAGAGATAGAGTCTGTTAGAAGAGGTGAGGTGAAGTAAGGCGAGACAGAAAGATTATTGTTAGAAATGGGGGTCTCTAGTAGGCAGTGGTATACACGATGTCCAAATAGGGACCCTTTCTTCTAGAAGAAGTGTGGCTCAATGGTTAGAGCGGCAGACCCTGATGCAGAGGTCTGGCCCAGGACCAGGGTTCAATTCCCGCCTCAGCGGGTCTTGGGCTCAATTTCCTCAAGACCTGTTAATTCTCGCCTCGGTGCCTATTCTAATCATGGGTCCCACTCTGCAACTCTGGGCAATAGCTTGCTTAATCTCCACAACGGCCCCAACAGCGCTGGGATGCCTGGCTTCACCTTGAGGGGGTGCCCTGGAGTGGACATTTCACAGGGAAAAGCCAGGAAGGGTTCCACAGCGGTATGAGTACAGCGCCAGGACACCCTTGGGTAACAGTGCGCTATACAAGTACAACACATTTACATTTACATTCTAGTCAGGGTAAAGGAGTTACACACCCATGATAACCCCTGCTCACCCCCTTGGTAGCCTGGCATGAGCAGCCAGGCATATCTCAGAGACAATGTGTAAAGTATTCGTGCAAGACACACACATTAACAAAGTGAAAACACTACAAATGGACACCACACCGGTTTAGAAAAGTAAACAATATTTATCTAAACCAAACAAGCCCAAAACAACAGAAATCCAACATACACAACTCAAGATATCACTTATTTAAGTTTTTAAGCAACTATGTCCATAAAACTCTATGGATACAATGTTTTTACACAAAGTACCTTAGATTTGTCAAACTCCACAAGGGCAAACAGCTGCAGAAGAGGGAAGCATTGGAAAACAAAGCAATGTGTTGATTCCTGAGTCACTGGGGAGGCATTGTGTCAATTCTGCTGCACTCAGGAGAAGTGTTATGTCAAATCGGGACTGTAAGGGGAAGCAATGCATCAAAATCCAAGATGTTTCTGGTCTGCGGGTGATGCGGTGGAAAACATGCCGCACAGGTGTAATGCGTGGAAATCTGGACTAAGGGTGGGCGGAGTTAATTAACAAATGCTACGCAGAACTCCGCAAAGTCACAAAAAAACTCCGCCAAGCTACGCAGAGTTTCACGAGCAGGCAGAGTTTCTTCTCACACCCGTTTGTGTGACATTTCCGCTGTACACCAACGTGGATTGCGTGTTCGAGAGGAAATATTGAGCAAACTGCACCACGCAGTCGCGCATGGGTGCGGCCATCTCCTTTCTTACTCTGTTTATTGTGCTGGGCCCTACTTTTTGATCCTTGCATTCTAAAACTTTTTTTATTTATTATCTTACCTCTGTCTTTATTCTAAGTGTGTATTTTGCGTTTTTACTACTTTTTTGTGTGTTTTTGTTCAATTTTCTACTTCTCTTTACTTCCTTCCTAATTTTTTTACTTCCTTCCCTCTTATTCCTGTTTTTTTTATATACTTTCTACATTTTCTCTCTTCTGTCTCCCCAAGCATCATGGCAGAGAAGGGTGCTCCAAAAAAAGCGGCAACCAGCCGCCTGCCTTCCTCGCAGAAGACGGCTCCAGGAAGGGATGCAACCCTGGGCCTTGTTCCAGCAGGTGGCAGATCTGGGTACGGACTCGGGTAACGCAACATGCTCTGGGCGAGAGTGCGCTGGGAAGTGTATGCCTGTTCAGGGGTCCAGCGCACCAAGAAACAGCTGATGCACTGATGGCCCCACATCTTAGAGCGAGAGCAGGACCTGCTGGACCTGATAAGTGTTGTGGTTGCGGGGCTTGGTGAGTAGCTAAATATTTATATTATTATTACTTCTCTATTCTATGTTATTACTAATATTTTTTTCCCAAATAGCAACCATGCTGCTCACATGAAGGTAAGTTACGTTTACAAATCTTATATTTTGTGATTGTAATTCTTCAGGTGCTTAGTGCTACCTAATCGTATTTGTTTGCACTCGCTTGGGCTGATTTTTAAAGAACTTAAGTAATGCAGACTAGAGAGAGACTCCTTGCCTTTGTTCTGTCACTAAGATACTGGTAGTTTGTATTAGTAATTTAGAAGTGTGCGTCTTCTCACTTTAGTTCAAAGAACCTGTTTGTACTTCGTACAGTGACAAACAACCAGCCAATTTGGTTTATGCATGCGTCCATCTATACATTTTAAAGAAAAAATGCATACTTAAAGATTATTTATTAACCACCAATCATTTGTTTCTCTTTATGTCTTACATCAGCATCCAGGGGCAATAGGTCGTCCGAGGTGGGTGAGGGAGCTGGAGGTGCCTCCCAGTTCGAAGAATGCTCCTTGGCCGATGGCTCTGCTGGCCCCAGTAAATTCTCCTGTTGTTGACATTAAGATATATTTCACTAAGTTTTACTGCTCCTTATTTTGAATTATTTATTCCTACTTGTTGCCTAATTTTTTTTTTCCCAAATCCTCTTCGATATATCAATTTCTAAATTCTTGCTGTCCCTGCATTATCCTATTTACTTATTTTATATATTCGTAGTGTCTTTATTTTACCTCAAACAGTCTCTGTCTATACTAATCTGTCTGTAGCTTCCTTTCTTCTGCTTTGCCAGTCAGCTTTCCCTCTCCCCTTATATATTTTGTGGACTGCCTAGTGGTGGTACTGCAAGACACAGAAAACCCATAGGTCAGGATCATGTACTATTACTAGTACTACTACTCTGCCGTGCAGATTGCATGCCCAAGTTAGGTATTCTACGCATGTTTGTTGTGATGAGAAGGCTTTCTTTTACTTTCTCATGCTCAATCAGTAAAACGAGAGAGTGGCCATGGTCACGTTGGACACACCAAAGATGAGTCTTCTTCTTCTTAGCTAGGCCTAGTATTATTAGCAACAGTTAGTGGTGAACTGATTACTGTGCACCATGTCTGGAAGGAAGTATGAGAAGGGTGGGACCATTGCATTTGCCAACAAAGACCTTCTGTCCAGTTATCCACTCTTATTTCTTTTGAACAACTTAGATTCATCAAATAGCTGTAGCCACTCAAGTCCTTAACAGGTTGTCTGCTTCCGAGGCTTTCCAAAAATTGCCTCAAACAAAATGCCCAACCTGAAAATATTGGTAGAAGATACTGTCTTTATTCCAATTGTAGTGATGTGCGTGGTGTATTTTCATTTTGGCATAAAAATAGATAGGTGGAGGCCTATCAGGCATCTAAAAAATGTGTAATGTTTTTTCTAACCACAACAAACACTAGTGCCGGGGACAGTGGTGACAGCAGCGCCAGCCAGGTAGCAGATGTGGCAGCTGTAGGGGGTGAGCCAGCAGGATTGGCAGGTGGTGGTAAGTCATATTGCTTGCTTATTGACAATTAATAATATACTCGCAACAAGGGTGTACACTATACTGTTAAAACTTGTGAATAGTTGCACACACCCACTCTTACCTTAGCATATACAGCGGAAGATGAGTAACTAATGGCCTTTTCTATCTTCAACTCAGCAGAGAAAGTTTCATGAAGAGTCAAACCTTGATGGGTTGATGGAAAAAGAAAAGAAGGATGGAAGGAGGAAGGACGGGTGAAATGTAATATGACTGGATGAGAAGGATGCATGGGTGAAAGGATGCATATACTATAGGTGGCTGATAGGATGCATGGGTGGGTGAAGGATGAATGAAAGGTGAAAGGATGCCTGCATGCCTGGGTGGGTGAAGGTTTATGGGTGAAAGGAATCCGCTGGAGGGTTTGATGATAAGTCAAAGGACACATAGGTGGTTAAATGATAAATTTATGATAGGATATTCCATCAATTTGGGAACTGAGGAAGCAGTACAAACTAGCCCAAACAAAGGCCAAGAGGGATTGGGATGAAAGGAGATGGGTAGAACTAGGAGAGTCTCTCTCGAGCCCCGATGCCTGCATGTTTTGGTCAATTGCGGGCAAGGGTGCTTACGAAAGGTTCCCGCCCCTAGCAATAATATCCCCCCTCATCAGTGGCAGGAACACTTTGGTTCTTTCTACTTATTTCCCTTAGCACAAGCTACGGAACCATTAGCTCCTGATCCAGTGCAACCTTTAAGCTCCATTGCTTACTCCTGAGGCGAAAAGCCGGGAGGTGTTACTGCCGTTCTTTTTAAAACTGTTTGTTGTGTATTGTTTTTAAAATTACTTGCTTATTTGCACAAGTGATCGCTCTGTCACTCACCTTGACTCCCAGAGCAGCTGAATATCAGCTGTTGGGAAACGGAATTCACTCGTTTCTTGGCGCCATTGCTCGCCGAGGGAGACGATAGCCACGCCCATCTCTTGCTGGCCATGCCCCCTCCACAGAGATAAAGAGGGCGCGCTGAACTCTAGCGCTGCTCCATTGCTTACTCCTGAGGCGAAAAGCCGGGAGGTGTTACTGCCGATCTTTTTAAAACTGTTTGTTGTGTATTGTTTTTAAAATTACTTGCTTATTTGCACAAGTGATCGCTCTGTCACTCACCTTGACTCCCAGAGCAGCTGAATATCAGCTGTTGGGAAACGGAATTCACTCGTTTCTTGGCGCCATTGCTCGCCGAGGGAGACGATAGCCACGCCCATCTCTTGCTGGCCACGCCCCCTCCACAGAGATAAAGAGGGCGCGCTGAACTCTAGCGCTGCTCCATTGCTTACTCCTGAGGCGAAAAGCCGGGAGGTGTTACTGCCGTTCTTTTTAAAACTGTTTGTTGTGTACTGTTTTTAAAATTACTTGCTTATTTGCACAAGTGATCGCTCTGTCACTCACCTTGACTCCCAGAGCAGCTGAATATCAGCTGTTGGGAAACGGAATTCACTCGTTTCTTGGCGCCATTGCTCGCCGAGGGAGACGATAGCCACGCCCATCTCTTGCTGGCCACGCCTCCTCCCACGTCACTCGCTACCACTATAACTCATGTGTCAATACCGGAAGCGCAGCGGACGAGCGCAGCGGGCACGCCGATTGCGCGCCGAAGGCGCGCTTAAGGCAAGCTCGTCTGCGCTCGTCCGCGACGAGGACGTGCCTAGCGCCACCAACTCTGCCCAATCCAGCCCTCAATCCACCTGCTACACCCGGGATGCACTGCTCAATCTACGAGGGTATGCGCACGAAGGTAAGCTCACCTTTGAAGAGACTGCTTCTCTCTTAACTGACCTCACCCACAAGGACCTAATCGTAGGAGGTCTCTTGAATGTCAGATCCCTACCTAAGCATGCCACTGAAATCAATCTTCTTATAGACTCTCACCATCTAGATGTCCTTTTTCTAACTGAGACCTGGACACATGCCAACTGTGAGATCGACTTAGCATCTGCCTGTCCGCTAAACTTCAACATTCTACATCTCCCCAGACCTAAAGGCCGCGGCGGCGGAGTTGGCGTCATCTTCCGAGCCTCCTGGCAAATAAACACCATCGAAATTGATCCAGTACCTGGAACTGAGCTCTTTGGTCTGGCCATAAACTGCCACCCAGGAGTCACCTTTACGGTGATCATCTGTTACCGACCGCCAGGGGCATTTTCCCTTCCGCAACAGCAAGCTCTTCTCACGCTCATCACAAACATGGCAACCTCCCATAACAAACTTATTATTCTAGGAGACTTTAATCTCTGGCCCAACGGCAGCCTAGATACAGGACTAGACAACCTTTTGCTGTCTTGTGCCAGCGTAGGGCTTCACCAACTGATAAAGGACCCCACCCACACCGCAGGCAATCGTCTTGACCTCATTTTCTCGAGCCCTGATCTAACTCAAGTAGGCGACATTCTGCCTATGAGTTGGACGGACCACTCGCTTATTAAATTATACATCACCAACGTCATAATAAGAAAGTCCAAGAATAGCTCTCCACCACAATTCCCTTACCGAAATTGGAAAGCTTTAGAAAAACTCAGCACCACCACCAAAGTCTTCGAAGTGCAGGATAGTTTCTCTCCTACCAGCTCGGTGGAAAACAACTACAGATCCCTCAGCTCGAGAATTACTTCTATCACGGACTCGGTTGCCCCATTAAAACACTGCAAACCCAAAGGTAGAGCTCCTGCACCCTGGTACAATGACTCCCTCAAAACCCTCAAATCAGCCTGTAAACAGGCCGAGAGAAAGTGGAGACACGGATACTGTGACACTAATAAAGCCCTCTGGAAAAATTCACTCCGTGATTACAAATCTGCCATTGCAGAGAGTAAATCGAATTACTACTGCAGCACTATAGCCAACGCTGCTAACAGCCCAAAAAGTATATTTCAAATCCTGGATAATTTTATACATCCTGACTGCGTCAAGAACTCTGTCCCACCATCTCAGACCCTTTGTGACAATCTCGCTCTGTTTTTTACGGATAAAATTGAGACCATCATTAACAATCTGGCAACGCCCCCTTCACATAACCACTCAATCCCCCCCGGAGCTGGCTCCACCAACCCTGATCCTTCGAGATCAGCGTGCCCTCCTATGAATAGTCTCCTGGCCTTCCCCCTGATTTCTCAGGCAGAATTTGAGAAACTGGCACGGGGCATTACCTCGGGATCTCCCCTTGACCCTCTGCCCCCAAAAATCTGGAAAGCATGCGGGCACGAGTTATTCCACACCCTTCGGATGATTTGCAATCAATCTCTCGGCTGTGGTCTCGTCCCCATCTCCTGGAAGCAAGCGCTCATCACCCCGCTATTGAAGAAACCTACGCTGAATCCAGAATGCCTTTCCAATTTCCGCCCCATATCTCTTCTGCCATTCCCGGCAAAGGTGCTTGAACGTTGGGTCAGCAACTGCCTCTCAACCTACCTTGAGCAGCATCACGCTCTGGACAAATTCCAATTTGGCTTTCGCCCAGGCCATGGCACAGAAACTGCAGTGCTTACTGCCATGGAAGAGCTTCGAATGCGTGCAGACAGGGGCCAAGCCGTGGCCTTGATCTTATTAGACCTGTCTGCCGCATTCGATACTGTCAACCACGCGACCCTGCTTGAGAGGCTGAGAGAGGCAGGGGTCGATGGTACGGCCCTGCTCTGGTTTCATTCCTATCTCAGTGACAGAAAACAGGCTGTATCCCTCCCCCCCTTCCAATCTGTCTTCTCCCCTGTCCCTCACGGTGTTCCCCAGGGCTCCTCTATCAGTCCGATTCTTTTTAATGTTTACTTGAAACCACTGGTCACTTTAATTAAATCACACAACATGACTACAGTAAACTATGCGGACGATACCCAGCTCCTTTTCTCTTGGGAGGGCGAAGATTCCATCTCTTTAGAAGCCTTCCACAACTGCCTAAGAGACACCGCAGGCTGGTTACATCGGAACTCCCTCCAGTTCAACTCCTCGAAAACCGAGGTTCTGTTCTGTCCCGTAAGCCGCATACCCTGCCCTCTGCCTGCCGAGTTTTGGCCCCCGGAAAACGTAAACAACCCGCTACCTGCTACCAGCGTTCGCAATTTGGGCGTCATGCTAAATCACCAACTGAGCATGGAAACGCAGGTTTCAAGAACAGTCGCCACCTGCTCAGCCCTTATGCGCTCACTGCGCAAAATCCTGCCTCTACTACCACCATCAGCCCGAGCATCGATAGTCAGGTGCACGATTCTCAGTCGCCTTGACTATTGTAATGCCCTCCTGCTTGAATCCCCTGCGACACTGCTAGACAGACTCCAACGAATTCAGTCGGCAGCAGCCAAACTGGCTCTTGGATGGACCAGGAGATCCTCGACCACCGCTGCCTTGGCCGAGCTGCACTGGCTTCCCTTGAAGCAACGCATTGCCTTCAAAGCCCTTTGCTTGGTCTTCAAGGCATTACACGGTACAGGACCTAGTCCTCTTCAACGTCTGTTCTCGTGGTACATCCCCACCAGAACACTTAGGTCCGCAACCGCATGCCTTGTGAAAGTACCCAGATGCAAGAAGGCCAGAATTGGGGGAAGATCCTTCAGAGTAGCTGCGGCCAAGCTTTGGAACAGTCTGCCTGCCGATATCCGCCAAATCCCTCACCTCCTACCCTTCAGGAAGCAAATCAAAACATGGCTCTTCCCCCACCCCTCAAACCCCGTCCGCCCCTAGTCACCCCTCGAATAAAATCCCAGGAGTAAGCTACCAGCGCCAGGATACCTGCCAGGTGACAGCCGCGCTCTACAAATGTTTTAAATTTAAATAAATAAAAATATTCACCAGAGAGGAAATATCGGCCTCACTGAATGCAATCGTTCCCTCCAAGGCTTCAGGCCCTGACGGCATCCCAGGAGATCTTTTCAAGTCAGATATGGAAAACTAGGCCACATACATATTAACCCTTGCTAATGACATCGCGGGAGGAGGGAGCAACCCTGGATCTTGGAAAGGAGCGGAAGTTATTCCTATTTTTAAGAAGGGCGATAGGACAATGCCTGCCAACTACCGGCCGACCAGCCTGATCGACTGTGTTCAGAATGTCGTCAGTCGCTTACTTTTAGCGAAAATCACGGACTGGGTGGAGGAAAATGACATTCTATCCTCCCTCCAAGCGGGCTTCAGGCAAAAAACGGGCACAGTCGATCAGGTTTTCAGACTCTATATGCTCTACTGGAAGGTGGTCTTGTTGGGTAAAGGGAGTTTTTATATTGCATTCGTTGACCTAAAAACTGCATTTGATCTTGTTCCTAGGGAGAATTTGTGGCGGGTACTTAGGGAGATGGGCATGCCCGCAGGTATTCTTTCACTCTTAATTAGGCTCCACGATCAGAACCTTGCTAGGGTCAGGTGGGGGAGTCCGCCAAGGATGTGTTCTGGACCCAACTCTCTTTTCATTGTATATCAATCATATAGCAGAGGCCTTATCTGTCATCCCAGCAGATGCCCCGACCCTAGCACAGCAAAAAAAACCTACCCTCCTATTCGCAGACGACACGCTTGTTGTCTCAAAGACCCCAAAGGGCTTGCAGAGTCTACTAGACCACTTCAAGCTCTTCTGCAATGGGAGGGGGATTGAAATTAATACAGCAAAAACCAAGCCCATGATCCTAAACCCTCACAAATCTTTTAAGGGTAATCTGTTTTTAAATGACGTCTCACTGGAGAGAGTCAGCTCCTTTGACTACCTGGGAGTAAAACTTTCTGAGGATATGGCCTGGAACCACCATCTTAATAAGACCTTCCTCAAATTTTCCCAGGTGACCGGGGTCCTGCATAAAGAACACCGCCTCTCCCACACTAAGCCTGTTGCTCCAGCATTAAAATGATATAGTTGCAAGGCCGTGAGCAGTGCCCTCTATGGTGCTGAGCTTTGGGGGATGGTAAAAGTCAACAATTTGGTATCCCTTGAAAATATGTTCCTCAAAAATTAGGTTTCTCTCCCACAGAGTACCCCCACTTGCCCATTATTGCTAGATATGGGCATCAAATCCATAAGTGATTTAGTGAAGCTCCACCCTCTACTGTTCTGGTATGGGCTGGTATCCACCCTGGAATTATCGGTGTATGCTGCCGCTTTCCAAGAGATTTGCATCCTGGATTCCATGCACAAAATTGGCTAGACAAAACACGTTAAAAGCCTTCTGTCACACATACGTTTAGTGGGACACAATATCGGCTCTCCACCACCCCTCACTAAAAGTCAGATTAAAATCCTTGAGCACTCTGCCATTTCAGCCAGCAATCAGGGGCGACTGATCGAGGAATTTAACGATATTAAGTGTAACCGCACCCTTGAAAGTTACCTCGATATTATTAAAGTGCCGACCGATAGAAAATTGTATATTCAGTTTAGATTTGGCAGCCTGCCTATTAATCTATTTACAAATTTATGGCTGATTAACAAAGCATTACCAAAGGGCTGTCCCTGCTATCCCTCTCCACAAGAATCTATTGCTCACTTCTTTTTTGCATGCAAAGCATACACTAAACACAGGAGTAGATGGCTCTCTCCTGTTTGTAGAGAACTTGGCACTCGAGATTACAGAGTGGCTCTGCGTATACTAATATCTGACGCAAGACCTCTATTTGTGTGTACTATTGCAAAATACCTGGAAATTGCATGGGCAATCAGAAGAAAGGCATTGAATCATTTTCAGCCTAACCCTATGACCAGCATTCGTCTAAATCCTCTACTAAAATATTGCTGCCATATCTGACAGCAAGTTTGAAAGAGCAAGTAATATTTTTTAGTATTCTTTTAAGTATATATATATATATATATATATTTTTTTTTTTATGGCAAAAAATGTTTACAATATTTTTAATGCTTGTATTGTATAGACAGATGACTGATCCATCTCCTCGAAATATCCATCATTGCCATGAATCGATGTTGGAAATGCTGTCTTATTATAACAACTAATGTAACATAGAGCACTTAAAACATCTCCACCAGAACTTGGCTCAAGTAGGAAATGCATCTGCAAGTTTTCCTATATTTTAGCATCTGGATGGTTTGCATTTATGAGGACAATGAGATCTACATACCTCCCGTAGTTTAATTTTATGTCTATTTTTATCCTCGCGTGTTTTTACATTGAATGCTACCTTTTGAAATTGTACAACTTTTATTATTGAAGTGCATCTTTTGATGTATGTTCATACATATGTTACTCATTCTTTGATTCTGTGTCTTTTTTTATGGTAATTTTTACCGAAAGAAAGATTTTACGACAAATGTATGTTGGTGAAAGATTTGTTGAGAATGAGAGCCAGGTTTGGATGGATGGATAGTATTCATAGGTGAAGATTGGATGGAGAGAATGGAAAACTTAAATGGTGACTATGTAGCAATGCCAAGGGTGAAGAATGAAAATACTAATAGAACAATTCAATGATGAACGGAAAAATCCCTAGGAAGAAGAGTAAACAAGGAATGTTTTTTCATTAAGGGTTTTTATTCAAAGGGTTGAGGTGGTAATTTAGACTACTCCCTTGACTCACAGTAGTTTTCAAGTGCAACATATTATGTATCATTCCTAGTACCCACCAATCATCATCAATCACCTCCCTAAGATTGCCTCCACATGGCATTTCTCCAGTGACAGCTATGGGTGAACTATAGGCTGCAAGGTTTCATCGGAGGCCTGGCATTATTGGCTGTGCAATGTGCATCTGCCTTAGTTAATGTGTAGCCCCCTTTACAAATGTAATGGCAATGCAAAAAATAAATAGTTGTGTTTCCCTTCACTCCCAGTGCCCACTCATTCACTTCCTAGTACATAAGTAACTATTTTCCTAACTTCCTTGTTCTGTCCCAGCCTTCCATGAAATGTTTTTTTGATGTGGTCAGACGGCTAGATTGCCGACTTTGGTGCTGGAAACCAAGGTTCGAGCCTCGGGGTCTCGTCCACATCCTGTGATTCTGGGCAAATCGCTTAATATCCCAGTGCCTGAATGTGTCCTTGTGTAACATAACCGGTGCTCATGTAAAGCGCTTCAATACCTTCGGGTCGAGTTCGCGCTATATAAATCTGTATTTTAAAAAAAAAAAAAATTCTTTTGCATGCGCCACTTTCCTATGGTCTAGTGATATATATTTTATTATTGCTTCCATAACAGATTACGTCAGTTCAGATTATTCCCTTTAAAAAATTTCTGAACAAAGTGGCTCACTACTAGCAAAAGATTAGGCACAGGATGAAGATCAGTGAAACGCCTACCTATCCAGCCTAGCCCCTCTAACTTACCTACAGTAGACTAAGTTAATAAGTATTTTCCTTGCTGCCAAGCAAATCTATTTTGTTTGAAACAAGTAATGTCAAATGTTGTGACAGAAGGCGAGGCCAGGGAGTAAAGTGAGACTAAAGAGTAGGTGACTTTGCATTTTGTGGATGGGATAATTTGTGATGAATGTGCCAAATACAATATCATGTTCCTTAATCCTTTCCCTGTACTGTAGTGCATTGCTTTTCCCATGGGCAGGCTGGATGATG
Source organism: Triturus cristatus (assembly GCF_964204655.1). Taxonomy (NCBI): domain Eukaryota; kingdom Metazoa; phylum Chordata; class Amphibia; order Caudata; family Salamandridae; genus Triturus; species Triturus cristatus. Next base: position 975,778,941 of record NC_140594.1, on the reverse strand, counting down.
TTTGTCTGCATTATTGACTTCTTTATAATTATTTAGTAGTACCTCATGTGACATATATCATTCATAGTATCTATTAATATGCCTTGTAGTCAGGGTGAAATTAAGGCATTTAACAGAGCATGGACATGATAGGAAAATAGATAACTGTCTATTACAGCTGCTCCACTTGCAGACAGTAGCAAACTAATGTGACATGAGTATGTCTGTCTAGGGCGCAAGCTGAGCTGGCATGCCTACATTAATTTGGCTCAACAAGAGAGAGAAGAATACTTGTATACTCTATAGTACATAATGCCTGAAACTCTAATCACATCAAAATCGAATGGCCTGAGGATGCCAGCAAATGTACTGCCAGAGTTACTGTGCCACTATAAAATGTTATGTTAAGAGTATTGTTTACAATTGTCGTTTTTCTTTCTTGATATAGCTACTCCTGCCAATCCCACAAAACCCACCACACAGGAGGTAGCAGACAGGACCTGGCATCGGAAGCTGAGGGTCATCAGGGCCAAATATCAACGACTGGTGGCAGAGGAAGAGGAGGAGGAGAAGGCAGCAGCAGCTGAAAAATGCACTGGGCCCCATCCAGGCCCCAGAGCCTCCAGTATTCACCACAGTCACAAGGCACCCGTCAGCCACAATTCCATCACTGCTTCTCCCCTGTATTTTAGAGCCTTTTGGCGCCACAGTCTGCAGAGGTTGGCATACATGGAAGCCAGGATGGAGGAGCGTATGGACACTTTGGGGAAGAAGCTCCTAGCCTGCTACTAGGCCTCTTTTGCCCCTTTTTTATCTTTTTTTTGGTGGGTGGGACTTGTTGGGGAGCAGTTAGGGATGTGGGATTTGGGACGTTTTGGGGGCTTTCCTATTTCTTAATGTGCAATTTCGTTTTTGGACTTTTACCTTGGACATTGGTTGGGATTAGGGAGAGGGGTGGGCCAGTTGTGGGTTTACTAGTTTTTTTATATTTGTTAGAGAAATACATTTTTTATAGTTGCACATATTATTTAAATCTTTTTGGGGGGTTACTCTTTTACTTTGCACTGCTGCCTTTGCCGCAGGCCACTGCCAGTTTTTAAAATCTTCTGATAGTGTAACAACAACAAAATAACTATGCAACACTCTCACTTGTCCTACTACTCTCTCCTCCTAGTCTCTGCAGTCTTCAACTATATCAACCCCTGAAGACTCAGAGGGAGTGGGTGTGTGAATTTCTATGTTATATAGATTATTGCAGTTCAACAATGAATCACCCACAGTTCCTCTCTTACCTCATAAGATGAAGCAGCTGCTGCATGGTTTCCCAAGGTGCCATGGTGGTTGTGGTAGTAGCAGCATGCTAACACACTAGTCGACCAGTGAAAGCAGCAGATGCAGAAGCGAGGCTACACTCCCTCCTAGCCAAACTCCAACTGTAGGATAAGGAATATTCATTGCAGGGAACTAATTAAATTGAAATACAAACTGTGTTAATGCCGTTGTTATATGCAAGCTTTACAAACAAAATTAGACAGTCCCTCAGAATCTAGACTACTAGCACACAAGAAGAAAAGAGACAATAAAGAAAATATGATAAGCAAGGCTAAATTAAAATAATCAGAATGGTGAGCTAGTAAAAAGTTACAAAATGAAGTCAACTCAAGCTACGAATTGGACAAGGGTAACCTTTGACGCAATACAGTGCCTGGAGGATGATGCTGGCGATTAATTTCCTCTGAAAAAAAATTAAATATCGAATACTGTGTGTGGGTGACAATCTAAATATAGTATTGCCAGTGTGGGCTATAGTTGGAGCTGAAGAAGATCCTCACGCTCCACGTCTGCCCCACCAAGTGTGTGATCAATTAAGGTGGTAAATTTAATTTAGTCACAATTCAATAAATCACACAGGCTGGCGAAGAGGGTTAGGGGTTCGATGAATGGATGAGAAGGGGTATTTGAGGGAAAGGTTTGATAAAGACAAACACTACACAAGGACAACATTCATCTTGGCAGCCGACCATCATAAATCTGTTATGGCAGAAAAAGGAAATGGAAGAATGTAGTACAGGTAAACCAAATAAAATTGTCCGTCTTCCCCCAGAGATACCCAAGTTACATTATGTTTTGTGGTACTGAGCTTTGAAAGATAAGAAATAAAATTAAAATATCTGTAGGAGTCAAGCAAACTTAAATAACACACACAGGTCTAATGGTTAAAGAGAAAAAATGATATGGTATCGCCAAATTAAGAGTTGCATCTGTATTTCTCTTGGACTGTCTGTCAATCTTGGATGCCTGGCTGATGTCATCCAGTACGGTAAGTGTGAGTATGTCATATTGCTTTTCCAGTAAGGGTCATGGCAAGAAGGCCTGTAGATTGAAAAAAAAAAATTATATTAAAGAATCAAGGAGAAAAAAGTTAAACTGCATAAGGAGTGCACCAAGAAGACTCAGAGGCAGCATGCGTAAATGTCTGTTTCCAGATAACTTCAACAATAGGACCACACCCAAACACCACTTAGCTTCAAATTTGAGCCAGACAGCACTGAGTACACACACATATCCAGCAACATAGCATTTTCCCAATCAAGTAAAATCAACGCACAGCTGTCACTCACCACTCACCACCACTACACCTACATTTAGGCCACTTCAAAGTCATCAACAAATCGGTTTGTTTCAATGAATTTGAAAACGTCCATCTTTTTCTGGTGGCAGTTCTCGAAGCAGTTACGCCCACGCCCTGAGTTATCCATCATCTCTGATGTTCCTGAGTCTGACTCTGAGTATGGTGTCCAACTCCGTACCAACTGTGTCCTGACTTCCAACTCAAATGCAATAGAGCGTCCTGTAGTACAATTTTGTAGTTGCACAACAAGAAGAGAAAGATTAAGTCATTTTGTGTGTAGACTAGATTCAAACGTACTGGTCGGGTATGACTCTTTGAGGATTATAAAGCAGAAAACAATAAAACAGTGCAGTGTGGACTGTGGAGTAAACCCAGTGAAGCAATCTCTATATCTCTTGAAGGGGAAGGTAAAAAATTGCCTTCAGGGTAAAATTGATTAGCCGTCGGTAGGCCACCAACATTGTAAGTCATCACAAACACATTTTAAGCATAATAGATACAGATAAACAAACACCCAGTGTTCACAACAAACAAGAATCACTCAGCGTGCAATGCATGACATTTACCTGTTCGTTCGGTGGGCTCACCGTTAACTATTCATGGTACATTGCAGAATGCAGATCCATTTGTTCAACAAGCAGAGAATGGCCAGTGTCAATCGAATTATAATATTACATGTGGGGCAGTCCCTCTAGGGTAGGAAAGGATACATAGTTATGGCCCGGGGTTGGAAGCAGGCACACATTTGTTTGCATTCTCCATCCAATGCCATTGAGGGAAATGGGTGTGTGGGGAGTCAGGAATTCTACACTGCACACAGTTGCAAACAATTCCAATTCGGGAATAAAATGTGTCTAAGTGTAAGACAGTGAGGATGAATTAGTCAAAGAGATACAAACAAATAAAAGTAAATAATAATGTTCCCTAGTAGCCATATTTTTTGGGGGGGCATCAAAGAAAGAAAGAAAGCAGATCAGCGATAGACTTGAGACTGAGAGAGAAAGATCTGTTTGTTGGGCCAGGTCTAGTAGTCAGGGAAGTAGAGCTGATCCTCAAACTCTGGTGGTTCATCCAGAAGTAGGATATATAACACACTACTTTCATGACCTGAGTCTCCCTCATCTTCCTGCTGTGGTAATTCAGGTATGGAGTAATCCGGTGGTATAAATTGCTGATTCAATTTGATCATGGTTAATCTCTCCATGATTTGGGGTGAGAGACTGGTACTTTTCACTGTGACAATGGCACCAGCAGCACTGAAAAAACACTCAGTGGGCAAACCATACCAATACACCAATAGGTTTTGATCAAGATCAACCTCTATTGCATCATCCAGATATGCCTGGACCATTCGCTCATTGGTCATTGCTGGTACTCCAACTTGCTCTACCTCTTTTGCCTTTGCCTCTGCACTGAACTTAACCCTGCCAGTAGAAACCACTCAGTTGAAGAATTTAGGGCTGATGCTCCCGGTCCTGTTGTTGATGGTGTTTTTTTTGGTTTTGGCAGCTGTAAGCCAACAGCACTGCTCTCACGTTTTAACCTAGAAGGCTGCCCTGCAAGACTTGTGCACCTGGAGGAGTGGGCCTCTAATGCACTGCCGTTATCTTTCTAGCTCATTGTTTTGCTCAGATATCCATGTTTTGTATTTTCTAATATACCCATCTGAAAAAGGAAGGAAATTGGAGAGTAATGGTTTATTACTGTAGATCAAGAATTGTGGCACAGATGTAATGTTTGGAGGACACAATGTCTCTTTGCCCCTTTGTATTAGCAGACAAGTGAAGGTTTCTGCTCTCCACAGTCATATGTATCTTTTTTTCCTCCACACAAGTGTACATTGCAGACACCTCCTTTAGCTGATCCTGTAGCATGTGCAACAACGGGATAACTTGGCCCATGGTACTATCTTTTTTTCCGACTTCCACTGGGATGCTGGGATGGGGTAACGTCGGTTTCCACTGGGGCTTGGCTAACACCCATGATGACTGGCTTGTCGTCATCCTCCTCTTCTACATCTGCCTCCATAACTCTAAGGCTTTCTGGAAACTTCCTTTTCCCTAGCGTCATCTCGTGGAATGTCTCGCACTCAGACTCAGGCGGTATCCAAGTGGTGTCTAGATCATCAGAAGGGGGATTGAAGAAGAAGATGATGCCCCACTAGCCCTCCTTTTTCTAGCTGGAGATCCGGAAGACAATGGATCTTCTGAAAGAGCAGATTTCTATAGTTCCTCAGCATAAAGCTCAATCTCTTGAACTGCTCCTACTTCTGGAAGAACTACTATTGGTGGTTGTGGATGTTGTTGTTGTCAACTTCTCTGAGTTTCCTGAAACGATTGGGTACTACTTTGCGATAAGTCGATTTCAACATTACTGCTCAGGGGCATTGCAGCGATTAGATTGGCTGCCTGTGTGACAGGCATGGGCTTGGGCCTAGATTGGGGTGGGTCCATTGATGTGGGAGTGCTGCTCCCAGCTTACTCCCAGAAGCTGGTGTGGCAGGCACAGTTATTCTTTCACCCAAAAAAGATCTGGGGCGACATACCAGTGGTCGGGTGGTAAGCTCCTTCTTCTTCTCACTGGCCACCTTCTTAGTTGCACTTTTCTTTGAGGCCATCTTAAAGCTATCAGCTAGCAGTGGCACTTTGCTTCACAAGTTGAAGAGATATCTGTTATGTATGAGTCACTCATGCATCAAGCCGTTCACAGGCCTTCCTTCTGGTAGTACTGTGGGTGATCTCTGTTGTACACCTAAAAGAAAAGAAGCAAGAAGGACATCAGTTAAATGTGGCATTGTTACAGTTCAATTACTAGCACAAACAAACACAATATCAATTAGTGTGGTCACTAGTTACTCTTATCATAAATCATTCACAATACAGTGTAACTATTCTATTCGGAAAATCACACCAGCTTAAACTTTCATGTTGACTGACAGTACACTCAGGAAGGATGAGAGAGCCAAAACAACAACATATAGATGAAACTGTTTGCTTATGTGCGTCACTTGACGTCACTCGTGTGTGAGGTGGCACTCAGGGTGGTGCAGCTTACAGATGACAATGGAAGGAATAATCCCTAGTCAATGAATGCTGTTGTGCACCTAAAGCAGACATGGGGTTGATTGATGCCAGATGTAGTGGAAAATGGAAATGGAATAAACAAAAAAATGTTTTAAATGTGAAACAAATTGGAAAAAATGCACATTAAAAAAATAAAACATGAGTGAACTTATCCTCAAAGATATAATATTAAGTTATGAATCTGCTATATCATTGCTCAACCATCCATGCAGCCTATGACAAAGGGTCACACTGGCTGGATGTGCAAAATGGCTGCCAGCCAGTGCCACATTGTCATCAACAACACTGAGCAGGAAGGCATTGGGAACAAAGAGAAGACATGCAGGCCTATGGGGAAAGCACACTGGCTGCCTACACAAAACGGCCACCGACCACATGACCACAAGATAACACATGTAGGCCTATGGGGAAAGCACAATGGCTTGCTAGTGGTAACACGAAATGCCCATTAGTCACATGATCACACATGATCACAGTGACGAGAGGCAGGAGGGTGAGGCCTGGAAAACAAAGAACACATGCTGGCTTAAGGACACTGACTGTATAAAAAATGGCCCTTGACCACATGGCATTTGGAACAAAGGCTAATGGTGGCCTATGGCAAACACACACACATTGGCCAGACAAAGGAGGCATGGTAAAATAGAGAAATGCAGCAATACCAAAAACAAAAATGAACAGGGCTAAAAGTGTTTACAACAAGCTTTACTTCACCTATCCACGGTGTGCATGAAAAAAACATGAAATACCACAAAAAAACCACATTTTGTATTCAATCCAAATCCACCGTAGCCTAAAAAAGCTATTTCATCCAATAGACAAGACAGAAACAGTTGTTTCATTCACCGATGACTAGTAATGGGTCTATTGGAAGGCCCATTGGCCGACTAGGCCAAATAGTGAATTAATCTAATAAAATACTGCACATGTATTAGAAAACATGAAGAAAATACACTAAACTGTAACTGTGCAACATTTGACCTGCACAAAATAAGAAAAAATACATGCATAACAACAACCAGCAACGAGGCATGGCCACAAACAAAGAATAAATGCAAGGCTATAGTAAATGCACACTGACTGCCTACGCAAAATGGCCGATAGCCACATGGTCACAACAAGAAGCAGGAGGCCTAGAAAACAAAGAACACGTGCAGGCCTATGGCAAAAAGCACACAGGATGCTTACCCAAAATGGCCGCCAGCCACATGGTCACAACAAGCAGCAAGAAGGCATGGCCACGACAAAGAAGACATGCAGGCCTATGGCAAAAGCACACTGGCTGGATACACAAAATGGCTGCCTCGCCACCTGGTCACAACAAGAGGCAGGAGGCCTATAAAATGAAGAGCATGTGCAGGCCTGGGGACAGTCCGCCGACTATACAAAATTGCCCCTGGCCAGTAGCCACACGGAATGTGGAAGAAACTCAAATGGTGGCCTATGGCTAAAACACACACACACACACTGGCCAGACAAAGTAGGCATGGTAAAACAGAGAACACAGCATTAATTCAGCAATGTCAAAAACAAAAGGCTCCCAAAGATTTTTACAACACACATCCTTGAGGGGGAAAAAACATGAAATACCATTAAAAAACATATTTTGTATTTCAATCCAAATTCACCCATGGCCTAAATGCTGTTTCAAATTCAACAGACACCAAAGAAACAGTGGTTTCATGCAACCATGACTAGTACTGTGCCTCCTGGCTAGAAGGCAGACTAGGCCACATAGGGCCTGATGTATCAAAGGGTTTTACCCATTCTGTGTCTATGGGAAAATGTGTTGATACATATGGCCCATAGTGAGTTAAATCTTTAATACAAATGCATTGAAAACACATGGACTTTTTTTTAGTAAACTGTGAAACATTTATCCTTTACAAAAGAAGAAAAATAAAATGCAAATAAATCACTAGGCCCCTACTAAGACAACAGGCCACTCACCACAATACATTTAAAAAAACAATTAGAAGTACTAATAAATCCAGGTGCATGGCCCCAATCAAACAAACAACACCAGTTTTTCAACTTGTGAAATCTCAAATACAAAGTCCTTAAGACGAATGGGATATTGCAGCAGACACAAAGAGTTATCCTTCTGAGCTCCAAATCCAAATAAAAAGTCACCAGAAGATGGACAAAGCGCTGGGTGGAGCCTGCTGGAGTTGGAGAATCTGGGGCACTTTCATTTGGAAAAAAAGTTTTAAAAAAAAAGGATTCCTGGCACAAAAAAAACCAATGCCCAATGTTAATTTAAGGAGGTTTTTAACTTCAAATCGTCATTTCTGGAAGATTTTTATGCTTCTTGAGGAGAGAATCTTCCCCAGATTGCAGCCACAGAAGATTCTGGGCATTCTGGATCATTTACGGCAGAAAACATCTAACAGAAGTCGTTGCCGCTCAAATGATGTGTTGGTGACCGCTAAATCTTGGGGGAGCATGCAGCCGGCTAGCAAATCTCGTGGCGCCAGTGAACGGCCATAAAAATCTCATGGGCGATGGCTAGTGCCCAGCAAGTAACTCCAGCACACGCAAAAGGACATTTCAAGTGCAGCAACCATAAAATAAACTCCGCTCCATTGTGGAGTGTGGAGTTTAATGAAACTGCATTCTCTGAGAAAGGGGAGTTGTCTAATTCTGCAAACGGAACAGAGTTTTACACCTGGATTTAATCTGGACACACTGGAGGCCGATGTGGTGGTGAAAAGCAGTTGCTGCATCAATTTCTTCAGCCACGGTTCCATGATGCATCGATTCTTGCAGCTGCAAAATAGGTTCTGCGTAGGTGTCAGTGTGGTGATCTCGGACTTCATAGACACTTGAGGTGAACTCGGGCTGCAGCAGGTCCTCAGTTGTGGACAGGCGCTGGGTCGATTTCCTTGGCCGCACGATGGCTGTGCCTGGAAACCTTTCACACACAGCGATGATGCATTGGAAAAACAGGCGATGGAAGAGCGATGCATCAATTTTCAAGTCTTCTGTAGCTTTTTGCAGCAGGAGCCACATCCAAGGGTCCATAACTGAAATTGGTACCACTTGGCAGGTCAGAATTTCCAGCAATGTAGTTCAGGGGTGCTGCAGGTGAAGTCTTTGTTGGCCCTGAGACTTCTTAACAGGAGGCAAGCACACACAAGCCCTTGGAGAAACTTCACAAGCAGGACACACAGCAATGTCCAGTCCTTTTCCTCTCCAAAGCAGAAGCAGCAACTGCAGACCAAACCAGCAAAGCAACAAACAGCAAAGGGACAGTACTCCTCCATACAGCTCTTCAGCTCTTCTACTTGTCATAGTCTCCTCTTGATCTAGAAGCGTTCTAAAATGCTGGGGTTTTAGGTCCAATACTTATAGCCCTTTTAGCCTTCGAAATAGGCATTCTTCAAAGGATTGTCTTTGTAGTGCACAAGTTATTGCCTTGCCCTGTCTTGGCTCCAGACACACTCCAGGGGGTGGAGACAGAATTGTGAGAGGCCAGGCACAGCCCTATTCAGGTGTCAGTGACAACTCCTCCCACTACTTGAGCTGAGGAAGACCCATCAGTCTGGTGATGGGCCATCAGGCTATGCAGGGCACAGGATGGTAAAGCAAGAAGATGCAAAAAGTGGCATTTTCAAACACTAAATTTAAAAACCATCTTTCCTAAAAGATGTCTTTTTAAATTCTGAGCTCAGAGTGCCCAATCTCCAAATCTCTAGCTTTTCCCAACTGAAAGTTACACTTGTACAATGTTACAAGGCAGCTCCAATGATAGCCTAAGGAAGAGCTAGTCTTTACAATAGTGAGAAACAAAATTGCCAATATTTCACATGTAAAGCACACCAGTGCATGTCCTACCTTTCACATACACTGCACCCTGCCCATGTAGTACAAGGAAAGGTTAGGGCCTGGCAAGTGGTTGCACTTGCCAGATTGACATGGCAGTTTAAAACTGCTCTCACAGACACTGCAATATAAGGCCTGGGACAAGTGTACAGGGCTACTCAGGTGGGTGGTACAACCAATGCTGCAGGCCCACTAGTAGCATTTGATGTACAGGCTCAGGGTACACATAGTGCACTTTACTAGGGACTTACCAGTAAATCAAATACACCAATAAGGGAGAACCAATCAGAATCACAAATTACACAGGGAGCACTTGCACTTTAGCACTGATGGGATATCAAGTGACGGCACCGAAGCATTGACAATAACAGGCAGTGACGGGAGGAAGGGGTTGGTGTGGCAGAGGGGAGAAATTCCTCAAAGAAAGATTTACAGGCTTGCTTTCAAGCCTGGGTCAGCGCTCACACTGCTTTCCTTCTCATAGCAATACAGACCTAGCATATGAAGCGTGGCATCTGTGAAGCAGGCACCGTGTTGATACACTAGCTAAAGAAACACATTTTAAAAAGTAGTGCGCACAAAGAAACATAAATTCTAAAAAAGTAAGACCACATATAACAGGGGCAGTCACCTGGGAAGGTCAGAAACACCAAAATTAGTGCAATGGAAGAGTTTTGGTTGTAGAAAGAGGTCGAAGGGGTTTTGATCTCGTTTGATTGAGATCATCATTAGGACGAAAATGGAATGAGCAAGTAGAATCTACGGAGGGGAAAGAACAATGTGTCAACCATTGGTCCCAAGCGGATGGCATTTCATTTCATACAAACAACAATAGATGGAAAAGAAAATACAGGGATAGCCAAGGGATAGGGCTCCCTGAACAAGGAATTGATGAGACAGCGAAATGCAGTAAATGTATATACAGAAAGCATTCAGAAAACAATATATGAGAGGGAATGAAGGGATAACCAGGAAAGGGGTTCCTGCACAATGAGTAAATCAGACAGTTAACCACAATAAATGTATAAGGAGCCTGGAGTAAAGAGTAAGCTTGGCCGAAAGACAGAAGAATGTCTAATATGCGCAATGAATCTAAAGCCAATTGACACGCTGTGGGGAGCAAGAGACGCTCGGGACTCAGGAAGCCAGAAAAGGGCAAGGACCAATGCAATACCACGTAGGGGTGCAGCAGAGGGATGTGGAGCAGGGGTGAGACGTGCTGGGAGTTACTACAGACCCAGGGTGAGTGGGCCATTCGAGCATGAGGGTAGGCGTGGGACAGTAAGCACAGCCCAAGACCGCGCAGAGGGTGAAGGTGAAAGCACGCTCATTTCACGCACCTTCACTATATTTGTATGAGCACCAGAACTATCACCTGAATACAAAAAAGTGATACTCCTTTTATGCTGCTAATAAATGTGTTATCACTCCAACCTTGTGTCCTGCCATATATTGCTTAGCAAGTCCCCTGCGGACTTATTCCTTGTTTCTTTTGACCAATGCAATTTTGAGTAGTAGTAGCCTGCGCTACCAGAGGACCCGTGCGGCTTCTACTGCACCAGTGTTCTTCTCTATAATAATAGGGTGCACAAATCAGCTTTGACCAAATGCTACATTTCTTCACTGCAGCCACCCACCAGACCATTGTGGTCTTAGGTTATGCATGAACATGGGAACTTACCTTATGAGGAAAAGGGGGACTGTGGGGGATTATGTCATGGCTTTTGTTTGTGTCATTTCTTCACTGCACTGTTGAGTGTGAAAAGGCCATTGTGTGTTTTGGAATCCATATGTGACCACTTCTATAGTAGTTAGGGGCCAACCTTGATTGGCTACAGAATTAATGCAGGGGTTGTGATTACTTGAATTGGGGGCAGCAGACCTTGAAAGGACATGAAAACAGGGTTTCAAGATAGGACAAAAATTATGGTTTTCAGCACAGAACCAGTGAAGACAAACAGGGGTAGCAAGAAAGTTACTAACATTTGGGGGGAATAGCTGAGTATGTAGGAAAAGTATTTGAAACCATAAGTTGGCATTCTCATCATCTGTGAGGCACAACCATTGCTACTTTCAGTACTTGAGCGTATAGATGGGGGTATAGATGATCTTCTCCCGGAGGGGCCAGATCATGAATGTGTGCACTGGTTCAGAGCCAAGCTGAGCACCTGTGTGCTGGGCTGTTGCGCTATCTAACGTGTATGTTTAACTCAAAATGTCTCTGAGTAAGGGCAGACCGCAATGATCCTAAAGAATGAGCAGTGGTTACCTTTCTCTGTTTCCAAGCTGTGCTGTCTGCAGCTCATACACTAACATGAAGAAATGCATTTATGCTCATCTCTGCTCTGAGCAACCATGCATATTCATCATATGGCCCTTGGGGCTGTGTAATGATTTTGGGTATAGCATAGATGCACACCTGTTTTTATGCGCTTTCACCACTCTAACAGCATACATTTTACTTAGAGTTTGTCCAAGTAAGTGTGTTGCTTGAGTTTGAAATCCTTTAAACAACAGAAGACAAGAGGCGCTTGGCAAAACAAGAACAGTTTCCTTAATTAAACATTATGACCGGGAGAGGCACAAGGTCTTAATTTACAATTGGTACATGTCCTGCTTGTATACAAATCACAACAGGTTATAAACGTTTCCAGTGTACCATATATGGTAAGGAATGTTGGTTGCTGCCTTCGGAGTCATAAATTTAATGGTCTAATGGTTGCAACAGGTGGGCATCGACCTCACGTAGACATGATGTGGCCAGGGGATAACCTGTCCAGATGGCCGGCATGGGGAGTGTATGATCACTATGTGTGCAATGTGCCCCTAACTCATGTGGAATCTGACTTTTTATGTTTTTTTTTAGAAGTGTGAATACCCTATCTGGCCATGTGTACTTTAATGGGGCAATCTCCCCTGTCCATTGCTTATCTGTGGGGTTTATCAAGAGTTTCCTGCCCAAGTGTTTGCCTGCCAACTACTCACCCTCTCATCTGTGACCATTCTGTGGGATTGATCAAGAGTTTCCTGCCCAAGTGTTTTACTGCCAGCCATGCACCCTCTCACCTGTGACCTATCAATCAGTAATCCCAGGCCTAGGTCTCAGGGCCTGCATGACTACATTTTTGTAAGTCGAGTTTGATGTGGAGTTCAGAATGGGCGAATCTATTAATAAGGACAATATTTCATTTTTATCGATGAACACATCGAGTTCCATATTAACAAGTGTATGAGATGGAGACAGCACAGCTCAGAAACACAGCCCAGCTCTCTGTGCTGTCTGCTGGTCATGCACTAACTTGCAGAAACTCTAAGTTAAACGTCTGCGCATAAAACAGGTGCTCATTTCTCCTCTGGGCCGGTGCACCTGTTCATGATGCAGCCCCTGGTCGACCCAGTGTATCCTGTTCGCATACTTCATAATGTGCAAAAACACTACTGTGCACTGGTGTACAGCACCAGCATCAAGGCAGTTAACACCCTACCGAGCCACATTAGGGCATATGTGATTGAAATGGCCATTCTCAAGATAAATTAAGGATATGTTATTCAAGCAAAACCTGACAGTGAAGTGAGAAATTATATTCCCAAATTACAAAAGTAGGTGACCTATTGTGAAGGTTTTCACTTGTACAGAGGATGTATTCCTCTCAAGATTGTTTTCTATTTTATTGGATGCACTTGGGTGATTGGTGTGCTGTCATGTCAGAGTCCTGATGGGCTCCTCGACAGTTTTGCCACACTGTCTTCAGACGGAACATAATAATAAAGAGTTTTCTGCTAATCCTTTGGCATTGTCCGTAAACCACGTCATAGGACTGAGCGGTGTCCACGTGGTCCCCATGTAAGTGTTCTGAGATCCTGGGGTGATTGTTGGAGATAGAAACTTGGGGGCATATTAACAACGACCAGCGATAATTATCGCTGGCCGTGGTTAATGATAATTATATTATCGCAGGCTATATCTGGTATTTATCGCCCTGGTAGCACGTTATTAACAGCGCGTTACTCCAGGGCGATAAAAATTCCAGAGATAGTGAGGTGATCGCCCTTTTGCAGGGAACATCGCTGGTTTTCCAGCAATGTTCCCTGCAAAAGGGCGATAACCTTGCTGATACGACCCACAAGGTCGTATCAGCATAATCCACCCCCTATGTTAGGGATGGCTAAGTCAGGATTTTAGCAGTTGTTAGGTTTTGGCGAAAACTGCCGTTTTCGCCAAAATCTAATGTGTGCTAAAATCAGGTGGGCTGCCTTGTAAATATCGCGAAGTAAACATCAGCGATATTTGCAAGGTAGTCCATCTTGGGTACGCCCAGTAACGCCCACTTTGCATCTCATTGGAGATGCAAAGTGGGGAGTTGGGAAAAAGGGTCCTAACATGTGATTATGCATGTCAGCACCCTCTTGTAAATAGGGCGCTGGTTTTATCTCCGCTTTTTTGGCTTTGTTATCCAAAAAAGCGGCGATAAAGCCCTTGTAAATATGCCCCAAGTTTATTTAGGATTCTTAAGGTATTCAGACCAACCCACAAATCTGATTTGCTGGTATAGAATCTATTTTGTGTTTTACTGCGTCATGGACTTCATTCGTGACATTTAGAGTACATACCATTAAAGTTTTTTTCCCTCAGAGACTATTTCCCGACATGTCCCCAATGAATAGAAAAGCTGTACTTTCCCACTTTCTTGTGCTCTTTATTGCTACAAGGTTTCCACATTCCTTACTCCATCACTTATTTGTAGTGAGCAAAACTGTTTATTAAGAACCACACTCGATACAGAAACAGTGTGAGTCACAATTTCACAAGCTTCGATTGTGGCAGGGATAACTCAGCCTTCCACCTTTCCAAGGATGGGAGAAAGCATAGAACAGCATTAAGGGCCTCATTTTACAAATGCCCTGATGAGGACGAGTATTAATTCCGCATCACTTGAGTTTAAGGTCCCGGCGGTCGTGTTTACTCCAAGGTTGCATGATTAAAGGGTATTCCAGGTTGAAAGCTGTGAATCACGCGTGGGAGGAGGAATTATCGGGGTATCAGACATTCTGGGTGTCGTATCCCACGGAATTCCTCATTCTTCCCTGCAGTTTCTTTTAGAGATTCGAGTTTTTTTTATTACCTGAAATCTGAGGGGAAAAGAGCCATTTTGGTTAAAAGGCCTTTTTATTGTTCCTCTCCATAAATGTGAATGTGGATAAAGCGGGCAGCTTACCCACTGGAAATCTCAAAAATGTCAAAAGAAAGTAGCCCCATAAAACTGACGTGACAAGGACGAAGACAGTCACATTTCAGGCAACGCCTGTTATACGACTGACATTTCACCGGCCCTTTTTAGTCTCTCATCTAAAAAAATGTGGAGACATTTCCAAAGCCTGCCGCCTGTGCAAGAAATTAATTTCCAGCCATTCGTTCATGGACAAATATAGCTTCCAGTACAGTTGTGAATACAGGCGCTGCGGATCAAATTGTAATTGTTCACAAGTTAATGAATTTCCTCTGAATAGTAAAGACTCGACAATCTATTAGACAGTGCTTTGGGCTTCTTTGGGTACATAATATCTATTTGTACGATAAATGTATGTGTTTTGGCAGGTTCTTTAATATGACTCCTTTAATCTATTGCTGGTAAGCACAATTCTCTGTAACTTAATTTCCCAAGCTTAATGAACCTAGTAAATTTGTGCTGATGTCTTTTCAAGATAATATGTTCCTTAAATCTAATTTATTTGGCAAAAGTGGACAAACTTGATCTTAATTGAATTATTCAAAAAGCAGTATTGCCATTTATAATTTACAAATGTGATATCCATCACATTTTTGGCATTTATTCTTAATTTGTGCAATCATTACACTGCACAAGTGTCGCTCTATAACATGAAAGGCTTCTAGACTGTGAACCAAGTGATAGAACTTGGAACAATGGTAACGCTTTCAACAGAGGAGTAATTGGCACACCGTGCCATCTTATATTGTTTTCAGATAATAATGGCTGCCATTCTGAAGGAGTTGCTGTCATGTTCTTGTTAGAGTGTTAACTTTCGATCGCACTGTGTGAAGCTCAGATCGTTTTCGACATACAATAGCAAACTGCTTTCTGCATAAAATGGAGGCACATTGCTTTGTTTTGAAGGTCATTTTACGAAACCTCTAAAGATACTGAAATATCTATTTTTTCATAAAATGTAGCAGGTTTAATCAAGGCGGAGCTCTACTTAGGGCAACCAGTCTGGGATCAAAACTGCTTCAAGCTTTAAGGATGCAACTGACCAAGGTTATTTTTGTTTAGCTCTTTAATATGAGTTGTAGCAACCATATTCTGCCTAGTTTTCAAATTCTAAAGAAAGTTGGCAAATGCAACCCACATCAAGGTTCCGTCACATTTTAAGCATGAATGAGCCACTGTACATACGAATTTGGGTTACTGGTTGAGGATGTGAAACCCTAAGCAAGCAAAAACCACAACCCTTACCAGGGTGAATTGACAAGCAAACGCCAAATTAACCGGTGCTCACCATTTGGTAGCTTAACACAGAGCAGTCAGGCATAATTTAGAGGCAATGTGTAAAGTATTTGTGTAACACAAGAAAAATCGCACACCAATTTTGAAAAAAGAGAGTAAAATGTAATAAATATATCAAGACCTGAATGACAGAACTCCAATCAGTATAACCAGAGATGGGAATTTTAAAGATTTAAGTGGAAATAGCAGCAAAAAACATAGGTCTCAATTCACAAAGGTAAACTTACACTTAATTCTAGGTTTGCGACTTTCGTTATTCACAAAAGGTATTTATGAGTGGCTTCTTTACGTACACCCTCGGAGTGGAGTCTCCTCACTTGGGGCAGAGTTTCCACACTTGTGGCGAAGTCTCCACACTCATGGTGGAATCTCCACACTCGTAGTGGAATCTCGGCACTCGGGCGGAGGAAGTTTGCATTCAACCTGGCACACCTGTGTCAGCGCCTACCATCCCCCCAGCTCCAGCTGAAACTCCTCAGCCATCATCTAAACCCAGCCCTGCTGCAAGCATAAAAGCAGAGCTGACACAACAAACCCTTTCAAACATTTCAACATGTTGTTGAATGTGTTTGTTGTTTTGCCCCTTGCAATTCAACAGGATGATTTGAGGACAAGTATGAGCAGGAGAGGATTTTTAGGCAAAGGATAAACTTATTTGGGATGTCCAGCCAAGGGCCAAATACTGTTTCCTCCAGGTGTCATCTGGGAGATGGTTTGTGAGTAGGAACAGGACCTTGACTCCGTGACCTGCTGTTTCCCCCCAGATGTCATCTTGGAGATGGTTTGTGAGTGGGAACAGGACTTGATTCTGTAACCTGCCGCTCCCATGCCATCCCAGGTCAAGATTCTAGCAGCTCTCCAGTTATTTTCTATGGGGGCATTCCAGAGGCTCTCTGGTGACCTTGTGGGTATCTCGCCGGCAAACCAGTCCCAATGCTTGCATCAGGTACTGAGCTGCATCAATAGGAGAGCCCATTTCCACATAAGAATGCCGCTTACGGCAGGAGAACATGGCGGCCGGCTAGGAGGTCTGGTCGGGAGCTCCCTGCCTGCTCTGGAGACCAAGGGGACTATGTATAGGTACTAGCGGTTTCCACTACGGGCACGTGAAGATGACTCAGCCGACATCGCCAGGGCAGTAAAAGAAAAAAAAGGGGGGGAAGGAATCTCCCTGTAAAAACTTACTGTCGCAGGCATTCTCGCTGGAGAGGGGCCCAGATGCTGGGACAGATGGAAGGGTCCACGGAGGTTGTGCTCCCAGAAGGCTCTCTATGCTGGGTGGAGGCAGCCGTGAACACAAGGCTATTCAGACGAGTTGTGGGAAGGTTTTGCTCTTGGGGAGAGAGCAGTTCCTCCAGAGTTACACAGCAGCAGAGCCAGCACAAGAGCTGGTCAAAGGAGGACGTGTACCTCGCAGGGAAGTTGCAGTTAATTTCACTGCAGAGGAAGGCTGGCTCAGCGCGCATGTCATCGCAGGGTGCAGATTAAGGTAAGGAAGGAAGGGATTAGAGGTACCAAGAAAAAGAAAAAGTGGTAGTTGCACAACCCCCTCAACAGGGGAAGGGAGGCTTTAAACAAGGTATTGGTTACTGCCTAAGAACAAGGAAAGTAGGCATCACCCCCCACTACCTCCCCAAACAAAAGTGCGGCCCTCCAACCAGTGTAGACTACACAGAGGAAAAAGAGGGGGCATATTAATCTCCTGGCCCCTTCGTTATCAGCCCCATCTAGGGAGAAGGGTAAGGCTTTTAAACCTAAAATTACTCCGTCTCTGCGCTCCTTTTTTAAGGTATAAGCTAGGTTACCTTCTCCTCTCCCGGAGCCTGACGCTCGGGCACTGTCACCCTTGGAAAAGGTGCCCGCATCGGAAGAGATCTCTAGGGGTTCTGTGAGGGTAAGTATCACGCTCACAAACAGGTTCCAGGTCTTGGCTATAAGTGATCAGGAAATGTCCCAGGAAACGACCCAGGTAGAGTCTTTGACCCCGGAGTCACAGAACCAAGATGGCATGCAAGCTAAGGCCGGGGCAAAATTCTCGACCCTAGATCAAAATACTGCTAGTATCTCAATCAGTATGAGGTCTGGTTAACAGACACCTGAAGAGGTTGAATCAAACCCTGGGATGGAGAAGCTGATGGAGGCATGATTTTAGAAATGAGAGAAAAATTTGCCATCTCTGAGAGAAACCAGGGTAAAATTCAGGACTCTGTGGGGTATATTAACAAGAACGTGTAATAACTACCGCAAGAGTAGCGTAACACAACTTTCCATATCTCAGCCTAGCACGGGAAAATAACCCTGTGTCAACGTGGAATTCACAACAAGGCGTTAGCATGCGATAGCCACCAGATAACGCAGACAATGTCTGCGATACAACCACCCTGACAAAGATTAAAACACAAACCACAACACCAGAAAACCTGCAGTGAGCCCTTCCTTGATAAGGAAAAATGGGATAAACAGCGCGAGGGCAGCAATACTCACAAGCAATGCGGAAAACAAGCACAATAACAGCATACGGAAAATGCCACTGACCAAAATACAGCAACAGCGAAGTACCACGGATGCACCTTGGCCAACTGCAAGGACAACATGCACACCACAACATCCAAGCACCGTGGAAGTACAGAACCGACAGGCACACCGCATGAAAGAGACCAGTGGCAGTCAAATCGGAGCCGCTGGAGTGACACACCCACCGTGCAGCATGCGCACATTAGCAGAAGTGCTCCTCGACATTGGCAACATCCTGGTACAAACATCAACCCCTCCACAACTGAACACAGGACACAAATGGACTGGCAAATGTGCACAACCAGGCAAATCACATCTGTAACCCCAGGGATATGTAACATGACAACGCACAATTCCAAACGTTAACCTGCAAAGATGTTTAATTCACACATGCAGTGCAATTGCACATCTACTACTGTCCCATGATTGCCACAGACTGACACAATGTGACGTGCTCATTAGAAGTATGTGTCAATGATGTAGTTCCTACAG
Organism: Triturus cristatus; assembly: GCF_964204655.1. Lineage (NCBI taxonomy): Eukaryota > Metazoa > Chordata > Amphibia > Caudata > Salamandridae > Triturus > Triturus cristatus. Next base: position 975,759,892 of record NC_140594.1, on the reverse strand, counting down.
GCCATTCCTGCGGCAGCTGCAGTGGGATGTGGCCCACCTGCCCCATCACCATCATCATCGTTCGGTACCTCTGGTACTGGGATCCATGGGGCCCTGGTGCGAACACAGATGTTGTGAAACACACAACATGCAATGATCATCTAGCACATGGCGTCCGAGCTGTACAGGAGCTTCCCATCTGTGCAGTCCAGGCACCTGAAACGTGACTTCAACATGCCAAATGTGCGCTCAACGATCCCCCAGGTGCGTATGTGGGCCGCATTGTACTGCCTCTGGCCGAGTGTATTCGGGTCCCGGAGGGGTATCATCATCCATGGGCAGAGTGCATATCCTTGATCACCTGTGGCAGTGCAGGCAGACAAGAGTCAATACTTGGTTCGGCAGGATGTGATGGCATGCCCACCAACTCAGTGTCGCCTGTGCTGGCTGAGTGTGGGGTGTGTGTAAGCCACAAAAGAGCTGCTCCTAAAGTGATAACCACTATAAGGTTTGAGTTATATTGTGAGTGGGGACATCTCACAAAAAGTAACGGACTGGTCTAACACAACACCTGGTGTCATGCTTCATCATTGATCAGTCCTCGCCCTCTAAAACCTTGGTTTGATAGAGGGCGGGCATACACCTGACGACAGGGATGCACTTCTAAACTAAGTTGGGGCCCGTGTATGAGTGAGTGAGATTAAAAATCATTATAGTTATCCTCATTGTGAAAGGTAACTATATGATGTTTAAAAGCAGGTGACGGTATGTGGGGGAATTAGTGTCCCCTAACCATTGTGTTTAGAGGTCGACATGTTTCTGCCGTCTTGGCCCAGGAGGGTCCAGGGCATTCATCAGGACCTAAATATGTAAATGGAGGCTCCGTTCTTACAAAAAGTGGCAAGAGTGTACCACTATGTGGGCGTGATCACTGTCACACTCCACAATTGGATGGCTCCTAGATTCAAGCCTGTAAAAAAAAATGTAGGGAGAGAAAAAATATATAACAACAGACCGTAGTAGTGGCGAATAACTGAACTCAATACATGCACTGATCCAGTTTCTGTGTGAGTGACTACTCATGTGACATGTGCCACTCAATTTGTGTACATGATGGGGATGCAAAGGTGAGAGCACGTGTCTCACTGTTCTTACCCTAAAAACCAAAGCTACTGGCCCCATGGGAGGAGGGGAGGGGAAACCCCTGTTTGTCAGAACCTGTGGAAAAAACATATAGATCACAGCTGGTGTGAGAATTATGGTTTTTCAAGTACAAACACACAGAACATTCATCCTCAACTGTGCTAATTGCCCCAAAGTACTTTCATTCAACCCGATCTCATTCACACCCTTACTGCCTCAAGGAAAGTTTCCTGCGTGGATCCTAGGTGACTGCTCCCGTTCCTCCCCGGTGTAGGACTGGGTGAAGAGCCGTTGTGCTTTTATAGTCTGCTCACTTAAGCAAATTGGTTTTAAGTGTTGCTAAGTGAAATCATGTGCGTGGTTTCCTGTGTCCCTGGAGGGGAAGCCTGATTCATCCATGGCCGCACTGTGCACATGCTCAGTGTGAATAAACCCGGAGCACTACTTCCTGTGTCCTGAAGCGCGAGTGCCTGGTTTCAAAATGGTGGTGTTACGCAAATGCTCAGATTAGAGAAGTGAAGCGTGTGACGGAAATCACTGAGGAAAAGTGCTCGGTGGTCCATGCCCTACGCGACAGTGCCTAGCTTTAAATTGGCAAAAGGACACGCATGCTCTTGTGTGCTATTGGTGCGTGACTACCAAGGCACCCGATGTGGAAACGGGTGGGCGGCCAATTACTGTGATGCAAGGTGAAATTCTACCTAGATTATTTAGCTGCCCAGAGGGGCGAGATGAAGTACACATCTGCTCTGTGTGTGACTGGTGCGTGACTGCGAAGCACCCGGTGTGTGAACGGGTGAGCGGCTGATTGCCCAGAACAAAGGGGGGGTATTCTACCCAGAGTCTAGAGCTGCCCAGATGGGCGATGTTGTGCGTGTACTAGCAGGCAGTTTTCGGTTGGACTTGCTCTGATGCACTTGTGCAAACAGGTATTCCAAAGGAAGATCATAATAAAGGTGATAAGGGTAAGGATGTCAAATGTTGGGTATTAGCGCTGAGTGTCTGCGCTATCATTTCTATTCATGCGTTAAGCCTGGGTGAGAGACGGTTCCAGGTGGGGGAGGATGACTTTGGAGGGCATGTGGCCTATTAGCCTCACGGCTTCGGCTTAGTTTAAAAGGCAGCTAAGTGTGATAATTCCAGGTAGACTCAGCCCATTTTAAGTAAACTCATTTAAGATAGGGCCCTGCATGTACCGATGGTTTCACAGTGTCGTGTGATGGTATACCAGGTACACTCGGTCTATGTGTTAGTGTGAATTAATCTACTGGTGGTTGTTAGAGGTTTCAACTCCCCATTTGGAGCCACGGTATTTCATTGTTGAGCCCTTTGTCCCAGGTTCGTAAACGGAACACCCAGCATTGTTCTCTTGCATGTAGGGCTTTAGTAAGGTCAAACTTTCGTTTTTTCATTACTTCCAGAATGGTCCATTTCAGGTCTGTGTCTTTATGTTTTTTTTCAGTGAAATGACGAGTCAGTTTGGTGTTGGTCTTTTTACACCGAATCGTGCTCCGATGTTCATTGATACGCACTTTGATTTTCCTGGTGGTCATGCCAACGTATTTGAGGTCGCATGGGCAGTTCAAGAGGTATACGACGTTCTCCGTGTTGCAATTACTGAATTCTCGCAGTTGCCAAGGGATCCCCGTTCCTATGTCTACCTCCTTGGTATTAGAAATGAGTGCGCAGGATGTACAGTTCCCACAGGAGAAGTGGCCGACGGGCCGTGGTTGGCTCCACAGGGTTTGTTGTTCCTCTTCTCTGGTCGAGGGTCTCTTTGCGTGTACTAGTTCATCACACAGACTCCTGTTCCATCTAAAGGCAAATAAAGGTGGCTGCCACTGGTTTCCAGCGCTATTGAGGATGTGTCCGTTTTTTCTCACGGTTTTTTGTACTTTGTTTGAGATCGGAGTGTATGTCATAACGTATACTGGTCTTTTGGTGTCTCCTTTTGTTATATCCTCTAGTAGTGACTCTCTTGGATTGTTCCTGGCACGTTTCCTTGCTCGTCTCACCATTTTTCTCGGGTAGTGGCGTTCTAGAAGTTTATTTTCCAGTTGTTCAGCCTGCTCAACAAAGGTTGTTGTATTCGAGCAGTTCCGTCGGATTCGGAGGAACTGACCTACCGGGAGGTTTTGTCTCAGAGCCCTAGGATGGTAGCTCTCATAGAGAAGTAAACTGTTTTTATTTGTGGTTTTGTTATGAACCTTTGTTGTGAATCCTTCTTAGGTTATCGTAATATCTAGATCCAGAACAATTGCGTGGTTCACATGAATTGTGTGTGTGAATCTGAGATGGGTGTCCTTGGAATTGACCCATTGGACAAATTCTGTTGCCTCTTCCTTGGTTCCGTGCCATACAATCAGCACATCATCAATAAAGCGTTTCCACACCTTAAGGTGTTTCAGGAATGGATTATTAGGATTGTAAATGTGGTCTTCCTCAAATTGTTGGACATAGAGACATGCCAATAACAAGAACAAAAGTTTTGCTCTACCTGTCTAGATAACAATAGGGCGAATAGATCTCACTGATATATAACCCAAGGGGTCGCTTTCGGCTACACCATTTGAAAGAGAGCACACAGAAAAATATATATTGTGATTGAAGATTGTATTTTTTATTTATTTTTTGTTCAGTAATTCTCTTGATATATATACAAAAGACAAATACTCAAAACAAGAATTAAATTGATTTTTGAAGGGATATATACAAAAAACAAGAAAGGCCCCCTCGGAGAGGTAAGAGGAGTGAATACACAATTAAATCACATTCATACTCACCAAGCAAAACATACAATCTTACACAATCAATCAATACACTACATATGCATTTTCACCACATTTAAAATATTTTTTTTTGCACACAATGAAACTCTCCTCAAAGCCTTGGTGTATATTGTTGGATGGAAACCAACAGATCATACAAAAAGACACGCCGACGCGCGTTTCAGTGCAATCACCCGACAATGAGGGTGCCACCTTCCTCAGGGCGTAAGTTTTATGCGTTTCTGTTGTCCGGGGGGGCCTGTAAGTATTATTTTTTTTATAAAAGATCATAATATCTCATTGGGTGTAATACAATAATTTTACAGTTATTCTAGTCCTATACATCAATTACAAGTTTAGGCAAATTAATGAAAAAATGATATTTATTCGTAACTCAATTTTAGAAACAAAAATGGTGTAGCAAACAGGCGCACAAATTGGGTTTCCTTTTAATGGAGCAAGATACTTATTTTTAAAATATACTATATAAATCGTCGGAAAGAAATAACAAAAGCAACTGCACATTGTATGCCACCTCTCACTGGGTGAATTGACCTTAAAGGAACAGAAAACAAATGGCAAAGACCCTCCTGGGGGCCATGCGATCACTGTTGGGATAACGTAGAAACGACAATAAAAAATGAAGGAAGAGTGGGTCTATGATACACTATATTAAACACTCACCTGAGTTAAATCCTAAGGTGCATCAGATTGATAGTAAAGAGAACGCGGGGAAAATACTGGAGAAGTCCCAACTGTCAGTGTCCTAAATAGGACGATATAAATAAAGAAAAGTGCACATTTGTAGATGACTTGGAAAAAGGTTAGACATAATTCATACGTAAAAGATAGACGAAAGCTACTTGCCTTGCAAGTTATGCGGTAAAAGATGTTATCAAGAAACTTCAAAATCGGTGAAAACCCCTGTTCTGTTCTTACAGGTAAGTCGATTCCTTTTAATGATTTCAGACTAGTAGAAAAAATTAAACCAAAACATAAGTTTAAAGTGAGGTAGCCCGGAGTTGTAATTTTCAGTGGCTCATATATAATGTTCGTAAACACTCAAAAGATCTAATCTAGAAACTATAATTCCGTGTATCATAAATTGTCCTAATAAAGGCGCAATAATCAATTGCATCTGGTTGCTAGGTTTCTCAGAAAAAGCGTCATGGAGAAGATCAAAAGTTTTTTATCTCCCCTCCCTTCCGTATCTTAACAATCATAAGATTAAAAACGATCTTCATTGTCTAATTTAAAGCTTCAAGGTCCTGTCTCATTTGAAATGATGATAGGAAAAGAGGCAGAATGGACAAAACAGACTAAATACGAAAACAACAAGGTTAGTGCTTTTCAAGTGAGCGCTAAGCATGCTTGTTATTAACCGCTTAGGGTTAAATGTCGGAAGATTCACTCATACCTTTTGATCTGTAATACGATGGTGGAAAGTCTGCTGGTCGCGTCACTGTATAACGAGGTACATGGGAACAATGTATCACAGACCGCACGCTAATATGGAAATGTTGGTTTAAACGTAGCGTTGGGCTAAATGAAAAACATCACAGATTATATTGTAGACCAACTTTAACAAGGAAGAAATAGCCAAAACAACACTGAGTTAATATCAGTGTCATATAAGTATGTGAAAGCCCGTATAAGGTACTATGGCAGAAAGATAATCTTACATCTAGTTTTTACCTTGTATACAAATACGTGATGCGTAGAGCCGATGCGTTGTGAGGATAGCGTTCTTTCGAATGAAGAGTCACCGCTACAAGAAACCGCGCGAAAGGTGGGTGTGTAACTGGGTCTTTTAAATTAGAGGGTCAACCACTTAGAAGACTCTAAAGCCATGTCGTCAGAGAGCACGTGATCCCAGCTAGATCGTAATGAAGCCGATAGAGACATGCCATGCTGGGGCAAAAGTGCTGTCCATCGAAGTACCGGTAATCTGGTGGTATGGTGTTTTCGAATTCGAAAAAATTCTCAGTTAGTGCTAATTCAGCACAAAATGTTGGGGAGTGATGAAGTCCGCTCCATGTTTAGGATAATTTGTTCCACCACTTCCAAGGTTCGTCTCTGTGGTATGCTTGTGTATAAGGCCTCTATGTCCATTGTTATGAGAAGGTTCTCTGTAGGATCTATTTCCAGATCTCGGAGAAGGCAAAGGACATCCTTGGTGTCCCTAAGGTAGGAATGTGATTTTTTCACAATCGGTCTGAGGAACCAATCGCAAATCTGCAAAAAAGGTTCCAGAACGGATCCAATCCCGGATACGATGGGACTTCCGGGTGGAGGGGTCCGGTTCTTGAGGATCTTAGGGAGCTTGTAGAATATAGGCATCCGAGGTTCCTCATAAATAAGGAAACCCGCCTCCTGTCTAGTAATCCAATCATTGGTGAGGGCCTCCTCTACCATATTTTTGATTCTCGTCATGAGGGATGTGGTTGGATCAATTCTGTGTATGGCGTAAGTAACTGTGTCTGAGAGGAGTCTTTTACACTCTTCTTGGTACAGACCGTAAACAAGCATACGGGGACCGGTTTCGGGCTAACAGCCCTCATCCGCCAGGCTAGCTTGATTCCAGTGGCAAAGTGAGCAAGGGACCAACGTCTGGGCATACCCTGCGAACTTAGGGCGAACATCATCATCATTCTTTAGAACTCCCTGTCAATGTGCAGGGTGTCTGCGATGCCAGGGTAGCTTTATGTGCATGCAGTGTTGTCAGTCAGTACCCATGACAGCTGCATGTTCCGCTGGTCACCTCTTGCCAGGCAGATGGTAGCGGGGGAATTTGGCAACATGTGGCTACTGGTTAAATACCAAGTACCAAGCACCAGTAAAAGTCTGCTGTATATGAATATTTTGTAACATACACACAATAGTACAACACTAAACCTCATAGCACATACGCACCATACAGACACTGCATGAACTATCTCATACATCATGCATTGTACAGATGTAAGAGGGACATGTACAAATATTTCCTCAATTTCTTCCTCAGGTGATGCTGGATATGCACTCTCCTCTCATCTCCTCACACCATACAGACATGCAGCCACTGTACCTCAGCGTAGGTACAATAAAGCACACATACATTCTTAAACCTTCATAGAGCACACTTTAGGTCTCCTGAAGTCATGATTCAGATGTCTTAACCATACAGGGGGTTCTGTTGTACTCCCCAGATGTTGTGTGCAAGATCATAGTATAGAAGGGGTTTTGCAGTGCTGCTCCTTTGTGATGAAGGACAAAATCCAGAAACACATGTAGGGGACCTTAATCACAAAGGGCAACCACACTCGAAATAATCATACTGGTGAATCTGTCATGACTGCAAATACGCCCTCATGACTGTGGTGCCTCCACCACTAGTGCAGAGGCAATTTGTGAATAAAGCCCTAAGAGTCTAGGGATAAACAGCACTACCTCCCCCAAAAGTGGCAAACATTGCATGCAACTTTGGTAAAAGCAGGATTCGCCAACTGGATGTACCATGATGCAAAGGGGCAAACTGTGTTTGGATCTGATGTAATGTGTACCAAGCCCTCTTCCTTCCCAAAATTGGGGTTCATGCTCTTTTTAACCCCTTCAGGTCGGCGTGGATTACCGCGCTGTGCTGAAGGTTCTATTGCGCGGGCGGGGCCATGACGGAGCGGTTCCGTCATACGCACAGCGCAACCGATGCGCATGACGGAACCGCTCCGTCATGCGCATCGGAGGGGTTAAACATGTTCAGCTCAGTTTATGCATACAACCCTTATGTTCTGGACCATTTTCGGATTCTCTGCCATGCTTGTGCACACCCCGCACATGAAGCGTGGGCCCCTGTTACCGGCGCGGAGACTCTGCATGCGGAGCATGGACTCCAAAGTTGAGCCGGAATCTAACAATATCATACAGAATATGACAAACAGGAAATAAACAGCAGGAAGTACATAACAGGAAGCTGATGGCATCCATTTTTCTGTCATTGTGAGCCATCCTCAGCAGCTATCAAGATCCTCTGCCATCCTGCCGCTCTGTGTACCTAATCTTTCCCCAACATGGCTGAGTGACTAGATGACAAGGCACCCCTTTCAGGGAGTCTGAATTGAACATCTTAGTAGAGGGGGCGCTTGAAATGTACCCTCAGCGTTATGGGGACACTTAGGACCCGCTGAGCATAGCAATGCACAACCGAATTTGGGTAGACATCCCAGCGTACTGCGGTGCAGTGAGTGTTTACCATCAGCGGGTCAAGATGTGTAAAAGCGCTGGGAGAGCCTGCAACGTTGGGCCTGTATTAAGGCCCAGGAACTATTGGGTCAGTCCTCCCAGCCACATGTACATAGGCACGCTTAAGCCCACTGTACCAGAGGGTCCTGAGAACGGCCTGGCCGACCCTCCATTCCCAGCTGGAGGCGCAGCAAAGACCTATTAAGTGCATGAACTGCTGTATGTGTCTGGCAGTATGATGTGAGTGATGAAAGAGATGTTACTTCATTTTATTGTGGCCAATTTCACCTGATGTGCAAATTGGTTACTGTATTTATGAGGTCTTAGTCTCCTTAGAGCAATTTAAAGGCAGATTTATGAGGGCATTCTGTGACTTGTAGTGTGGAAAACCAAACTGGGCTGCATTTTATTCAGAGTTGCATTTTAATCAACAAATGCATATACAAATTCATTACTAGTCTACAAAGGACCACATAAGTGTTGTACCCAGTGGGGAAGGAAGGGCTTGCACAATGTCTAGTGTTGGAATGTGAGGGTGTTGGATACTGTCTCATGCATGCTCTTTTTGTGTATTTGTTTATACAGCACATAATATATGTTGGGATAATGATGTCAAGGCTGCCTTTGTAATACTTGTCTTACTCAAGATGATACCACTTTATCTAAGATGCGGTACCCACATCTTCCATGCAGTGGCATGTATGTCATTCAAAAATACTAGGTAAAATCCTTAACTATGCACAGCACTTGTGGTCACTAATACACAGCATCACCACAGCAGTCTTTACCTGCTAAATGAGGCCCTTGCCATGTACACTGTCTGATGTTCAGTAGGGATATTCCAATATTTGAATTCACATATTAGACCAGGTCAATTCCAAGGCCTTGTTTGTATCTGTAGACGCTAATTTGCAGGTATGTGGGACTTCAGTGTGCTACAGACCAGGTGACATTTGATAGTAGGTGCATGACTGTCTAGACTGCACATTACTGGACAATCTTGGATCCAATTGTAGGTGTGAATATATCCACCCTGACTGTGTCCTATCCTCAAATGGAAATTTCTACATGGGCAGATAACCATGTTTCGAATTGAAGAACCTGACATCACACTATTGCAGAAGGGGAGGGTTATTAAATATTGAGGAGGATACAGAGAAAACTTAAGCCAGATGTCAGTGTGTGTATCATGAAATTACAGTCAAAATTACTCATACTGTTGGGTTCTTATATCATAAAATTGCCTAGTGAGATCAAAAGGTTACAGCGTCAGACCTTGCTTCATGTTGTTGTGAGTTCCTTAATGATTACTACACCAACAAAATCATTTTCTGCCTTCTATTTCAGTGGATTCAGCTGGCCAAGGGACATCCATCCAGGACAATGGGCATACAAGTGGAACCTCAGCTCAGAGGCTGGTACGTGTGCTCAATACCACCAGCAAGGAGGAGGAGGGCGATGAAGAACAAGATTGGGGAAGTGCATCCACCCGGACCAAACCAACAATCCCATCAGGCTAGGTGGAGGCTGCAGACATTGAAGGGAGGACATTGAGGGGAACTCCACTTTCTTGGGGGAGATAGTGGGTCTCCCCCTGGCCCAGAATAGCTGAATTTTGATGTGGGGTCCCCACACAGGCGCCATCACCATCTGTTCCTGCCACCGAACCCCCCCTAACTCCTGAGGCCCCTATTTCATCAGGTGTCCACCTGCACCCCCTGCCACTACTCCCACTCCATGTACAGACCCAGAAGAGCTGAGGAAGGCACCTGCCCCCAACACCCCACATCCCTCTTGTCAACCCTGACCCATCCATATACTGTCATTCCTAGGGCTGCATCCAAGGAACTGGTGATGGTATCTGAGGTTGAGGGGAATGTCTCCTCTCGGATCTTAGAAGAGATTCATGAGGAACTCCGTATGTTCCGAGAGGCACAATCCCAGGATATTGCTCACCTCAGTGGCTCCATCACTTCCTTGGGGGCAACCCTATAATCTGTGTTTCACCAGCCCTCCGTTAGTTGTGTCTCATCGTGCACCTACCCTCTCTGATACACCTACAACCCCTCAAGTTGCCCTCTCCTGTGGGGTGTCTGGTCCTGCCCCGGCCAGCGAAGAGGAGTCCACAGGTGCAGAGAACGTGAACATTGTTGTGATGGATTATGAGGATGACCTGTGGCTTGACTTCGGTGGGACTTGAGACTTTTTATTTCCACCCCTTGTACATAGACTCATTCCCCTGACGTGTTTTATTTATTATGCCCACCCCCCTCCAGGTCCCCTTGCTCAATCTAAGTTAAGATCCTATTTAATTTCCTTTTTCCCTTCCCAATGGACAGTGATATTTTTGTTGCTATATTCTCAGATAAAACATTTAAAATTGACATCTCTGTGTTGTGTGTTTCATTAAAGTAGCTGGATTACAAATATTGATGTTACATTGGTAGGTGTTCAGCTATGATTTTGACATGATAGCTTTGTACAAGATGGTTCTACTACTATACGTGTCTTACACACAATTAGAAAAAAACATGTGGACTACCACCAGATGAACCAAATGGCCATTATCAACTAGAACTCAACTCAATTGAAATGTGGAAGATATCTTTTATTTACAAAGTGTTTTAAAAATGTATATTATATTGATCATGGGGGATCTCTCTTGCGACTTCACAATTGTGGTGGTGAGGATCACTGTGAGTAAGTGTGTTAACCGTGTGAGTGCTGATGTGAGGGTGAGTGTGGTGCATCTTCCTGGACAGGTGGGGGAGATGCCTGGACAGGGGCTGACTACAGATGTACAGGTGGAGCAGGTGCCTAGACTGGGTGTGATGGCGGCTGTACAGGTGGAGGAAGTGGCTGGGCAGGGGCTGATGGTGGCTGTGCAGTAGGGGACATGGGCAAGGGTGGTGTGGCTGTGAAGATTGGTAGGGGCTTGCGCAGGTTGTGGTACAAGTTGATGGTTGTGATGTGCTGCAGGTAGATATGTTGGGTCACCTCCATACATTGACCTTGAACGGAAACTTTGGATTCTTTTTAGCATTCCCTCCATCATCTTCATGGCTAAGGCAAGGTGTCTTGCACTCTCTTCCCTATGGATGGCTATGATGTCATTAATCTTCTTGGACATGTCTTGCCAAGATCTATCCATCCTGTCCAGCACATGGGTCAATGTCTCCAACACCTGAAGGATTTGGTGCATGTCCAGCAGTGCACCTGACATGTCTGACAAAGTAGCCCCTATGGCATGAATGTCCTGCCTCACATCAGCCTGCTGTTGGAAGAAGTCCTCCTCCCACTGGCCACCATGACCATCTGCTTGGTCCCTCCTTACGGACGGCTGTGGATATGAATGTAAGGTCCACCAGCGGGGGGTGGAAGGCAGTGGGGAGGAGATTGATGCCCAGGGCATACCTGTACCTCACCAGGGGCGGTAGGTCCCTCAGATGGTGGAGCGACAGACCTTGATGTTATTGCTGTGAGGAAGTGATGGCTGTGTTGAGGTAGATGAAAGCTGTGACTGGTTGGCTGAGTGCTAGGAACAGGCAATCCTCAAGGTTGGGGTGGGAGGCACTTTGCTGTGTGGAGCAGAGGTCAGGGTATAACACTACTCATCCTCTGTATAAAGTACCAAATTGCCTTCTTCCTCCTCCAGTTCCTCTGCCTCCTCCTGTACTTCCTCTTCCTCCTCTTCCTCTTTACTGGAAGTTGACGTGGCTGCTTGTAATAGAAGTGAGTTCTGCCCTGTGATTGCCCATCGCCCGCCACTGGTGGATGGTCCGTTTTCCTCATCATCATCAGCACCTGAGAGACAGAGATTGCAACAGGATAAGTAATTGTCTTAGTATATCATGTGGTGCAACACAAGGGTTGAGTCAAATGATCTTTGACTCAATGGATGTTCCACATGTGACCTAGTTTGTTTACACCTACATGTGACAGCTCACACCATAGCACTGAGATGTTGACTGCAGATGTGCAATGCAAAAGCAAACTCACCAGCTCCAGCCACAGCTCTGTGTTGTTTTGAGATCCCCTGTGATGTCAGCTGCTGAACCTGGCTCCTTGTATGTGTAGCAGAAGATGCCGTCCTCGATCCTGCAGCTTGAAAAGGAAGTGACACAATGCCTAATGCTAGGCATCAATTATATGAAAACATGCACACTTGACACACACATCATTGAATAATTGTGTAGGGAATATTTTACACACCAACTACATATGCTATGCCAAAGGAGCTAAATCTCTGAAAGTCATTCCCCACAAATGTTATTATGGGTGATTTGGGAATCCCTATTTTACAACACTATATAGCACACTTACCTGATGGATAGATACTAGTGGGTTTGACTGCTGCAGTCAGGATGTCTCCCAAACACCGGGATTGTGTTTTCTGCTGCACTGGGGAATTCCTGCCAGCAGCTGTAATGAGACATACATACCCATATTCAAGTGCACAGGATGATAGCAATGAGTTTACATGTATGTGTTATTTGTATAGACTAGTGATATGCAATTTATGGCCAGGGAGCTGCATGTGGCCCGCCTGACCGTTACATGTGGGCTCCTGGTCACTAGCAGCAGTGGGCAGTTGTTAACCCAACACAGCACTAACTTCAAACAGTTATCACATTGACGAGCAAACGTGTATTAGAAGGTTCCCATAATTGTAGGAAGGAGGGGAATAGGGTGAACTGCAACTCCTACCTTTGGATGCACCTACATCATTAGGGCCATCATGCATCATCAGTGTCTATCCAAAATTCAAAAGGAGTGTACCTCAACATGCAGACTTGTCTCACCTTTGCACATCAGATCATTTAGGTGCATTGCAGAGTTAAAATGTAGTATGTTCGATTGTCAAGCAAGATTTGGCTAATACTTGTAACCCTCCCCCTAGAATCATAATGCCCATTTTGGGCTGAGGGGCCACACATTTGTTCTGTGCACTCTTTGGGTAGCCTATGTTCTCATTATACATGTATTACATGATGGTCTATTTTACATGTCACTGGATGAGGTATTGTACAGCACACATCCTGAACTCATGCATTTAACAGTAAGTTTATATTTGAATATGGAAGACAAGGAGGCAAGCTGACACTAAACATTTGGCTAGAATCACCCAATGATAGCAAGTGAATAAGCTGAGAGGATAATTGCCTTTACTGGTGTGACAGTGTGCAGTTCAGCCACCAGATGTACATGACTAATTTCCTCTACATCCACCTTAACAGCCCCAAAGCCCCTTCCCAACCACAACCCAGCTGGCATCAGTGCAACCTTCATCCATATCAATTCCCATACATTTTGGGCCTTGGGATTTTGTTAGAAAGTTTTTATGTCATTGACTTTCAATCCAGTTTTGGCTACTCCTCTTCATAAGAGACAATATAAGCAATTAAGTATGTACTGCATTCATTTGCCATACATTTTGAGTCATCCTTTCATTGGCCAACATGGGATGAAGTGGTATACTATAATGTGCTATGTGTGGGCTTATAGCGATTAGTGGCAACAGTCATATCAGACATACACAACATCCTGGTGATATGTTATCTACTTTTTAGGAGCATGAGCATATAGGTAATTCATTATTAGGTATACTAACCAGGGTCCCGCATCTGCCTAGTGTGTGGTGCCTGACCAGATGTCACACACGACTGTGTAGCAGGGATCGCTGTGGGCAGTGATTTACTGGAGAACGTCACTGAGACTACAATGAAATGTGTGTTTTCAGTTAACATTCTAGTTGACACAGGTGATGCACATCATTTCCTAGTTCAGTTCACAGGTTAGACAGTGTTGATGGACTCTAGTTAATATATCCATGGTTTATCTGATAATAACATAGGAGTTTGGACCATCTCCTGGCTATTTTGACATACCAGTTTGTGCTGGTGGTAGGGGTTGATGTGCCCCTTGACATTGCCTCCCTGCAGGTGCTGGGACCTCTGCTACAGTGGTGACTTTACTCTGGCTGTATGTGGAAATAGGAGAGGAAAGAGAAAATTCAGAGATCAGGAAATGTTGTGCATGTGCAACTTGTCACATATTTACTCTTTTGCATGTACATGCTAACAGTAATGGTTGGTGGAAGAGGCACATTGTCTACTCCCATTTACCAATGTTAAGTGAATGCACCAGCAGTGATGGGCACCTGTTTGGGACCGAGGTGATGAGAGTTGCCATTTCAATCACAAAGGATTCTGGGACTTGTTGTGTAATGGGTGAAATGAGACACATGAGGGTCTGTCTCACCATGCATTTTGCACTTACTTGGGACAACATCCATAGTCACAATTGTAGTGTATTGCAGACATTATTAATTTAGTATCATTGTTTGCATCATCACATATTCCCTAGCACCAAATTGAGGACATCAATAATAGGACACTGTGGGGGTGTATGGTGGAGAGGACATCCCTCTCCAGTGGGATGAGACGGAGGCGGGGTCCAGATCGTATACTAGGAAGAGCTCTCACCAAGTCTATCCTGGAGTACTTCTCCTTCACCGCCTCTTTTTGTCCTGCTACTTCTTCTCAACATCCATTACAGTATGGACATCCTCCTCCAATGCTGTGACTGCCATGGCTAAATGCTGCCATAGGGCTGTCTTCTGTGTAGCACTGGTGAGGTGGGGGGGGGGACGGAGCCTTTTGTGCTGCCTTACAATGTACTCCCTGGATCCTCAGAATAGTTTTTCTTCCTCCTTAGTAGTAGTATTGTTGAGGCAACATGCAGAGCAGGCAGACAAAGACACTGTGTGGCCAAACCAGGGCTTTGATTGTTTGCTGCTTTTATTTGGTTTATAGTGCAGGCCTTACAGGTAGTGTCAATTGTCTGCAGGTGTATGAGATTGCACTTCCTCTGCCCGAGTGTGGAGATTCTGGCACGACTGTAGAGATTCTACCATGAGTGTGGAAACTCTGTGCAGAAAGCAGAGATTCTGCCACGAGTGTGGAGATTCCGGATGAAAACGTACTACTCGTAAATGACTTTTGTGAATACCAAAAGTCATAAACATAGACTTATGCCTAAGTTTACTTCTGTGAAATGGGCACATGAAGCAACAACTGTGGTTATCTATTCCCACCAACCTGGGACAAAGTCACAAGTTCAGGCTGACCATGATTGATTGTGAGCTGGTTACAGGGAACCACTTAGGCCCGCTGAACACAGTACCTTAATCCTGGTTGCGAAGAGATGCAGGGTACGATATAGAGGACGGGTCATGCAGCAGAGGCGATGTGAGGTCCGACCAAGGAGATTCATCATGTAGCTGCGGTTCTGGGGACCTGCGAGGTGATGTCCTTGTGTGGAGATGTGTTGTGGAGCAGTGGTTCCAATGGACTGCCTTTGGTGAAGTGATGCCCTCGTATTGAGATGCATCAGCTCCGAAGACCTACGATGACTGATGCAAAGACCTTGCAGTGGGGAAGTTCATGCATCAAAAGATACGCATCAGTTCCAAGGGTAATGCATCGAGCAGCAAAGGCGACGTGCTGGTTATGCGGGAGAGCTTATTAACCAAGGGTAGGGGGTGACAGAGGTAAGGAAACAGAGGACTCGGCCTCCAATGTGTATTGTAATAATCAAAGATGTCTTTCAATTTCCCTTTTAACCATGTCAGCTAGAGGTCAGAATAAATATTTTTTCCCTGTTTAGCCAGGTATTTTTAACTCTAGTCTTTCATTAGATAAGATCCTCCCACTCTTATACCTCCCAATTCTTCATTGTATATGATCAAAAGTGCTCCCACGTATTCGTCGGTCACATCATGCCCCTTTCCGCAGGTTGACGGGAAGAACCCTATGATGAAGCATACCACCAATTGATATCTTGGTGGGTGAGGGTTTTTTTAAGAACAATTTCTGTTTTCTCCCTTAAAGAAAGAGTGGAAAGATAGTTCAAACAACACAGATGGACTCTCTATGTGGGAGAAGTGCCATGCCGTGGAGGTGATGTGTCAGTTCCACTTGATCCGCAGATGGGCTGGCAGCGCACCTTCAGGCCCACTTCCAAGGGTCCAGGATTGAGGTGGCACCACTTGGCGGTTAGTACTCACAGATGGCAGAGTCCAGGTGCTAGAATCAAGGTTATTGGAAGCCTGTTATGTCCCTGAGATTTCTCATCAGGGGGCCAGTCAGCTATCCCTTGTAGTTATTCTTGGATCCAGGATTTAGAAATGCAAGTCCAGTCCTTCTAAAACAGACAAGAGGGCAGCAGGGTAGCAGGCCAGCACAGCAGGGCAGCAGTCCTTTAAAGCGGCAGTCTAGTAGAATGGCAGTCCTTTTAGCAGCACAGCAGTCACTTCTTGGATCCAGGATTTAGAAATGCAAGTCCAGTCCTTCTAAAACAGACAAGAGGGCAGCAGGGTAGCAGGCCAGCACAGCAGGGCAGCAGTCCTTTAAAGCGGCAGTCTAGTAGAATGGCAGTCCTTTTAGCAGCACAGCAGTCACTCTTCCTGGGAGAGTCCACAGGTCCAGAAGTGTACTAAAAAGTTGGGGTCTGAAGTCCAACATTTATACATCGTGCCCACTTTAAAGTGAAGGAAACTTTGAGAGGGTTCCATCCCCCTGATGTGTCAAACATCTCCTTTCTCCCTGTCCTGGTCCCAGTTTGACTGGGGTGTCACAAAAGACTTGTGACAAAAAATGTTGTGAGAGTGCTCAGGCAGAACCTTTGTGATGTGCAAGTGTGGTACATGACAACTCCTCCACCTCATTAACTCGGAGTCGCCCATCCTGCCAAAACATATCTTCCCCTTGTCTCACTGCCTGGTAGCAATACACAAAGACAAACAGCCAGCTACACCTAGTCCTGTGACCTAGGATCAGGCTACAGTTTTGATTGTGCTTTGCAGATACTTTTGTGCATTTTCTTTCATCTGACTCACGCTGTGTTTTCTTAAAAATCTCTCAATATCCTGTGTGAGATTCATGTTTCTTGTATCATAATGACATTTTTAGGCACTCAGATTTTGTATGGCCTTTTATTAATGGTGTTTTATTTGAATAGAATCCTTCCTAAATTACTATGATAAACTATCTAATACTTTAATATCAAAATGGCATTTCACAGAGGAGTTTAATTACAAGCACATTAATACATTGAATGTTTCACAATGGATTTCGCGCTTCTGTTAGGGCTGCATCAGGAGTTGAAGTACAGGGAAGGTCTGTACATAAATAAGGTAACACATGTCTTTCAAAATATCTGCACCTGCCCATTTCTAGTAATCAATCTAGTCTTATGCCAATATAGAGGCTGCCTTCTTGATCAACTGTTTAGTGTTTACCTGTTTAAATGAAATTAACTTCTCGCCCATATTATTGGATGGACCAATTGCCTGGCCATATGTTAATCTATTTCCGAGTTATTAGAGCTTTCTCAAATACTTTACTTTTCACTATTTAGCGACGTTTGTTCCTGTATTATCCGGAAGTAATATTTTGCGCTTGACAATTTCCAAAATCTGTTTAACATCCTGTGTCTTTGAGCAATTCACTCGCCTATAGAGAAACATCCTGATTGTTCTATAAACATGATTTCAATCCAAAATATAGGAGCATGATGAATACATTGCATATTAGAAATTTGGAAAGATGGGAGCTCCAATTACGGCAATTAAGTGTCTCAGAGCCAATAATGAGTGATATAAGTCTTCTGTTTCAAAATGCCAGCGTTTGTTGTTCCTTTTCTTGTTCATAATTTAGAGCATTCTATCCCGTGTGTCATGTTCTAATAGCCTCAAAGCTCTTCTGCCTCGTCAATACCAGTTGCTAAATGCCCACTCCCTCATTATAAGCCCTCACCTACGGGTCTGGGCTGATAACTTGGTATCAGGCCTTGAAGTACCAGTATAGTCATTAGCAGTGGGCTGTGATGCTATAATATGTATCTAATCATACCTGGGGCTACCTCAATCTACTTTGGAATGAATGGTACCATTCATGAAATGCTCCAGGTTTTAAATGTCTTTCACAACTGGGAGGCTGTCTATTTTCCAGTATATGAGGTCAGTGAAAAAATATGTATTAGTTAAAAAAATATATATATATCATTAGAACCCATTGCTGCTTGTCCGAAGGAGCATAGTCATTACTGTCTCTTATTGTTAGCCAACAAAAGTGATCGTGTTCCCAAACAAACAAAGAAGGTGTGTAGAGTGTCCGTCAACAAACGCTAATGCCGTGCCAAGAGTCCTACTGTCCTTTTTGAGAAGTGTACAGGTAACATAAGAGACATGAATGAAAGGCTTTCTTCTCTGTGTGTCAAGTGCTAGACGGGCTACATGTTAACCATGGGATCTGCAGCATGCAGGCACAAGGAACGTGTTTAAGTGCCCTGTTATTTTATCTGGCCTTGGATCACATAGAGTAAATTATATAAATAAAAGACAGAGTGGGTCTTTCTCCTTTGGGTATTGTGCCATATTCTAAAAATCAAGCCATGTAAAAAGCTGATGGGGACATCTTCCTTCTAAAGTAAAGAATTAGTGATTGCTTATAATTCATGTCTACAGTGATTTAACTGCTTTAATGTGTTCACATCCACCGCATTATCTTTATAGTGTGGTGGACATGAATGATTCATCCACCACATGTTTTGAGAAAATCTTTCTGGTACTTGCACAAGAAGGATTTTCTTTTCAGAAATGATTTTGGGACATGAGGGAAAAGCTTCCACCACTTCTCAACATTATTTTTTTTATAAATCAGTGTGATGCCACAGTGACTGAAAGTGAAACCAGTCAGTGCCTTTAGGAGCGGACTGATTCATTTTATTCATTTTACGGGGCATAACTGCACTGATAGTAGAATAAGAAGAAGTACTGCTGGAAAGGGGATGATGTAACATTTTCTAGTAGATCCCTGTTTGTGTATCACCCGGTACTGCAATCTTAAAGTAGGGATTCACCCACTAGAAAGTTTCTTGTTTTTTTCAGTGAAATACCCTCAGTGGCATAGATATTCTTAAATCTGGTTTGCTTATGTCTTATGCCATAGGAACTCAAGCCTCACCTTACCAATGAAGTCCACAGTGGCTGATATAGGTATAGAACTAACTGAGTTTCCATTCAAATGGGAAATGCTCTTCTGGGGTTGGCTGAATTGTTCAATTTAAGAATGATTTTCATATGGTCAGTCCTCTTCTTTGAAATGTGCAGAAAGCAAACCAGTGAACGAGGGGAATGAGTAATTAACATTGCTTAACAATAAATGAAGATCCCGCTCCATTGCCTTTTTGTTTTTCTCCATGAGAAGATCTAATTGGCAATGATATTCCTAGACAAGAGACCTAAAGTTCTCTGTTCGATAGATTCTCAAGCTGAACCTCATCAAAAGGCCCAACAAGCTGGAATGTATCCGGAGATGTATGTGCTCTCATTCTTGTATGACATGGCCTGGACTTTGGGATTTTATCCCAATCTAGGGCAGTGACATGAATGATTTTTGTGTATTGTTATCTATCTTATGTGGTAACAGAAACAGCAAAGCAAGAATTAGCTAAGTAAATCCGACTAGTTTTTCCTTTAAAAACACACACACACATTTGCATGACCTCTCACACCTGCAATCACATTGTCCGAGTGCATGCTGTAGGACGTTAGGCCATTACTAGAGATCCCTAAAGTCAGACACAAATGCTTACTGTAGCAAGCTGATGCATCTTAACCCATTACTCAGGGTGTTGAGACAGATCCTAATGCTTGATGTTGCAGGCTGCAGTGCCTTCAGTCATTAATGGAGGCCCATAGGTCTCACCAATTACCCCTCAAACAGGATACCAGTGAACTCTGAATAGGATAGATATCCTTGAATTGTCTCTTTTTATTGAAAGTAGAAAGGAACAATTGCAAATAATCTTGTCTCAGCTTTTTTTTATAGCCCAACAAATCATGGAGAAGGTGTGCTTGGTTATGCTGGTGATACATATCATTAGGGAGGCCCTTCATGCATCTCTTGTAAATTTTTCTTCCTTGTGTTGAAATCAAAACCTAATCTGGGGCTTCACTGATACACCTGGTCCCTTTAAACCAACAAAGAAGAGATTGGCACAGAAGCCGTATTATAAAAGACATCTTTTTATTCATTTAACCTCTAAAGAGGGAAAAATGTGTCATACAGAATTCTCAAATCACTGTAGGAGACATTTCTAAGGAGTACAGAGAACAGGGGCATTATATACCCACACAGGGGCTGAAAAAAGGCAGTAGAAGTACACAAGAGAAGAGTTATGCACATAGATGGTCATACAGAAACTGCACAGTCAACAAGTAGGAGGAGTAATAAGTTGCTGACATCAGTTAGAACAGCCTGACAGTTCTATATTAGGAACAGGTGCATTCTACTAGCTAGGCCCATCTGAGCATGTGCAAGACTCTGGGAGAGGGAAACAGCAAATGGCCAGCACATAGCTAACTAAAATGGCTGCCAAGTACAAAATGGCTTTCAGCTCATGCTAAGAGATTAATGCAATCTTCAACAGATGGTCCTTTTAGCATGAGCTAAAGACATTTCCCATAATCCAGTAGGAAATATGCATATTCATTTTTTTCATAAATTTATCAATATCCTAATTCATTGCTTGGTGGCCATTTCTCATTCTAAATATTGTTAAGCGCGTATGTATAAGGTATAAGCAGGAGTACAAAGGGAACAGAGCATTGGGTCATACAGATAGCAGGAGAGAGTAATTACTATTATCAGAAACAGAACTATTAGCTTTCTAGTCCTAAGCAAATCCTAGAACCATCCAGTAAAAACATTTTCAAGGCTGCTATGCATTTCAGTGACCATCAATTTCAACTTCAAAATAGCCAACAGCACATATCTAATAAAAACATTTTCGCTAGACTTTTCCAGTGTTTCCTTTATCAGGGCTAGAGTATCAATCAAGGAAAGGGGAAAGTAACATTTGTCAACTGCTCAGATGAACTTTTCTCTCGTAGAATAAACATTATTCCTAATACAATTATGAAAGCAGTCAGACATATTATTACAAAAATGATCCTGGATCCAGAGGACCAGGAGGACCACACAGGACCATGAGGATTAGGACGAAGAGCTGCAAAGGGCTGCTCCTCCTCCAAAATGGGACGACCAATGGGGTACATTTTCAACAAAAAAGAAAAAGAAGTCCTTGGGAAATTAAAGCTGCTGTACAACCAACCAGAGGGGAGTCTTCTCCCTGTGTCCGTTTGAGCCTCACAGGCAGGCTCTTGTTGTTCCCACGGTGGAGCTGCACAACTCGCAACTCAGGAATCACGGCCCAGTTTCAAGGAAAAAGTTTCTTCTTTCAGGATAGGGCAATCACCCACCAGGGCAAATGCTCTCAGCGATCCTGTCCAGTGTCTCAGGCAGTGCACCAGTTTTCTTCATTTCAATCTAACAGGCACCAAAGACACAGCACCTGTACCCTGAACTCAAGTCCTTCCCTAACTCCTGTATTGCTCTGCTGGCACACTGCTCTTTCGTTGGGGCCATAGATTGCATTCAGTGTGCCCAGGTATCTCTTGACCAACAAAGGTGAAGACTTTACAGCCACTTTGGGACCAGGATTCAGAGGCCTGATGCTAGGATCTCTGAAGCAACCCTTGTTTCAAAGGGGGTTACCTCAAGCAAAAACTTTCTCGCCTTCCTGGTCGGTCTGTGACTCTCGGCTGGGCATCAAAAACTTGATCCACGATTTCTCTTTTCTGATTTGTGACCCCGTCTTTCGCCCAAGACAGTGGCAGGGGTACACACTTCACATCCCAGTGCTTCCGGCCTTCTACCTTCACTGAGGTACTGGTTGCCAGCAATGCCTGTGCTGGTTACCTTCACTTGGACTTCAAGCTGGACTGGTGCTGACTCCTCAAGCTAGATCTGACGTCCGCGCCCCTCTGGCAATGGTTGTAAGGCAGCAAATATCTATTGGTGGACAGAACAAAAGGTCTTTAGACAAGGCACAGAAATAATCTATCAACAGAGAGGTTAGTCTCAGGATACTTCCTGGTCTAGGGATGCCCCATATATTAGCAAGGCACCCAAGAACCACTTTCATCTATGTGAGAGTAAAAAAACACAACAGCCTCGACCTATTGGCAAGTATAAAAGGAACTCTTTGGTGAACTGACAAGAGTAATACGTCACCCAATCCAAAGCAGCCAAGGAAGTCTGTGTTCATTTACTAAATTCTGAGGGAAAGAGAAAAAACAATACAGACATACTCCAAATCCTTACATCTGTATATTCCTATCTTAATCATCTAAAGACCCTCAAGAAAAAAGGAAATGTTCTACACTTTTACTCATAGACTTTGCATTACTTGTACAGGACTGCAGACACTTCTAAAATGATTTCTCTTAATAAAAGCACCTACATTGTATGCTTAGGACCATGCTCTCATGTTATAGGAGCAACAGGCAAATCTAAAACTGCAAATTTAACAGGGATTCCTATTACATAAAGAACTAAAAACTTCAACATAATGGGTACATTTTCTCCAGCAGAACATCTTGTGACACACAGACTCCTATAAAACAATATTTTCCTCAAAAATGTTTGCTAAGGATCACATGGGCATCTTCCCTGCATTCTGTTTTTCACAATCCAAAATATGCAACATCAGCTTTAGTAAGGACTATCAGTTTATTTACACAGACTAGCTAATAAAAACTAGCAATGCCCTTGCAAAACTGTATGTAGCATGAGAATAACATACAATAGTGGTGTTATCACCTGAGAATTTCAGAAAAAAACTACCCACAGCTAGTTCCCCTTAAAGATCAATAAGGAAACAGCAATCTAGACTACTCATCCTTTCATAATTTCATCAGACAGGATTGGCAGTAACATAGCAAATTTATTTATTCATTTTATTCATGCTAATAATGTTTAAAACAGTATTACTGAATAGCCAATTAAATGTCTCATGGCTATTTCACAGACAGTTTAGACAGGCGCAAAAGAAATTAAGAAAAAGAGAGAGAAAACATAAACTAGCCTCCTTCCCCCATTTTTGACAGTAGGAAACCTGTAACAGGTTTCATCTGTCAACACTATCAACCCTAATTTGTAGCAACTGGGCATAAACAAACTCTGAGGAGCTAAATAGCACATTGAGCTAGGTAAAGAACATATTCCTTTAGCAAATGTACAAGTGTAACACGAGGGCACATGAATTCAAACTAAATCCCATAGCTTCCTTAATTCAGCCCTAAAAGCGTTAGTGCTATGTATATATGGCAGCGCCATTGTCTTAATAAGAGCTCACATATACCATTATTATTCAATCTGTTCATATGAGTGAACAAAAACTTGCTTTTGCAAAAAAAAAGTAAGCAAAACCTCTTTCTGTCCCTGCCCTGCCATTTCGTCTTTCAAATGTCGAAATGTCAAAGCAAATGTTGCGCTGAGCCCTGCTTCTAAATGTAGAACTTCGACCTTTAACCTATTTGCAGCTGTCCCATCTTGTGTGCAAGGTTTTCATGCAGTTTTACAAATTCAAAGTGACCCTGGAGACTGATAGCGCAACAACCCACTCCATTCCTGTCTACCAGCAATTCAGAGGTAAGCTTAATAACTTCTGCCAGTTTTTTGTACATATTTATATTTGTAAGCAGTGTGCTTAGTGCTTGTCTAGCAGTATAGATGTCAGCTATTCATTCTATACTTACATATGTGCATTTACTGGAGCCTAAGGCAGTTTAAAAGCCGCTCTGATTGGAATAACCTCATTTAAATAGTGAATTTTACTCAATTTCGACTTTAAAATTTGGGGCACTTAAAAATGAATATCCTACAATGTTTTTGCATAATAGTCATCCCCAGAATGTCCTCTACATATCCCAGAGATGTGGCATCAGAAATGTATAATGTATACCCTTATAACAATGAGTTTTGTACGCCTGGGTAAAGTGACATTTCACATGTAAGTGACCCCCTATTGCTGTATAGAATGGCTTAAATTCAATTTGGATGCTAGGAGGTCACAGCATCATTATTAGGCATTATAAATATTAAAAAACGAGTTTAATGCACCTATTTTAAATAACATTTTTTATATGATCAAAATAATTTTTTTTTTTTAATAAATCTAATCATTTTGATGAGTCCACATATGAAAAGCAAGCTGCATCCCTTGCCTATCATCTTTAAACGCATTCATTCACAGCCCTAAGAACAGAAACCGAACTTGAAAGTCTGCGCCACTTTTAAAGGACAGTCATTATTATTTAACATCAAAAACCACTCTTATCCTTATTTAAAAAGGCATTAAGAAAATAAATCCCTACTGTCAATCTGTCCTCTGTTTATCAAAAAATAATGAAACTATATTTCTAACTTTTAAAACAGCAGTCTGAAATGCAGGATTTTACACCGTGTTTGACTTCAGCTGTTTTCTGTGGCCGGAGTCAGAAATACCCAAGTGCTGACACAGCTGCTTTACACGTAAAGGCGTCGAATTCACATGCATTCAAGTCAGCCTTTCCAGCCAGCACAAATCTGTCGTTCTGTAATGTGTATTTTGGGTCAGCAACAACCACTTCACTCAGATAATGTGAATGCCTTTTAATACCTAATACAGAAGGATAAATGCTGTGACATTTTATATCTTTAATTTTATCTATTGCAAAACACATAATTTCGTTTTTTGAAGCTTTTTTATTCCTATTAAATGCGGATTCTAATTTTATCTTTAACATTGTGGCAATTTGCACACATGTATAGTGTCTTACTCTGTCAATTTAATGATAGCGTGCAGCTATTTAGCATATCTTATATAATTCATTGCTGGATTCTTTTAAAATATATTTTATTTTAATGATGTTTTGCATAACAGAATGATGACAAAAAAAACATTGAGCTCATTCCAGAAATTTTCAAAACGGTGTCATATACTCAGAACACATAATACAGGGCACTTCAGGCTAGCCATTCTTGCACCAAGAGCGCAATCGCTACTTACAAGTACCACTAATGACAAACCACAGACATTTAAACACACATTTAACCCACAGATCAACACTTAGGACAGAAACAAAAGACAGCCCACAGACTGTACTTAAACCAAACCATTTGTAAATACTAGTTGTAAGTCATATTCACTAGATTTGGCTGGCAGAACACCAAGAAAAAAATGCTCTGCACATCACCACTTATGAATGTTACTAAGTGCACCGACCAGGATCCTTTCTATGTACATATTTAGTTCCTCGGGGTACTAGTCACCAAGGAAGAAATACGTTTTTATACCTAAACCTAGTTAAGTATCCCCTCTAGGGGAGCCGGCTAATTCAATACAAGTTCCAAGGGTACCTACAAACCAAGGCAACACATTCTACGATGTGTGCTACGAACAGGCATGCCAAAAATATTGCAGCATATACAATATTATACACAAAGTAGCACTTAACTCAAAGTGTGCCGTTCAAGTTTACAAAAGTTTCTCATTACCTGCCTACATAAACTGAAGTTTACATATTTCAAAATTCCAAATATTGGCCAATTTCCATACAAATCCAAGAAGCGTCGTAACAAACGACCTTACCAAGACCCAAGTTTCCAGATTCTAACTGCCAAGTTCTGAGTGACCAAACGGTCATTTTTAGAATACTCACGCCAAAAATGTTCTCAGTCAGGAGTGGTAAGCAGTTGGAGGAGTCCAATCAGGAAGACCAGAAATATACTGGGCTGCAGAGACAGAATCTCAGTTTTAGGGTACCTTTTTACTAGAGTCCTGTTCTGTCCACCTCAGTAGATTCCTGTCTCCCATCAGGATCACTCCCTTGGATAGCCACTTCTCTGATGAGCCTCACAGAGGGCACCAATTGTAGAAATCAAAACCTAATCTGGGGCTTCACTGATACACATGGTCCTTTTAAACCAACAAAGAAGAGATTAGCACAGAAGCTGTAATATAAAAGACATATTTTTATTCATTTAACCTCTAAAGAGGGAAAAATGTGTCATACAGAATTCTCAAATCACTGTAGGAGACATTTCTAAGGAGTACAGAGAACAGGGGCATTATCTACCCACACAGGGGCTGAAAAAAGGCAGTACAAGTACACATGAGAAGAGTTATGCACATAGATGGTCATACAGAAACTGCACAGTCAACAAGTAGGAGGAGTAATAAGTTGCTGACATCAGTTAGAACAGCCTGACAGTTCTATATTAGGAACAGGTGCATTCTACTAGCTAGGCCCATCTGAGCATGTGCAAGACTCTGGGAGAGGGAAACAGCAAATGGCCAGCACATAGCTAACTAAAATGGCTGCCAAGTACAAAATGGCTTTCAGCTCATGCTAAGAGATTAATGCAATCTTCAACACTTGGACCCCTCTAATATTCATGGGTGGTATCACTCACTTCAGTTTACAAACTACCTCCATGTTCCGCATAGAATCATTAATAATACAACCTCCCATACAACCTTGAGGTTTTTTCTTCATCAAAAAATAAGATATGAACCTGGCCTCAAAGCTGCTGTGCTGCTCTTCCAGCTATGTGTCATAGATGATCTGAATAGTTTTCTAGGAAGGACATCTGCAGAGAGAATGGCCAAGCTAATATAGGGGCTCATTGCTAAGGAATGTTGCAAGATTTAATGTAAAGCCCTCTCCATGCAAAACAGCCCATTAATTGAAAGTCGATTGGAAGCAGTGGCACTATGGCACTCTAGTGCATCGCTTTGAAAATCCCTCACATAGTGCCTCCATTAGAAGCGCTTTTTTACTTCAATGATGAAAGAATCCATATACGTCTTCAGTGGCCTTTTAACATTTTGTGGTACATGGTCTACATTTAACTACCATTTTTACCTGATAGTGCCCGATATTATGGGCTCAATACAGCCTCTAGCTTGCTTAGTGCTAGCACTCTGGGTTACCTTGCCTCTCATAAATCACCCTTCCACTGGCCATGGCACAGATGGTAAAATAATGGGACAAGTTTTGAAAGTGTCAACAAAATAGGGGACAGGAGGGTAAGTTTAATGAGGTCCAGTGTACATACCCTAACAACTAGTAATGCAAAAAAGGTACAAAGTTCCTCTAGTCGAAGAAAGAAAAAAGGGGGGGTTGGATTGTCATGTGTCAGGGAGGGGGAAACCCTTGTTAGAACTAGGGCTCTCACACACCCAGCAAGCTAGGTGTCATGCTTCATCATTTGAGCCTGCCCCTCGTCAGGTCGGCGCTGCAATTCCTGACGGGCTCCCAATAATGGGGCTCTTTGGCGGGGATCTTTTGTTTCTGCCGAAGGGTGCTGTGGGGGTAAGGGGCCCTAGAGTGTGTAGATGTAGTGAAAGTATTTAAAATAGGTACTGTTGGTCCACGGGTGAATATTTATTAAAGTGGTGAACAGCCTAATTAAAACCAATGAAAGTTGAGGTGGGTATAGCCACTAGTGGTTATGTAGCTAGTTATGTATGCCCTACGCTCAAGAAGATCAACATGTTTCATGCCTAGGTCGCCAAGAAATGGTCACGGCAATTCCTCAGGATCAAAGATACGAACTATCTACAACAAAGGTGTGTGAAAATTCTACATACCTAACAGGTGCTTAGAAGTAACCTGAAAAAATGAAGGAAAAAGAAAAAGAAAACACATGACAGTATACCGCATAATAAAATGCACTCACAAGGTAAAATCAGCTCAAATCATCAAGAGACTGGTAGTATCATGCGCCCAAGTGGGTGGTGAAGGGTCAATTACAGGGGGGCGACAACAGTGACAGAGCAATGGGTGAATACAAAGGGAAAACAGGTGAAAAACTCACCTATGCTACTAACAAGGCAATCTTGCAGCAGTGACCGGCGGGCAAAAGGACTCCAACGTGGGTCCTAAGGTAAAAACCGGAAAAAGGGAGAATAAATTGTTAAAAACGCAAAGCCGGGACCCATGTGGAATTAAAAAAGTGAGGTCATACCATGACCCCAAGGGGGTGAGAATAAATCAGGAAGGTAAAGGCAGCCTAATACCTCGTAATGCACTACCATGGGCGGTGTGGTGTGCAGCCATGGTGGCCCTCATAACCAGGGGCTCTGATGCGTCGCCGCCCAGATGGTGAGAGGGATGCTATCCACAAACTCATGGGATCCTCCTAAACAGTGTGGTGACCGCCGTAACCCCTGGCGATGGATGGGTCAGTGCAAGGACTGTGGCGCCCATGGTGTCATGGAAGTGGAATTGGCGCCAAAAACCCCTCCGTGGAAGGAGACTCACCTCGGTAGGTGTCTGGATATGAGAAAACAAGGGGGGGTGTGCTCAACTCACCTGCGTCGGTTGACGCGTATACTCATAAACCTACCCCTGCCGCCGGACCTGGGATGGGTAGAGGAGCCAACGGGTGTGAGCCTGATAAGGAAGCTGGTAGCCGTGAGGAGCACCACGTGACCGCGGTAGCCGGTCCCCATTGGAGGAGGGGTTGCGGTCCGAGTAGCCATGTTGGAACAGGCAGGAAATAAAACTGCCAGCATCCGGGAACAGTGGGGAGCACCACGTGACCGCGGGAACAGGTCCCCATAGGTGGAGGGGTTGCGGTCCGGGTAGCCAAAATAGAAAAGGGAAATGAAACTGACAGTATCCGGGAGGTGTGGATGATTGCCATCAACCCGGGAAAAACTCACGGGGAGACAGGAGTGAAAGTAACTGTCACGGCGGCCATGTTGGGACGGGAAGGCCGTGCGCACAATGGGGGGATTAAAAAAAAAATTATATATATATATATGTACAAAACCAGTACGGCGTTAGTCCGCTGGGGGGAAAAAAGGGAAAATTAAAAACAGAAAAGTGCACGTAAAGATGCCTGTACAGTACAGAGGGGCTTAAACACCAAAGGGGTCTATATAAAATCTAGTCAAATACTAGGAGGCACAGAATAGTCACGGAAACGTGCAGGCGGGAGTGGTAAGGGGCATAGGCCACAGGACGTGGCTGGACGATTGTGTGAGGTGTCAATCACATACATTTAAATAGAAGACTCAAGTAGTATCAGGGAGGATCTCATCCAGTGAGTGCAGACCATGGGATATCATCATTTAAGCCAGTCAGGTGTGAAGATAATCTGAGGACCCATCTCTGCTCTAGTCTGAACAATGCATTCTGAGAGATCTGTGGGTGAGCTTCTAAAACCACCCAGCTGATAGCATCGGTATGATGTTGCATTTCTTTGAAGTGCGTGTAGAGTTTTGTTGTCACTCTCTGGCAACGTATGTTGCTCCTGTGTTCCGTTATCCTAGTCTTAACCATACGGGTAGTCATGCCTATGTAGAATAGATCACAAGGGCATTTGATCATGTAGATGCAATTCTTAGTGTTACAGTTGGTATGTCTGGTCAGTGTCCAGTGGAAGTCATTTTTGAAAGTAATGTCCTTGGTGGTGATAGTCAAATTACAGACCACACAGGAACCGCAAGGGAAGTGGCCTCTGACTGGGGGTAAATCCCACATTGTCCTTTGTGAACTGGTCATATTAGATCTAGGTCTAGTGTGGACCTGAGGAATTGCCGTGACCATTTCTTGGCGACCTAGGCATGAAACATGTTGATCTTCTTGAGCGTAGGGCATACATAACTAGCTACATAACCACTAGTGGCTATACCCACCTCAACTTTCATTGGTTTTAATTAGGCTGTTCACCACTTTAATAAATATTCACCCGTGGACCAACAGTACCTATTTTAAATACTTTCACTACATCTACACACTCTAGGGTCCCTTACCCCCACAGCACCCTTCGGCAGGAACAAAAGATCCCCGCCAAAGAGCCCCATTATTGGGAGCCCATCAGGAATTGCAGCGCCGACCTGACGAGGGGCAGGCTCAAATGATGAAGCATGACACCTAGCTTGCTGGGTGTGTGAGAGCCCTAGTTCTAACAAGGGTTTACCCCTCCCTGACACATGACAATCCAACCCCCCCTTTTTTCTTTCTTCGACTAGAGGAACTTTGTACCTTTTTTGCATTACAAGTTTTGAAAGAGCATATGGGCAAAGGTGGTTCATGGTGTTTCACCAGGGTGTATCAGTATATTTTGCTGCCTCATGTCATGGGCCCGTTGAAGGTGTAATTTCTTGCAGTAGAAAAAGGCTTTGCCTTCACATGTTTCAATGTCAATTGGTCCAGAATTTGTTTTGGATCCATCATCGATTTTCCAACATATCATGGTTGTATAATATTAATTTAAAATATGGCAGGTACTGTGCAATAATTGTGTGGCCCTGGGGCTTCAAGTGCTTTCTCCACAAACTATCCTAGAATCAACCTAGGCACCCACTATATTTCATGGTTTGGCCAGGTTCAGACATATGGGTAATGCCAGGAGGATGCAGGACAAATAAGTAGGTGGCCAATGAGTGCCCTGTGTAGTCAGTATTTCCACACCACACTTCACCTCCCTATCAGCTGACCATAGTTTGTTATGCTTAGCTGATAAACAGGGCCACTTTAGGCCAAGAGTATGCTCTTGGATTCATTGACAGCTGGAAGGAATTCCAACTTAAACAGGACGCACATGGTTTTGCATATCGAATCTTTGATTGAGGAATTGAACCCATAAGCTCTTATACTGGTGGCTGAAATGACAGTGACAACACAGTGATTTGATTAGACCTCTCTGCTATGTTTATGACTGTTGACTATGTCTTGCTGATACACAGACTGTAGTAGATCGGCATCGGAGCGTTAAAGTCCATAATTGCTTCTCCTTATTAAATGAATTGCTTGGGTTACTTCATGTCCA
This sequence comes from Triturus cristatus, assembly GCF_964204655.1. NCBI lineage: Eukaryota > Metazoa > Chordata > Amphibia > Caudata > Salamandridae > Triturus > Triturus cristatus. The sequence goes on along the minus strand of NC_140594.1, from coordinate 975,729,048 downwards.
AGACCACAACCGTTACCTGTGATGCACAGCATGGGTTTGCACTTTCGCTGTAGCTATTTGATATCTAATGGCATTTTTTATAGCCTCACCTGCTCCTATGGTTTTCAGTTTTATGCATATGCCAATGATACTTATCTATTTTTCCATCTAAGCCACCATAATCCCAAAGATTCTGCACTTCATTTGTGTATGTTCCAAAAATGTGAGTGGCTGGATAAAGGCTGAAGCTCAATGTTGTACAGACAGTAATACTGGTAGCAGCTACGATTGTTAAGTTACATTTTAAGCCAAAGTAGAGATGTCACAGATATGCTGAAGGCTTTGACCCCTCCCTCATGACTCTTGTCATCAAACATGAGGTCAGATGCTGGCAAATGTATACCTCAAAGAGAAAGGGAAGGTGTACAGAAATATTTTATTGTTTGGAGGAAGCTTGGGACAGCTGAGGTTTCTAATGTACCTATCACAAAAGGGACCAGCCTAAGTAAGACTTTATGGTTACCTACCTATGAACCTAATCTAAGATTACATGCAGCTACTCTGAAATGTGCCTTCATCCTATAAATACCCTCACCTTACTCAAAAGATATGTATTGTTAAATGATATACATCAATACATAGGTGAGGCACAACTTGACATGGACTGAACACCTCTACAAACTCACCTTTTGTCTAGGTGTAATGGAGCATCACTCCCTTCTTTCTATACTGGCATGAACATTTTGGTCAAAACTGATTTCAAATTGAAAATGGGAGCCCAAGTCTCAGTTGTTGCCTCTTCATTTTGCTTTCACATTAAGAAAGTCTATCATATATAAAGCTGTAGCAACGTTGCTAAATGGTGTTGACTGTGATTGGATCCAGAATTTATTGCAGCAAAGATTTTAATTTGGGCATTAGTGAATCTTCACTGGACTGTCTTTAGGTGATGAACAATTATGATACTAGAATGGGGGTACATGCCTGGAAATGTAATCCAGTATAACCCATCCATAAACAATTTCACTGACTTCTACTAAATATCATAATATAATAGAAGCTTTGTGCCTTGTGTACCACTGAATCTACAGAAGCTCTCTCAAGGTAGGAAAAATTGGCTAGTTTTCCCATGCATAACATGCAAAAGAGAACTAAAGGCTTAAGAGTATTACATGCAGGCAGTCATTCCTCATTTGCACATGAGTAATGCTCTCATGCACAAAAGTTGCAAGAACTATCAGCTCAATGCATTGTCCCCACAGTTTCTATAAACAGGAGGTGAACGTTGATAGTGGGTACATGCAGCTGCAGCACACATACACTTTCACAGTTTCTATGAGATATTATCTGCTAAAACTAGGGGGCATGTTTACGAGTTTTGTGGTGCAGGGAAGCGCTGCAAAGCACCTTGCTGTGCTGCCCTGTGTCACAGGGAAAGGGCAGGAATGTGCCGTAATTATCCAATACGGCACATTCCTTTCCTTTGCCCTTGCGCTGGTGCCGTTTTGGCAGCCTACCACCAACTCAGGTACCCTTGAACCATGGAACATGAGTGCTTGTGTAGTAGGCAGGATTGTTTTTGTGTAGGAAGGGGCATCTTCCTGCACAAAAACAATAATTTAATGTAATAACAGTTTCGTTTTTTAATTTAATAAACTGTAATTGCTTTGAATGTGCTAATGTACCTATTTTACAGGTAACAGTGGCTAGATAAGGTCTGTTTTCTTGGGTGTGTGAAGTTTCCTTATGCTGCATTACTACCTATCTCTTATCATTTGTTCTTCCTCTTCAGAATTCACATTAAAAAAAGCTGACAAAGCTAACAGTGCTGGCTTTAATAAGCTAGCAAATGCAGGCATGCACAGATACTATTTGCAAGTATTTGCCCATTAAAGTCAGACCTTTTGGCTTTGCGATGACTTGTTGAAGACTGGGACAATCTCTGTCTCAATCTACGTTTTCAAAAAAGGCTCACCACGATTAATTTTATTTAACCAGTGTAGGACTTGGCCTTTGTGGCTGAAATCCCCCAAACATTTTGCTTTCCCCCTAGACCGTTTTCCTGACATAGAATAGCTTTGGGTACTTTGCCACTGCTGATCAGTGTCAAAGTACCAGATTTCCCGGTTTAAAATATAATGGTGATTGGTTGGCCATGATTGGTATGTTTGCCTTACTAGTAAATGTCCCTAGTGATGTGCACTGCGTGTGCAAGGGCTAGTAATGCAAGGGCGCGCAGAGAAGGGAACTCAGGCCTTCAGTGTAGGGCCTGCACGCAGAATGCTAAGTTAGCACGTTGTCCTGACAAGTGAAACCACTTGTCAGGCCTGACTTTCCCTTTTACACACACATTGGGCACCCCTGTGGTAGGTCCCAGGTTACCCATGGGCAGGGTGCAGTGTAGGTAAAAGGCAGAACACTTAATGAGGTGTGTGCTATGTTGTGACAGTGAAAAACTCTCCATTTCGTTTTTCACTGCTGAAAGGCCATCCTGCCCATAGGACAGAATGGGGGAGGCTGGGTGTTGTGTTTGTTAGCCTAGTTTCCTGTCAGTTTATAATGGAGAGGTGAAGTTTAGTATGTATGAACTCACAGTGTCATAACACATCTTTCTGTGAAGCTGGTTTTGTCACTGTGTGTCCATAAATCACTGTTTTGGAAAGTGGCTGAGTTTTGTGCTCTGAGTATTTCTGTGTGTCTCAGAAATGTGGATTATCTGTCTGGAACTGAAAGGTGAGAGGAGCTGGGAGAGGTCTTGACCTAGGGAGGGGTTGAGATGGCACCAGGCTGCACTGCATCTGGAGGGTAGGGGGAGGAGAAGCCCAGGAGGTGGAAAGGCGTGGGATGGTGCTATACACCAATTGACCCATCTCCTGCTGAGTGATTAAGGATCCAGACCCCCAGTATCAAAGGGAGAGAGGTGACACTGGGAGGAAGACACCCATAACTGATTTAAGGAGGGGTCAGGGACCCCTCAGCACACACGACCTTCAAAGACATTAAGGGGTATAACTAGGAGATTTGAAACTCCTGAACGTGGGGAATGAAACAGATATGGATTGAGACTGTACAGGCCTGGACCCATTCTGTGGGCAAGAGGAAACTCTTCTAAAGAAGGAGCAACTGAAGAGACTGCTTGGAAAGACCAATCCTTGCTTCGTGATCTGGGGATGGTCTGCAGTTTGCTGTTCTTACTAAGGGAGAGGCTGTTGGGACTGTGCTTGGAGGCGCTGGGTCCCCCTGCTTGAAGAAGACTGTGTTTTGTGCTGTGTCTTGTACTCCCCAAGGGCCTGAGGTGAGCTGGCTCCCTGTTTGGAGATACAGGATCATAAAAGTTTCCGGAGAAGTCCCAATCAACGTGGTGTGCGCGTGCTTTTGAAGCTCGAAACCCTCAGAAGTTGTGCCGTGTGATCGTTGGCACGCAGGAGTAAGCGAAGTCTCGGACGTCCTGGGTGCGTGTCGAAGTGCAGGCCAAGGCGTTGGTGAGGAGTGCCTGGTCGTGGTGTGCATGGAAAGACGAGGTGAGGCTCTGACGCGCAGCGTGGGTGTCTTGGTGCAGCTCGGGTGTTGGTGAAGAGTGCCTGGGGCTTGTGTGCACCAAAGGAAGAAGCCAGACTCAGATGCGCTGGGTGTGTGTCGTGGTGCAGCCAGGGCATTTGTGCGGAGCGCCTGGGCATCGTGGGCACCAAAGGAAGAAGTGAGTCTTGGACACGCAGGGTGCGTGTCTTGGTGCAGCCCGGGTGTTGGTGAAGATCGCCTGGGCCTCGGAGGCACCAAAAGAAGAAGTGAGTCTCGGACACGCAGGGTGCGTGTCGTGGTGCAGCCAGGGCATTGGTGAGGAGTGCCTGGCCATCATGTGCACAGGGAGAAGAGGTGAGACTCAGATGCGCAGAGTGCTTGTCGTGGTGCAGCCAGGACATTGGTGAAGACCGCCTGGACATAGTGTGCACGGGGAGAAGAGGAGACACTCAAACACGCAGGGTGCGTGTTGAGGTGTAAGCAGGGCATTGGTGAAGAGCGCCGGATCGTCGTGAGTACCAGAGAAGAGGCGAGTCTCGGATCCGCGGTGTGTGTGTCAAAGTGCAAACAGAGGCACCGGTGAGGAGTGCCTGAGTAGGGGGTGCACCGAATTTGAAGTAAAGTCTCCACAATGCTGAGGGCAGATCTCGGTGTGGACTGAGACCAAGTCATTGGGCCCTCGGAGTCAACCGCAGCTGCCCGGACCGGCAGCCATGGAAGAGCTGAGCCGCCGGCCCGAGTCCACCACACCCCTTGATGGAGTTCTGGATCAAGGCCCAAGTCGCTGAAGTTGAGAAGGAGAGTGGGGTCGCGCCCCCCAGGGAACATGGATCAACACCTGGGGTGGGGTGCGGGCTCAGAGGGTCACTCTCTTGGCCTCCCGCTTCAGTCAGCTGCACGAACCGTTGCTTCGGCTCGGATCCCGGCCCGTGCTGACCCAGGGTGGGGCAGTAATGGGGCCGGAGTGAGAAGCAGTACTTTTGTGTCATCATTTGATCCATAACGGAGCACGTAAAACTGACGTATTACACTTTGCATTACTGCTGCTAACGAACTATCTGTCGTATGACGCTTGACCTCATTTGTGATTGAAGATCTACATACTTGGTGCGCTACGCACTGTGTTATTATTCCCTTGCATATTACCTGATTGTAACTTGGCGCATTGTATTATTTCTTCAGTGCACTGTATCTGAGTATAACGTGGCGCAGTGTATTATTTCTTCATTGCACCGTACAGGATTGTAGCGTGACGCATTGCTTTGTTTCTTCCTGGTACAGGGTATGCTGGTGGTGATACACATTGCATTATTCCTTCAATTGCAAAGTACATGACTGGCGCTACGTATGGCATTGTTTCTCTGTTGCACAGTATAAGAGAATATCGTTACGCATTGCAGTATTTGTTTCCTTTTTCAACGTGTGTGATTCTAGCAATACGACTTGCCTAACTTTTGGCAACAGTTAGAAGTGAGCTTAACTGTTGGTTAGAAGCAGTAGTTGGGATTAGAACCTACCAACAGACCGGAAAGAATACTACCATTCTTAGATGTTGATTTTGTATCGTGTGGTTGTATCGTATAATTGCTTATATAAAGATTATACTCATTTTATCAAAACTAGTGTGGAGTCTATTTGTTGTGATATCATGGGGTTACTGTGAGCGTAGTTGCACATACTGAACACTCATGCCTTGGAGATATGCCTGGCTGCTCATGCCAAGCTACTAAGGGGGTGAGACGGGCTATCTCAGAGAGTGTCCTTACTTAGCCTAAAGTTAAAGCGAGGGGTAGGGGACGCACGGCTTCAGCTTTTGGTGGTGGCGGTAAGCGATAAGGACCCCCACTTCCAACAACCAGCAATATGATTGATGAGCCACAGCTGTCTCTGTTGCTTTTGGCTTAATAGGCCAATTGGGATTTGTCCTGCCCTGGGCATTACTAAAACTTGAGGCTAAGGATAGAAGTTCTATTTAATCCTTCTAAATACAGAGATCAAACATATATCTCCTGTCACGCCTCTCCTGGAAAGGTGTATCTTTTTGGCACATTCCCATGTTTACCAGGTTTGTTAAATCTGGGACTGCGTCAAAAACAATCGGAGTTGAGTGGGAACACCCACCACAATGCCCATGGAATGCCACCCTTGAACATAGTTATGCAACGCAGCAATTTGCACTGAGTTGCAGTACTCCATATTTATTAAGCCATTTAAAGCCACTCAAAGTGGTTTTGCGTGGCTTCAAAAATATGACTTAGAGGTTTGCGTCAAGCATGTACCACTTTGCGTGGTGCAAGCATGACGCAAAGCTCTCCTAAATATTCCCCTCAATCTCCTACAGGTAAAAATGACGCAATTAGTCTAAGAATAAAGAAAATAGCTAGCATGGAAAAATATGCAAACCCTTGTTTCCTTCAAAAGTGTTTAAGTAGATATGTTCCTAAAAGGCCTTCTTCTTTATCACACTTGGTGACCCAGAAAATACCACATTTTTTGAATGCCAGGTTTGGAAAAATGTCAGAGTATTGTATTTTTTTTTTTTCTTTTTTTTTATTGAGCAGAGCAGGGATAAAAAAATAAATAAAATAAATAAACAAAAAACAAATACAATCAAAAGAAGTCACTCTTCATATATGTCACATTCATATTCCAAATAAAACATAATTGAAAACTTTTTCTTTACTATTAGATATGAAAACAACTGATAAAACCACAACAACTTCAGGCCATAACAAAATAATCAAAAAACTGCCAGGTCTTCTTAAATTTACTCAATGCTCCCACCCTCATCGCATAAGCTTCTTCAAACGCCCTAGTACGCTTCATTTTATTGAACCATTTCATAAATGAGGGTATCTCAGGTGATCTCCAATTTTGCAAAATTAAAGATCGTGCCATCAGTGAACAAATCATAACAAAAGCCTCTTCATATTTATTCAAACCAGAGATAGTTCTAGAAATTCCAAATAAGGCTATCTTTTCTTGAGGATCTATCGATTTATGGATGGCCTGACTTATGGCTCGAAAAATATTTCGCCAAAATTCATTAAGCTCCGGACAAGTATAGAAAATATGAAGCCAGTTCCCTTCCTCTCCAGCTCGACAACGAAAGCATCTACTTTCTACGTCCGGAAATCGTTTACTCAGTGCCGCAGGGGTAAAATATGCTAGCCATCTACTTAGAAAAGCCATCCGTTTAAAATTAGCCGCTCTCAAAACCTTATGGCCTAGCTGAGCTTGAAGTTGCCATTCTTGACTTGAGAGAGCGCACCCCGTTTCCCGCTGAACCGTGACCAAAAAATTATTCAAGATAGGGAGCTCACTATCCTTCCGTAGAAAAGAATACCATTTTCCTATGCCTTTCACTTTAATTTCATATAAAAGGGAAGACAGATATATCGTCGCGGAAGGAGGGGGGAAATTGGCCGTTTGGAGAAAATGAGCAATCTGAGAGTAATCAAGAAAGTTAAGCAGACTTTGATCTGGAAATTTGTTTTGAATCTCCTGCCACGAGATAATCCTATTATTCATGAAAAAATGTCGCAATTCCACTAAGCCCATTTCATTCCATTTCAGAATACGTCCTGGATGTAGAGATAATCCTAAAGCCTTGCGTTCTTGAAGCTTTAAGTAAAGCCATCCTGGGAAACTATTTTGTTTAAATAAAGATAATAATCTAAATGAAAAATCCCGTAATGTTTTATACCTAGTTTTTTTTGGCAATTTGATGATTTTCAAAAAAATAGGAAGTTGTACACCTGCCTCCTGAAGCATTTTGTTTAAAAAAAAATGATCTTCTGAGTTATTAGTGTCTAAAAAACAAGCTATTTTATCGAGCATGACTGCCTCATAATAAGTTCGCATTTTTGGAAGGGCGAGCCCCCCATTTTCTACCTCAAGTTGTAGAACCTCAAGTTTAACCCTGGATGCCTTCTTGGCCCATATAAAGTTCCTGAATAAAGAATCGATTTCTTTAAAATAACTTGCATTAATTTTTAAAGGTACATTACTGAAAAGGAACAAAAAAAGCGGGAGAATCATCATTTTAATCTGGGACACCCGACCGATTATAGATAAAGGAAGTACAGACCATTTATCAAGAAGAGTTTTTATTTTAGTCAATGTGGCCCTATAATTCAGAGAGAATAATTGATCTATTGATTTAGAAATAAAAATACCTAGATAACGTACCGGGGCCAACTTAGCAGCTTGGATTTGTAAAGTGGGTGGTAAGAAGGAGTTGTCATTTAGATTTAATATAATGATCTCCGTTTTATTTTGATTAATTTTATATCCCCCTATAGATTCAAAATTAGTGAATTCCGCCAACAGATGATCTAAATTAGATTTATCCGGGTGTAAATAAAGAATAACATCGTCGGCAAATAATTTCAGTTTCTCCATACCACTTATTGGAGGTCTTATTTCGGAATTTTCTCTAATTCTTATTGTCAGAGGCTCTATAAAAAACGTAAACAACAAAGGGGAAAGGGGACAACCCTGTCTGGTCCCACGTTTAATAGATACTGATCCAAGCTGCTCGGCATTCAAAACTACTCTAGCTTCGGCTCCCGAATAAATATTTCTTAACATATGTATTATTGGTAATGGGAATCCGAATTTATTTAGCCCGATAAATAATGCCTCCCAATTTACCAAATCGAAAGCCTTTTCGGCATCTAGCATCATAAACATTGATGGAATTTTATTTCAAGTACAATAGTCAAGAGCTTGAATCAAATAATTGGTATTAGATGACATAAAACGACCGGCTATAAAACCTGATTGATTACTGTGTATTATTTCCTGGGCGGCAGGTGTAAAACGTTGAGCCCAGATTTTCATGAATAGTTTATAATCGACATTAAGCAAACTAATCGGGCGATAAGAGTTTACATCCTTTGGGTTTTTACCTTTTTTAACAAAGCTGACAATCAACGATTCTTTAAAACTCATGGGAATATCTGAGCCATTTTTGATAACATTAAAGAGCTCAGTCAAAAATGGAGTCAGCTCCTGGGAGAAGGTTTTATATAATTCTGCGGGAAAACCATCCGCTCCGGACGCCTTAGCCCCTGAAATGGATTTTATCGTTTGTGAAACCTCTAACTCAGTAATCTGTTGACTAATTAACTCACATCGATGTTCTGACAAGTGAGGGAATGAAACCGCGTCAAAATATTCAGCTATTCTTTCCTGTGATATGTGATATTGTGTGGTATATAAATTAGAATAACGGTCCATAAAAATCTGGGCTATTTGTTCTTTTTCGCGCGTTATACTCTCAGTTCGGGGGTCGGTAATCTCATTTACCGATGCGGCTTCCTGCTTAAATTTAGTTGTCCCTGCCAGTAATTTGCCTACCATCTGGCTTTCTTCATACACCCTCTGCTGGAAGTTTTTTGCATGACTAATCTCTTCTAGTATAAAAAATTCTCGCAATGATTGTTTAGCCTTATCCAGGAGAAATCGGGAGTTAGGATTAGCAAAGCCTTGTAAATTATTTAGAGGATGTGAGGCTATTTCGACATCACGCTGAAGTTTAGCAATATTATCTCGCCGTATTTTATTCTGAGCTGATGAATAAGCTATTAATTGACCACGTAGTGTCGCTTTAAATGCGCCCCAGACCGCAAATATCCCTGCTGAATCCAGATTGTGAGAAAAGAACTCAGATATCCACTGCTTAGTATTTGACACCCAGATAGGGTCTTGCGTTAAGCGCCGATCCATCTGCCACCTGGAGCGAGACTTTAATTGTTCAGATACCTCAACTTCTATTTTAATAAACGAGTGATCTGAAAAAGAATTGGCCCCTATCTCTGAACCCAAACACTTTAGTGACTGGGATAATAGAAAGAAATCGATACGCGAGGCCGTAAAGAATTGTCGCGAAAAACAAGTATATTGATGGACGGAGCGGTGTAAATGCCGCCAGGGATCATATAAGTGATGCTCCGATCTGAGCGCGTCCAGAGTTTTCTTAGTACGTGGTTTCAACTCTTTTTTATTTACATTAGAAGTATCATTTTTAATGTCTTGAATAAAGTTGAAGTCTCCTCCCATGATTATTTTTCCTGGGACCCCCCTTATTAGATTTGCAATAGTGGTCAAATGAAGGGTCTCGTCAACCACAGGGCCATAATAGTTTATGAAATTAAGTATTACACCGTCCAATTTAGCGACTACCTAAATCTATCTCCCTTGCGGATCTCTCTCTATTTGAGAAAACTCCCATGAAAGGTTGCTAGAGAAATAAATGGCGTCCCCTCTTTGCGCTAAACAAGAAGAGGCAAAAAACGCATGAGAAAAAAAACCAGGGATAAATAATTTAGGAAAATTGGTTTTTAGATGAGTTTCTTGCATAAATAAAACATGGGGAGAGAAGGAGGCAAGCCATCTAATTAATCCACCATATTTCTGCTTATTTAAGATGCCATTTACGTTAACAGACATTATTATACATTTATTACCTTTACTAATCATTCTTATGTAGAGTAAACCTGATCGTAATTTCCTTTGATTTATCCCAATTATAATTTTCCCTGATACTGCTCATTTTATTTTTTTCAACCCAAAGCCCACCACCTGAAAGCCCACCCCACGAAACCCTAACCCCCCCCAACCCACCACCACCTAAGCCCTAGAGATGAGGGACTACCCCGCTTCCCACATCTCTCCCTCCCAAACCGCATAGGGTGCTTTGTTGTTGCACCCTGTATGGGTGACCTAGGTCCCCTCCGTCCCTGGTAAAGGCACGCGTTGCTACACAGACTTTACTCGGCTGCCTAGATACATTTCTTCTCACTCTCCCTCACACTACTTTCCCTTCCCTTCCCTTATTCACCTAATACCCTTCTTCTCTTCTCTTGATTTCCTTCTTCTTCCCTTACCCTCACTTCACTTCCCTACTAACCTCCAACTCTCAAGTCTTGAAACCCAGGGAGACATTCTACCCTGTTGAAAGGTCTTTTAGAAATTCTTGAGCTTCCTCAACAGACGAAAACATTAGAAATTTGCCTCTGACTAACACCTTTAGTTTAGATTGCTGGGCTATGGAGGCCTGTGCCCCCTTAGCTTTGAACAAATGGAGAAGCTTAACAAACTCTTTGCGTCTCCTAGCTGCCTGAGCTGACATGTCTGAGAAAACACGACACTTTGATGTCTCATTGACCATAAATTGTCTCGATTCGATTGCCCTGGTTAATATTTTCTCTTTGATTCTGAAGTCAGCAAAGTTGACTAGTAGCTGTCTCGATGGCTGTGGCGAATCCTGCTGCCCCGTAGCCTCAGGTGACCTGCGCCCCTCCCCCTGTTGTGGAGGCAGTCGTTTTGCTCGGCGGTCGGAGATGGCTGCTCGATTTCGGCGTTGTGTTTGACTGAAATGGATTGTGTTTCGTGCTTTCTGCCTCGCGCGAAGTAACGCGTTTGAAACGCATCTGAAAACGTGAACGAAGAGTGGAGGCATTCAAGACAATATCGGATTACAGCGGCATGCGAGTTTGATATTTGACCAGCTGCTGATGCGCCGTGGGGGCTTTCAGGAGGTTCCCTGTTAAAATCAAGACCCGGAAAGGCTGGAAAGCTGGAAGTGGTCAAAAATCCAAGTATGAAAACATCGTTGATGATTCTTTAACTGTGCCTGGAGCTTTAGTGACTCTACAGATTTGCCGCTCTGCTCTGGACAACTTGAGTAAGCGGTGAGTCATATTGTCCTTGACAACTGCTGTTCCACTTTCCTATTTTCATACTGTCTGGGACGCGCAAGGCACCTAACCGCTTTTTCATTCCTGCAAAGTTAAAGACTTTCACAACATTTTTGTTTTCTCAACTTTGTTATTTGCAAAAGATGGGGAAAAGCCTTAAATCTGCTATATTACCTGATGCAGCCGCAAAACGCAAGATTAAGACACGCTTGGGTCAGACAAAACCAACTCTACCTATAGTGATGCTAGAGAATAATCCGGGTCGAATTCAGGCTATCTCTAGTCAACTTAGCGTCACTGAAGAGTCGCATTTATCTGCAGATGCAGATTCTCCCTCCAAGATGTCGACATTAATCTCCAGCACAGAGTCAGGCTCAATCCCGGAAAACCCTAGTTTGCTCTCTAGTCTGCCTCCTGCTCATCTAGCCGTAACTGCTGGGCCCAGCAAAAGAGAATTTCCGTTATTTAAAAAAACAAATGGCTCCCAAATATCATCCGATACTCCGAATCCCTCATTAGCTAAGGATAAATCTATTCTAGAAGCATCCGGGGGAGAGGATACTTTACCATCTCGATCGAATAACTCCACTTCGATAGCAATTCAATCATTGGACACATCTCAAGCCTCGGTTTCATCATCAGAGAAGTCTTCCGAGAAGTCTATTTTGAGACCCCCTAAATTAATAATACAACTTGCAGACTCTCCGGCAATGACATCTACCAGTTTAACGCCTCCCTCCACATTTCCCCTACACTTAGGCCCAGATTTTATACCTCAACCTGAAGGGGAGAGTACGACAGGACTAAGTTCGTCATTCGTAACAGCTTTTTCTGAGATCTTGGCTACACAAACTGGGGAGGATTATCTGACATCAGAAAGAGGAGAACCCTTCCCTCGAGTTAGGGAACAAGCAGGGCTTATATCCTCCGCTCAATCACCTTCCCCGCCTCAAACGGCTGAGATTAAAGAACACACTACTCTCCAAATGGATATCAAGGTAATGCTCAATATGATTCTAGAGGGAATCCGAGATTAAAAAAAATCTCAAGAATTGGTTACGGCATCTATTCATCGTCGTCTGGACAAAATCGAAGAGACTATGGCAGGTTTCCCTGCTAGAATGCAAGAAGCTGAAACAAGAATTTCGGAATTAGAGGATCAGATGGCCAGCATGTCAGTGAGAGTAAAAGACGGGGTAAAAGAAAAACGCCTTTTGGAAAATAAACTGGAGGAACTTGAAAATCATTCCAGGCGTTCCAATTTACGCTTTGTGGGGGTCCCGGAGGGGATTGAGGGAGCGCAACCGATCCAGTGGATTGAATCTTTTGTCAAACAGCAGATTCTCCCAGGCTGTATGGATGATTTAACAATCACGCGGGCACACAGGATTCCATCGCATCCTTTTCCTAACTCTCGGATACCATGTCAGAGTATTGTAGTCAGAGAACTTTTTGATAAACATATCCAGTCCTAAAATCCATTTACAAACATATCTGGCCATTGGGGCTAAAAACAGAAAATCTGTACCCAACTAGACAATATTTTTGTAAACAATAGTTACAACACAATATGTATGTCATATGATATTTTCCAATATGATATCCTGACTTATTATTTGATATGGGTTGTTTGGTTTGTTGGTGAACAGGGTGGGAAGTTTTTTTAAAAATCATAAACTAGTGATATGTTTATTTCATTATTTTTTTAATGATTAATATTAGATTTAATGATTAGATAAAACTAAGAATTTTATTAATAATGTTAATCAATTATTTATGGATTGTTGGGTTTGAAGAGCAAAGGATGGAAGTGTTTGAACAGTATTAATATATATGGAAAGAAATCATTACATATACGCATTTATTTATTTATTAGTATGGTTAATGAATCTATTTTTGAAATATAAATGTACAAATATGTTTTGACTGTTTAATAATTAATATAATACTAGTATTCTTTATATTTTTTTTAATTGGACTACGCAAAATAAAAAACTTTCCCCAAAGGTAGTTCAGTTGCAATAATGATAATGAATCTGAAGTGCTTTCTAACTAGTAAATCTCAACTCCATAATGGTAGTTGGTTCGGAGCAAAAATAGTAATTCTGCATTCCCCAAAATGAAACGCTTTCCCCAATTGTAGTTGGGTTAGAGTTAGCATTGTAAATCCAAACTCACTACAGTCAAACCCTTCACCCAGTGGAAGTTGGTTTGGAATGAGAATAGTAAATCTGCATTCCTTAAAATGAAACACTTTTCCCAGTGGGAGCTTGGTTGGGCTAGGATAGTAAATCTGCACTGCACAGTGGTTATAGGCATAATCCAGTATTAAATAGTTTTGCAAATTTTTGTGGAGTAGGGGTAAACATATTTAGGACCTCATTGCGATGTCTGTGGAGTTTCCTCCACCCGGCATCGTCTCGGTCAAGTGACTGACTGACACCTGGTCGGCAGTCCTGACTCACTGATTAGGATGTGACCAAACACTGTTCGGTTGCATGTCTATACCTTACAATGGGAGCATGTATTCCGGCCAAAATGCATGCACCCATTGTAAAATGGGAGGTGCAGATTATACCTGCACCCCATGGCAGGCACCTCAATGTGCCTGGCATGGGTTGCAGGGATCAACAGGAGGGCACCATGGGTGCCCCCTCGGCCTCCAACTGGAGGCCGTGCACCCATGTCAAATTCCGACAGCCTTTCTTTGTCAGAAAGGCTGTCATAGACAGGCTGTCAAGATCCAACACCACAATCCCTCGGGCGGAAAGAGCCACCCTTGGGATTACTGACAGCAGTCTGACTGACGGATGGGCTCTTTGAGCCCACTGGAAGCCATTCGGAATGACCAATCGGATTCCTTTCCAACCGGCTCCATCGTAATGAGGCGGTTGAAAAGGAATCCGACCAACACATTTTGATGCAGTTGGAAATGCTCCTACCAAAGTTGTAGCCATTTCCGACAGCATCGTAACTGGCACTAATTTCTTTAACGTTAGCAGATATAATTTTTGATCTTTGAGTATAATTACAGTACTAATGTTGAGTGTTTTCTTACTTTAAGTATGTATTTTAAAATAGATTGCGGATATAATTTTTGATCTTTGAGTATAATTACAGTACTAATGTTGAGTGTGTTCTTACTTTATATGTATTTTAAAATAGATTGCCTATGTGTTTCATTTAAGTAAAAAATTACTATTATTTGTTTTTTTATATAAGGATTTCTGAAACAGTTTTATTTTGTGTAGATAAGAAATATCAAATATTTAAATATTTTAAAACTGTTATGATTATTGATATATGCTACTAAAACCTTTACAAACTGTAAACCATAAGAGTATTTGTAAGCACATTTAGTAATAAGAGATTATTTTTACTGCACATAAAACACAATAAAATGGATATACTTTTATTTTATGATTAAACATACTTATATTATAAATATTGTATAATCTTAATGTGACCAATGTATACCCTTGCGTGTGATCCAGGTTGTTGGAGGTCATATCTTCTTCCACTCTGGCCGAACTGGCACTCATCAAATTTGCAATCACTGCTAGGGCAGATCTCTGTGCCTTCAGATGAGCCACAGCCACCGTGGATCCTGTGAAGGCAAAGCATGTTTGGTGTGCGTTTACCATGATTCTCACGACCAAGCACCAAGCTTTTTTGTTTTTCAGAAACAAGCTCCTAAAGTGAGAGTTATCAGAGGCATCAACAAAGGAAAAATCACATTTGAGTGGGGGCCGAGGATTAGGCAGACAGGGTACTCTGCCATTTTTAAAGGATAGTCTGTCATTTTTAAATACATAATACAATAATAATAACTATTTGTTGCCTACTTTTCATATATTTTTTTAACAATTGAAGGAAACTAAATGTACATTTCTAAACATTAAATAAGACCTAGTTGTAAATAGTACTTAACATAAAAAATGGGCTTAATGATATAATTACATTATTTAGGTATCAGTAAACACATAGATTATTTAGTCATTTATTCAGCAGTATTATATATTTGCATATTTATTTGTAATACTTTTTAAACTTTTTAAATAATTGAATTAACAATATTTCTAAACTATTAAACATGTTCCTTTTAATAAACAGTTGTTTCATTATCGTTTTCCAATTCATTTTAATGTAAGGTTACTATTTTTTTAAATCTCTATTGTGTGTCAAAGCCCTGTACTTTGTGTTGTGAATTTTTAAAATACTCCTTCTAGACAGATTATTGCTTTTTTACTTTAAGAATTGTTTGCTTTGTGTGTGCTACTGTACCTATTTTACAGGTAACAGTGGCTAGACAAGGACTCTTGTGCATGTTTTCATATCAATTTTCTCCAGCCTATGTCTTCCTTATTGACATTACGTTTATGTTTATTTCCTGTTGTTTTCTTCGCTGGGTGAGTTTTCCTGTTGCTGCATTTCCATTTGTCTCTTATCAATTGCACTTTCTCTTCTGAATTATTATAAAAAAATATTTCCCAAAGCTAATATTGGCTTTAATAAGCTAGCAAATGCAAATGCAGACATTCACAGAAGCTTTTTACATGTGTTTGCCTATTAAATTCAGACATTTTGGCTTTGCCATGACTTGTAGATTGGGACAATCTCTGCCTCAAGCTAAGTTTTCACAATAGGTTCTCCATGTCTAATTTTATTTAACTAGCAATATTATAGATGAGCCACAGCTGTCTCTGTCATCTTTGGCTTAATAGGCCAATAAGAATGTGTTCTGCCCTGGGCTTTACTATAACTTGACGCTAAGGATAGAAGATCTATTTAATCCTTCTAAATTCAGTGATCAAATGAATGAATCAGAAGGTGTGATTTAAAATTAACAGGATCCATGGATAAAAGCAAGGTGTCATGATCATGTGCAACTTGACTCATAATCATAACATGTATCATCAAAAGCCAATATCCTTCATTAACTAATATATTGTTGATGCAGCATCAGCTCTGCCCAGTTGTGTAGTTTTGAACTAATGTCAAATTTAATGGGCCATTACCTACTGTAAGACACAGAGACAGATTAGAGAGGTGAATTGGAGAAGATCTTTTCACATCTTTCCAGGGATCTCTAGGTACCCTAAACCTAACCTGCTTCACTCATAAGGGAAAAGCATTAGCTCAAAACGTGTATTAAAATTGCCTATTCTGAATTCAGTAGCATTGAGCCCCCATCTCCTTTTGACATCATTTGGTAACAATTCATGTAGTCGAAGTTGCAGTCGAGGATATTCACATTATATAAGTGAAACATTTTTTCTAATTGGAAATAGTACTTGTAAATGCAAAATATAGAGTGAATAAGTCAGTAAAATAATTATTCTATAGTTTAAATGTATGTTCATCATGATCACTAGCCTTACAGACAGACACTCTTTCTGACACTAGAGAGGTTTAAAGCTGTAGTATGACCCCTAAAGCTTTATAACTCAGCACCCATGTATTCTTGATAATGCAATGCACACCCTATTCACCAAATCACAGCTGCCTTATTTCAATTAGCTGTTGTGCCAGACCCACCAAGTTACTAGATTATACTAATTTATATTGAATTATATCTCTAGAAGTCAATGCTTAAGGATTACCTGGATAGACATGTGGGACATTGCATGGTTTACAATGTATCTGGATTAAGCCATGAATTGCAGATTCAGTAGGCTTAGTTATTAAAGGTTTACATGTGTGGACAGTGTGGTGTATAATGGTCCAACAAGGAACATTTACAATCCAGTCAATATTGTGGCCATAGGACAAAATAGCCGGAAAGAAGTATTTCAATTGGATGCTGGTGAAACTGAATGTAGCAGATTTATGATAAACAGTAAAATGTTATCTGCTCGAGAGATATCGTAAAAGCATATTTGCATGCACTTTGAGACATTCTGGAGAGGACTGACCTTCACTCAAGCTAGATATAATCACATTAAAGAGTGACATTATTTAAAGGTTCTAAACTAATGTGCACATTTGTTAATTAGTAAATCCTGGCCTGCACTCTTGCCAGAAGGGCACACCCTCTGTTGCAAATGGATTTTATTCATTTATTAGGCCCACTTTTTTGCTTTTTGATCACACAGTTTTGGACCTTTGTGGTGGGTGAGTCTCACTACCTGAGTCTCATTCCCATTAATTTAATTGTAGTTTGGACTGCAGGTGCTTACCACCAGTATTCACCTTTTAAGATAAGGCTGTTGCGATGCAGCTGGATTAAGGGGCACTGGACTAGTTACACATGAACAGGTGTGCACAAGCATGTGAGCATGGGTAACAGACTACAGTTGTACTCAGCCTGGTAGGTGCATACAGGTTGCCTGCCTGTTGTAGTTTCAAACTGTAAGTATGACCTGTAAGTATGACCTGTAAAAATACCCCTTTTGACAGGCCTAAACCTTCCTTTTAAATATTAATGTCACATATGTAGGTGTTATTGGTCATAAAGGCAAGGTGCATATATTTAAAATCAGGGCATGTAGAAATTAATGTTGAACAGGTCCTTACAGTAAGTTATCCCCAAAAGCAATTTTAGTAAATTGGGTTACTGATTGAGTGGAATGAAGCCCTACACAAGCAGCAACCACAAATCATGCCAGGGTGACGTCACAAGCAAACTCCAAATGAATCTGTATTTAACCCTCTGGTAGCTTGACACAAAGCAGTTAGGCTTAACTCAGACGCAATGTATAAAATATGCATACAGCATTTAAAACAGTAAGAAAGTGAAAAATCCCACACCAAATTGGAAAAACAGAGTCAAATTGGCTAAATTATTTGAGACCAAAACAACAAAAATTCAACCAGTAGAACCAGAGATATGCAATTTTAAAGATTTAATTGAATACAGTGCCTAAAAGCAAAAGTAGTAACTGGGTTTTTACGGTCATGCCGGACACGGACAAAGTTACAAATTCAGGCCGATTGCGGTGGAGTGTGAGCCATATACGGGGACCCAGTTAGACCCGCTGAAAAAGGTAAATTAAATTCTGATTGCGGAGCATTGTGAGATCTCGTGTTGAGGATGCATAATGCAGCGGTGGTTCTGATGAGCTGTGGGTGGGGAAACGAGATCCTGTGATGAGGATGCATCATGCAGCTGTGGTTCCAGTGGAGTCATCGATGAGGCTTCTGATGAGCAGTCCTGCATTGTTGGTGAGGATGCCATCGACGGAGGCTTGCGATGCAAAGTCATTAATCAGGGATGCATCATGCAGCGGCTGTTCCAATGAGCTGTGGGCTGCAATGCGAGGTGGTGCATCAGGGATGCATCATGCAGCAACGGTTCCAATGCAAAGTGCGAGGTGATGTATTGTACTGCATTAGTTCTGCCCAAGAGACCACATCTGCTCTGGCAGAGCACCTTCAGGCCCGCTTCCTAGGGTCTAGGGCTTGGGTGATACCACCTGCGGAGGCAAGACTCACAGCAGGCAGAGTCAAGGTGCTGGGTTAAAAGTGCTAGGAGCCTTTTCTGTCCCAGAGGCCAGTCAACTAGCTCTTGGAGTCATTCACATGGTCCTGGATTCAAGATGGGATTCAGTCCTTTTCAGTCAGGTAGCAGGGCAGCGAAGTAGCAGTCCTTTGTGTAGCAGAGTAGCACATCTCTCTTTCCACTATTTATAGTTGTGCTAGAACTGAAGGAGGAGAAGGTTCTGAAGGTTTCCAGCCCCAGATGTGTTTGGAATTTCCTGACTCCCTGCCCTGGCTTGTCTCGGGGCACAAAAGAATAGTGTGAAACCCTGTGTGAGTGTGCTGAGGCAGAGCTTTGTGATGTGTGTGTGTACATGTGGTAGGTGTAAGCTCCTCCCCCCTATGAAGTCAGGGGTGGTCCATCCTGCCAACACCTATCCCCACTTTGTTTGGGAGTAATACACAAAGACAAACTGCCAAAACCTAGTCTTGTGGCCCAGGTTACAGGCTGCAGGCACCAAATGGGCAGCATAAAAAAATGGCAACTTTCTAAAAGTGGCATTTTTAGAACTGTGCCTTAAACTCCAACTTTACCATTAAACAGGGGTTTAAATTGCAATTCTTTAGACACCAAACTTGACATTGTCACCTGCTCCCAAGTGAAAGTTATCACTTATTAAATCTAATAAGGAAACCCATTGTTATCCTATAGGAGAGGTAGGGTTTTCCATAGTAAATACAAATGTAAGAGTTTTTCACTACCAGGACATATAAAACTTAAAAGTATATGTTCAAGTACACTGCACCCTGCCTTATAGACTATTTAGGACCTGCCGTAGCGATGACATTTGTATTAATCAGGAAGGTTTAGGCCTGACAAATGGTTTATTTTGCCAGGTCAAAATGGCAGTTTATAACTGCCCATACAGGTTGCAATGGCAGGCATGAGACGTGTAAAAGGCTATTTAAGTGGGTGGGACAATATGTGCTGGAGGTCCTTTAATAGCTTTTAATTTACAGGTCCTGGGTGTATGTTGTACCACTTTACTATGGACTTGCAAGTATATTAAATGTGGCAATAAGGTGCAAGTCAATTCTACAATGTTTAAATGAGAGCGCACAAAACCTTTGCACTGCTAAGTCCTAAAAGCCTACAAAACCAGGTTCAGAAAACAAGAGGGAGGATGAAGGCAAAATGTTTGTGCAGAAAGGGCCAGGTTCAACAATGATTTACACTGCAGAAAGGCTGGCTGCTGCCGTACGGAATCATTGGGAATCCTTGGTACATATATAAAAATGCTGAATTGGGATTGGTAGCAGCTAGAACAACACTTCTTACACTCTTAAATTACACAATTTAAAGTGTTATTTAATGGTGAGTTCAGATTTTAAATGTTTACTTCAGAAATGCTACTTTTAGAAAGTTGGCATTTTTCTGCTTAACGTGTCAAGGAGGTTCCTGCTGCCTGGGCTGTTGAGGGCTCTCCCACTGGGAAATGCGTATTGGAGCCAGGCACTGCACAAAGGGACTTAGGTGTGAACAGGATTGGCCAACCTGACGGGAATATTAGGGAGGAGCTGGCTCCTACCCTGACTACTTTGACCACAAAGTGTCTTTCCTCAGCCTTGAATGTAGTCTCCAACACTAATTCTGACACCAGGAGGACCCAAGCGATTCCTATATTCAATTTGTCCGAGCATATTATTTATCCAAGGAGGTTTCCCTCCTCAGTAGAGGACGATCCTTGGTGGTGATGGAAAGAATGGATTCCATAAATCTTTCCATTAATTGCGACTGAAATACTTTTTTTTAAACAGTGAACAGAACCACTCTATATGTATTACTCCCTACTACCAACTTGAGGCCTCCATCAACCTTCCTTTCCCCAAATTCATTATTGCAAACAGAACTACTAACTTTTGGGATGCTAGTATTGCGTGAACTGAACCAATTGAAAAAGGCAGGACCTTCACTTCTTTAATCACTTTAGATGAACTCAAGCTCTAAATGAACTAAGGAACAATGAGTCTATTGTGCTTAAGACAGCAGGTAGTGCAATTGTGGTACAAGATAAAGAAGAAAATGATCTGGAGATTCCTAGTCAATTAGGCAACATAGGCCACTACCAAAAGCTCACAAAACCCTTTATCTGACATCAAAGAAAATATCCTCAGGGTTACCTTTTTTGGCAAAAAGGAAGAATTCCTAATTCAGCATGAATTTGATTACTAACAAAACAATTATCCATGAACCCTGGCTCTTTACACCCTGTCAAAAAATCCATAAAAACATTACTTATCCCCCTGGGAGATGAATACTCTCCAGCCCAGCTGTGATTATATTCTTGAACCATTGGGTGAGTATGTTAACATCTTTATCAAGGAATGTGTTCCCACATTTAAACAAATGTATGGAATAATACGTTCATCATTAATCTTATTGAAGCAATTAACCATGACCCTGAAATTGAACAGTTGGTCAATAGATATAGAGTCCTTGTACACCAATATACCTCAAAATGAAAGTATAGATATTATCCAACATACTCTTGACAAACCTTCCCACTCCCAAACAAGTATCTACTGAATTTATTCTGCTTATACTTACCATTTCACTCATATCCAATCATGTCTTCAATAATGAATATTACCTTTAATGCTGTGGAAATTCTATGGCAGCTATTTTTGCTCCAAATCTGGCAAATGTATATGTAGACCATTTTAAGCATCATTTTGTACTCACGGAGAATAAGCCATATAATTTCCTTTGAAAGATGCTGGAAGAGGTATATAGACAACATGTTTATGGTTTGGACTGACTCTGAGGACAGACTAATATATTTTGTTGAATACTTGAACAATACCCAGAGCAATTCACTTACAATAAAAACCATGATTGTATACTTTCCTAGATAGGTTGATTAACCATGATGACAATAAGCTAATCACATTCTTGTACAGAAAGCCTACAGAGATAAACACTCCCTTCAACATAATAGCTTTCACCCATGCGCCCTGAGGGATTGGCTACCATTTGGCCAGCTCCTCAGGGTTCATCGGAATTACTAAATAAAAATGACTATTTTAGAGATATCAACTTACTATCTATCAAATTTCTGGAGAGAAAATATCCTAGACATGTAACCAGAACAGCCATGAAAGCCATGAAGAAGGCCTGGCATATCCCCAGAGAGGAACTCCTACAACTAAAAGACAAACAATATCCAGATCAACTGGTGTGTGTTACCACCTTTGTCCCAACACAAACAAAATCGTGAACATATTTAAGAAGCACTGGCATATTTTGAAACAGATCGGCGCCACCTTTGAGTTACCATTATACGCCTTTAGGAGACGTAGAAATATCATAGACAACACAGCAGATGTGGAGTAACAAATGCTCCATTGTTTGCACACAACACGGCCATACTGTAGATGACATCAAATGGCAGATGATTGAGATGCAGACGCCCTCTCCATGAGGTGGAGATCTGTCATACTCTTCACAGAGACTGTAAATGGGTAGACAAATGCAACTTGATTATGAAAGGACTCATCACCTTGGAAGAATGGCTTGCATTCATAGCTCTGTAAGATCACCAATAGACTCAGTTGCTATTTTATGTACTATTTCGATATCATGATTTGACTGAAATCAATGTAACAGTATTGAGTATACAGCACACTGAGGCAGACTATTTCCTACGATTCACAAATGAAGGTTATCTAAGTTGATTTCACATAATTTTGGTATTGCTGAGATGAGTAAACTGCTTATTTCTTAAATGAGCAATGCTTTTATTAGTAGAAATTGCATGTTTTATTCAGGGTTATTCTGGTCTTTATGCAGCTAATTGTGAGGTGCAGATAGACTGATTGGCATGTTGTTTCAAAAGCATTGCATTGGCTCCAATACCAATCCTTGTTCCATACTCATCCTATTCATTGTTTTCATGGAAACAGATATATTTATATCTCTGGAATACATCTGGTAATTGTACAACCACGCTCATGAACAATTATTTTCTTGGTGAGATTTCATACTATCTAAAGATGTTTCATGTTACATTTAATCAGCCAACCTGTGCTGGAAAGCGTGTGAATTCCCGACCTTGTTGTGATCGAGTGTCTGTCTATGAGTTTTTGCAAAGCAATGCGTTTCAAGCCTCGCTCTTGCGAGCCACCATATTTGATATTGACGTGCTCACGTCGACAGAGCTTTTGGCTTTGAAAGTGACGGTGCATTGATCAATGTTACCTGGTTTCGTTATCCGTGAGTAACTGAAACTTACATTTCACACTGTGTTGTTAATTCTGGATCACGTTCTGCATGCTGTATTTCACAGCTTGCCTAAGGATTATCAGATGTTTGTATACCTTTGTGTACTTTTTAGACACTGTTATTTGGTTGAGGTTTTCTTTCACGAAGGTCACTTTGCACTTATGCTTTAAAATACCAGCTTGAGTATGTAGTTTACACTTTGAACAAACCCATTCTTATAGCTGGGGCCTGCACCATGCTTTTGTGGTAAATCATTTCCGCTGCGGTAATTCTTCTGTTTAGTATAGGTTATCATATTGTGAACGACTTCTGTGTGAACCACTTTCACTTGATTTATGTTAATTAACAGGTTCACACAGACATTTGGTTTGCTCTTGTTTGTGATGAATCTACGGAATTATGGGAAATTATCTTACCAAGGAAACCTTGAAGTTGAAACATCTATGGTTACATTAAACAAGAAATTGCAAGTGGTGAGATGCCCACCTTTTTTCTTCCGTTTCGTTCTTTCATGTATTTAACCAAGTTCAACTGATTCCACTTTCATGGCGTGCAAACTTGTTCTGCGCTTCGCCTCTTGCGCTGCATCCAAAACAAATCTAGGGGGAAACCATCCCTGGTTCCACCAAGCTGCACAACCTTTTCCCAGTATGAATCCAATGAATTAAATTCAACCATCTTTTTTTCTCCAACTTTTTATATGACTGTTTCTCTTCTCTTTTTTTGACTCTTCCTTCAATTCATTTTATCCATGCCAATCACTTTCACGTGTTTAAAACAAACTCCAGGGCACAGGTTGGTTCCACATGTCATATTTATTAAAAACCCAATGCATTTCGGGAAACCACGTTCCCTTCGTCAGGGGCATCTAAAATGTAACATAAACAAAACGATGTTAAATCCATCATCATTCATGATATAATTATAATATGTTTTTACCGATCACCATACTTTTTTGGTTACTCCCAAATACATAAAGGAATAATAAATAGTGCATGCAATTTATGTGTATTTCAGTATCTGATTATAAACAGATTCTTTGGTTTCAAGAATGTTTATACACTGGAGAATGCTCAGTATATAATAATCAGATACTGAAATACACATAAATTGCATGCACTATTTATTATTCCTATATGTATTTGGGAGTAACAAAAAAAGTATGGTGATCGGTAAAAACATATTATAATTATATCATGAATGATGACGGATTTAACATCGTTTTGTTTACATTACATTTTAGATGCTCCTGACGAAGGGAACGTGGTTTCCCGAAATGCATTGGGTTTTTAATAAATATTATGACATGTGGAACCAACCTGTGCCCTGGAGTTTGTTTTAAACACATGAAAGTAATTGGCATGGATAAAATGAATTGAAGGAAGAGTCAAAAAAAGAGAAGAGAAACAGTCGTATAAAAAGTTGGAGAAAAAAAGATGGTTGAATTTAATTCATTGGATTCATACTGGGAAAAGGTTGTGCAGTTTGGTGGAACCAGGGATGGTTTCCCCCTAGATTTACATTAAACAAGAACCATAAGTGCTCTTGTCTTGTGATTGTCAAAATCTGATTGACCTTGGTTAATGCATTAAAAAACCCA
This sequence comes from Triturus cristatus, assembly GCF_964204655.1. Taxonomy (NCBI): domain Eukaryota; kingdom Metazoa; phylum Chordata; class Amphibia; order Caudata; family Salamandridae; genus Triturus; species Triturus cristatus. Next base: position 975,704,543 of record NC_140594.1, on the reverse strand, counting down.
TGTAAAGCGTATGAGCAGCTTCATTTGTTGGGCCATTAACATTTTGCTGTAGGCCAAGACCGCTGATAACCTTTAGCGTCTTTCAGGTGAAATGTATGCCTTCCTCCTTTATTGTGCATAGATTAATATCGCTTAGTAACTTCAAACTGAGTGTGAATTCCTTACTAGCCCATTAAACCATTCAAAGTAGCCATTAAGGAGTAATGGAGGGGGATATTATAAAATGCAACCAACCATTTCTCTATCAAGCCTGGTAAGTCTAATAGGGGGACTCAGAGCCCTTGAATTATATGCAAGACTCACTGTTCAAAAACTGATTTTATCATAAATGTACTCCTCCTCTTTTTACCTGATGGTCATGCTGTACTAACTAGCACTGGTTGGATGATATGTCCTCTGCTATATAATTATAATCTTTCAACCAAGTTTCAGTAAGCAACAGTAGCTGGGCTGGTGAGTATCTATCAAAGCAAGAACAGTTGTGCTGTTTTTTGCTGTACACCTAACATTGACTACAGGCTGCAGCCAGGTGTGGACGGGGCAGACAAGCTTGAATTAAATGCAGCATGTGACCACCAACGGTGCATCCACTGTATGCATCCACTGAGTGGCCATGTTTGCAATATAAGAAGAGCTCGATGGGGAGGCAAGGGCTTTTCATTTCTAGCGGCAAAGCTATGGAACTCCCTCCCTAAAGAGCTACGCTTGCAAGCCAACAAGATCCTGTTCAGAAAGGCATTAAAAACTCGTCTTTTCATAAAATCCTAGTTCAGGAGCAGCCACTCCTTATCCTTACTCAGCGCCAAGACGCCATGGCAATAGTGCGCTTAATAAATAATTCAGTCAGTCAGTCAGGTAGCGTTATGAAGACGCACAGCTGTGGCTCTCCCATTCAGGAAGCATGACTTATTAGGTAATTCTGTTATCTTTCACCTATAACGCAAAAGCTCCCTACATTTGCAGGACATTCGCTTCTTCATGTATACAGGTAACATGCCATCATCTTCCTCATTAGCTGGATCCTCTGTCTTCACACAGGAAGTGGCAAGATATATCAATCTACCACAGACTCAGGAACAAATATTCCTTTGGTCAATGTCTTATGAAGTCTTAAGGGTGTTAACTTGTTGCATTCATCTTTTGAATGTTTTCATGTCTCATTATGATGGTCCTGGCCTTTACATCATACTAGCATTCCTGCACCTTCTAAAGTAAACACCAGGTGACTGCTTGTGTGATTCGCCTCCATTTAGCCCTTCTTGTAATCTCAGTTTATCATTTGAATGAATTTCCAAGTAATGTTGCTGCAGCCTATGTCTTAAGCTTTGAAAAGATGCCCAGTTCTTGATCCTTTTTTTAATTTATTTTTTTATTGTCAAATTGATCGGGAGACAAACAAAAAAGGGAATTCCAAAATACAAATAGATAAGGCATAGAAAATATTTGAATCAAAAGACTGTACAGTCGTACAAACATTTCAATATAATAAACTGCACAAAACCATTAGATATGTGATGGAGACTAATTATATTTCAAGCTGCATTATTTTTATTACTGTTTTAGGCAAGATAGATCAAGTTACATAAAATAGAATCCAAATAAAATGTACTCCATATTTGGTCAAGTTTTTTAATAGAGCTTAATCCCCTAGTACTAGGTAAAGCAAGCTCCCTCTCATAGATCCCCCTAAAGGATGCCCATGCCCTGACGGAACCAATTTTAACAGTGATGAGACTTTATAGGCCTACGTCCAACACCCCTATACCCCAGCATGCTCACCTTATTTCTTAATTGTGGCTCTAAACCGAGGCAAATCCTAATATAGTTACTCACATTATCCCAGAATTTCCCCAACTCTGGGCAAGTGACAAACATATGTAAAAAATTGGCAGCCCTTAAGCTGCATTTAGGACATTTATTTTTTCTCCCCTCTGTCTCTCTCCACATTACCTAACCACTTAGCAATTCTCTCAGGCGTATAGTATAAAATACAGACCGTTCTGAATTGCTGTAATGTTAAGTTTATGGAGAGAACTGGCCTCTCCATGGTATCTAATGCTGCAATTATTTCCAAAAAAGTGATATTTTCAGAGAGGAGGTTGCTCCATTTCAGCGCAAGCTTCGAGCTATCATTAACTCTTTGGTGACAAAAATTCAGGTAAATAGTTCATATTATCGACTTCCTGGTTGCCTGATAAAAATTTCTCAGCAGATCCTAGCTCTCCAACGTTTTTATCACCTGGTTTACCAGAAGAAAATCCCTGATTTGCAGGTATTTAAAGAAGAGACAGTGAGGAAGAGCATAGGAGCTTTGCAAACTTTCGAATGTATGAAACCCTTTTATGTTATGTGGTAAATAATTTAATTACCGGAACTTAATTTGATGCGGAAAATCTATAATAATAGCTCAGTAAAATAAGAGGCAGAATCCGTGGTATTAGAGGTTCGGAACGGGCTTTATTCCAAAATCAATTCGAATTGATGGACTTCATATTCCATCACCACGAAGGTTCAGGAAGTGAAGGACCATACTTTATTGACAAGTAATCATTTTTATACAATAGGCATTATAGTGAAACAGATGCAGGAGGCGTAACAATTGATAGCAAAGATAAAACATACATGCGTAGCTAAAGTGGGTGTAACTGGGCGTAACTAAAGAACGTCATCAGGTATGATGTCACAATAGGGTGGTTCCATGAAAGAATTTCGCAATGTCAGCAGAAATACTCGGCAGAGATGCGCGCGCAGCAGCATGACGTGTGATTGACGTGCAACTAGGGGGTGAAGGGGACTTGACATTTAGCTCTACATGTGGAGACAGAAGTCTGGGGGGTCAAGTCAACCTAATCCCAAATCATATCTAACATCCTATGTTTAAAGAACTATGTTATCCAAAAGGAAAGGTCTTTCGAACAAAATCTATTCTATACTGACTGTGAGTGCGTGTACAAGCGTCTAAGTGTCTACATGAGATGCAAGGGCAGAAATCTTCCATAGTAACAGGGCTATGAATTACTTGCATAAAGACAGAGAAGCCGGGCCCTTTGCTCGGTAGCTGGAAGAATGTTTACTTAAACTACTAGACAGGAATGCATTGGATAGGGAGCGGAGCAGATAATTTCGAAGGTGAAATACAGTTTTTGGCAGGCAACAGGCTGGTGTCAGGCACCGTTAGCCGCGCAGGGAGTAGGACAAAGTTCATGGATACAGATGCGAGCTCAGACTGGAGCTTTCAGAGGCAGAAGGCAAGAAAAGGCTTGATGGCAGAATCAGGGCCTACTCGCCTGGACTGTAAAATGGGATAAATGAACCATATAAAGCCGGTGGCCTTTCATACTTAGGAATGGAATATCCGGCCCATTCATGGCGGATCTGAAAGAGGACATGTTGGCGGTGGACGCACATGTGTTTGCGTCTTCATAACTGGAACTGGAGGAAACATACATGTACTGGTGTTTTATACAAGAAACCGTTGGGGTCCAAGATAGGGGACATAACTGATCATAAAAATCCATATTTCCACATTCCCTCCTTGTCCCCTACTTGCCCTTAAGAGATATCAATCTTCATCAATCCGTTGATCTGTTCATATAGCATCATTTGTTCTTCTTTCTTCTTCCGTGATGAATGGAATCTTGATGGTGGAATACACGATGTGGCACACAGACCACAGATCGCTGGTCCACATTGTAGGCATAGACAGCAACTGAATAATATGAGAAAGCCAATACCTAGGAAGGATAGGACCCTCCATCCAAAGGTAGACAATACACTCCAAAACCAACCGGACCAAGTCCAGGTGCCTGGATTCTGGTGAATCTGGCTTACAATCTTATGAAGGCGAGTTATGGCTTTATATACAGATGGCGAATTTTCTGGTATGAAAATGCAACAGCTTGATCCGATGACCCTACAAGCTCCGCCCCTATCGGCCAGGATGACGTCAAGGACAAGACGATTTTGAAGCACAACAATCCGCATAGCAGACTGCTCTTCTGTTAAATTGCCTAAGGCGGAAATAGTTTCGTTTACTACTGCTTCAAGGGTTCTGGTTAATCTACGTATCAGCTTACTATTGATAACTGTACCTATATAGGGAAAGAGACCTTTATTGAAATCTGTGTATTTTTCCCATGCTGTCTCAGTGTAATCGACTATTGGGAGATCTCTCCGTTCTCTATTGTGTACTAAATGAGTATTTCTATGATAATCAGGAGGAGCTAGGAAAACAGGTGGCAAAAGGAATCCGATGTAGCAGGTACCATCCCAATCTAGAGGCAAACGTATATATGCAGTCTGACCACATACGAAGTAGGAATGGCGAGAAGCTCTAAATGTAGACTTGCCTTGATCACTGAATTCTATTACAGTGGTGCATCTACTATGGCCCATATGTATGGAACCATTCTTTCTTACACATAATTCACCTTTAACTGGAAATACTGACATGGTGGGCAAAATTGGTGCAGCTTCGGATTCGACATTCAGGATCATGAGATTAAGCGTAAAATTACCTAATCCATATACTTCATTTTCTAGATCAGTTCCTGTTCTTTTGGGAAGTCCCTCCTTGTTAGGGTAGCAGACTTTGAGTAAAACTAAGTTCAGATTTCCCCATACCCAGTTACTCTGGTAAACTGCAGAATTCGAATCTAGGGAATTAATTAAACTAAACCATGCTCCACAGGAGCCATTGTGTGTGAACGGGTATGGAAAGAGAGGCAGAATTCCCTTATAGTTCTGATAGGGAGGGAGTCGGCCACATATCCAACAATTTGTAGCATTGCTAACCTGATGGGAATGATGTAACATACTAATAAAAGTGTTATTGCGCAGCGCAAATCTATAGGACAACTCATGCGGGGGTAATTCACTAAAAGAATGTTCAGCAGTAACATTGTAAACATGTTTAGAAATAGGATAATATATGTGCAACAATATACTTGCAGCGATTATTAAAAGACTTAAGAAAAACAAAATTAATAACGTCACTGTGCAATGACTACGCAGTGATTTACAGTACGCATGTTGTTTCAACTTCATCCTTCTGTTTCTTTCTCTATACAGGTCTAAGGGATACATGTCAGAGACAAATTCGACCGATTCACCTTGGAGAGGACTTAAACAATCAAATTGCCTGACTTGTTAGACCGTAGTTTTAGTTTATATTGTTCCTTGTCATTCAGTTCAACCAAAGGAAGTTTTGAGTCAATCGGTGAAGACACGCGAGGTGTGTCGTTTACATCGGACGGTAGTCCATGAAATTTCTTGATATGACTTGAATGTATCCAGCCTTTTCGACCTTCGATCTTCACGGCTGTCCTCGTTGTTAACAGTACGAGTTGAGGCGATTTCCACCTAGGATCCAGCTGAGACTTCCGGTCAAAGTTCCTCACTAACACCAAGTCCCCGGGAATTACGTCATGGGGTTTCACCTCGGTGTTGTCGGGAAAGGCTGCAGCTACCTGTGAACGACAAGATTGTAGTGCAGACATCAAGGAAGCCAGGTAATCTGTCAGCATATTACAGTCAACATCAGTTATTTTGCGTGGTATAGGCGTCCCCCACATATTTGGTGGTCTGCCAAAGACCACCTCATAAGGGGATAGCCCTGTTCGGGAGTGCGCTACCATTCTCATGTAAAAGAGTGCAACTGGTAAGGCTACTACCCAGTCGACACCTTTCTCTCTACAAATTTTGGCCAATCTAATTTTCAGAGTTTGATTATGTCGTTCCACGAGACCTGCTGCCTCGGGGTGTCGGACACAGTGAAATTTCCACTGATAGCCTAACAAAAGTGAAACGTGTTTCATTAGTTCGGATGAGAACGGCTGGCCGTTATCTGAGTAGACAACACGTGGTAAACCGTACCGTGGGAAGAATTCTCGAACCAACTGTTTGGCAGTAGTCGGGGCAGTGTAATCTGAAACCGGGTATGTCTCTGTCCAACGGGAAAGAGCACAGACAACTACGAGAACATATTTGAATCCTCGACATCGTTCCATCTGGATATAATCCATCTGGAGGACTTCAAAAGGGTGATCAGGAGGCTGAAATCCACCCTGTTCTACGGGAATGCTTTTACCTGGGTTAAACTGACAACAGATCATACAGGTACGAACTTTTTGTTTAGCTGCTGCTCGTAAATGTTTGTTGAACCAAATGTGTTGAATGCTGTCTAGCATAGCTTTTTCTCCTAGGTGTGCTGGACTATGTACAGTGTTAATAACGACTTGGACCATTGAATCAGGAAGGAACCACACAGATTTTTCTTTCGTCATCCATCCTTGATCCGTTTGGATCCCTCCTAATTCAGTCCATTTCTTTATTTCATCTGGTGTAGCATGTGTCTGTATGTCAATTACGTCAAGAACGGGATCCTTAACCATCATGCAATGTGTTGGTGTCGGGACTATTGTCTTTGTCATGTCAGATGTTTGAGTTTGAGCAGTCTGTTTAGCTGTTCTGTCAGCTAGATCATTGCCTTGAGAAATGATATCAGTAACTTTCGTATGAGCCTTACATTTCATAATTGATATTGCAGTGGGTAGATGTATTGCATCTAATAAGGCATGAATGAGGGGTCCGTGCTGAATGTGGGCACCGTGAGAAGTTAAATAACCTCTCTCTCGCCACAGCACGCCGAAGTCATGTACAACTCCGAATGCATAACGTGAATCAGTGTATATGTTGACTTTTTTATTCGTAGCTTGAATACAGGCTTGTGTCAGAGCGATGAGCTCTGCTGCTTGAGCTGACAAGGTATTTATGCGATTTGTTTCAATGACTTCAGTGTCTGTTGTGACTGCGTAAGCGGCCACTAGCTCTCCTGTATTTGTTCTCATACATGAACCATCTACATACAACGTCAGGTCTGGGTCTGACAATGGGACGTCTGTCAAGTCTTGTCTGGGTTTCGTCGTGATAGTGATAACTTCAATACAATCATGTGCGAGTGGGTCTGTTCCATTTACTGGTAACAGTGTGGCAGGATTCAATGTACTACAACGTCTGATTTCTATATGTGGCTGAAACAATGTTAATTCGTAACCAGTGAGTCGTGCTATAGTCAAGTGTTGTGTTTGTGTGCGGTTCAAGAGAACCTCTACTGCATGTGGTACTTGTACTGTCAATTGGTGTCCTAGTACTATGGCATCGCTTTGTCTGATTGCTAATGCTGTCGCTGCCACTGATTTCAGGCACGCAGGCAGAGCCTGAGCTACGGGGTCTAATGTACTAGAAAAATAAGCACATGGTTTGTGTGATCCTGCTTGTTCCTGTGTGAGTACTGACAAGGCAGTACCTTCGCGTTCTGTAACAAAGAGTGTAAACTGTTTATTGTAACATGGTGTTGCTAAAACAGGTGCTTGACATAAAGCTTTCTTTAGGCTTTCAAAAGCTTGTGTATGTTCCTGAGTCCAAGGGAGAACAGTCGATGTGGCGGCCTCCTGTGTTGTCAACTGAATGAGTGGTTTTGCTAGAAATGCATACTGCGGGATCCACTGCCTACAATATGAAGTGAGGCCTATGAAAGCCCGCACCTCCTTTTGTGTCTTGGGTATTGGCATGTTAGCAATTAACTGGATGCGATCTGGTGTAAGCTGCCTTCCCTCCTTGGACAGCGAGTGACCAAAGTAAACAACTCGCTGGACACAGAATTGCAGCTTAGAAGGGGACACCTTGTGCCCCTTTTCAGCCAAAAATTGTAAAACCGTCAGTGAGGCTCTTTCACATTCAGGTTCGCTTCTAGCGGTGATCAGCAGATCATCGACATATTGAAGCAGAGCAGTGTTGACTGGCATGTGGATACTGTCAAGTTCTCGTTTTAGTGCTTGGCTATAGATGCTGGGGCTTTCTGTGAATCCTTGAGGTGCGCGTGTGAATTTAAAGCTTCGTCCATTTAAACTAAATCCGAACAAGTATTGGCTTTCCGGATCTATTGGGACGCTGAAGAAGGCATTCTTGAGATCAATTACAGTAAAGAATGTTGCTTCGGAATCAATGGCTGTCAGTAATGAAGAAATGTCTGGGACTACGGGGTATTGTGGTACAATACATTTATTTAATTCGCGCAGATCAATAACCAATCGATATACTGGCAGGGCTGTTGGATCAGTTCGTTTAAGAATCGGAATTATCGGTGAATTACATACATTGGAGTCGGTTTCCACAACCACTCCTTGGGTAATAAGCTCGTCAATGATTTGCTGTAAAGCCACTACAGCATCTGGGGGTAACTTGTATTGTCGCATTCGTGGTAGTACCACTCCTGCCTTTAGTGTGACTCGATATGGTGTAATGTTCATGCAACCAACATCTGTAGGGCCTTGTGCCCATAAATGTGTGGGTAAAGTCTGCAGTCGGTGATCCATGTCTCGGGACACGTAGTGCCCTTTGAAATCACGTAAAAACAATCTTACTCCTTCCGGAGAACAACATATTATAGCTCCTAGAGCTTTCAAAGTTTTTATGCCTAACAGGTTTTCTGGACATGATTTAGTAAGTAATAAATCTGTAGTTCGTGTCAAGGGACCAATCGTAAGTGGAAGAGGCTGTGATACTTCGTTAATGATAGGTTTTCCTGAAAAGCCAAGGGAAATATTCTGTGAGCCTGAGAGGGGTGCCCCTGGAACTTCACTACGTTTTATTGTTGTTCGGCTTGCCCCTGTATCAAGTAAAAATTTTCTATCTTGGCCTAATAGTTCACTGTGTACATAAGGTCCTTCTTGATCTACAGGGACCTAAATAAGGGGTAAGCCAACTTCCCTCTCTAGGCTGTTTCATGAGTATCGTTGATAATCAGGATAGTCATACTGTGCGGTCTGATACATCTGTCGGGTCGTTGTTTGTGTGGCAGCAATAGGCTGCGGTGGTGGAGCTGGCATAGACTGTTGCGGAGCTGGCATGGACTGCGCATGCTGCGGGGCTCCTTGTTGGTTCTGATCCTGTCTAAGTGGTCGTGGTCTTTCTTTTGTATTACCTATGGCGATATTATGTTTTAAAACTGGACAATCGTGTACATAATGACCTGGCTGTTTACAATAGTTGCATGTCCCTTTTACAGGACCTGTTGAAACACTGGACTGTGTTATACCCTTCTTATGAACGTCAGCTGGAACTGTCTGGGAAACTAGCATTTTCATTTTCGTGTCTTTCATGCGTCTTTGTTCATGTTCTTGTTCTTCTCTAATTCTATTGTGATGGTACTGTAGCATTTGTAACATTTGTGACGGAGTATTACCTTGCCAGGTACTCTCGAATTTCAATACACTATTCTTAACTTGGGGCAAGGCATTTTCAACCAATTTTGTCACAAACAGATGTGGATACGACTCGCTACTTGCTTTTATTCCACTATTTATACCAAAACATTTTTCAAATCGGGAATAGAAATCACTAGTGTCTTCATCTGGTTTTTGTTTACAAGCTGATATTGCACCCCAGTCTTCCTTTTTCGTAGTTAACAAACGTGGCAGTACCTGTACTAGTAAACCTGGTAGTGTTTTGGTCTTTTCCCCAAGCCCTGAACCTGGACCTCGAGCTTTTTCTTCGTTTTCTAATGCTGTCCAATCTATCTTCTGGTCTCCCACCTCCCAATCCTTTTCCTTGAGTTTTTCGTAAATGCCCGCAGGCATTAATACCTTCAATATTGTCATAATGTCGGGATAGGTATATTCTCCCATGAGTAACATATCTTTAATTTCACGGTGGAAACCCGCTGGGTCTTTGTCATGACTGGGTACCACTTTCTTCATTTCTAATAGTTCTATTTTTGGATATGGGTGTGTATACAAACACACGTTTAAACTGATTGTCCTCACCTTTTATCGGGTGGACTTCGCGTAAGGGATTCTGTCTATCCATATAATACGTCGTTCTTTCCTTGATGGGCAGTGAGACATGTTCGGGACATACAAAAAGAATGTACTGCTTTCTGGATTCTAGTATTTCTCTAATTAACTCAGTACCTGAACCTCTCCATTTATTCGTGAGTAATTTAGTCAATATATCAGGTAAGGGGCCAGGATCGGAGTGTTGGCTTTTATATAATATAAGGAGTTGTTGAATCATATAGATACCAGCTAAACGCTGTTCATCTGGGGTGAGGTTCAAAAACGTGTGCGCTAGTGTATCATCACTATATTTTCCGGGACTATCAACCCAGTGAACGGCTGACCTGGCTAATTCTTGTTCGTCCATAGAATCGAGTATATGATAACCCCTTCGTTCTCGGAGTAATTTGTCAGCGGCTTGGAACGAATGTTCGGGGGACCTTATATTTATTATAGGAGTTTGGAATTTTCTGCTATTATCTGGACGTATCGGACGTATCGGATCAATAAAGCATCTAGTATTATTGCAAGATCTTCCTCTACCTACATACGCCATGGTTTCTAACTGTCCTGTGGGCAGTTCTAATTCTTCCTCGTCCTCGGTTTGTTCAGGTTCGTCTACTGCTAATCTTTCTTCGTGTATTCGTTCTATTTCTTTGCGGCTCTTTCCGCACATAGCTACTATACATGATCGTTTATCATGTCTCCCCTCTGATATATTCTGACTCCATGTGGTAAGAATTTGCATTTCTTCCGGATTTACCCCTGGTCGGTCTTGATTTCTGATCACACAGTTTATGAGGAAACGTAACAGTTCCCCCTGTATTTCCACTTTTTGGTACTCCATGGCTCTAAATGTGTAGTCATTCCTGGTAGCTTCCCTAAATATATTGCAGCTCGTCGTATACGTAATGATGCCAGCATCATTTCGTCCCCTTTTCCGGGCACAGGGTCATATCTACAATCTATTAGAAGTTCCTTGAGCGTGTTGGGAGTTACTAGTTTGGGCGTACGTTGGTGGGCTAATTCTTGAAAGGAAAGTTTATTTGCTCTGGGTGGCGTGGAAAAAATGTTTGATGCACCTCCGTTAGCACCACCTGGGGTGCTGGGTGTGAAAGGATTCGTTGAACGTGATATAGCAACCATAGGTGTGGATGCAGATGTAGAAACAGATGTGCTTGCCGGAACTTGTGTCGGAGTTTGCTGTTGCAGAGGTACAGATGGAGGAGGGTCTTGGCGTTGAACCCCCTCGGCAGGCGGTCTATGTGGCGCAGCATTAGCATACTCGGGAGCTGCGTCATCTAAATAAGAGGAAAGAAAAACATCTTCTGCGGTTCTGGGATGCCCTTTGGGATGTACTTTTATCGGAAACAGTGGGGGTGGCAAGTCTTTTGGTATCTCCGGAGTAGCCTTAGGTAATCCTTCGGCCAGAAGAGGATACATACCATTCACAAGGGCATTTCTTTGTCTGTCTGTTTGTTCTGACTTTACTCGAGTACCTTCTTCAATTAATAAATTTTCTCGAACTTTATTTGAATTCTCCTTACTTTTCTCTTCCTGTCTGAGCGCTTTTTCTGTACGTCTATATGATTCTTTACGCCATAATTCAATGGCATCTTTCTGTGACTGTCTAGCTTTCTTTTTCCATAATTCTTCCTCTACTTTCATGATGCAATCTGCATCCCAGGTCCCAGCTGCGGGCCACCTCTGACTTTCTGGTAATTCCTTGGTGTAGTCTACCCATAAATCAAGAAATAATATGGCGTCTAGGCAATGTTTATGATACATGAAGTACCCTGGAGTGTCCCTAGGAGGAATGGGGACAGCTTCTTCGAGTACCCCTTTTCTAGTTTTGATCTGTCTTAATTTCGAAAAGAGCGGCATATTGAGAACTGATCTGATACCTAATTTTGAACACGTTTAATACCACAAAACACAATAATGAATAGTCATTCACACCACAATATACAGAACGTGTTTAAAACATTTTAACATTTAACATTTAATGAATAAACAATGATGGCCATTTAGGGAACTAGTCACTAAGCATAATACTCGGTACTAACTAGATAATTCTGAATTATATACTAGACATACTTGATATACTGCTAAACAGTACAGATACACTGCTGAAACAGTGCAGACCGGATTTGTGTACCCAAACCCGTCTTGACCGGCACAAACTATGTGCACGTCAGAACGCCTCCCCGACAATGGTACTCACCGGGTAGCTCGGAACGGAAGGCCTCGGAACTGAACTGAACTTGAACCGGACTGGACTCGACTCGAAACTTCGGAAACTTCGGAAACTGGTGGGCCTCTGTATACCTCGGATCTTGCTCTCTCAGCTAGGCTCTGGTCGGGATACTTCGCACTTCTCACCGCCTCGTCTGGGTGTTGATCGCAGCCTCAGTTACCCCCGCTCGGCAGGAGGGAGATACAGGAAATCCTGTGGGTACGCGTTGTTGTCCGTCCAGCTGTGACAGGAGACCGGGCCTGCAACGCACCTCCGGCGCGTGAGATGAGAAAGTGTCCCTGTTCGGGCGCCATATATGTGGTAAATAATTTAATTACCGGAACTTAATTTGATGCGGAAAATCTATAATAATAGCTCAGTAAAATAAGAGGCAGAATCCGTGGTATTAGAGGTTCGGAACGGGCTTTATTCCAAAATCAATTCGAATTGATGGAGTCCATATTCCATCACCACGAAGGTTCAGGAAGTGAAGGACCATACTTTATTGACAAGTAATCATTTTTATACAATAGGCATTACAGTGAAACAGATGCAGGAGGCGTAACAATTGATAGCAAAGATAAAACATACATGCGTAGCTAAAGTGGGTGTAACTGGGCGTAACTAAAGAAGGTCATCAGGTATGATGTCACAATAGGGTGGTTCCATGAAAGAATTTCGCAATGTCAGCAGAAATACTCGGCAGAGATGCGCGCGCAGCAGCATGACGTGTGATTGACGTGCAACTAGGGGGTGAAGGGGACTTGACATTTAGCTCTACATGTGGAGACAGAAGTCTGGGGGGTCAAGTCAACTTAATCCCAAATCATATCTAACATCCTATGTTTAAAGAACTATGTTATCCAAAAGGAAAGGTCTTTCGAACAAAATCTATTCTATACTGACTGTGAGTGCGTGTACAAGCGTCTAAGTGTCTACATGAGATGCAAGGGCAGAAATCTTCCATAGTAACAGGGCTATGAATTACTTGCATAAAGACAGAGAAGCCGGGCCCTTTGCTCGGTAGCTGGAAGAATGTTTACTTAAACTACTAGACAGGAATGCATTGGATAGGGAGCGGAGCAGATAATTTCGAAGGTGAAATACAGTTTTTGGCAGGCAACAGGCTGGTGTCAGGCACCGTTAGCCGCGCAGGGAGTAGGACAAAGTTCATGGATACAGATGCGAGCTCAGACTGGAGCTTTCAGAGGCAGAAGGCAAGAAAAGGCTTGATGGCAGAATCAGGGCCTACTCGCCTGGACTGTAAAATGGGATAAATGAACCATATAAAGCCGGTGGCCTTTCATACTTAGGGATGGAATATCCGGCCCATTCATGGCGGATCTGAAAGAGGTCATGTTGGCGGTGGACGCACATGTGTTTGCGTCTTCATAACTGGAACTGGAGGAAACATACATGTACTGGTGTTTTATACATGAAACCGTTGGGGTCCAAGATAGGGGACATAACTGATCATAAAAATCCATATTTCCACAGTTATACAGTTGTCCCAAGCACTCAACAAGATAAATAGCCAAGATCTTACCAGCTGAGCAAGTGACAAACATATGTAAAAAATTGGCAGCCCTTAAGCTGCATTTAGGACATTTATTTTTCTCCCCTCTGTCTCTCTCCACATTACCTAACCACTTAGCAATTCTCTCAGGCGTACAGTATAAAATACAGACCGTTCTGAATTGCTGTAATGTTAAGTTTATGGAGAGAAAGTGATATTTTCAGAGAGGAGGTTGCTCCATTTCAGCGCAAGCTTCGAGCTATCATTAACTCTTTGGTGACAAAAATTCAGGTAAATAGTTCATATTATCGACTTCCTGGTTGCCTGATAAAAATTTCTCAGCAGATCCTAGCTCTCCAACGTTTTTATCACCTAGTTTACCAGAAGAAAATCCCTGATTTGCAGGTATTTAAAGAAGAGACAGTGAGGAAGAGCATAGGAGCTTTGCAAACTTTCGAATGTACGAAACCCTTTTATGTTATACAGTTGTCCCAAGCACTCAACAAGATAAATAGCCAAGATCTTACCAGCTGAGTCGGGAAAAACTTTAAGAAGCATCGGGTTTTCCCATAAGGGGAGATACTCATGGAAGAGCGGTAAGGAGTATTCAGCAGAGATTTTATGCCAAATATAGACTATATCCCTTATAGCCTTAAATCTTACCCTTTTGAAATAATTGGGATCATTAATACGATGTAAAAACAATCTAGCTATCTAAGCCAAGCGCAAACCTATAACAAAAGTTATAATTGTTTCCTGCCAATAATTTTCGAAGACGTGCGGCAAATGCAGCCCAATAATATAACTTAAAATCAGGAAGCTGTAGCCCACCCTGATTGTAAGGAAATGTAATATGCTGTATTGTGTGCCGTGCAGTCTTATACCCCTAAATGAAACTGCAGAAAGCCCCTTCAAGTTTCTTAAACAAAGATTTGAAACCCATAAGGGTATTGTACAAAACAAATATAAAAATTTAGATAATATATTCATTTTTATGATGTTGCACCTACCTATGATACTGTTATTCAGCTTATGCCAACTTTTGAAGCTTAGGACCATGTGCTGTAGGAGAATCTCATAATCTAAAGCAACAGTTCATTCTATCTGGGAAGATATCTGCACCCCCAATTATAAGGCAGATTAACAGACACCAGGGACTGGTCTGGTAGATTGGAAATTAACCCCTTCCATGCTGCGCAAATTCCGCCGCTGTGCTGACGGAATCTTGCGCGGGCGTGGTCATGACGGAACGGTTCCGTCATGAGCACAGCTCAACCGTGGCTCATGACGGAACCGTTCCGTCATGAGCACCGAAGGGGTTAAGAAGAACTTTAGTCTTACTGAAATCTAGTTTCTATCCTGAAAAAATACCGAATTTGTTGGATTTGTCTCTAATATGATCAAGTGCGGTGCTGGGTCAGAAGAATACACAGCCACGTCATCAGCGTATGCAGTGACTTTCACCTCACACATTCCTGCCCTAACTGGCAGAATATTAGTATTTAAGTGTAGAGAGCGTAAGAACTGATCAAAATATAAAGCAAGTAAAAGAGAGAACAGTGGGCACTCCTGCCCAGTTCCCTGCTGTATCCAGAAAGGGGTAGATACCAGCCCACCATATGCCAGCTGAGTGCAAGGATTTCTATATGAAGCCTGTACCCGTTTACAGTAGCGACCATTCAATCCATAGGTGTCAGGGTTAGTAGAAATTCTGACATTGACCCCCCTCATAGAGTCAGTATAGTGCAAACTGATTTGTCCTGTCAGTCCCTGGTCAGACACCACCAAGCAGGTTAGCACTCGTGAGCAGAGATTGGAGTGAAGCGCGAGCGCAACCGCCGTTACTGCGCACTTCACCAAGAACCGTCAAGGAGTTAGTGTCTCTGGAAATTCTCCTCAGTTTTTTCCTGTGTAGAGTAGTGTTAGGGAAAGTTTTCTCGTTGTCCTTGCGCGTCAGAAGTAATTAGGGATGCGTCTGGCTGTCGGGCTTCCATCAGAATATACAGTGTCTCACTTACGAAGGAATATTCAGCTTGCTGTCAGTCCAGTCAGGAAAATACAAGACTCGTATTTAGCAGGTGGTGTTACCCCCCTTCCCCCAATCTCTTATCTGCTGACCGGCTGATCCATTGAAGCGCTGCTATATCCTCAACATGGTCTGCCTACACGCAAGTACCCTAAAGAAAAGAAAGAACATAAATTGATGTGAACTTAGAGGTTTTTTTAATTCATATTTCATTACATTTTGAACAGTCAGAATGTTTTTAAAGATAGTTTTTGAGCATTCTGTACCTCGTAGTGTGTAGTTCTAGTCACCTTGTTGGGCCCTGCCCAGAGGTTAATATTTATCTGTCCCACAGGGTTTTCACAGAAGGCAGTGTATTTGTAAATGCCAGTAAAACTTTAGAAGAGGAGCTACGCCCGTCCTCTCAAAGGGTATATGTAGCGGTATAATAGTTAGGAGTACCTGAGCAGCTAGTCAGTTGGGACTTATAAGTCAATGTTTATGATTGACTTCTCTCTTTCAGAATGCTTTCGTACTTCAGAAAAGAAAATACTTCTGTGAGAACGTTCAGCATCCTAGAGGAGGGACGAGGCAGACTCTTCTGTTGTTTATCATTTTATTCACTTCCCCCTTACCCCCTTAGGAATTCTTTACCCCCTGTAAATATCAGAGGGGGTTGAGGAAACACCCAGGAGTGGGAATTGGGACTCAGCCTCGCTCTGCTCCCCTGAATTCTTTGGTACTACAGAGTGAACCTTGATAATAGGCCGAGAGTGTGGACCAGAGACAATCCCAAATTACGAGATCAAATGCCTTTTTGGCATCCAACAATAACATCCCCATATTAATATCTAGCTTCTTTGCCTCGTCAAAAGCCACAATTGCTGTTTTAAAATGGGCCATAGTATCTCTACCCAGTATAAAATCGTGCTGCTGGCTTGATACCAGTACTGGCATAAGAGGAGCCAATCGGGCAGCTACAATTTTAGCAAATATCTTGGTTTCCGCGCTTATAAGGGAGATAGGTTGGTATGACCCACACTCATATGAAGGCTTTTCATTTTTTACGAAAGAAACGATATCTGATATATTCCATAAGCTAGGCAGAACCCCACTTTCCCCTTGAGATCATAAGACGTCTCTTAGCAGTGGCACGATATAGTCCTTAAACACTTTATAGAATTCTACAGGTATTGAATCGTCACCAGCTGCCTTACCAATGGACAATGGAGCCAAGGACTCCAATATTTCTTCAGTAGTGATTTCCTCTTGAAGGGTCTCTGCTTGCTCCGCGCTAAGCCTTGGAAGGGCGCACCCCAGTAAATATTGACTAAACCCCATTTCGTCAAACCCGCTAATTTGGTCGTAAAATTTCTGATAGAACCCAGCAAATTGTTCCAATATTCACTGCATCTGTGCGTAAAAAGCTCGGTGCTCACCCTTAATAGCCCTCATATGACTCCTTGCTCTTTTATCTGCCAATTGATGTGCCAAAATTCTCCTTACCTGCTCACCATATTCATACTGGAGGGAGAAATGTTTATTGTAGCTAACCGCTACCCTCTCCCTTAGTATGCTTCCCAAGTGTAATCATTTCTCAATCAAGGAGAAATATATCTTCTGTTTGTGTTGCCCGCCCTGCCTAATGGCACCAGCATGCAAAACTTCGAGCTGTATGACTGCAAAACGAGTTGCCCTCATGCAGAGTTCTTTGTGATCATTTTGCTGGTAGATATACTGCTGAATAACGCCTCTTATAAAGGCTTTCATACTGTCCCACACAGTATGTGGGATTACAGACCCAACGTTATTCTCTATGAACTCTGCTAGTTCTCTTTGAAGCTTCGATAAGTATTCCTTCTCCAGGAGTAAATGATGAGGTAAATACAAAGTACGCCGCTGGCTTTTTGCATCCTTGGTACAAAAAGATAGCAGAATAGGATCATGGTCCAATGCCACTCTGGGACACAATTCCAGAGCTGCAGACTTTAATATTGTGTTATTTACAAAAACCAAATCGATCCTAGAATATTGTTTATGAGGAGCAGAGTAGTACATGTATCCAGGCACCATTGGGTATAGGGACCTCCATGCGTCCCTAAGACAATGTAAGCATACTAGTTCAAGAATAAAGGCCCTGACCTTCCTCATTCTTAGAGAAGCCTACTGATTAGTTGAATCAGTGACATAATCCACGGTGCAGTTGAAATCGCCCCTGACTAGAAGTTCCCACTGCCATTGCAACAACTCTAAGGTTACCATGCCAAAAATCGCAGGCTCATCCACGTTGTGCCCGTATAATACACACAACAAATATTTAATGCCATTCATTGCTAACTATACAATCACCCATCTCCCCCGTGGATCAGCCATAGTCCTCAGCATATTGTATTCCAGTCTTCTATCTACTAGAATGTCACCCCCCTGATAGAAACCGTCTGATATGGCAGATTATAATGTCGTAAGAACATGTCCTTATGAGCCCAATGCTTTTACGTAAGACAAACTATATGGGGTTTGTACATTTCCAGCTCTTCCTGGACTAACTGGTGTTTGCCAGTAGTGTTTAAGCCGGAGACATTCCAATACCGAAGTACACCAGAACTGGACGTGCTGTTAGGCCCCCATTAGAGTCAGTGATATTAGACCTGATGGAGCGATTAATAGGGAGTCTATGTGCCATCTGTATTTGAGATGCCATATCCCAGTCTGATAACTCCAGGAACGCTTTTCTAAAAAGCTGTACAGTGAACTGGCGTGGGTCCTCCCCTTCCTTCCCTTCCGGTATGCCAAATATGCAAAGATTATTTAGTCTTTATCGATTTTCCAAATCTTCAAGCTTGGCCAGTACAAGATGCAGGTGACTATCATGACTGTCTACAGTTTTTTTAGTAGCTACTCCACCATAATCTATGTCAAAAACCCGTTGTTGGAGTTCCCCAATCTCTGCAGTAAGATAAGCTATTTTACCGGTAGCCTTTGCCAGTGAACTCTGCATAGCAATGTTATTGGCTCTAACTTGTGCATAATGCTGTTGCGCCTCAGCTCGTTGAGTCTGTACCATCTGTAGAATAGTTAATAATGTTGGCTCCTGCTCACAGTCAGACAAAAAAGGGTCAGATAAGGCCGTAGGTGGATAGCTATAGGTGGTAGTGCCCCTAAGTGAGTGGGGGCTAGTAACAGATGGGAGCCGAAGACTCTGGGCTATCGGTAATTGAAGGTGTGAGCTTTTCTGGGCCTTGATTACACTTCTTCCTTCCCATACATGGGTTTTGAGAGTCAGTTGAGGCGGTGGACATGATTTAACTTCTGCTTTGGACACAACCCAATTTAGAAGTTGGCTACCTTTAGTGGCCTTGTGTCTTACCTGAGTGTTACTGCGTGGAAAGACACAGCTATCATCCGGCTTGTTCTTTGATAAGTCTAGTTAAGCTTTCTTAATTCTTCCAACACTACTATCTGAAGAATTATCAGTCTACACATAAGCCATTGCCCCTGCTTCCATTGCACTCTCACACAGGTTGTTTGGACCCATTAGCATCATCTGTAAGCATTTCCTAACAGGCACTCAGCGTTTGTAACTTTAGCTTTATTGTTATAGAGGCTAAACCAAGAATGGCCACTGATGCTGTTTTAGATTTAGCCATATGGACACCATGTGCCTCACTCAGCCTAGCTCATGCCCCCTGCACTAGAAGCCTGAGTACCTACCCCTTCCACATAGTCAGATGCCCCAACTGTGTTTTCACTACTCACGGCTCCTGGGGTGTCATTATCAATCGCCATCTGGAAGCACTGTATCCAGCTCCTGTCCTCCTGTAACACTGTTTCCTTCCAGTGCTGTTAAAAAGTATCCATATTTCTAGACGGGACTGCAGCCATCAGCATGTCAGCAAGTCAAGTTACACCTCCTGGAGACTCTTTAGTGTATGCCTGCAATATCGAGGCAAATGCAAAAAGGACAATTGATGGACAGAATGCAGAACAATGACATACATTCACCCCAATGGGAACAGTCCAGCCCGAACTGCCAGGCCAGGTCCTCCCTGGACTGGAAACAAGCGTCCTAGGACAGGTTTCGGGCTTTCAGCTCTCATCAGCCAGAATTGCTTGACTTCAGTGGCATGGAGAGCACGGGACCCACGCCTGGGCATATCCGTCCCACTCGGAGTGACAAATGCAAAAAGAAAAATTGATGGACAGAATGCAGAACAATGACATACATTCACCCCAGTAGAGAGATCAGGGCCTAAATCCATTGTTTTTTTGCTCACCATGCCATTCCAGTTTGGACACAGCCATATGCAAATCATTCTTGACTCTGCGCCCAATTGGAACAGTCAAGCCCAAACTGCCAGGCCAGGTCCTCCCTGGACTGGAAACAAGCATCCTAGGACTCCGCCCTCTCATTTTCTGGTTCTACATCCATCCCAGGGCGGGCTTTGATGTGATTACGGGCTCCTTTTTCAGCCCGCCTGGTATTCTCAAGGCAGCGCCATGTAAACCCCCAGGTTGTCTGCTCATCAGAGGAATACGAAAGCCCAGGGCATGTTCTCCTCATTGTAAAATAAGAACTACAATTCCCAGCATGCACAGAAGAAAACTAGACTGGGTAAGTCAATTACGCATGGACCTGTGAAACAGCAGAGCTCTACTTCTAGTCAAAATGCCTTACAGTTTACATTACAGTTCCATTCACCATACTTGTGCCATTAAGCACATTTTGTCTATATTATTACAATAGTATACTTATGTCAATCAGTGTGTCAAAGCTCCAAGTGCTAGTAGACAAATTACTAGACTATTATACCGTCTAAAACATTTTTCCATTCCTTTTAATGTTTTTCAAAAAAGAAAATAAAAGCTGAATGTGAAAAAAGAACAATGTGGTGTGGATTATAAACAACCACATTATTGCCATAGCAATTACAGTTACAGTATACAGTGATTTAAAAGTCAAGCTGAACATTTCCATGTCAGTGCTGCCGTATGGGAGTAATAAGTTCACTTTTGTGTGTATTAGAACGAAGCCTTGCTATTGAATATTTAATAGTCATCTCTCCTAATTAAAGATTAATGCATTGCAGAAAACTGTGAATCTAGAGAACAGTGCAATATTGTATATTTATCAATTTGTATGCCAAATATCAACACCTGCTCCAGGTAATGGCATGCAAAGGTCCATTTTATGTAAATACTAATGCAGCACAACTTGTACCAGAGCTTTAAATGGAATATGTGCACCAAACAGATTTTTTTTAGCTACAAACGTCACTGCTTTCCTAGCTCAGATTGCTGATAGATGGGACACGACATGTCTTGGTATTTTCGGCTGTGAAACACGGTTCTTAAACCAATCCATGGGTATTTCACATTATGATCTATGGTGTTTATTGCCTCCAAATGTTTAATAATAGGGTGCTAAGCCTTTGCATTAGATTGTGATATAACCAAATAAAGGTTGGATGTGTCTTTTGGTTCTGAACATAAGGTAAAAGGAAGCAGCTGAGACAATTGCTTTGACTCCAGCGCCAAGTTTATAAAATGTTGATGTGTGTATTAAGGACTGGCATGGAGAAAAGCAAGGTTTTTTATACAACAAATGCAGAAAAACATTTTGTTTTTGTTAAATTGGAAGTTTCAATGATGGGGAAAATGAAATAGGTATTTTATTAAATTACCAGAAATAGATGGGGCATGGGAGAGAGTGGCTTGACGGCCGCGGAGAATAGCGGTACCAGTGTGACGCTCCTCGGGACGTCGCGGACTGACCACATTTTAAAGCTAACAGCCTGTTCGTGGTTAGGGTCCCTGATCACCAAATGATGTGCTAACCCCCGGGCACATTCTTGGCACTTTCTCTGTGACGAAAGTCTCTTTTTCCCTCATGTTGCATTCTTTATTCAAGCTGCGCTGACCGCGACCGCCATTTTGGGCACATTGACTTCTCCTCAGATAAATACCCTGTGAGAGTTGTTTGTTGTTCTCCGCTCTACGGGCTCATCCTTCATGATGAACTGTCTTCACAGACACTAATATTTTATCAGGAGATACTTTTTATGGCTGAAAGGGTCCATTTAATGTGCAATTTCTATCAAGCTCTGCTGCATCTGCAGTTTTGTCTCCATACATCATTCCTGCCATAATTTTGCTTGGGCTTTCAGAGATGCTATTCCTCTATGACGTGCTTCATTTTCTCTGGTTAATTGTGAGAAACTTCCATATCACATTTCTTTTGGGGCAGCTAGACATATTTTCATTCTCCACAAAAGGAAGTCGTTGTTTTCTGTCAAACTCCCAGCACTATTTTCATTCTGGTTTTGTATTTGAAGGAGGCCCTGCTTATTCAGAACCTCTTATGGGAATATTGAAAAAACTGCCCCCCCCTGTGCTATGTTCCAAACAGACCTTCATTAAAAATTAAAAAATGTTCATGGGATTTTTTAAAATGGAAGACTTATTGGTTTCTATTTCAAAAGCATTGTCACCTCCATGTACTATTGCTCCTCTAGCAGGGAAAACCCCTACTAAGCGTCTGAAAAAGGATCTACCTGCCTTCCAAAATCTTCTTCGCCTGTCCATCTTGGCATGTTATTAGAGGAGATACATGCACTCCATCCCTTCATGGAGAAAACAACTACTAAGTTGTAATTTCTGACAGAGAATTGGTCTCAGATGAATGACCGTCTTACCTCTGTGAAACATAGTGTCTCCTCCTATGCGCACGCAAATGAGAAGGTTAATGTTCTTCAATCTCAACTCTCTTCACTCCAACGGCAAGTTGAAGACCTCAAAAACAGAAATAGAAGAAATAATTTCTGTATTTATGGTTTTCCGGAGGGTTCAGAGGGCTCAGATCTTCTTTCTTTCTTTAAGTCCTTCCTTCCCAAACTGCTGCACTTACCAGAAGGAACGTCACTCAACATCCAACGTGCTCATAGACTTGGTCATCAATGTACAGATGTAGCCTCTTCTCAGAGACCAATAGGTGTCATCATGTACTTTCTTGAACATACAGGCCTTCTCAAAGCACTCTCAGCAGTCAAATCAATTCAACTTGTTTCATGGTCAGGCTCCCTTTTTATTTTTTGCTCACAACTATGCCAAAAATACAGCAAATAGAAGCAAAGAATTTCTTAATATGAGACTTGATCTATGAGCTATGGGAGCTTGCTATGGACTTTTTCATCCCTGCCTCTTTAAGGTCACTTATAAGAACAAAACTATGACATACAAGGAGCCTATCAAATTGCAGAGCTTCATTAATTCCTGCAAGTCAAAGTCTGTGGACTTTTCTGGTGCTTTGTCTTCTCAAAATATTTGATGTTTTTTCTTTTTTTTCTTTCATTCATAGCAGTAATTTCTCTCCTTGACTAAGGTTCCAAAGTTCTAGTTTATGGTTTATTAATTCTTTGATGTTCACTTTTTCGCCATTTTATCTTTTATGAAATCAATTTGTCATGTCATTTTATTTTATAACTTCAATCTATTTTCTATGATAACCATTCTTCTTTCCCTCTCCCCAGGGTTGTTCATGTCTGTTCCTGCCATATACCCATTACCCTTTGTGAAATGAAGTGTCCCTCCTCGTTCTACGTTCCGTTGAGTTTGGGCGTGCCATCCGCTCCATGTGGTTTCACACCCCCATCTTCCTATGATGTGCTTAGGTGTAGGTATGTTGTATCTTTTTTAGTGTTGCTCTTTTCTTTCTCTTTCTCCTTTTCCTTCTATGCTTTGTTTCATCTTTCAATCAATGTCTATCCTTTTCCTTTATTTTGGTTCATTGTTTCACACTCATATTTGCATTCACCTTTCTTAAATTCCCTCCATCGTTGTAATTTATGCTCTCATGGTTGGACTGTTACATATTCTATTCTTCGCTCTCTGATGGTCTGTTTAGGCCTTCATCTTCTTGTTATCTTCTTGTTGTTTTTATGTCTTTTAAAATTATATCGTGGAATATCAGAGGTCTGAATTCTCCCATTAACCGACAACGTGTTTTAACACATCTATCTAAACTGGGAGCTGATATTGCTTTTTTGCACGAATCCCATCTAACTTCAACTGAATCTTTGAAATTGAAAAAAGGATGGGTTGGGGAAGTTTTTTTCTTACCAGGTGACGGTAAACGTAATGGTATTATAACTCTTGGTAATAAATCCATTGATATTAAATTGCTTTCTCAACAATCTAATTAAGTGGAAGATGGTTACACACTAAAGTACAAATTGGAGGTGCTCCTGTCTCTTTATTTAATATTTATGCTCCCACTAACAGGGATCCCATGTTTTGGACATCTCTATCCCACAAATCTCACCTTGTATTGATGATAATTTCATCCTTGCTGGTGACTGCTGATGGAGCAAGGTTTCATATTCTAGAAACTTGCTTGTATGCAAATCCTCTCAAATAACATGTAACAATGTAACCAACAAGTCTTGTAAATACTAATATTGCATTACATTCATTATATGGTATCTAGGGGATGCTTGCCTATGTGTATTACTAACAATTAACACAAGTGTCTAAAAATGGCCGCCAAAAACACGTGAAAGTCTCTGCGCATGCGTCTACTCCATCTACGTAGTAGGACGTCTTTTTTCGCTTGATGGGAAAACTTTGCAGCTGTGCAATAGCTTTAAAAATGGCCACTTGAAACTCACTTGGTAATTCACATGCTATTGCATAAACTAAACCTATAAGTTCTACTAAGCACTAATGCGAAAAGATTAAAATAAGTAAATTGGGATAGAAAAGAGATAAGTGGTATACAGTGAACTCATTTATTGTCGCATTCTAACGTGTCTTCTTCTGACTTTATTATTAGTTCATATTTGGGCCTCGGAGGGTGACTGAAATCCCTACCCCACCTGATCCACGCGCAGGCACATAGAAACTTGCCGGAAACTATGATGGCAAACTTGAATCACAGCCATGTCCACATTGGACGAAGACGCCTGGGAAAGAAAACTATTGACCCGGACAAGCAACAATTTTGAATAAAATGTATAACTTGTAATGATCATAATGTGAAATGCAGGTGGGAGTAAAGCTATGGGAAAGTAAATTAAGGGGCGGAAACATAAAACAATTTTCCAAAGAGAAAATATTACTTTTAATATGGTGTGATGAACTCACCTCCTCGCCCTGACCAATAAGAATAGGGGAAAACACGAATATTGTAACTTTCGGGGGTGGTACACGAATATAGAATAGTATAATTGAGGTAAGTTAGCTAGAGACATTGTCAGACTTGTTGGATCCGTCATTCCGACTCGTCACCGACCCAACACGTATACTGCTCCAGATTCTGCCCGAGACGCTGTCTCAGACCCTGATGCTGCCAGAAACTCTGCTCGAGAAAACTAGATACTGATCGATAATCTAATCATCTAGAAGGGGATTTCGGAAGAGGGACACCCGAGGAGAGTAGTGCCAGAGAGGGGTGCGATGCTGGCGTTGCACTTAGAAGAGGTCCCCTTCCCAGATCTGAATCTGCCTAATCTTCAGTCTTCATCCTGTCCTGGGAGATTCTATCTGGCCCATCTTCAAGGAGTTGGGTTCATCTATCACCTTAGGTAAATATAATTCTGCAAAACCTGTCATTGTAACTGCTCTCTCTTTTTCCTTTCCCGAAACAGTTTCCATTGATCATATTTATGACTTCGCTATATTTGACTTTTATCTTGTCTCTCTGGGGAAGGTGCTCACACTGTATTTGATTCTGACTTTTGAGTTTGTGGTTATTTCAAGTTTAAAGTTAAAAGTCATTTTCTACCTTAAACTATCTCAGAAACCTGATTCATTGAGTAAAGGAAATATTAAGGAGATCAAGTTGGTAAGAGTTGATAAAGATGAATATTAAATTACAGGTAAAACTCAAAAATTGATAACAGCGGGGTTGACTAGCTTATCTGTGTGAATGTTTTGGGCCCAGGTGAGTATTAGGTATGTGTGTGTGTGTAACCCGAGCTGGTAACCCGCGCTCTATATCTGCAATCATGTGGTAGATCCTTTTATAGATCGAAACTCGACGGTTTCTTTTAAACCGTACAAAGCGCATAAATACTTTCTTCAAACCATTCAGCAATATAAACTCATAGATGCTTGGAGAATTTGCAATCCTACCACGAGGGAATTTACATTTTACTCCCCAGCTCATCAAACCCAATCTCGAATAGATTACTTCTTTGTCTCACATAATATCTCCCAATCAATAAGAAATGCGGATATTGGATCTATTCTAATATCTGATCATGCTCCCATTTAAGTTCAATTAGACATAGCTCCAAAATCCAACTTACCTAGAAGATGGCATTTTAATAACTCACTTCTTTTAGACCAAAATTTTAACTCCTCTTTTGTTTCCTTCTTTATTGATTATTTTTCCTTGAATCAAACTGATACTCTTCTCTTCTGCGTAATTTGGGATGCATTTAATGCAGCTGCCAGAGACTTTATCATTGTTTTTTTTTCCAGAAAGCAGAAAAATGCGCACAAAGTAACTAAAGATCTTTTGGCTCAGATAAAGAGATTGGAGCACTCCTATTATTCCTCAAAGTCCAAAAACTGTCTTTCTCAACTTGTTAAGGCAAAACCTCAACTCATTAAGGAATCAACAGATAATGTCCTACTGTATTTGTTAAAATCCAGCACAAAATTTTATGGTGGCCAAAACAGGGCCGGCAAACTCTTAGTGAACTACTTAAAAATTAGACACAATAAGTTTGATATTGACTCTATTATGAATTAGCAAAACACACTGCGGATCAAAGATTCAGAGATATTAAATGAATTTCTTCTTTTCTATAAAACACTATACACATCTGAAATCATACCCTCGGAATCCACTATCTCACTAGTCCTCTCAGGCATTCATAGGTCCTCTCATACTCAACTTGATTTTACCCCCTTTAGAATCTGATATTTCACAACAGGAACTTCTCACTGCTCTACAATCACTCAAGAAAGACAAATCCCTGGGACCAGATGGTTTCACAGTGGAATTTTCACACACTTTGACCCAATACTTCTCCCCACATTACTTACTCTGTTAAACTTATTTACACATTCAGCAGAATCTTCTGGGTCCTTTTTGGAAGCTCTAATTTGTCTAATTCCTAAGGAAGGGAAGGATTTATAATACTATAAAGATTACAGACCCATTCCACCTGTCAATATTGACTATAAAATCTTTTCTAAGGCTTTGGCTATTCGTCTAGAATCTTTCCTGCCTCAATTATTCGGTGCAGAACAACTCGTTTTTATTAAAGGCCGCCTCATCTCGGACAGCCCTTGTTTATTTTTGATATTTTATCAAAATCCACACACTTATCTCATTCATTAGCAGCTGTGGCCTTAGACGCAGAGAAAGGGTCTGACCTAGTTAATTGGTCCTATCTCTTTCAAACACTTAAATGGTTCGGTTTTGGCCGAAAGATCATCTCCCTGATTTCATTTCTATACTCTAATCCACGAACGGCTGTTTTTGTTAACGGTAAGTCATCCCCCTATTTTGATCTGAGAAGAGTTGTCCACCAAGGTTGCCCTTTATCTCTGTTCCCTTTTAATTTAGCTTTGAAACCTTTTTTGTCCAGAATTTGTCAAAACGAATACACAAGGGGATTTAAAACTAATGACATTCAAATTAAATTAGCAGCATACACTGATGATATACTTTTTTATCTCTCTAATCCACAATCATCTGTCCCTGCCTTTCTACAAGAAGTGGAGCTCTTTGCTTCCATTTCTGGATATAAACCTAATAGAGGCAAATGTGAAATACTGCCTTTAACCAAGTATATGTTTAAGAATGATATTATTTCTTCAAATTTCACATGGAATTCTCATCACATTAAATATTTAGGTCTTTATTTTACCCCTTTAATTCCTAAAAACTATCTCTATGTATGGAGAAGTGCATACATAAAATCTCCACACTAACAACTAAATGGCACCCCTTATATCTCTCATGGTGGGGACGTCTTGATACCATGAAAATGATGCTCGCTCCTATAGTTTTATATACTCTTTCCAGTATTCCAGTCCCCATTCCCTTAAAAAATGTTTTTTTAGTCTATTCCATACTATCTTCATTTTTGTGGAATAATAAAAAATCTTACATGTCTTTGCTGAGATTAATAAAGCCAAAAGCAGAGGGCGGAGTCAATTATCCTGACTTACCAAAAATCTTTCTTACTCCATCAGGCTTCAAGATGGCACTCTGAGTCTCTTCTAGATTGTCCTCTGTGAGTGCATCTTGAACGCTCATTCCTTTCTCCTTTTTCTTTTAAAGAATATCTTTCTTTCACCCACAGACCACAATCTATTTCTACCTCTATTCTCAAACACCCCTGTAAACTTTTGGAATCTACCCCAACCATACCCCCTAATGATCTAAACTCTTTTTTCGAATCCTCACTATGGCATAACAAGTCTATTTTGATTCATGGAAAACCTTTCTTTTGGAAATCCTGGAGAACACAGAGGCTTAATTTGGACACGCCAACTTTTTTTCAAAATTAGGTCTTACCTTTTTCAGAGGCTAATCAAAATTTTTACCTACCCCCTTCCTTCCACTCTAAATATAACCTTATTAAACATGCCCTTTCTAATGCATATGCTCAAGTTTTATCTCATTCACATCCTAAACCTCTCCCTGTTAACGGCCTACACACTCTCCTACTTTCTCGCCCTAAAGCATCCACTATTTACACTCATCTATATTCCTTACATTCCAATAGAGAGAGGACTAATGTTGAACTTTCTTGGGAAGAAGATCTTGAAGTAGATTGGTCAACTCTTTTATGGAATAAAATATGGACTAAGATCAGGAAAACTTCCAGGGCAGCCAACTTTACACAAACATTATTTTTTATCTATAATAGGCTTTTGCTACACCCGGTCATATTACATGAAAGGCATAGTGAAGTACCTAATACCTGTGGGTCCTGCTCTTCCTCATTTGCTGATTTGAAACACCTACTTTTTATGTGCCCATGTACATACTTTCTGGAAAACTCTTTGGGCCCAAATTAACATAATTTTCAACTCCAGTTTCCCTTTCTCTGTTGTTCATTTATTTTTAGGTAGTTTATCACCCATCTGGGATGATTATATCTCTAACATAAGGATTGTTAATTTATTGTTAGCAGTTGCTTTGCAGCAGATCACTAAAAATTGGAAAGATTTGGCAAAATGTAATTCCAGGCATGGTGGTATGCAGTATGTTATAATCATAGATTGGACACACAGCACTCGTCCACCCTATCCATTTAGCTACAAAAGGCTTACATTTATGGTCACCTGTTACAATGTTCATTGCTGCCAGTGTTAAACACTCTTTCTCCCTAACTTCTCAGCAAGAAGTTGCCAGACCTCCGTGATATTCTGTATCTTAACGATAATTATATTTTATATTGTATTACTATACTTGTGTTACTCTCATCCTGTTTCTACAAATTGCTTCTATTGTTATCTCATTGTTGTGCCATTCCAACTTAGCCATGTTTACATGCTATTTTGTATTAACTGATCTTCTTCTATTCTTTAACTTTTATTTTTTTTGTTTTCTACCTATTGTTCATCATACTTTGTACTTTTATTGTTTGTTTCTCTAATAAAGTTACTTTTGAACTTAAAAAGAAATAGAGGGGGCATCACATCTGGAGGATCAAGTTCTGCGATGCGACAAATGCATTCTAATTTAGCAACACTGGCAGTGTTGGCTCAAACTGTGGCAATGAATGTATGATTTCCAAGTCTGCTCCTCTATTTCCAGGTAATGGCATATTGAGGGCAATTAAAAAACAAAGACGATCTCTGCCTGCAGGAAGAGAATTACAATGGCTCCAGAATAAAGGTGCACCATGACAAGAGGCATCTGGAAATGTAACTTTTGTTGGGGTCCTTTCAAAAACACAAAGAAACACGGGTGAGGGAGGAAGGAGAAGGATGAGGATGAGGATGAAGAAAGGAGGAAGAGGGAAATCATTGGTAAGTGGGAGAGAAGTTTCAGCCAGAACAGAATTTTTAAATTAGGCATGGACAAAACCAATAGGTCTGGCTCTAATCTGCTAACTCAACAAAACAAGGGCAGACAAAAAAACTGTTTGCTTGCACAGGCACAATAAAGACAGACCTGGTTCTGCAATGCCTCACGAGTGTGGTTTGATTTGAGTGAATCTGCTACTTAACATGCTGCTGGCATTGGTGCACACTGAATATCGGCAACTAATATGGAAGTATTTCCTTCATGTGTGTCACTTGGGTATTCTACTTAACAGGGCATCCATAAACTGTGAGTATATCCTGCTTTTCTTTATAAATGAGCACCTCAAGCTTACATTCTTCTTAAAAACTATATGATTACCATACTTATTTAAAATAGGGACGTGTAAGGGATCCCAGGTCCTAATGAGGGTCATTGACTCATTTGTGCTGAATTGATGGCCGAAACATGTTGACCTTTGAGATGTAGGAAGAATACTAACTCTCAAAATTAATTGCTTTTTAATCTCATCGGTGGCATCTGGAGTAAATTGATATGGCGACCACTAGATAATTTTAAGTATTCACGTTTATGGTCCACCATAGACATTTCTTATAGCATTCCCCTCCTTAGTGAGCCCATTCGCGCAGATGGCAAGTCCTCAATGCGAAGAGGACCCTATGATGAAGCATGCCGCCAGAAATGAGTAATGGTCCTATTTCCAGGGATGCAATACTCTTCAAACATATGTTTAGTTCTTGATTCAGACCTCCTTTTAATTCACCATACTTGCAGGGATTGATGCATATTCTATTCACTCCATATCCAAGCCACAGTGAAATTACATTCCATATTGTTGATGCATTCTGTGAACTTGCCCAAAGACTCTGCCCTTTTGAAAAATATGGAAGTATGAAACACATATGTTTAGGGCTACATGCCCTGCCCGCATTTGAACATTGAGGTGACCACTTCATACAGTGATATTGACCACATTGTATACTACATCTAATAAAGTGCACTGTGAAGAACAGGGAAGGGCTGTGCACCTTCATCCCTTCTCATAAGTTGATACTAGCTGCTGTTCATTCGGGGAGCTGGTGGTTGTTTTTCTAGCAGCAAAGTTCTGCAACTTGAAGTAGTTTGGCACCCAACCATGCATGCAGTAGCATCAATCATACCTCCAAAGAGAAACTCCCTAATGAAGATTACAAAAGTACGAAACGTGTCAAGGGCTATCAGCACTGTCTGCATTTGACCATTATTGACTGTGGAGTCTTCTGCACATATAAATGAAAGTCTTACACGAAGTTGAAGTCAGGTCCGGTTTATTCACCTCAGCCACCAGGAGCTTCCCAGTAACTGACAACCAAAGAATGTTAACAGTAGAATTCTACATGGATTTAAAAGGTAAGATGCTGCATGGAACTGAGCATAACATCACACATCTTCCCTCTTTACAATAAATAGTATGTTTAACAAAACAAAGGAGAAGAGAACAAAAGAAAAAACAACATAGTGCAAGAGTAATTAACAAACATAGTCCTTCATATACAAAGGTAACCTATGGATCCTCTGACTCCTCTCTCTGACATTAAAGGGCAAATAATGTGAACACATCAGAGAGGAATCAGCATTAATTGAGGAGGAAGAAGAGAAAGTGAGATCCCTAGGACTAGAGGATGACACCAAATTAGAATTGACCAACACCACCCGGCTCTTATTCCAAATTCTGCCATCATCAGTCTTTACAGCATTCTTGAATATTTTGACAACTTTTCTGACTTTAGTGTACTTTGGCCAGGGTTGACAACCTACAGGTGCCTTAATCTTCACATCATCACCAACATTCACATAATTACTAGATTGGGCACATTTCTTAACATCAAACTACAGTTTCCTTGTCAACTGTTTATCAAGTTCTCTTTGTCTCCAATCACCTAGTTGATTATCTTTCAACCCCTTATTCAAACTCATCCATCTTGGACATAACTTAGAGTTCGAAGCTCTACCCTTGAATAACTCAAAGGAAGATCTTCCTGTGGTCATATGCGATGAGCAGTGATCCTGTCTTGCAAGACAGATTTCCAGTTCAAGTTATTTGCCCTGGCCAATTGTATGCTTTCTTTCAAAGTCTTTTTAACCCTTTGCACAGCCCCATTAGTTTCTGGATGGTAAATGGAACTTCTCTTATGGTCAATAACCACAGTCTTTCAGATAGGACTGAAATTCAAAAGGAAAAAAACTGTGTCCCATTATCAGAGAGATTGCAATTGGGAAACTTTCCCTCTTAAATAATTCCTTCAAGAACCATATGACATTTGTTGACAAAATATCTCTGACAGAAGTCACTTCAATCCATCCACAGTAAAGATCTAGAACAGCTATCAAATAAGGAGTGTCACTAACACCATGCAAAGGTCCAACAATATCAATAGCTATCTCATCCCAAGGATGATCAGGTAAACTCCTACAGACCATGGCATTTGTTTGGTTTTCAATATTTTATCACTAGTACAACACTTAAGATATTCACAAACCATTCTCTCAACCTCCTTATCCATCCCTGGCCACCAGAATTGCATTCTCAAATACTCTTTCGTTTTCACAATACCAAGATGTCCAACATGTGCAAGATTAGGAAGCCTACTATGCACACCCAATGGTGGAACAAGCATTGTACCCCATCCACAACAGACAATTCCTCACCAACTAAGGACCATGGCTTCTCAAGATGTCTGTTCTTTCCCAATAGAAGCAACTCAATACCTTTTGTGATTTCAAGATCATTACCAATTTCAGTTTTCAACTCATGTTCACAGTAGAATTCTACAAGGAACTGTGCGATTTAGTAAAATCTTTCCACTCAATGGTAACCTGCATATACCTAATGCAGATGGCCTGGCCCTGAAATACAAGAATAAATCAGGCTAATCGCAGAGCTAGTTCAACAATAATAAATAAAAACCTAATATAATCAATATAATTATACATGCACTTTAAAATTAGAATCATTCCATCAAAAACTTTCAAACAAGCCCAACAGCTGGAAGTACAGAATAAGATTTCAAAATAAATAGAAATTGCAATGCGTTCTTAATAGACATTTTGTTATTTTGCTTTAGGATTTGTTTTCAGGGAAGAATAAAATCAGGAGAGGAGAGGAAAAAATCTAAAAGGCCATTTCAGAAGTGTTGACTAATGCTGAAGTTGCACGGTATCTGCAACTCGCTCATCAGCTGCAGTAAACATTTTATGGACAAGAATGAGATATTAACCAGATTGCAAAATCTGACTGCAATTTGTAGTTATACAGATGTGCCAGTAAAGGTTTTCAAGTAATATCTTTTAGATCTTTTTCTGCTTTAGTAATCAGAAGATGTACTTCTAATATGAACTTCTGTGTATATACCCCATCCCAACAGCCATCCACATTACCCATATAATACTTTACAAACCGAGATATCTCAGATCAAGTGCAGCAACAGATTGTTCTCTTTCCCCACTAAGTCCTTCTAGGAATTCGACCTTTAATGTCTCATCCTCCAAGATAAAATACTAAGGCCGGAACTATGCATAATGCCTGGGGCATTTAAATAGACTTTCTGAGGCACCTGCCTTCCATTTTTTTTTTGTTTGCCAAAGCGAGGGCTGCTGATTCATATAGTAAAATCGGTGTAATTGCCTGTGCATAAGCTGTAAGCACAGGTCTTTGGTACGCGCCTATTTACATCGCATTAAATCTGGTCAATCCAGTCATTGTGGCAAAGAATGTTTTCAGATTAATTTTCCAGATTGAATTTCCAGGTTAAGCTAACTACACGACCACTACTTGCTGTGAGGGAAGATTACTTTATGCTATATCTATCACAATGCTGTGGGTGGCACTGGGGCAGACATGCTATTTAGTGCGCAAACCCACACTCTCTCATAAGGTTATATCACCATCTGCTGTTTAAAGAAGCTGGTGATTGTTTTTCAAAGTTCAAAGTTTCAAAGTTCAGGGTATTTACCAAGGAGCGCTTTCACGCTTATTCTTGGATACTGTAAGAGCAAGTCAACAAAGCCTCTCTGCATTTCCAGCATATGAAAGTATCAAACATTTGTCAAGGCCAGGCTGCACTGACTGCTTGTGAACATTCAAATGGCCACTTAGTACCAAGAGTAGAGATGTATTTTATGTCTACCAAAATGAACTGGGGATGACTGGGATGGACTTGCAAACCAGTTTGCCATCCCACTCCATCACTATACTACTTCCTGTTCGGAAGGGGAGCTAATAAATGAATTCCAGGTCAGGTGAGCACTTGGGAGCTGTTTGACAATTAACCATGCATACTATAGCATCAATCACACCCCAAAAAGATCTATACCGTACTGAAGAAAACAGAAATATGATACACGTGTCAAGGGCTAGTGCTGTTTACATTTGAACATTAAGGGTCCGATTACGATCTCGCTAGGAAAGCCCTCCGTATGATTCACATCCGGAGGGCTTCCCTAGCGAATTGTGCTCCCCGAATCAGAGTGACTGATTCCAATGCACCCGTATGGTGACAGACTTGGTTCTCTCGGACTCCAATTGAACCCTATGGGACCCTGAATACTGAACGCATACACATGGTCCCATAGCAAAAAGGGGTGGCTGGGGAAAAGCGTACACCCTGTGGCTGGCACCCCATGGTGCCCATCACACTGTGCATGCATGGAAAGGGGGGACCCATGGGCCCCCCCACAGGATTGATTTGAAGGGCCCTGGGTGAACGGGGGGCTGCTACAGACCCCCAAAGTCGGATCCCCACAGAGTTTCGTCTTGCTGAGACCGAGTCGATACGGCTGTCGGAATCGTGCATCTACTCGCTCGTTAGGAAGCCAGCTCCATTGTGCTGCACGATTCGGCTGCAAACGAGGCAGACTGACAGGATCGGGTTTAGAAACGATTATGTCAACACGGACAAGATCTTTGCATCGTACTTGGTTGTTCGGAACGGGGGAAGATTCGGTCGGAAACATAGGCTCCGAATCGGATTTGCTCGTTCCGGAACACGTCTGGAGGCCTTCCTAACGAGATCGTAATCGGACCCTAAGTTTGTGACTTCTTACTGTGAATGAAGACCAAATACTTCATTCTCCCAGACTGCATTGGGGGAACTGAGAGGGTTTTGCCATCAAGTGTGTGGCCACAATATTTCGTAAAAGTTTTCTGCATTAGCTTACACTCTTAAACAACCTTGAACATTGCTAGATTCCACTGCACATTTATCAAAAAGTGGCCTCTTTCTTGCATGGTATGCCCCCACTTTTTGCTGAATTGCTGATGTTCTTTGACTTAGTGTGCCCTGGGCTCCTGCTAATCAGGTACCCAGGGCCTATGTTCCTTTCCTAAAATTGCATTGAAGCCCAAACCCCATTGTCATCTCTGGCCACATGTCAGTCCCTGGTATATGGTACAATAGGTACCCAGGGCTCTGTGACCAGAGAAGGCCTCTAAGGGCTGCAGCACTTATTGTGCCACCCTTAGAGGCCCTATACCCTGACACTCACACACTGCCTTTGCAGGCTGTGTGTCTTGGTGCAGAACAAAGTGGAGAGTCGACATGGCACACATCCCTATGTGCCATGACCACAAACCACTGCCCTGGCATACATCAGTCACCCCTCTAGCTGGGTGCCCTATGCCAGTGGTGAGGGTACAGGTGCATGAGCCCTGTATCCCTACAGTGCCCAAGTTCATTCCTGGGCACTGTAAGTGCAGTGCTGCCATTAAGACTATATGGTGCTGGGAGTTTGTCATTAGGAACTCCACAACACCATAATGGCTACACTGAAAACTGGGAGGTTTGGTATCAAACTTCTCAGGACATTAAACCCACACTGATGCTAGTGTGGGATATAATGTAAAATGCACAACAGAGGGCATCTTAGAGATACCCCCTGATTCTTGGCCAACTCCTAGTGACCTGACTGAGTGGCTGCTTAGGCTGCCACCAACAGACATGTTTCTGGACCCCTGGGTCAAGAGCATGCTGCTCTCGGGGGGCCTGAAACAATGCACATCCTGGGACGAGGTGCCAAGCTTCCTCCCCCAGGATGGGGAGGGTTCACGAAGGGGAAGCTTCAAAGGCATGCCGCCTTTGTGAGCCTCCCCAGACCAATTGCTGCTTTCAGCAACTGGTCCCCACTGGTTCTATCCCCCCACTTTGGGCAGGAGAGTCGGCGGGAAAAATAAGTGAGGGAAATAGGTGTGCCCACCTCTGCCAACTCCACCCCTCAGGTGGGGGAGGCGAGGTGAAGCACAACTCTGAGTCACCGCCATCTTGAGGATGGGGGGACCTAGCCAACCAGGGACAGGATCCTGCCCCCTTCCACTAGAGGGTGGCATGATAGGGGGTCTACCCACCCCAGGGAAGGGACCCGTTGGTCCCTGCCCTTTACCTACCTGTAACACGACTAAATCTAGTATTTAGGGGGCACCCTGAACCTTGTTTCCTCATATCCAGCCGGACAAGAAGAAGAAAAGAAGTTAGAAAGACTGAACAGCGGTGCAGCCAGCTAGCAAGAGGAAGACGCCCACTGACTTGGCCCCAGCCCTACCGGCCTGTCTACCCTCGAACATGCAAAATCCTGGTGTGTCCTGCAGCCAGCAACCTCAAAAATCCCGGAGGACCTGTCTGCCTTCACTTTCAAAGACTGCTTTTCCCGTGAACACCGGATTTGTTCAACTGCAACCTTTGGCAGCAGCCAGGGACCGCAAATCCAGCCCACTCTGCACCCGCCGAACCCAGCCCGAGATCAGGTGGAAAAACACCATGAGGAGGTCACCCCGACTATCCTGATCAGAGATCCAGCAACCCCTGACCTGCCTCAAGCCTCCATCCGACGCCTGCAGCCTAAATCCAGAAGGTACCCCTAACCACGACCAGGAGCTGGTAAGAAGATCCGACCCCAAAAGGCACCCCTGCACCCGATGACCCATGGCCTTGTATGCCCAAACCGACGGTGCCTAGCCTACCCTTAACTTCCCAACTTTCCTCTCCAAGTGGTGGTCACACCCAGAAGTCCATTGTCTCCCTGCTTGCAGTGCTTTTGCAAACCGGAGGTTCTCCATTGAAAACGATGGAGTAACGCTTCTTTTTAAAAAAAAATTACATTTTTTTTATTGATTTTGCATTTTTAGAAAAGAACATATACAGTTACATAAAACATATTATGATATGTCAACTAGGTACAGCAAATATTGCAGCAATCGGCACAGTAAAGTCATCTATAAATAGCTGACTATTGAACATTTTTTTGAGATAGCAGTACGTGAAAAAGAAAATAAAGACATGTGCAGCTTTGAAAAAACATACAGTGACATCATAATAAACTTCGATTACAAAATCATTAACATGGAAGGTATATCCATGACCAGGGTATGGGTAGTCTTGTAAATGCACTAGAACAGCAATTAAATATACAGTGGTTTCTAGAATGCATCCTGTTCCATTTCTTGCACTTAGGTATTGCCACTCAGTCCTGTGAAGAAAAGTAATAATGAGTAAATAAAAAATACTACTCTGCAACTTCTGTGAGGATACATTTTTGCAAGTAATCTTTAAGCGGCTGCGATATGTCTCTGGAGCTGGACAGCAACTGCAATAATGTAGCGTAGTCATCGCTTGCTGTATGGCAGTATTGTAAATCCTGAAGCCAACCTTTTATGGTTGGACGATTTATTCTACTCCAATTCAAGGAAATGTGGTGCTTAGCTGATAGCAACGACATTGCAGTAAATCGTCTGATACTTTTTTGAAGTGTCTTAACATATCCCAGTAAGGCTAAAAGTGGTGTGGGGTTGAGCACTTGTTCCACCATTAAAGAAATGTGTTGGAACACCTCAGTCCAATAGTCCTGTATCACTGCGTAGTGCCATGTCATGTGTGCAAAATCAGCTCCCTCTCCCGCACACTTAGGACAAGTACCAGCGGCCTCCGGGTGTATTTTTTTTAAGAAAGCTGGTCTAAGATAGACTCTATGAATATATTTATAATGAAGTAATTTGTGTCTGTAATTAGAAGATACTAAGCGTGTTTGGGAGCAGTAGAAGGTCCAAATATCATCAGTTAATATTTTTCCATATCTGTTTCTCGTGCTAATTTGGACCGTAGGCCACTCGGTTGTTGCAAAGTTTGGGTAAGATGATAAAGCCGGGAAACTAGATGTGTAGGAGTAACGCTTCTTTAATTGAAAAGCCTTAGCCCATCCTGGCCATTATAATTTAAAGAAATATATCCTTAGATCATTTTGAGACATTATGGTATCACGCTCTATTTATATGTAATTGTTTTCAATGTAAATAATCATGTATGTATTATAATGTGTGGTGATAGGTGCACAATGTCATTTTATCTATCGTCTATTTAGTTTGTGTGTATGCCCTGTGTGTCATTCTGAATTTGTATATGATCTGTCGTACTTTTGAAGAAACATAAGATTTTTTGCAATTTATAAACTTTAAATTTGATATCAAAACTATGACTAATTTGTTTAGTTTGGAATATATGTTTGGGCCAATTGTCTGAAGGACATTCACTGTAATCCCACGATTTCTCGGGGAAAGAAAGAAAAAAGAAAAAAACTAATTGCGCGAAGTGTGTTGTGGCAGAACCACTGTTCGTTTAATTATATAGTCCCCAGGTTCTGCATGTTACTGGGTAACCCCATTGTTTAATAGTGACTGTTCTATATCCAGTAACTTATTACTGAAAAGTATTTAATGCTTACTGTTAGAATCCAGGGTCTCTGGTTGGCGCAGGTATGCACTTGCGACAAGCAGGGACCCTTTCCTCTAAGTCAGGGCAAAGGATTACTCTAAGAAAATAACCCCTGCTCACCCTCTAGGTAACGTGGCGCGAGCAGTCAGGCTAGATTCCAGAGGGCATTAGGTTAAGCATTCAAGGCGTCCCACAATAACCACCAACCCACCACACAGAGACACAAGGCTATATTTATAAAAATAAAGTTCTTTATATAAAGTTCTTCAAGCAGGCTTTGAAAATACAGTTCTTCACTTAAAATGAGGTTCCAGTTACTTGTACTCAATATTCCATGAGGCCACAGTTCTTAAAAGGCAATCTTTAGTGCAATCTGCACTGTCTGGAAGTCTGTGCGCTTCGGAGCGTCTTTCGTACGGTTCGTACGGGTGTTGGTACGCGTCGTACAACTCTTCGTACGGGCCATACAGTCTTCGGGATGCTTCCTGCGATTGCTCACGCTTCCCGCGTGACTCAGCGTACGCTTGTACGGACCGTACCGGCGAACATACGTGCCGAACAGATGTCAGTGGGAAGTACGCACCTTACAATTGGAAGTACGCGTCGTACAGGGGCACACAGTACCTTGGTCTTTTGTAGGAAGTTCGCGGCGGCCTCAGAAGTCCATAGAGGGGTGTCCCACGTCCCGTTGCAGTCCCGCTTGAGCAGTGGACGACGATGCTTTGTGGGGCGCTTCTGGACGTCGCAGCACACCTCGGGGGTCAGAAGCAGGAGAGGCAGCTCGGGGGTGATTTCTCAGCGCGGCGCGCTGTCGGCTTCGTCCAAATCGGCGAACCAGTGCGCCGCCGGTCCTCACAGTGGTCTCTACGGCCAGGGGGTCGCAGAGGCTCGGCGCTTGGGCACAGGCAGTCTCTTCCTTACGTTGCAAGCTCCGGCTCGAGGGGGCAGTTGTTTGCTTTGCTCAGGCCAGGCAGGGCCTTTACGGTGCTCACAGCGGCACAAACGATTCAGGAGTCGCGTTGCTCAGCGAGAGGGGGCACACAGGTTCTCTGGGGTCAGCGTTGCAAATCCACCCACAGCAGCTTCCTCTTCTTCCAGGGGAGGGTAGCGCCCAATGTTCCTGGGGCGCAGTTCAGGGGGCAAGTTCACAAGCAAGCCCTTGGAGATTGTTTAAAAGCACAAGTTGAATTCAAAGTCTTTCAGTCTTTTCCTCCTCTCCTTCAGCAGCAAGGCACCCACCACAGGCCAGTCTCTCAGGCTTAGAGACAGTACTCCTCCATGCAGCTTTCCCAGGTCCTTCTCTTCGGGCAGAGGTTCTTCTTGGCGCAAACAGGATCTGATTTCTTAGGAGCAGGGCTCCTTCTTTTATAGCAAGTTTATTTTGTTCTTTGTCGCCAGGGGGCCTGTGCCTGGCTCAGTCCGGTTTTGGAGCACTTTGTTGTGGTGACTCTGCTCTTTCCTTTCAGTGCACAGGGCGGAGACATCAGCCGCTCCACAGGGGGCGGAGCCAGCATTGTGGTGGCGGAGCACAGGTCTATTCAGAGTCAAGGTGTACTCCTCCCACCCATCCTGGTGTAATCTCTCTACCCACCACCTGGCAGCCAGCCTGTCTCCTGGAATTCCCCAGCCCTGCCCCTCACTGAAACTAGGCAGCACACACACACACAAAGCAGAGGCGGACTGAAATGGCTAAGCAAGTAAATACTAACTTTCTAAAAGTAGTATTTACAAACACAGGATATTAAAATAAACTTTACTAAAAGAAGTATTTTATTATTCAGGCATACTAAACTTGACTTTCTACCATGCTCTCTGAGTCCGCTGGGATTATAGCGTG
Source organism: Triturus cristatus (assembly GCF_964204655.1). NCBI lineage: Eukaryota > Metazoa > Chordata > Amphibia > Caudata > Salamandridae > Triturus > Triturus cristatus. The sequence goes on along the minus strand of NC_140594.1, from coordinate 975,664,367 downwards.
TAATAAGTCCAGCAGCCCATTCTGGCCTATGGAGAGCAGGTAGCCTTCAATAGTGAAAAACGAAAATGGCTGTAATTCTCTATTAGGACATGCCACACACATCAGGGCATGTCCTACCTTATGCCTACAATGCACCATGCCCTTGGGCCTACCAGAGGAGTGACTAATATGTAGTTAAGGGAAGGTTTAGGGACTGGCAAGTAGGTGCACTTGCGCAGTCAGCATGACATTACCAGACTGCACGCAGGTTCTGCAATGGCAGACCCTAGACACATTTTACTAGGCCGCTTCTGTGGGTGGCACAACCAGTGCTGCAGCCCACTAGCAGCGTTTGTATTTACAAGCCCTGTCACTCCTGGTGCACTTTACTAGGGGCTGATAGTAAACCAAATAAGCCAAACATGGAAACCAATGAACATCAACATTTTACCATAGGGATAGCATATGCACCTTAGCACTGATCAGCAGTGGTAAGGTGCCCAGAGTCATAAAACAGCCAACAACAGGTCAGAAAAAATACAGGAGGAAGGCAAAAAGTTTAGGGATGACCCTGCAAAAAGGGCCAAGTCCAACACTTACCTGTGCCAGGCTTGCTTAGTTCTAAAAATAAAACAACAGTATATATTTGTATACAAACACAATTGGCCTAGAGTTCAGTTATTGAGTGTGTGAATTCATTTGCAGAGTGTGTACATCAAATGCCTAACACTGTCCTCTGATACTGCCTTACTGCTCGACCACTCTACCACAATTAGAGAGTAAGGTTCTATCTAACTTTAACCTCTGCCTACCTCTGGGGTCACCTGGACTCTATACACACTACACCACATTTGGGTGTAGTATATATAGAGCCAATTTCCTACATCTGCCACCTCCAGCTTTGTGATAATGGACATTCTGTCCTGGAGGTTGCAGCTGGCTCTTATATGTGCCTAATCTCAGAGGCTAAAGAACGCTGCACCGCAGAGGAAGCAGGGGAGGCACAAGGGCAAATGTAAAACTGAGAAGGTGACAGCAAGCTTGACCATCTCCAAACCTACTAATATTTGAGTCTGTTGCATACCTGAGAAAGCCGTAGAGGCTTGCATCAGGGAGAAGATGCCTACTTGTTAACCAAATATTCTGCTATGCTGCTTGTCTGTGGTACATCAGTGCCATTTCAGTTATTGTTCTACCACAAAATGGACCTTTAGTTCTGCCCCTGGCCCCGTCTAATTGGTAAAAGAGTCAAGCACTTTTCCAAAGAAGTTTCTACTGACGCAAAAAAAGTGTGACCATATCATATATCCTTTACTGCCTAATATTAATTCATTAGCATCATCATCTGGTTTGTATGGTGATTCCAGTTGTATATCCATTGCTGCAAACCTTCGAGCATAGGAGCACTTTGAGGAATAAATCAGGGTGCTATGGTAATGGTAGGAAGAGAAAGGCTTTTATTGATTTCTATAATGTAAGAAGAAGTTTCATATTCCTGACGGATGATTGATACAACACATTTCACAAATACCAGCATGCAGCAAACAGGATCGACTACATTGCCTCAGGACCTGTAACTGATAAGCCTGGGGATACACCAAACCACCCTACTAGCAAGAGCAAAGTTGAATGGCTTCATTGTATGTTTGCAGTTTAGATTAAAAATAAGGTGGAATAGTCCCTTATTAAGCAGTGAGACATATTCAGAGCACAAACTGATCCTTGAAGGTTGGGTAGATCTGCTCTTTTTTTAGATTTACCTAAGTGACCTCTCCACAATCGATCACCAAATGACGTGGAACCCAATCTTTTAGACATGTCTGCATACTGAACTCTGGGCAGGAATTAGGAGATCAAGGGTGTTCAATACATCAGTTGTAGAAAATTAGAAATTTCTGAAGATCGAGCTACTATCTCTTAAAAAGGATGTAAGATGCGTGTTGGAGCTATATTGTCCCCCTGGCACTCCTTTGAGTCCACAGTGGGGGTTCAACAATTGTTGAATTTGCACTGGGGACCCAAAGGAGTGCCAGGGGGACGCTGCGTCAGCCCCAGTGCTGTGCATATGTGTAATTTTGAAGGACTCTTGGGATCAGTGAATGATACCCTGCCCTCACCCGACCTCTCTTACCTGCAGGGGTACATCTGAAAACACGCTGGGGTGCATGGATTAAGTCACGTACTACATTGTCCGCATGAAGGATCATTGACATTTTCTCAACAAGCCGTCAAGCGACATCACCCTTTCACAGTCTACAACCAAATGGGTTAAATTATATGCAATGTGTGTATGCATATTTTAAATAAAGAAAACTGCTTGGCACACCTGACAAGACCACAAAGTCTCTAAAGGAGGGTCTGAGGGGGACCAGTTTACCGACTATACTACCTTCAGTCCCCAAAACATATCTACAAACACTAACAGAAGGTCCTAAGTCGAGAGGTAAACAAAATGCCGCGTGATGTTGTATGTGCTGCCCCTTACGTTAAAGCATTAAAACATTACTGCATCACTAGGCAGGAAGATTTAAGAGTCTATCGGGCCACCCTTGATGGCGGAGCTTCGTCATGTAAGACCCTAGGGGATCAGAGTCAGGGCCCCTACTCTCTTGAGCCACCCGGCTCTACTGGGTACCCGTCCCAATGATCCCCAACAAAGGAAATCTCCTGCCAAAAGTGTGCAACAATATTCCAAGAAATACAAAAGGTGCAGTGCGATTAATGTGATAGTGCTTTAAAAATGACTACGTGGTCAAAAAATCTGTTTAATGTGGATTGACCAGGTGTCATGTCTAAAAAACCAAATTAGTCAAAAACTTATATATGACTACTTCCTGACTTGGTCTGTCTAGGTCGACATGTTTCAGCCGATCTGGTTGTTTCACCCGGCGTTCTTCAGGACCTAATGATAACGATGTCAAAAAAGGCTACTGCAGGATCAATTTGGTAAACAATGGTGTAAATCAAATACGAAAGTTCTCGTAAAAAAATCATGTGGCCATAGCCACCCTACCAGACTAGCATGGTTTATGCTTTGATTAGGTGTAATCACCTCTTCTTCTTTCCTAAAAGAGAAGATAGTAGGGGTCATAAATGATTTATAATAGGGTCTACACAGAACAAAACAGCATCAGCGACTAATGTTTAGTAGTGCCCCTCTTGAGCAATACTTGGTTTATAAAATGGCCACCAATTGGTCCATTACAAAAGAGAACATTCTCTCGAAACATAAAGGATTGTAACTCACCCAACGTTCTGTGGGAGAAAAGCCTCACCTCACCCGGCAGATTGCTCGGTATAGGAGGCACCGCTCTGTTAAAAATAATAAGGACACAAGAGAACGGGTTGTATATACATATGCCAGTACTCAATAGTCCCTACATACAAGTTAACACAAAACCAATCAACTCCTGACTCTCAGACCTGCACACCCAATGCCTGACAGGACTGTGCCCTGCAAACTATTTTGCTTTAAGTCTATTGTGTGGTGGTATCTCACAAAACATTATTCACATTAAGATTAAACATATCACCACCTTATATGGTCATTTCTGTTTAAATCAGTACACACCTCTGTTTACTGGTCGAGGTATAAAGGTTAAGATGATAGAAACCTACTGAAAAAACATACTGAAAAAACAGAGGGTGATGCTATATCAGAGACCTATTAACAGAGGTCCAAAGTCCACCCATAATGGTAATCTCGCCTGTAATATCACTGAATCAGGGTACAAGTCTAACAGATGCCTTACCTATCCGTCGAGACCTCGAGCTGGACCCTGAGCAGTCTGGGAGGTAGCGACATCTAGGCATAGGCTTCTTAAATAGCCGCTCCCATTAGTTGGGAAACGCGCCAAAACGCAGGTGTTGCATATAAGGCTCAGCTAGGCATGGATCACTGCAGCGATGCGCTTGCGTAGAAACACAGTCGCCACCCCCATAGATCGGGGAAGGCCACAGAATGCATGCGTCGTGTAGTGTACTAGCCGAGAACATATCGCGCATGTGTACAAACACTAACGCCGCTCTGACTACGCCTGCGCAGCCCAAGAAATCCACGAAGGCCGCGCATGCGCAGTGATACACATCGATCGCGGCAACCACTCGCGAGAACCATAACCCGTTACAGTGTGTTCATAGTGTGGAAATGTGGATTTTCCTGGTCAGTTATGTCCCCTATCTTGGACCCCAACGGTTCTATGTGCATGTCACAAGTACATGTATGTTCCCTCCAGTTCCAGTTATGAAGACGCAAATACATGTGCGTCCACCGTCAACATGTCCTCTGTCAGATCCGCCATGAATAGGCCGGATATTCCATTCCTAAATATGAAAGGCCACCGGTTTTATATGGTTCACTTATGTCATTTTAACAGTCCAGGCAAGTAGGCCCTGATTCTGTCATCAAACTCTTCTTGCCTTCTGCCTCTGAAAGCTCCAGTCTGAGCCTGCATCTGTGACCATGAACTTTGTCTCATTCTCTGCGCGGCTCACGAAGCCTGACATCAGCCTATTCTCTGCCAAGAACTGTATTTCACCTTCGAATTATCTGCTTCCCCCTCAGCCGATGCATTCCTGTCTAACAGCTTAAGTAAACATTCTTCCAGCTACTGAGCAAAGGCTCGGCTTCTCTGTCCTCATGCAAGTAATTCATAGCCCTGTTACCATGGAATATTCCTACCCCCTCGCATTTAGTGTAGACACTTAGACGCTTGTACACGCACGCACAGTCAGTATAGAATAGATTCTGTCCGAGAGTCCTTCTTTTGTGGATAACATAGTTCTTTAAACATAGGATGTTAGATATGATTTGGGATTAGGTTGACTTGACCCCCTAGACTTTTCGTCTCCACATGTAGAGCTAATGTCAAGTCCCCTTCACCCCCTAGTTACACGTCAATTACACGTCATGCTGCTGCGCGCGCATCTATGCCAAGTATTATCTTATAGATCCACCTATGTATGACATCATAACCAATCATGTTCCTTTTTTACCCCTTATTACACCCATTTTCGGTTACGCAGGTACAACGTCAATTCCCTTATCAATTGTTACGCCTACTGCATTCGCTTCATTGTAATGTATGTATTATAAAAGTTGCTTCTTGTCAATAAAGTATGTACTTCACTTCCTGAACCCCCGTGGTGATGGAACTTGGAGCATCCGATTATAATCGATTATTGGAATAAAGCCCATTCCGAAACTCTAATATCACGGATTCTGCCTCTCATTTTACTGAGCTATTTTATTATGATTCTGTATCAAATTCAGTCCCGGTAAAGGAATTTTATTTACCACATGATGGCGCCCGAATAGGGACACTTTCTCATCTCACGCGCCGGCGGTGAGTTGTAGGCCCGGTCTCCTGCCACAGCTGGACGGACCATTACGCGTACCAGCAGGATTTCCTGTATCTCCCTCCGGTCAAGCGGGGGCGACTGAGACTACGATCAAAACCCAGACGAGGCGGTGAGAAGTGCGAAGTATCCCGACCAGAGCCTAGCTGAGAGAGCAAGATCCGAGGTATACAGAGACCCACCAGTTCGAAGTCAAGTCCAGTTTCCGACGAGTCGAGTCGAGTCCAGTCCGGTTCAAGTTCAAGTTACCGAGGCCTTCCGTTTCCGAAGCTACCCGGTGAGTACCATTACTGGGGAGGCATTTCTGACGTGCACATAGGTTGTGCCGGTCAAGACGGGTTTGGGTACACAAATCCGGTCTGCACTGTTTTAGCAGTGTATCTGTACTGTTTAGCAGTATATCAAGTATTTCGAAGTATCTAGTTATTGTCAAGAATTATGCTTGGTGATTAGTTATGCAGACGATCATCATTGTTGTTTATTTTAAAGGTTAAAAATGTTTAATGTTTAATGTTTAATGTTTAAACGTCCTGCATATTGTGGTATGAATGGTTGTTCATTAGTGTGCTTTTGTATTAAGTGTGTTCAAAATTAAGTATCGGATCAGTTGTCAATATGCCGCTCTTCTCGAAATTAAGACAGATCACTACTAGAAAAGGGGTACTTGAAGAAGCCGTCCCTATTCCTCCTAGGGATACTCCAGGGCACTTCATGTATCACAAACATGGCTTAGACGCTATATTATTTCTTGATTTATGGGTAGACTACACCAAGGGATTGCCAGAAAGTCAGAGGTGGCCCGCAGCGGGGACCTGGGATGCAGAGTGCATCATGAAAGTCGAGGAAGAGTTATGGAAAAGGAAAGTCAGACAGTCACAGAAAGACGCTGTTGAGTTATGGCGTAAAGAATCTCATAGACGTACAGAAAAAGCACGTAGACAGGAAGAGAAGAGTAAAGAAAGTTCAAATAAAGATCGAGACAATCTATTAATTGAGGATGGTATCCGAGTGAAATCAGAACAAGTAGACAGACAAAGAAATGCCCTCATGAATGGTATGTATCCCCTTCTAGCCGAAGGATTACCTAAGGCTACTCCAGAGATACCGAAAGACTTGCCACCCCCATTATTCCCAATTAAGGTACATCCTAAGGGGCACCCTAGAACCGCAGAAGATGTTTTCTTTCCTCATATTTAGATGACGTAGCTCCCGAGTATGCTAATTCCGCCCCACATAGACCGCATACCAGGGAGGTCCAACGCCAAGATCCAGCACCCGTATCCCTACAGCAACAAACCGAGTCACAAGTTCCGGCAAGCACATCTGTTTCTGCATCCGTTCCTACAGCTACTTCTATAGCTGTGTCTACACCTATAGTTGCTGTGTCACGTTCGACGAATCCTTTCACACCCGACGCCCCAGATGGGGCCACGGGAGGTGCTACCAATAATTTTTCTACGCCACCTAGAATAAATAAACTTATTTTTCAAGAGTCAGCGCATTCACGTACACCCAAATTCGTAAGTGAACGTGCGCTTAAGGAACTTCTTATAGATTGTAGATATGACCCGGTGCTCGGTAAAGAGGACGAAATGATCCTGGCATCATTACGTATCAGACGAGCCGCAGGGTATTTAGCGAAGTTACCAGGAATGACTGCGCATCTAGACAAAATATACCATTTTGTCCAAACAGGGCGAGATCCAGAATGTATTAACAGAGCTATGGAATACCAGAAAGTAGAGATACAGGGGGAACTGTTACGTTTCCTCATAAACTGTGTGATCAGAAATCAAGACCGACCGGGGGTAGACCCGGATGCAATGCAAATTCTTACAAGATGGAGCCAGAATATATCAGAAGGGAGACACGATAAGCAAAATTGTATAATAGCCATGTGCCGAAAGATCCGTAAAGAAATAGAACGTCTACACGAAGAGAGATTAGAGACAGGCGAGTTCGAACAAAGCGAGGAAGAAGGGTCAGGACCGACCGCGGGACAGTCGGACACCATAGCCTATGTAGGTAGAGGAAGATCTTGTAATAGAAATCAGACTAGATGTCATACTGACTCAACACGTCCGATATGTCCAGATAATAACAAGAATTTCCAAATACCTATAATTAATATAAGGTCTAACGAGCATTCGTTCCAAACTGCCGACAAACTACTCCGAGAACGAAGGGGTTATCATTTTCTCGATTCTATGGATGAACAAGATTTAGCCAGGGCAGCTGTCCATTGGGTGGACAGTCCCGGAAAATATAGTGATGCTACAGTAGTACGCACATTTTTGAATCTCACCCCAGATGAACAGAGGTTAGCTGGGATTTATATGATTCAACAACTCATTATACTATATCAGAGTCAGCATTCGGACCCTGGTCCCTTACCTGACATATTGACTGAATTGCTTATGAATAAATGGAGAGGTCCAGGTACTGAATTAATTAAAGAAATTCTAGTATCAAGAAAGCAGTATATTCTTTTTGTATGCTCAGAGCATGTCCCATTGCCCGGCAGGGAAAGAACCACGTATCACATGGATAGACAGAATCCCTTACGAGAAGTGCACCCAATAAAAGGCGAGGACAACGAGTTTAGACGCGTATTTGTATATACGCCCATATCAAAAATAGAACTGTTGCAAATGAAGAAAGTGGTACCCAGTCATGACAAAGATCCAGCGGGTTTTCACCGAGAAATTAAAGACATGTTACTCATGGGAGAGTATACCTATCCCGACATTATGACAATATTAAAGGTGTTGATGCCTGCTGGCATTTATGAAAAACTAAAGGAAAAAGAGTGGGAGGTAGGAGACCAAAAGATAGAATGGTCAGTATTAGAAGCAGAAGAAAAGGCCCGAACTGCAGGAGCAGGACTTGGGGACAAAACTAAAGCACTACCAGGTCTACTAGTACAGGTACTGCCACGTTTATTAACTACGAAAAAGGAAGATTGGGGTACAATTTCAGCCTGTAAACAGAAGCAAGATGAAGACACTAGTGATTACTATGCCCGATTCGAGAAATGTTTTGGTATAAATAGTGGCATAAAAGCAAGTAGCGAATCATACCCGCATCTGTTTGTAACAAAATTAGTAGAAAATGCCCTGCCCCCAGTAAAGAATAGAGTATTAAAATTCGAGAGTACCTGGCAAGGTAACACTCCAACACAAATGTTACAAATGTTACAGTATCATCACAATAGAATTAGAGAGGAACAAGAACATGAACACAGACGCATGAAAGACACAAAAATGAAAATGCTAGTTTCCCAGACAGTTCCAGCTGAAGGACATAAAAAGGGTATGACACATTCCGATTCAGCAGGACCTGTAAAAGGGACATGCAATTATTGTAAAAAGCCAGGTCATTACGTACACGATTGTCCAGTTCTAAAACATAATATCTCTATAGGTAAAACACAAGAAAGATCACGACCACTAAGACAAGATCAGAATGAACAAGGAGCTATGCAGCATGCCCAGGCCATGCCAGCCGCACAACAGCCAATACAGTTTGTGCCAGCTGCACCACCGTTGCCTGCTGCTGCCACACAGACCACAACACGACAAATGTATCAGACTGCACAGTATGAATATCCTGAGTATCAGCGTTACGCATGAACTAGCCTAGAGAGGGAAGTTGACTTACCCCTTATCGAGATTCCTGTAGATCAAGAAGGACCTTATGTACATAGTGAATTATTAGGTCAAGATAGAAAGTTTTTACTCGATACAGGGGCAAGTCGAACAACTATAAAACATAGTGAAGTTCCAGGGGCACCCCTCTCCGGCTCTCAGAATATTTCCCTTGGTTTTTCAGGAAAACCTATTGTTAATGAAGTATCACAGCCTCTTCCACTTACGATAGGACCTCTGACCCGAACTACAGATTTATTGCTTACTAAATCCTGCCCAGAAAACCTGTTAGGAATTAAAACCCTGAAAGCTCTAGGAGCCATAATATGTTGTTCTCCGGAAGGAGTAAGGTTGTTTTTACGTGATTTTAAAGGTCACTATGTATCTAGAGACATGGATCCCCGACTACAGACTTTACCTACACATCTATGGGCACAAGGCCCTACTGATGTTGGTTGCATGAATATTACACCATATCGAGTGACACTAAAGGCAGGAGTGGTGCTACCACGAATGCGACAATACAAGTTACCACCAGATGCTGTAATGGCTTTACTGCAAATCATTGACGAGCTCATAGCCCAAGGAGTGGTTGTGGAAACAGACTCCAATGTATGTAATTCACCGATAATTCCGGTTCTTAAACGAACAGATTCTACAGCTCCGCCAGTATATCGATTGGTCATTGATCTGCGCGAGTTAAACAAATGCATTGTGCCACAATTTCCTGTGGTCCCAGATATCTCGTCATTATTGACAGCTATTGATTCCGAAGCAACATTCTTTACTGTAATTGATCTCAAGAATGCCTTTTTCAGCGTCCCAATAGATCCGGAAAGTCAATATTTGTTCGGATTTAGTTTAAATGGGCGTAGCTTTAAATTCTCACGCGCACCTCAAGGATTTACAGAAAGCCCCAGCATCTATAGCCAAGCACTGAAACGAGAACTTGACAGTATCCACATGCCAGTTAACACTGCCTTGCTTCAATATGTCGATGATCTGCTGATCACCGCGAGAAGCGAACCGGAATGTGAAAAAGCATCACTGACAGTTTTACAATTTCTAGCCGAAAAGGGGCACAAGGTGTCCCCTTCTAAGCTGCAATTCTGTGTCCAGCGAGTTGTTTATCTTGGACACTCGCTGTCCAAGGAGGGAAGGCAGCTTACACCCGACCGCATTCAGTTAATAGCTAACATGCCAATACCCAAGACACAAAAGGAAGTACGAGCCTTCATAGGCCTCACGTCATATTGCAGGCAGTGGATCCCTCAATACGCATTTCTAGCAAAACCACTCATTCAGTTAACCACACAGGAGGCAGCCACACCCACTGTTCTCCCTTGGACTCAGGAACATACACAAGCTTTTGAAAGCCTAAAGAAAGCTTTATGTCAAGCACCCGTTTTAGCAACGCCATGTTACAGAAAACAGTTTACACTCTTTGTTACAGAACGCGAAGGTACTGCCTTGTCAGTACTCACACAGGAACAAGCAGGAGCACACAAACCCTGTGCTTATTTTTCTAGTACATTAGATCCCGTAGCTCAGGCTTTGCCTGCATGCCTGAAATCAGTGGCAGCGACAGCTTTAGCAATCAGACAAAGCGATGCCATAGTGTTAGGACATCCATTGACAGTTCAAGTACCACACGCAGTAGAGGTTCTTGTAAATAGAACGCAAACACAACACTTGACTATAGCGCGACTTACAGGATATGAACTTACATTGTTTCAGCCACATATAGAAATCAGACGCTGTAATACATTGAATCCTGCCACACTTTTACCTGTAATCGGAACAGACCCACTAGCTCATGACTGTATTGAAGTTATTACGATAACGACAAAACCCAGACAAGACTTAACCGATGTCCCATTGGCAGACCCAGACCTGACATTGTATGTAGATGGTTCATGCATGAGAACAAGTACAGGAGAGTTAGTGGCCGCTTACGCAGTCACAACAGATACTGAAGTCATTGAAACTAATCGTATAAATACTGTGTCAGCTCAAGCCGCAGAGCTCATCGCTCTGACACAAGCCTGTATTCAAGCCACGAATAAAAAAGTCAACATATACACTGACTCACGTTATGCATTCGGAGTTGTACATGACTTCGGCGTGTTGTGGCGAGAGAGAGGTTATTTAACTTCCCACGGTGCCCACATTCAGCACGGACCCCTCATTCATGCCTTATTAGATGCAATACATCTACCCACTGCAATATCAATTATGAAATGTAAGGCTCATACGAAGGTTACTGATATCGTTTCCCAAGGCAATGATCTAGCCGACAGAACAGCTAAACAGACTGCTCAAACTCAAACCCCCGACATGACAAAGACAATAGTCCCGACACCGACACATTGTATGACAGTTAAAGATCCTACTCTTGACGTAATTGACATACAGACACATGCTACACCAGACGAAATAAAGAAATGGACTGAATTAGGAGGGATCCAAACGGACCAAGGATGGATGATGAAGGAAAAGTCTGTATGGTGCCTTCCTGATTCAATGGTCCAAGTTATAATTAACACTATACATAGTCCAGCACATCTAGGAGAAAAAGCTATGCTAGACAGCATTCAACACATTTGGTTCAATAAACATTTGCGAGCAGCAGCCAAACAAAAGGTCCGTACCTGTATGATCTGTTGTCAGTTTAACCCAGGAAAAAGCGTTCCCGTAGAACAGGGTGGATTTCATACTCCTAATCATCCTTTTGAAGTACTCCAGATGGATTATATCCAGATGGAACGATGTCGAGGATTCAAATATGTTCTCGTAGTTGTCTGCGCTCTGTCCCGTTGGACAGAGGCATACCCGGTTTCAGATTACACTGCCCCGACTACTGCCAAACAGTTGGTTCGAGAATTCTTCCCACGATACGGTTTACCACGTGCTGTTCACTCAGATAACGGCCAGCCGTTCTCATCCGAATTAATGAAACACGTTTCACTTCTGTTAGGATATCAGTGGAAATTCCACTGTGTCCGACATCCCGAGGCAGCAGGTCTCGTAGAAAGACATAACCAGATACTGAAAATCAGAATGTCCAAAATATGCAGAGAGAAAGGTGTCGACTGGGTAGTAGCGTTACCCGTTGCACTCTTTTACATGAGAATGGTAGCACACTCTCGAACAGGGCTATCCCCGTATGAGGTGATCTTCGGCAGACCACCGAATATGTGGGGGACGCCTATACCACGCAAAATAACTGATATTGACTGTAATATGCTGACAGATTACCTGGCTTCCTTGATGTCTGCACTACAATCTTGTCGTTCACAGGTAGCTGCAGCTTTTCCCGACAACACTGAGGTGAAACCCCATGACGTTGTTCCGGGTGATCTTGTCTTTGTGAGGAACTTCGACCGAAAGACTCAGCTGGAGCCCAGGTGGAAAGCACCCAAGTTGGTCCTGTTGACCACAAGGACAGCCGTGAAGATCGAGGGCCGCAAGGGCTGGATTCATTCAAGTCATATCAAGAAATTTCATGGACTATCCTCGGATATAGACATTGTGCCCTGCACTCCCTCACAGACTGATTCAAAACTTCCCTTTGTTGAACCAAATGACTCTGAGAACTACAAACTAAAGCTTAGGCCCAACAAGTCGAGCAATTTGATTGTTTAAGTCCTCTCCAAGGTGAAGCGGTTGAATTGTCTCTGACATGTATCCCTTGGACCTGAGTAGAGAAAATACCCGGAAAATGTTGAAACGCCAGGCGTATTGTAAATCACTGCGTAGCCACTGTATAGGGACATTATTAATTCTGTTTTTATTGAGTCTTTTAATAATTATTACAAGTATGATGTTGCACATATATTACCCTATTTCTAGACACGTTTATAATGTTACTGCTGAACATTCTTTTAGTGACTTACCCCCGCATGAATTATCTTATAGACTTGCGCTGCGCAATAACACTTTCATTAGTGTGTTACATCATTCCCATCAGACTAGTAATGCCACCAATTGTTGGGTGTGTGGCCGACTCCCTCCCTATCAGAATTATGAAGGAGTCCTGCCTTTCTTTCCACATCCATTCACACATAATGGCTCCTGTGGAGCATGGTTTAGTTTAATCAATTCCATAGACTCAGACACAGCAGTTTACCAAGATCATTGGATATGGGGAAACCTGAACCTAGTTTTACTCAAGGTCTGCTACCCTGACAAGGAGGGTCGCCCCAAAAGAACAGGAACTGATCTAGAAAATGAAGTATATGGATTAGGTAATTTTACACCTAATCTCATGATTCTAAATGTCGTATCCGAAGTTGAACTAGTCTTACCCACCATGTCAGTATTCCCAGCGAAGGGTGAATTGTGTGTAAGAAAGGTTGGTTCCAAACATATGGGCCATAGTAAATGCACTACTATAGTAGAATTCAGTGATCAAGGCAAATCTTCATTTAGAGCTTCTCGCCACTCCTACTTTATATGTGGTCAGACTGCATATATGCGTCTACCTCCAGATTGGGATGGTACCTGCTACGTTGCATTCCTTTTGCCACCTGTTTTCCTAGCTCCTCCTGATTATTACAGAAATATTCATTTAGTACACAACAGAAAGCGGAGAGATCTCCCCATTGTCGATTACACTGAGACAGCATGTAGATTTTAATAAAGGCATCTTTCCCTATATAGGTACTGTTACTAATAGTAAGCTGATACGTAGATTAACTAGAACCCTTGAAGCAGTAGTGAATGAGACTATTTCCGCCTTAGGCAATTTAACGGAAGAGCAGTCTGCTATGCGGATTGTTGTGCTTCAAAATCGTCTTGTCCTTGACGTCATCCTGGCTGATAGGGGCGGAGCTTGTAGGGTCATCGGATCAAGCTGCTGCGTATTCATACCAGAAAATTCGCCATCTGTATATAAAGCCATCACTCGCCTTCATAAGATTGTAAACCAGATACACCAGAACCCAGGCACTTGGACTTGGTCCAGTTGGTTTTGGAGTGTGATATCAGCCTGGGGATGGAGAGTTTTATCCTTCCTAGGTATTGGCCTTCTCATACTATTCAGTTGTTGTCTATGTCTACAATGTGGACCAGCGATTTGTGGTCTGTGTGCCACATCGTGTATTCCACCACCAAGATTTCATTCAAGATCACGGAAGAAGAAAGAAGAACAAATGATGCTATATGAACAGATCAATGGATTGATGAAGATTGATATCTCTTGAAGGGCAAGTAGGGGACAAGGAGGGAATGTGGAAATGTGGATTTTCCTGGTCAGTTATGTCCCCTATCTTGGACCCCAACGGTTCTATGTGCATGTCACAAGTACATGTATGTTCCCTCCAGTTCCAGTTATGAAGACGCAAATACATGTGCGTCCACCGTCAACATGTCCTCTGTCAGATCCGCCATGAATAGGCCGGATATTCCATTCCTAAATATGAAAGGCCACCGGTTTTATATGGTTCACTTATGTCATTTTAACAGTCCAGGCAAGTAGGCCCTGATTCTGTCATCAAACTCTTCTTGCCTTCTGCCTCTGAAAGCTCCAGTCTGAGCCTGCATCTGTGACCATGAACTTTGTCTCATTCTCTGCGCGGCTCACGAAGCCTGACATCAGCCTATTCTCTGCCAAGAACTGTATTTCACCTTCGAATTATCTGCTTCCCCCTCAGCCGATGCATTCCTGTCTAACAGCTTAAGTAAACATTCTTCCAGCTACTGAGCAAAGGCTCGGCTTCTCTGTCCTCATGCAAGTAATTCATAGCCCTGTTACCATGGAATATTCCTACCCCCTCGCATTTAGTGTAGACACTTAGACGCTTGTACACGCACGCACAGTCAGTATAGAATAGATTCTGTCTGAGAGTCCTTCTTTTGTGGATAACATAGTTCTTTAAACATAGGATGTTAGATATGATTTGGGATTAGGTTGACTTGACCCCCTAGACTTTTCGTCTCCACATGTAGAGCTAATGTCAAGTCCCCTTCACCCCCTAGTTACACGTCAATTACACGTCATGCTGCTGCGCGCGCATCTATGCCAAGTATTATCTTATAGATCCACCTATGTATGACATCATAACCAATCATGTTCCTTTTTTACCCCTTATTACACCCATTTTCGGTTACGCAGGTACAACGTCAATTCCCTTATCAATTGTTACGCCTACTGCATTCGCTTCATTGTAATGTATGTATTATAAAAGTTGCTTCTTGTCAATAAAGTATGTACTTCACTTCCTGAACCCCCGTGGTGATGGAACTTGGAGCATCCGATTATAATCGATTATTGGAATAAAGCCCATTCCGAAACTCTAATATCACGGATTCTGCCTCTCATTTTACTGAGCTATTTTATTATGATTCTGTATCAAATTCAGTCCCGGTAAAGGAATTTTATTTACCACAATAGGTCTCAAAACGGGAACATAAAGAAAACAGGGCAGGGACCAACCTGGTCACTACTCTACAATGTACAACCACACCAACACCAGCCAAACGTAGCTTCAAAAGCCACCACACACCGCGCATGCGCAGCGACGCAGATCGAGCAGCGACCACAGTGTGCATATGCTATTCATTCGTGCATCACACAATCAAGAATTCTTAGTGCATGCACCACCGAACAATATGCAAAACACGCGACGCACTCAGTGCTCACAAGCACCTCGCGCCGCCAACCCTGGCTCCATGCAACAATGCATCCAGAACACTGCGATGCAAAACCAGATATGGAACCTGGAGGGAGAGTGGGAGAACAGGTCGGAGGCTGTGCCACCCTAAGTAGCATCAGTTAAGCGCAACCAACGCAGACGAATTTCAAACAATAGGGCACGGCATCTCAGTTGAATTACCCACGTCTGTCAGTGGGAAAGGGCCCAAAGGAGGCTAAAATATTCATGTAAGTATCCTACCACTAAGGGTAAATACACTAGATCCCAAAGCAGTTTAGGCACCCATGGGGGACAACATGATGTTAAGTAGCTAGATTAGAGACCTGTTGCGTGTGTAATCTCCCTAACAAGGTATAATAATCAAAAACTCTCTACTGGTATAGCCCTAGTCTTGGTCAATCTAGTTGATACCATCTAGATGAGTTGAAGGTAGATATATTCAAGATGCAGTTGGAGATAAGCCAGGTCTACTTCGATGTCCATAACCATATAGTACTACATTTCACACAGCCCAAAGGCCCTCCAAAATCTGCGTAGCTGAATGGCACCATCTAGGCTAGACCACTCACTCAGTGGTATTAGTTACAGAACATAAGAAATTTATATATCTCATGGAGTTATACACATGTAGTGACTATTCAGAAACGGAGGGGTTGACAATCAAATGGATGTCCAGGGGATGTTGTCGTTGAGACCATGTGTGTCCGTTTTCATTTTAAAAATCCATTTCTGCTCTTTCACAAACAGAAATCTTGAAATGTCACTCACATGTGAGGGAATGAGCGGTCGTTCAAGCACAATCCATCTCATGTCGTCTGCTCTGTGATGTTTTGCAAGAAAGTGGTCTGTCAGACATGTAGACTGTTTTCTGCACCGGATCGTGCTCTTGTGCTCGCTGATACGGAGCTTAATCTTCCTGGTAGTATAGCCAATGTAATGCAGAGAGCAAGGACACGTGATCATATAGATCACGTTCTCTGAATTACAGTTCGTGTGGCTGTTCAGTATCCATGGCCGTGCCGTACCAATATCAACAGAGGTGGTTTTAGAAGTCTGAGGGCAGACACTGCATGACCCGCATGGGTAGTGTCCCCTTACTGGTGGTAGTGACCACAACGTTTGATCACCACGTGTTTGTTCAGTCCGTGGTCGTGTGTGGACTAGACTATTGCGCAGACTGGGGCCTTTTCTGAAGGCAAACAGAGGAGACGGAATGTTCTCTGCGGCCACGTTCAAAATGTGCCAATGCTTCCGTATCATCTTCTGCAGATTATTTGAGAGGGTGCAGAAGGTAGTCACAAAAGTGAGCCTCTCATTAGGTGTCCTCATTGTGCTATTGTCCAAGAGGGCATCACGATGGTTATTGGATGCTCTTTTCCAAGCCTGTCGTACAAGTCTCCTAGGGTACTGGCGTGACTGCAAATTGTTGGCCAATACCTCTGCATGTTTGTGAAAGAGGTCTTTAGTGGAGCAATTCCGTCTTACACGCAGAAACTGACCCACCGGGAGGTTCTCTCTTGAGGCCCTCGGATGGTGACTGTCGAATGATAAGAGAGAATTCCTGGACATTGGTTTCTTAAACAGCTCACAGTGTAACGAGTTGCCAATAGGGAAGATTGAAATGTCAAGAAAAGACAAGCGTTGTTTGTCAAACTCTATCGTGAATTTCAAGAAAGTGTTTTGCTCATTAAGCCAGGCATGAAAGGCCTGAATCTCAAGGCTGGAGCCCCGCCATACCACCAAAATATCATCTATGTACCTCTTCCACAACACCAGATGTTTGAAAAAAGGGTTGTTGTGGTTCAGTACATGTTGTTGTTCAAAGAGGTGTACATAGAGGTTGGCGAGGCTCGGCGCAAAAACACTCCCCATCGATGTACCAGAAATTTGTAAAAAGATCTGGTCCTCGAAACGAAAAAAGTTTTCGGTCATCGCTATTCTAGCGCACTGCATAATGAAATGGACCGGTGTTATACTATCAAGATCCCGTCTTTCCAGGAGCCCTCTGATGGACTCAAGGGTCTCCATTTGCGGGATGCAGGTGTAGAGCGATTCTACATCAAAGCTCGCCAGAATATCAGTTTCAGGATGGAAATCAATATCTGGCAGCAATCTCAAGACATCTGACGTGTCCTTTAGGTAAGTTGGCATTTCTGACACCATAGGCCGTAGAAAAACATCTACGAACTTCGAGAGGGGCTCGAGGAGTGACCCTATCCCCGAGATGATGGGACGTCCCGGGGGGGGGTGTTTTATTCTTGTGTATTTTGGGGAGGCAGTAGAAATAAGGCATTACTGGATTATCTATCACTAGAAATCGAGCCTCTTGTGGCGTAATCCATCCTTCTGCCTCCCCTTCCTCAACCAGGTGTTTGATCTCAATAGTAAGCCTAGGTGTCGGATCCGTGGCCAAAATACGATAGAATTTGTCGTCTGTAAGTTGTCGAAGACATTCCCTCTGGTAGGTGACAGTGTCCTGTAGGACAGTAGCACCGCCCTTATCGGCTGGTTTAATAATGACGGACATGTCTGAACTAAGGTTGTGAAGAGCCTCTCTATCTTTCCTTGAGAAATTGCAAAAGTTGGTAGGCCGTGAGTCACACAATGCCATCATGTCAAATGTAACGGCTTTCTCGAAGGTGGAGACCTGAGAAGGAACTTGGTGTGCCATGGGTGTGAAGCTACTCTTGGGTCGTAACCCAGTATTCGTAGTCAGCACGTCATCTACAGAGGAGGTAGCATCATCTGTCGATCTGTTCTTAAAAAAGAAATGCAATCGAATTTTCCTGAAAAAGTTCTCAAGTTCGCATCTCATGGTGAATGGGTCACCTTGATAGGTGGGCACAAAACCCAAACCTCTATTAAGGACACTCAACTCACTTTCAGTTAGAATTCGCGAACTCAAATTGACTACAAGATCGTTTCTCAACTGCTGATTGTGCTGTTGGTTTGCTGGAGACTGCCTCTGCTCCGAGTATTTGGAAACGTTGGGTCCGATTGCCAATGGACAGTTGTCGTGCCTCTCCGTTTGCCCCTCGTTCGGCCTGGGCCTTGATCTAAAAAAGGCTAGTTAGGGTAAAACTGGGGTTGTGGTGGAAAAGATGGTGCATGCGATGGAAAGGGAGGTTGGTAGCCCCAGGGTCCTGGTGGCCACCACTGGCCTTGATTCGGATAATAGCCCTGCATCCCACGCCCCCTGTTGTATCTACGGGGTCTACCCCTGCCTCGTCCTCGGGGAAAACCATTGGAAGATGACTCCGAGTCAGTAGACCCCTGCTCTGATCCAGAGGAAGAATAATTCGATCCATAACGTCTGCCCTTGTTGTTAAAAACTGGGGCCACGTAATTCTCATTGGTGTATGGATAGACCTCCTCTGTAAGCCCCTAGTACATAATAGGGCAGGGGGATTAAAACTACCTCTTAAAACACACCAGAGGGTGGGTTTGCACACTGGTGAAGGGAGGGGGGTCTGAGGTGATATGTGTGCAAACACGCCCTCTGGGCGTTTTAAGTTGGGGGATAAAGTCCCCTTGAATCCTGAGTGTCCCTGGGGGCCAACTAGCCCACCAGGTATGTCCAGTAAATGCCACAGAGTTGCATTGCAGAGAGGTGTAAAATGGGGCATGGCCTCGGACCACCTCTCTGCAATGCAGCTCTGTGGTGCTTACTGGAGGTACATGATGGGCTAATTGGACCCAGGAACTCTCAGGATTAAAGGGGACTTAATTCTGCAACGTAAAACGCGCCACAGGGCGTGTTTGCACACGTCACCTCAGGCCCCATCCCTCCCTTCCCCTCTGTGTAAACGCGCCCTGTGGTCGTTTTAAGTTGGGAGATTAAGACCCCTTGAATCCTGAGGGTCCCTAGACTCCAACTAGCCCATTAGGTACCTCCAGTAAGCGCCACAGAGCTGCATTGCAGAGAGGTGTAAAAAGGGGCATGGCCTGGACCACCTCTCTGTAATGCTGCGCAGTGGCGCTTACAGGAAGCACCTGATTTGGTAGTTAGCCCCCAGAAGCCCTCAGCATTGAAGGGGAATTATTTCCCCAACTTAAAACAAGCCACAGGGCATGTTTGCACACGTCACCTCAGGCCCCATCCCCTCCCTTCCCCACTATGTAAACACGCCCTGTGGCCATTTTGAGTTGGGAGATTAAGTCCCCTTGAATCCTGAGAGTCCCAAGGGTCAAACTAGCCCACTAGGTACCTCCAGTAAGCGCCGTTGCAGAGAGGTGTAAAAAGGGTCATGGCCTGGACCACCTCTCTGCAACGCAGCATGAAACTAGCCCACTAGGTACCTCCAGTAAGCGCCACCTCACTGCATTGCAGAGAGGTGTAAAAAGGGGTATGGCCTCTGAACACCTCTCTGCAGCACAGCTCCCCGGTGCATACTGGAGGTACCTGGTGGACTAGATGGCCCCCAGGGACCCTCAGGATTGAAGAGGAATTAATTCCCCAACTTAAAACATGCCACAGGGCGTGTTTGCAAACATGTCACCTCAGGCCCCGCCCCCTCCCTTCACCACTGTGCAAACACGCCCCGTGGCACGTTTTAAGTTGGGGGATTAACTCCCCTTGAATCCTGAGGGTCCCTGGGGTGCAACTAGCCCACCAGGCACCTCCATTAAGCACCACAGAGCTGCGTTGCAGAGAGGTGTAAAAAGGGGCATGGCCTCAGAACACCTCTCTGCAACACAGCTCCCTGGCGCATACTGGAGGATCCTGGTGAGCTATTTGGCACCCAGGGACCCCCAGTATTCAAGGGGAATTATTTCCCCCTCTGCAAACACAACAGGGGGCACGTTTGCAGAGTGCTGCAGGGAGGGGGCGGGGCCTCCGGCGCGATGCCGGTCTTTTTTTTCATTTTTTTTTTTTAAGAAGGTGGGCTATTTGGCCCCCTTCTTTTTCTGATTTATTGGCCCTGGGGACCCCATCCCCCAGGGCCTGACCACTAATTTATTGATTTTCAATAAAAATTTGGAAGGGGGCCACGTGGCCCCCCTCCTTAGGCCGGCCTTTCCTTTCTTTTAAATTTTTTGTTTTTTATAATTGGGGAGGGGGGCTGTGTGGCCCCCTCCCGGGCCAATTCTAGCCCCGGGGACCCCATCCCCCGTGGCTGGCCTTCTGCATTGGAGACTGTTGGGGGGTCCCCAATCCCCCCACGGTCCTGCCGGCTCACCACGTCCTGCGGGAGCCGGCATTGCTTTTCCACATGGGGAGCTGCTAAGATGCAGCTCCCCGTGTGGAAAAGCAATCGTCTGGTTTTTGGAAGAGAGAGCAGGTTTCCTGCTCTCTCTTCCAAAAACCAAAGCAGTTTGCTATGCCATAGCAAACTACAGTGTCCCGGGGGGGGGCACCCCGGGAAACAGCAGGAGCTGGCCCTGGTGGGTGGCGGTTCCCAGGGCCATTAAGGGCTCCAGGAGGGGGGACACGCGGCCCCCTCCCAACATTTACACTTGAGGTGGTGGTCCACAGGGCGTGTGGGGGGGTCTCAAGCCCCCCACACAGGAATATTTATTTTTAAAAAAAGCCCAGAGGGGTGGCGGTCTCCGCTACGCAATTAGTTAATTAAAGCCCTGGGGGTGGCGGTCCCCGGGGCTTGGATGCCCCCCACATTAAAAATTAAAGCCTCGGGGTGTTGCGGTCCCTGGGGCTGCAGGGGGGGCTGTGTGCCCCCCTGCAAATATTTGAGCAAAGCCCCGGGGAGGTGGCGGTCCCCAGGGCAGTGTGGGGGGAATTGGGGCTTTTAAAAAAAAATGCTTTTTTGGGCCCTGATCCTTGTGGGACCCCCTGAGCAGGCTTAGGGGGTCAGGGTGTTTCTACCCTGCCCCCATTTCTTGTTTTGCGCATTAATTTTTCTGGTTTCTTGTGCCTTGATTGTACCAAGGCAAAAGATGGCTGCCAACACTTTATGGTTTGGAGTTTTGACAGCCAATTAGCATGCAGCTCGTGATTGGGAGGGTGCGCGGATCCTCCGCGGCCATAGATATTGAAACTGTTTTAATTTTGATTTTCTCAGCAACTACTGAATGGATTTACACCATTTAACAAAAAAGGATCTTTCTGAACCAAGGGCTACCTTTTTGCCAAATTTGGTGTAATTCCGTTCAGCAGTTCAGGCTGTAGTCGTCTCTAAAGTTTCCTATGGGAAATTGCATGGGGAAAACATGTTTTGGGACCCCCCTTTTTTCTTGGCCCCGCTTGATGAATCACCCCGAAACTTTCAAGATAGGAGCGGACCGGAGCGCCCCACAAGTTTCGAAAATTTTGCGAAGATCCGTCAATCGGCACCAAAGTTATTGGGAATAGAATGTTGCGATTTCCCTATGGTTAATAGGTCCTAATTATAACTACCTACTGGCGACAGTATATATACATATAAATTCACAGAAAAAAACCATAGGTTTCAGGGGTGTTATAGTTAGCTGCCCATTTCACTAATACAAAACCATAGAAATTCCTCCGTTATAGTTAGTTCTGCTAACTATAACTCACGCGCCCGCAATGCACTGCTGATGATGTCACATATTGCATCATTCATGACATGGTCAGTGACATCACTGATGACATCACTGATGACATCTCAAATGACATCACTGATGACATCACTGATGACATCATCCACTGAATGTGGTTTAGTTTGAAATTTAAATATGTATTATATATAAACCAATCTGTATTGAAGATTGAGTGGATATATAACTGTCTGGATGGAGGATTTAGTAGCAGTCTGACTGTCTTTTTAAGTGAGTAATTAAAAGTGTCTCACTTAATACATGGATTAGTAAATAAACTATGTGAATGTGTGCAGCACTGTCTCTGTTGTTGTATAACATGCTGCATCAGTAGGTCACTAACTACATGAGTGTGTATATTAGTTATTGATTAGTTGGGTGAGTATTTGTATGGGACACTGAGTTTGTGTGTGGTTGTATGGGGTGTGTGTAACTCTATGCATAGATGTGTGAATGGTTGATTGACTAGGTGTATGGGTTTAAGAGTGCATGTGGAAACAGTTGTTTGGGTGACTGAGTGTATTTATTTGTGTGTTGGTGAGCGAATATATGTTTTAGTTGTACATCTTCAACAAAGTAAAAAAATAAAAGGCATTGTATGTGAGAGTTGGTGTATATAAATAAGTATGTGTAAGAGTCAGTGATTGTGAGAGTAACTACTATATGAATGAGTGTATAATTGTAATGGTGATTTTTTAACATATTAACGATGAGTTACTATGTGTTTGAATAAATGAGGTGTTGTTGGATAATTGTGTAAGTGAGTAAATTTAAGTGTGATACATTTTTTCCATGAGTGAGTAGGATGACTGCATAACCATCTAAGATGACTGCTGATGTGACAATGTCTATATATGTGTATAAGTGCATTTGATAGTGTTCCATTAATTAATGACTGCATGTATAGATGATTCTGTTGTTGAATGGGTAGTTGTGTGTGTAGACTTAGGATTCAGTGAGTGGGTATGTAGTAACTGGTATTGGTGTGTCAATGGTTTCAAATATGGTACTCTGTATTTTACAGTGAGTGATGAAAGGTTATACTAGTGTATGATGAGGTATATCAGATTGTCAAGTGGATGATGTCATCAGTGATGTCATTTGAGGTGTCATCAGTGATGTCATCAGTGATGTCACTGACCATGTCATGAATGATGCAATATGTGACATCATCAGCAGTGCATTGCAGGCGCGTGAGTTATAGTTAGCAGAACTAACTATAACGGAGGAACTTCTATGGTTTTGTATGAGTGAAATGGGCAGCTAACTATAACACCCCTGAAACCTATGGTTTTTTTTGAGAATTTCTAAGGTTTTTTAAATGCTAATTTCTAACTATAACGTCTCTGAAACCTATGTTTTTTTCAGTGAATTTCAAAGGTTTTTTAAATGCTAACTTTTAAGTGTGATAGTAGTTATATCTATTTTTTTATACTGATTTTCTACAGTTTTTTAACTGTTTATTTATACAATTTTATTCATTAAATAACATATATTTTTCTGAAAATTGCACAATTTTTTTTTTTATTTAAACTGAAATATTGATTAATTTTCTTGTTTTCATTTTTTATTTTAATACATTTATATTATTCTCTTTAAAAAAAAATCAAATTTTTTTCGGAGTCGCGCACTCAAATTGTACACATCACGGTGGGTGCGCGCATTCTAGCCGCCATTTTAGAAAAGTCATGAAGGATCCGCGTATGGTGTGCGACGGCTGTGTGTTTTTCAGTTACATCAATAACATTTAATATTACGTGATATGTGCGATTGGTATGCGACCAGTCTGCGACTCCTGCTCCCGTGCATTTGCCACACATGCGCATTATGGTACGAGATGTTTGTGCGGTTGCGGGTCCCGCGTGACATCATATACGTGCTGGAGCGCGCTGGGTGCACGACTCCCGCAAAAAAAAATTATGTTCCGAAATGATATGTATGTGTCTTTAATATACATATTAAGGCAAGAGATTATGTAAGATATTCATCAAAATAATATATTTGCACTTATAATAAACTTATATTATTTTTAAATATATTTTCGCGAAGTCGGGTGCGTGCATCGTGAGTGCAGAAAACCAGGTCAGCAGAGCTGCTGTAGAGCCAGAGAACCAGGTCAGCAGAGCTGCTCTAGAGCCTAAGAACTAGGTCAGCAGAGCTGCTCTAGAGCCAGAAAACCAGGTCAGCAGAGCTGCTGTAGAGCCAGAAAAACCAGGTCAGCAGAGCTGCTTTAGAGCCAGAGAACCAGGCCAGCAGAGCTGCTTTAGAGCCAGAGAACCAGGTCAGCAGAGCTACTCTAGAGCCAGAGAACCAAATCAGCAGAGCTGATTTAGAGCCATAGAACCAGGTCAGCAGAGCTGCTTTAGAGCCAGAGAACCAGGTCAGTAGAGCTGCTCTAGAGACTAAGAACCATGTCAACAGAGCTGCTCTAGAGCCAGAGAACCAGGTCTGCAGAGCTGCTGCAGAGCCAGAGAAACCAGGTCAGCAGACCTGCTCTAGCTGACACTGACTGACTGACACTGACTGACTGACACTGACTGATTGACACTGACTGACACAGATTGACTGACACTGACCCTGACTGACACTGATTGACTGACACTGACTGACTGACACTGACTGACTGACTGACAATGATTGACACTGACTGACACTGATTGACTGACACTGACTGACACTGATTGACTGACACTGAATGACACTGATTGACTGACACTGACTGACTGACTGACACTGACTTGCTGACACTGACTGACACTGACTGACTACTCTCTACTACTCTACTACTGACTCTCTACTACTCTCTCTCTACTACTCACTCTCTACTACTCACTCTCTACTACTCTCTACTACTCACTCTCTACTACTCTACTACTCTCTACTACTCACTTTCTACTACTCACTCTCAACTACTCACTCTCTACTACTCTACTACTCACTCTCTACTACTCACTCTCGACTACTCATGCTCTACTACTCTCTACTACTACTCTCTCTACTACTCTCTCTACTACTCACTCTCTACTACTCTCTACTATTCATTCTCTACTACTCACTCTCTACTACTCACTCTACTACTTTCTACTACTCTCTACCACTCACTCTCTACGACTCTACTACTCACTCTCTACTACTCTCTACTACTCACTCGCTACTACTCTCTACTACTCACTCTCTACTACACTCTCTACTACTCTCTCTCTACTACTCTCTACTACTACTCTCTACTATTCACTCTCTACTACTCACTCTCTACTACTCTCTACTACTCACTCTCTACTACTCTCTACTACTCACTCTACTACTCACTCTTTACTACTCTCTACTACTTGCTACTTCTCACTCTACTACTCACTCTCTACTTCTCTCTCTCTACTATTCACTCTCTACTACTCGCTCTCTACTACTCGCTCTCTACTACTCTCTACTACTCACTCTCTACTACTCTCTCCCTACTATTCACTCTCTACTACTCGCTCTCTACTACTCGCTCTCTACTACTCACTCTCCACAACTCACTCTCTACTACTTGCTCTCTACTACTCTCTACTACTCTCTCTGCTACTCACTCTTTACTACTCACTCTCTATTGCTCTACTACTCTTTACTACTCACTCTACTACTCACTCTCTACTATTCTCTACTACTCACTCTACTACTCTCTCCTACTCTCTACCACTCACTCTCTACTACTCTACTACTCACTCTCTACTACTCTCTCTACTACTCGCTCTCTACTACTCACTCTCTACTACTCACTCTACTACTCTCTACTACTCACTCTCTACTACTCTCTACTACTCACTCTGCACTACTCACTCTCTACTACTCACTCTCTACTACTCTCTACTGCTCACTCTCCACTACTCATTCTCTACTACTCGCTCTCAACTACTCTCTACTACTCACTCTACTACTCACTCTCTACTACTCTACTACTCACTCTACTTCTCACTCTCTACGACTCTCTCTCTACTACTCACTCTCTACTACTCCCTACTACTCACTCTCTACTACACACTCTCTATTACTTGCTCTCTGCTTCTCGCTCTCTACTACGCTCTAGTACTCACTCTACTACTCACTCTCTACTACTCTCTACTACTCACTCTCTACTACTCCACTACTCTCTACTACTCACTCTCTACTACTCTACTACCCTCTCTATACTACTCACTCTCTACTACTCTCTCTCTACTACTCTCTACTACTCACTCTCTACTACTCTATCTCTACTACTCTCTACTACTCACTCTG
This sequence comes from Triturus cristatus, assembly GCF_964204655.1. NCBI lineage: Eukaryota > Metazoa > Chordata > Amphibia > Caudata > Salamandridae > Triturus > Triturus cristatus. Next base: position 975,637,954 of record NC_140594.1, on the reverse strand, counting down.
CTACTCACTCTCTACTACTCTCTAATACTCTCTCTCTGCTACTCACTCTACTACTCTCTACTACTCACTATCTGATACTTTCTCTACTACTCTCTACTACTCTCTACTACTCACTCTCTACTCTCTATTACTCACTTTCTACTCTCTACCTCTCTACCTCTCTCTACCTCTCTCTCTCTACTAATCTCTACCTCTCTACCTCTCCCTCTCTACCTCTACACCGCTACCTATACACCTCTACCTCTCTACCTCTCTGTACATGCACACATATGCACATATATATATATGCATATATATGCATATGCATTTATATATGTATGTGTATATATATATACACATATATAAACATATAAATATAATCTGCATATCTATATAAATATAAATTCATGCAAACATATACATATACATATATGCATACATATGCATGGTATGTACATGAAAGTTTGAAAAACTCTAATACAAGCAAAGCTAAAAAGCCACCTAATTACAAACAGAATTGCTTTAACTTAAACGAGGGCAAGACCTATTGCATTTTCAATGCTTGTTTACTTTGATTCCATCAAGAAGGCATTCAGATGTGTCACACATTTTCCATAAATTCTGAATGGTAGCACTCTAGTTGCTCATTAGATCACTGTAGTAAAGCTACTGCTCACCAGTGAAGTCTGCTGCTGGTATTCAAAGTGCATGTTTCAGTCTGCATGTCAGAATTTTTAAATGAAATGGAAGAGGATTTGAGAAGTCAAAATGTGCCCTAATCTTTCTTTCTGCAGCACTAATCATAGTTTCTATGGCAAAATGAACCCCCTCATTTTGTTCCTTTGCAAATTAAATGTTTTAAGTGTTACCACTTTATTCCAATCAAGATGGCATCAGGTGTGCCATACTTTTGTCATAAGTAAGACTGTTAGCGCTCTACTTTAAAACACTCTGGGACATTCTGTCATTGGGCTATAATTGGGCTACATCTCGGTGATATTTGTGCTACATTTGGGCTCTTTTGTGTCTGGTGGCCATCTTGGGAGACTTATTTGTTTTGAAGTTTCCTAATTTCCTCATTTACAACAGTCTCCTCAGTAGGAAATACTTTCAGGTATTTTACTTTCATTCCATCAAGAAGGCATTCAGATGTGTCACACATTTGCCATAAATTCGGCACTCTAGTTGCTTATTAGATCACTGTAGTAAAGCTACTGCTCACCAGGGAAGTCTGCTGCTGGTATTGAAAGTGCATGTTTCAGTCTGCATGTCAGAATTTTGTAATGAAATAGAAGAGGATTTGAGAAGTGACTCAAAATGTGCCCTAATTTTCTTTTTTCTGCACTAATCATAATTTCTATGGCAAAATGAACCTCCTCATTGTGTTCTTTTTAAATTAAACTACTCACTCTCTACTACTCACTCGCTACTACTTTCTACTGCTCACACTCTGCTACTCTCTCTCTACTACTCTCTACTACTCTCTACTACTACTCTCTACTACTCACTCTCTACTACTCAGTCTCTACTACTCTCTACTACTCACTCTACTGCTCTCTACTACTCTCTACCACTCACTCTCTACTACTCTACCACTCACTCTCTACTACTCTCTACTACTCTCTCTCTACTACTCCCTCTCTACTACTCACTCCACTACGCTCTACTACTCACTCTTTCTTCTACTCACTCTCTACTACTCTACTACTCTCTACTACTCTCTACTACTCACTCTCTACTACTCACTCTCAACTACTCACTCTCAACTACTCACTCTCTACTACTCTCTCTACTACTCACTCTCTACTACTCTCTACTACTCTCTCTCTACTACTCACTCTAATACTCTCTACTACTCTCTCTCTACTACTCACTCTCTACTACTCAATCTCTACTACTCTACTACTCACTCTCCACTACTCACTCTCTACTACTCACTCTCTACTACTCTCTACTACTCACTCTACTACTCACTCTCTACTACTCACTCTACTACTCTCTACTCTACTACTCTCTCTACTACTCTCTCTCTACTACTCACTCTCTACTACTCACTCTCTACTACTCTACTACTCACTCTCCACTACTCACTCTCTACTACTCACTCTCTACTACTCTCTACTACTCACTCTCTACTACTCTACTACTCTCTACTACTCTCTCTGCTACTCACTCTACTACTCTCTACTCTACTACTCTCTCTACTACTCACTCTCTACTACTCACTCTCGACTACTCATGCTCTACTACTCTCTACTACTACTCTCTCTACTACTCTCTCTACTACTCACTCTCTACTACTCTCTACTATTCATTCTCTACTACTCACTCTCTACTACTCACTCTACTACTTTCTACTACTCTCTACCACTCACTCTCTACGACTCTACTACTCACTCTCTACTACTCTCTACTACTCACTCGCTACTACTCTCTACTACTCACTCTCTACTACACTCTCTACTACTCTCTCTCTACTACTCTCTACTACTACTCTCTACTATTCACTCTCTACTACTCACTCTCTACTACTCTCTACTACTCACTCTCTACTACTCTCTACTACTCACTCTACTACTCACTCTTTACTACTCTCTACTACTTGCTACTTCTCACTCTACTACTCACTCTCTACTTCTCTCTCTCTACTATTCACTCTCTACTACTCGCTCTCTACTACTCGCTCTCTACTACTCTCTACTACTCACTCTCTACTACTCTCTCCCTACTATTCACTCTCTACTACTCGCTCTCTACTACTCGCTCTCTACTACTCACTCTCCACAACTCACTCTCTACTACTTGCTCTCTACTACTCTCTACTACTCTCTCTGCTACTCACTCTTTACTACTCACTCTCTATTGCTCTACTACTCTTTACTACTCACTCTACTACTCACTCTCTACTATTCTCTACTACTCACTCTACTACTCTCTCCTACTCTCTACCACTCACTCTCTACTACTCTACTACTCACTCTCTACTACTCTCTCTACTACTCGCTCTCTACTACTCACTCTCTACTACTCACTCTACTACTCTCTACTACTCACTCTCTACTACTCTCTACTACTCACTCTGCACTACTCACTCTCTACTACTCACTCTCTACTACTCTCTACTGCTCACTCTCCACTACTCATTCTCTACTACTCGCTCTCAACTACTCTCTACTACTCACTCTACTACTCACTCTCTACTACTCTACTACTCACTCTACTTCTCACTCTCTACGACTCTCTCTCTACTACTCACTCTCTACTACTCCCTACTACTCACTCTCTACTACACACTCTCTATTACTTGCTCTCTGCTTCTCGCTCTCTACTACGCTCTAGTACTCACTCTACTACTCACTCTCTACTACTCTCTACTACTCACTCTCTACTACTCCACTACTCTCTACTACTCACTCTCTACTACTCTACTACCCTCTCTATACTACTCACTCTCTACTACTCTCTCTCTACTACTCTCTACTACTCACTCTCTACTACTCTATCTCTACTACTCTCTACTACTCACTCTGCTACTCACTCTCTACTACTCTCTAATACTCTCTCTCTGCTACTCACTCTACTACTCTCTACTACTCACTATCTGATACTTTCTCTACTACTCTCTACTACTCTCTACTACTCACTCTCTACTCTCTATTACTCACTTTCTACTCTCTACCTCTCTACCTCTCTCTACCTCTCTCTCTCTACTAATCTCTACCTCTCTACCTCTCCCTCTCTACCTCTACACCGCTACCTATACACCTCTACCTCTCTACCTCTCTGTACATGCACACATATGCACATATATATATATATGCATATATATGCATATGCATTTATATATGTATGTGTATATATATATACACATATATAAACATATAAATATAATCTGCATATCTATATAAATATAAATTCATGCAAACATATACATATACATATATGCATACATATGCATGGTATGTACATGAAAGTTTGAAAAACTCTAATACAAGCAAAGCTAAAAAGCCACCTAATTACAAACAGAATTGCTTTAACTTAAACGAGGGCAAGACCTATTGCATTTTCAATGCTTGTTTACTTTGATTCCATCAAGAAGGCATTCAGATGTGTCACACATTTTCCATAAATTCTGAATGGTAGCACTCTAGTTGCTCATTAGATCACTGTAGTAAAGCTACTGCTCACCAGTGAAGTCTGCTGCTGGTATTCAAAGTGCATGTTTCAGTCTGCATGTCAGAATTTTTAAATGAAATGGAAGAGGATTTGAGAAGTCAAAATGTGCCCTAATCTTTCTTTCTGCAGCACTAATCATAGTTTCTATGGCAAAATGAACCCCCTCATTTTGTTCCTTTGCAAATTAAATGTTTTAAGTGTTACCACTTTATTCCAATCAAGATGGCATCAGGTGTGCCATACTTTTGTCATAAGTAAGACTGTTAGCGCTCTACTTTAAAACACTCTGGGACATTCTGTCATTGGGCTATAATTGGGCTACATCTCGGTGATATTTGTGCTACATTTGGGCTCTTTTGTGTCTGGTGGCCATCTTGGGAGACTTATTTGTTTTGAAGTTTCCTAATTTCCTCATTTACAACAGTCTCCTCAGTAGGAAATACTTTCAGGTATTTTACTTTCATTCCATCAAGAAGGCATTCAGATGTGTCACACATTTGCCATAAATTCGGCACTCTAGTTGCTTATTAGATCACTGTAGTAAAGCTACTGCTCACCAGGGAAGTCTGCTGCTGGTATTGAAAGTGCATGTTTCAGTCTGCATGTCAGAATTTTGTAATGAAATAGAAGAGGATTTGAGAAGTGACTCAAAATGTGCCCTAATTTTCTTTTTTCTGCACTAATCATAATTTCTATGGCAAAATGAACCTCCTCATTGTGTTCTTTTTAAATTAAACTACTCACTCTCTACTACTCACTCGCTACTACTTTCTACTGCTCACACTCTGCTACTCTCTCTCTACTACTCTCTACTACTCTCTACTACTACTCTCTACTACTCACTCTCTACTACTCAGTCTCTACTACTCTCTACTACTCACTCTACTGCTCTCTACTACTCTCTACCACTCACTCTCTACTACTCTACCACTCACTCTCTACTACTCTCTACTACTCTCTCTCTACTACTCCCTCTCTACTACTCACTCCACTACGCTCTACTACTCACTCTTTCTTCTACTCACTCTCTACTACTCTACTACTCTCTACTACTCTCTACTACTCACTCTCTACTACTCACTCTCAACTACTCACTCTCAACTACTCACTCTCTACTACTCTCTCTACTACTCACTCTCTACTACTCTCTACTACTCTCTCTCTACTACTCACTCTAATACTCTCTACTACTCTCTCTCTACTACTCACTCTCTACTACTCAATCTCTACTACTCTACTACTCACTCTCCACTACTCACTCTCTACTACTCACTCTCTACTACTCTCTACTACTCACTCTACTACTCACTCTCTACTACTCACTCTACTACTCTCTACTCTACTACTCTCTCTACTACTCTCTCTCTACTACTCACTCTCTACTACTCACTCTCTACTACTCTACTACTCACTCTCCACTACTCACTCTCTACTACTCACTCTCTACTACTCTCTACTACTCACTCTCTACTACTCTACTACTCTCTACTACTCTCTCTGCTACTCACTCTACTACTCTCTACTCTACTACTCTCTCTACTACTCACTCTCTACTACTCATTCTCTACTGCTCTCTCTCTACTACACACTCTCTACTACTTGCTCTCTACTACTCACTCTCTACTACTCTCTCTCCACTACTCTCTCTCTACTACTCTCTACTACTCACTCTCTAATACTCTCTCTCTACTACTCTCTACTACTCACTCTACTACTCATTTTATACTACTCTCTCTCTGCTACTCAGTCTCCACTACTCACTCTCTACTACTCTCTACTACTCACTCTCTAATACTCACTCTCTACTACTCTCTACTACTCACTCTCTACTATATATACATATATGCATGTTATGTACATGAAATTTTGAAAAACACTAATAAAAGCAAAGCTAAAAAGCCACCTAATTACAAACAGAATTGCTTTAACTTAAACGAGGTGATATTTCAAAATGAACCCCCTCATTTTGTTCCTATTTAAATTAAATGTTTTAAGAGTTACCACTTTATTCCAATCAAGATGGCTTCAGGTGTGCCATACGTTTATCATAAGTAGGAGTGTTAGCACTCTAGTTGTTCTTTGGAACACTCTTGGAAGCTGCAGTAGAACACAAAGGAATCAACTGGCAGTCTCTGCCCTTGTTAGATGTACATGTTTTACTGAGAATGTCAGACTTCATTCTCACATGACTAAGAAAGATAATGTGAATTTACAGAAAATATGCTCTCAGTTTAGCTTATAGATCACCTTCCAAACCTCTGTGGGAAAAGCATGTGAAAATAGTTTTCTCTCAAACATGATTCATGATATCCCAGCAGAAGGCTTTTTCACATGGTAAAATCACCTCAGAACATACCACAATTCCTAAAATGAGTATGGTACCATCAACAAATGATTTATAATGTAACTAAAGTCTTAAAACCTTCTATTAACTGCAATGTTTTTTAATGAGGTGCTATCATGTATATTGGTCCCAAGATGGCTGCCAACACTTCTTGGATGAAGTGCTGACAGCCAATCAGATCTCACGATGAGATGTGTGGTTAGGCTCTGCCCAGATATATATGTGATTTTACTTTTGATTTTCTCAGGAACTACTGAACGGATTTACACCATTTAAGCAAAAGGCACGACTCTGAACTCTGAACCAAGGTCTACCTTTCTGCCAAATTTGGTGTAATTCCGTTCAGCAGTTCGGGCTGTAGCTGCGTCAACAGGTCCTAAGGGAAATTGCATGGGAAAAAGCGTTTTGTGACCCCCCTTTTTTCTCAGGTCCCGCTTGACGAATCACCACGAAACTTTCAGGATAGGAGCAGACCGGAGCTGGCCAAAAGTTTGGAAAATGTTGCGAAGATTCGTCAACCGGCGCCAGACTTATTGGGAATAGAATGCTGCAGATTTCCTATGGAAAATAGGTCCTAACTATAACTACCTACTGGCGACCGCCAGTAGGTAATACATACTTACATGCATACATACATACATGCATACATACATATATTTATATATATATGTAATCTATGTTTAAAGAGATTTGTGCCAGACTTGCACGACCGCCAGTATTCAGCAATTTGCACATTCAAAAATGGCGCCTGCACGAAGTTTATTACGATATCCTCATGTACGACAGTCCTCTTTTCATGCACATGACTGATGAAAAAATGTTTGTAAAAGTCTTTACTCTTGGTGCTTTCCGTTGTGTGAACAAGCCCGTTGAGGGTGAAACGCGTCACAGCGGGTTTATGAAGCAATAAACCCCCTCTTTGACGAAACCTGGCTTGGTGATTAATTGCTCTGAGAGCGTGACTGGGACTTTGTTCTTTGTTGCATATATATATATATATACCAATAGGTAGTTATAGTTAGGACCTTGTTTCTATTCAAAAAGCGTTTTTTGTTTCCCCAATAACTTTGGCGCTGGTTGACGAATCTTTGCGAAGTTTTCAAAACATATGGCCCGCTCCTGTCAGCTCCTATCCTGAAAGCTTCGGGGTGATTTGCCAAGCGGGAGCCAAGAAAAAAGGGGGGTTCCAAAACGTGTTTTCTCCATGTTATTTCCCATAGGAAACTTTAGACACAACTACAGCCCGAACTGCTGAACGGAATTACACCAAATTTGGCAAAAAGGTAGCCCTTGGTTCGGAAAGAGACCTTTTTTTTAAATGGTGTGAATCCGTTCAGTAGATGCTGAGAAATTCAAAAACTAAGAGTCAAAAAATCAATTTGCCATAGGAAACTTTATGCAAGGCTACAGCCGAAACTACTGAACGGATTTACCCCAAATGTGGCAAAAAGGTACTGCTTGGCTCAGAAAGAGATCTTTTTAAAAATGGTGTAAATCTGTTCAGTAGTTGCTGAGAAAATCAAAAATAAAAGTTTCGATATTTAGAGGCACGGAGGATCCGCGCACCCTCCCGATCGTGAGCTTGATTCTAATTGGCTGTCAACACTCTAAACCAGGAAGTGTTGGTAGACATCTTCTGCCTCGGTAACCGAGGCACAAGAAAACAGAAAAAGAAATGCAAATCAAAAAGAAAAGGGGGCAGTGTAGAAACACCCTGACCCCCTAGGCCTGCTCAGGGGGTCCCAAAAGGACCCCCAGGGCCCAAAAAAGCGTTTTTGTTTTTTTAAAATCGGCGAGATTCGCGCACCCAGCATGAATTTCGGCCAAAAATTTAAAAAACAACAACGCGCAGGCTCCCTTGCTTCGTTATTCTTTAGCCCCCGGGTGGGCCAAGTCCCGGGGCTCTCCATAATTATTTGCAGGGGGGGCCGTGAGGGGCTTCCTATTTTTAATGTGTGGGGGAACCGATAAGGCCCCCCAGGCCCTGGGGACTGCCACCCCCACAGCTTTTATTAATTACAATTGCGGGAGGGCACACGGCACCCCCACCGCCCCGGGGACCGCCACCCCCTGGGGCTTCTCTTTTATGTTTTAAAAAATATACACCTGTGTGGGGGGCTCGAGCCCCCCACACACCCCAGGGACCGCCACCTCTCCGGGAAACTAATATTCAAATTAGGTGGTCCGGTGCTGTGCAATAGGTGGGAGGGGGGCCGTGCGGCCCCCATCCTGGAGTCCTTGATGGCCCTGGGGACCGCCATCTCCCTGGGCCGGCTCCTGCAGTGTCCCAAGGTGCCCATCCCCGGGGCACTGCTGTTTCCAATGACGGCGGGAGCCTCGCGGCTCCTGCCCTGTCATTGCAAACTGCTTTGCTTCATTGAAGCGAGAGCAGGGAAACCTGCTCTCGCTTCAATGAAGCAAAGCAGATTGTTTTTCCACAAGGGGAGCTGCATGTTATTAGCTCCCCATGTGGAAAAGCAATGCCGGCTCCCGCAGGACGCGGGGAGCCGACGGGACCGTGCTCCCCCCACGGTCCCCAGTGGAGAGGGCCACCACCGGGGGATGGGGTCCCCGGGGCTAGAAGTGGCCCAGGAGGGGGGCCACGTGGCCTCCCTCCCCACAAATTTTAAAATAAATAAATAAAGGCCGGCCCCGGGGGATGGGGTCCCCGGGGCCAATAGAGGCCTCAGGAGGGGGGCCATGCAGCCCCCCTCCATAATAAAAAATTAATGTTTATGTGGCCATGCCATGGGGGATGGGATCCCAGGGGCTGGAATTGGCCATGGGAGGGGGGCCCATGTGGCCCCCTTCCTGTTCAATTTCTTTTTTTTAAATGGGGGTAAGGCCCTGGGGGATTGGGTTCACAGGGCCCAAAAAAAGTAAATAGAAGGAGGGCCACGCAGCCCCCCTTCTAAATAATTTTTTTTATAAAAAACACGGAGATCGTGCCGAGGCCCCGCCCCTCCTAGCAACACACTGCAAACGCGCCCAGGGACCGTCAGGATTCAAGGGGACTTAATTTCCCAACATAAAACGGCCACAGGGCATTTTCGCACACATGTCACCTCAGGCCCCCCTCCCTTCACCACTGTGCAAACGTGCCCCGTAGCGCGTTTCAAGAGGTAGTTTTAATCCCCCTGCCCTATTATGTACTAGGGCCTTACAGAGGGGGTCATGCTAATCACAGGGGTACCCCAACGCATAGTGTTCCCTAGTGTATGTAGGTGTTTTCACTGTATTCTAAGTGTCTTTTAGCATAGCACTGGCTCTAGGCCTGGTTAGTCAGAGTCAGTTACCACCAGTACCCGTCTGAAAAAGGATGATTTTGCAACAAGGCCTCTTTCTGCTCCTCTGTTGGTTCTTTCTGCACATGTCTTGCTTCTTCCTGCACTTTTCTTCATCTTTGTGGACTTCTGTTGCTTTTTTCTGCATTTCTTTTGCTTCTTTCTGTGTGTATTTTCTTCTTTCTTCACGTGTCCAACCTCTGTAGGCATAGTTAGTAACTAGTATTTAAAAAACCTTTGAAATTCACTTAAAAAACCATAGGTTTCAGGCACGTTATAGTTAGAAATTAGCATTTAATAAACCTTTGAAATTCACTGAAAAAACCATAGGTTTTAAGGAAAGTTATAGTTAGTTGGACATTTCACTCGTACAAAACCATAGAAATTCCTCCGTTATAGTTAGTTCAGCTAACTATAACTCACGCCCCCGCAATGCACTGCTGAGGACATCACATATTACATCACTCATGACATGGTCAGTGACATCACTGATGACATCTACAATGCACCAGAGAGCTGCGTTGCAGAGAGGTCTTCAGAGGCCACGCCCCCTTTTACAACACTCTTCAACGCAGCTCCGTGGCGCTTACTGGAGGTACCTGGTTGGCTAGTTGGCCCACAGGGACCCTCAGGATTGAAGAGGAATTAATTCCTCAACTTAAAACGCTCCACAAGGCGTGTTTGCACACATGTCAACTCAGGCCCCGCCCCTCCCTTCACCACTGTGCAAACGCGCACCGTGGTGTGTTTTAAGTTGGGGGATTAACTCCCCTTGAATCCTGGGGTGCAACTAGCCCACCAGCTACCTCCATTAAGCGCCACAGAGCTGCGTTGCAGAGAGGTGTAAAATGGGGATTGGACTCAGAACACCTCTCTGCAACGCACCCCCCTGGTGCATACTGGAGGTTCCTGGTGGGCTAGTTGTCTCCCAGTATTCATTGGGAATTCATTCCCCATCTGCAAACGGGCCAGGGGGTGCGTTTGCAGAGTGCTGCAATGAGGGGGCGTGGCCTCCTGCATGATGACGGTCTTTTATTTATTTTTATTTTTAAAGAAGAGGGGCTGTGTGGCCCCCCTTCTTTTTCTAATTTCTTGGCCCTGGGGACCCCATCCCCCAGGGCCTGCACCCAAAGTTTTTTTTTTACTTCAAAAATTGGGAAGGGGGCCACGTGCCCCCCCCTCCCGATGCCATAACCCGCCCCGGGGACCCCACCCCCAGGGCATTGCCGTTTGTTTTATTTTTTATTTTTTTGGGAGGGGGGCTGCCTTGCCCCCCTCCTTAGGCCATTTATGGCCCCGAGGACCCCATCCCCGGGGCCGGCCTTTTTAAAATAATGTTTAATATTTGAGGAGGGGACCGCGTGGCCCCCCTCCCGGGTCACTAATAGCCCCAGGGGCTGGCCCTCTCCGTTGGGGACCGTGGGGGGTCCCCAATCCCCCCTGGTCCCACCGGCTCCCCGCGTCCCTCGGGAGCCGCCATTGCTTTTCCACATGGGGAGCTGCTAAGATGCAGCTCCCCTTGTCGAAAACCAATTTGGTTTGCATTTTGAAAGAGAGAGCAGGTTTCCATGTTCTCTCTTTCAAAATCACAACCAAGTTTGCTATGCCATAGCAAACTACAGTGTCCCGGGGTGGGCACCCTGGGACACTGTAGGAGCCGGCCCTGTGGACCGCCACCCCCCAGGGACGGCTCCTGCAGTGTCAAGGGCTCCAGGAGAGAGGCCGCGCAAATCCGCAGGGATGCGCCAGGAAACTTGCGTGTCGCATCTGCTGCAGTAAGGTTGGCGCAGTGCTGGAGTTGTGTCGCGGGCCACTGTGCCAACCCTGCCTATTTCTAACATGGTGCGTCAAGCCTTAAGCCTGCTTCAAGCAGGCGCAAGGTTTTGACGCAAGGTGGTCGGAAAAGTGACTGAGTGAAATCTTGTAGATTTCACTCAGCCACTTTTCCAAGGCGTTCCTGCGCCGGATCGCCCCCCTGAGCCAAAACGCCCACATGAAACCTGACGCAGGTTTCATGTGGCGCAGGGCTTTACAAAGTGACGCATCTTCCTAGATGTGTCACGTTGTAAATACCCCGCAGCATGGTGCTGGCTTTACGCCGCCGCTGCGTCACAGAAGTGACGCAACGGCGTCGCAAAAGTGGCGCATGGGGCTTGTAAATCTGCCCCTGGGTGTGTAACTTTGTAACATTTTATCTCCTTAATTTTTATGAAACAACCTTAATATTTTAAAGAGGCTACACCAATTCCTTAACCGTTTACAAACATGAGCAGTTCATTTAAAATGAGAGAGACGTTCAAAATTGTATTTTATCCATTTTAAAGGCAGGTTTTGAAGTTCTCACTTGGTAAGTGGACTTATAGTGTATTCAGTATCCAGTCCCGCAGTATCACCTAGTTCCCTTTTATTCTTTTTTTCATGTTATTTGCCTTGCCTGCTTCTCGTTCGTGTATTTTTTCGTATTTCATGCATTTTAGGTTAAAAGCTAGTCAGCCAGTCAGCTTGAATGCCGACATTGATCTCTTGAAAAAAACTGCGACTAAAATAGTGTTATTTAGATGATGCATATTTTCCAGCGTCTTTCTGTTGAAAATAACAGTAAATAGTGGCTGGGTTTCTGTAAGTAGGTCAAATCGCTAACCTGGTATAAAATGTTCTTTGATTTTACATATTTTCATTGAGATGACAATAAAATGAAACCATAGCCAATAAACTGCAATGGTCAGGTCAACAGTTTTAGCTTTAAAATCAATTTATGTTGGCTTGGAGTGCACGTAAATTCAAAGAGGCAGAAAGTATAAACAGAATTCTTGATTTCCTGGATACACTCCAATATAATTACAGCTATTCACCCTTGTGACTGTGTGTGTGTGTCGCTTGAAGCTATTTGCTTGCACCGAGAAGGCAGCATTTTCTCCCACGCCTGCATCTGATTGAAATGCAAAAAGCCCTGCGCCTGGAAGGGATGCTAACCCCCATCAAAAATGGTAGGCAGCAAAATTAAACATCAAACTAACTGAAAATCTTGACATTTGCCAGTTAAAGTACTCAACCATTGCCAGTCAGCCCCTCTCATATCTTTTTGGTTGGAAATTGACACATCCCTAAAGAATTTATGTGGAATTTCTAATAGGCAATTATAGAAAAAAATTAGCATCAATCACATTTATTGCAAACATCTCATAAAACAGCAAAACGTTTAAGTAGCTGTGGTTTGCAGAGAAGTGGCCAAGTAAAATGTGAAGATTTGCATATAAAAACAGCGGGAAGCAAGCAAGTTTGCTTAATCCCATTTTTTAAAATGCCCAAATGCAGTGCATGTAATATATCCATTTAATCTACATCAGAATTGTGTAGCTGCACGATGAGATTGATATCAATTATCATTATGGGCAGAGGAGGACTTTCATTATCATTTTAAAAGCCACGTCAGTAGATAATCGCGTTTGTAGAGTCTCACGGTACACAGAAGGATTGTTCTCTCATTTCCTAACAGGAAGAGTTTACTCTTTGTTTCAATTTCTTCTGCCCATTAACTTCTCATTTGTTAAAAGATGAATAATTTATTGTAATGCTGAAACTGGAAATGTGCAGTACTATATAAATCATTTCAATATATTAAAAAAAATATTTGGGGGAAGTTTTATTAATACCTGTACGCCACTACAAAGTCAAATGAAATCATGCAAAGTAGGTCTAAGTCTAGAATTGATATTTAGGTCCAGATGTACGACTGTTTTTGCATGCGCAAACGCATTTGCGAACCCGTTTGCGCATGCAAAAACAGCATGGGCCATGTACAAAGCCTATTTAGCAAGTCGCAATTTATTTGCGACTCGCTAAATATGTTTTGCGACTCGCTATTAGGAAGGGGCGTTTCCTTCCTAATGGCCGTGCACAAGCCCATGTATAAATGTTTTGCGTCCGCAATTGCGGGTGCAAAACACTTGCAAAATATCACCCTCTTCAAGAGAATGGTAATGCACTCGCAAAAGGGAAGAGGTCCCCAGGGGACCCCTTCTCTTTTGCAAATGCAGGGACCACTACCTGCCCTTAAAAAATGAAACAAAACGTTTCACTTTTTTCTTTTTTACATGCATCCCATTTTCCTTTAAGGACAGCGGTCTGCATTAAAAAAAAACAGCTTTATTTAAAAGCAGTCTCAGACATGGTGGTCTGCTGAGCCCAGCAGGCCACCATATCTGGGAGGGCCTGCCATTTCTAATGGGGTCGCAAATTGCGAGAGGCTCATTATTATTCATGAGCCTCTCAATTTGCGACCCGATTGGGAATCGCTAACAGTGTGTTACACACTGTTGTACATCCAAAATAGCGCCTCGCAAATTGCGAGTCGCAAAACACTCGCAATTTGTGAGGCGCTATTTTGTGCATCGTACATCTGGTCCTTACTTCCCAGCACACAACTTCTCTATGCGGGATATGTGCCCTTCTTTCAGCACAAAAGGGACATCCCACTGCTTTGCATGACTTTTCAACAAGGGTGTGTTACATGCGTTCTACCTGGGCGTTTCAGCACAAGCATCCATGTTTTTGTTTTGTGTGTCCTCGTTCAGCTGACGGTGTTTTTTGCCCATTTCTGGAATTTGGGCTTTTTTCCTCCTTTCCAAAGTTCTGGCAGCTCGTCTTGTTGAATAGTTCTTACTCAGTCGTTATCAGCCACCTCTCAGCAAAGCTGGGGATTATTCATTGGACTGTGCCCTGTTCTCTGTTTCCAGGTTAAAAACGGGTACCATAGTCTTTCAACATCTCTAATGTGACTTGCCAGATCTAATTTACTTACATATCTTACTGAGGTTGCCCACTCTAACCCTGTGGGCGGCTCAGGTAAAATCCATTTTGAGCATATTTATTCCCTTGCTATCAACATCAGGAATAACAATAATTCCTTTTGGGTCTTAGTCCCCTTGTTCGATGCTGTGTCAATATTAACGAGTGGCAAAATTTTTTTTTCAATAAGCCACAAACTTCATTCTAAAAGGGCCCGAGTTTAGGACAATCCACAAACATATGTTTATAATCTGCTCCTACAAAAGTGCACCTCTTGCATCCTGATGTCTCTCGGGCGAATTTAGCCAGTCTCTGGGCATCCAGTAGGCCCTTTGAAGTGTGACTACATGGTTCATTTTTAATGGTGCAGGCTTAACTGTGCTATAGAGAAAGCTCGAGGATACTTGCAATAGGTCTTTCTCAGCACGTTCCGGAAAGTCATTCTTCCATATCTGATGGGGGTGATCCGGCTTCTTTATTCTGTCTTGCCCATATCACAGTACCATAAGGATACTTCTTCGTTGATTTTTTTAGTCTCTACTAAAATGCTTTCATGTTCCCAATAAATAATCTTTGCTAGTCCCTTGCACCAAGAACTATGAACATAGCTGGAAAAATTTACATTTTGAGATTTCCCATTTCAGTTAACAACAGGAACCCTTGCCAGGCGATAGAGGCTTTGTTCGGCATCTCTAAAGTCACCCCTGGTACTATGTTTTGCATTCCTTAGTGGATGACTAAGTTTGTCTTTTAGCCAGTCGGGGGTTTAGGTGGATTCCCAAATAGGTGCCACGTCTGTATAATAGTGAATCCCAACACTCTCCACAAGTATACCAATACCCTGAGTGCTGCAAATAGAACTTTCAACCTGACATGCCTGAAGAATTTTGGCTCCAGATCCTATCCAGACATTTGCCCACAGCTAGATGTGTTAGCATGGCGGTAAACATATGCCCTAGATGAGAGTGTTCTGGGGTTCAGTGCAAAGCATGTCCTTGAAGTGCACAGGTCCCTTTTTCTTCCCAGCCCCAGCTCCAGACTATAAGTAGGGGTTAATCAGCCCTTTTTGTGGGGAAAAGGACACTGCCTATTCAGGTGTAAGTGTCAGCTCCCCCTCTCTCTTCCTGCCTAGGTAAAGCTGTCAGAATGCAGATGAATGTAGATGAGTTCTATGTCACACCCTCCCTTCCTGTGTTTGTGGCTGTCTAGAGAGAATGCACAACGTGTAGCTGTCACTCACCCCAGACTTGTATTGGAGACATGGTGCAGGCACACTGAGCAGTAAGAACAGTGAAAGGCCCACTTTCTAAAAGTGGCATTTCTAAAATATTATTGGTAAATCCAACTTTACCATTAAAGAGGATTTATCATTAACATTCCAAAGATATAAAACGTGATGCACCTAGCCTTCCTGACAAGGAATTATAGGTTAAGAGTGTATTACGGAATTCCCATTGCTAGCCTATGAGAGGAGGAGGCCACAAAGTAGTGAACAATTAATTTAGCTGTTTGGCACTACCAGGGCATTTAAAACTTAAATGGACATGTCCTACCTTTTACCCACACAGCACCCTGCCCTTAGGGCTACCTAGGGCCCACCTTAGTGGGGGTGACATATGTGTAATAAAAGGGGAATTTAAGGCTTGGTAAGTGGCATTAAATGCCATGTTGAAGTGGCAGTAAACTGCACATACAGACCCTGCAATGGCAGCCCTGAGACAGGTTTGAAAGGGTATTTGTGATGGTGGCACAATCAGTGCTCCAATCCCACTAGTATTATCTAGGTTACAGGCCCTGGGTATATGGTATATCTCCTTACACAAGACATACAAGTAAATTAAATATGGCAAGTGTGCATACACCAATGTTGCCATGTTTCAAGGAGATGAACATGCACTTTAGCATTGGTCAGCAGTGTCAAAGTGCTCGTATTCCTAAGTCCAACAAAAAGATACAGTAAAAAGAGTAGGTAAGCAGGCAAAAAATTTGGGGGAAGGCCACCCTAAGGATGACAGGTCTAACAAGCCCCAATAACCCCTCGACAAAGGCTCTGCTGGTATCCTTGAAGAATATCGCTGATTCCATTATTGTTCTATGCTCGGGTGTCCTGAGATATATCCAGTACGTAGCAAAGTGCTAAAACACAGTGGTCAGGTCACAAATTTTTTTTTATTGGTGGCATCACATGTCCCTGGTGGTAAGTTATGGCAGTGCTTGCTCCACTGTATTATGAAAACAGGTATTCTGGAAGTGGTGTGACAGGAGCATGTTGCGCACATTTGGTGAGTGACATTTTGTTGTGGTGGTGATATGTTTTGTTGTACTGCTATGTTATTGTTCTGCATTTTTGTAGTGATTCTGTTTTGTTGTACTGTTGTTACTGTGTTACGTTCTGATTTGGTTCTTTTGTTGTTTTGTGCCATGTTATGTTTTAATTGTGTGTCATGTCTGTTGTTTATTTTATATGTCAACAAATACAGATGTATTTCTAACTAAAACCAGCACATGCCTTGAAAATTCTTGTGACAGGCAACTATTTACCATTGTCTAAGGTGTTAAAATAGCACTGATGCAGGCCTTCAAACACTAAGGAAACTAATTAGCACAAAACTGTGGCATAGACTGTGTCTTTACTTAGCACTCACAGTGCTCACTTTATGTAATATGGCCCAATTCATCTACTGAAGCTGTGACACACAGAGCACCTCTTTAATTCAAGCCCATTATTAAAGTGTAATTAATATAATGATACTTTGTTAAGGACTCTATGCAAAGATCCACTTAGCTCTTGGGGCAGATTGAGAGATTTGCACTAGTTCACAGTCACCAAAATAATTTGTTCTAAAACATCAGCTAAAGGGCAGAAAGCCTGTTTTAGCGAAGCTATTCCCACAATAAGTGTAAAAATGACTGCCAAACTACCATTAGCTGCTGGTCTATCTGAAGGCATATGAAAATTCCCACGATCAAGTCTGTCATTAGGATGATATTTCTTGTACCGCTGTTCGTCTGTTGGTAGTTTTTTTTCTTCTTTGCTGAATTAAAAAAATAAAATGCACACTCTTTTCAATTTTTGTCTCTCTGATTCTAAATAATTGTCTTATAACTTATATACAGGATCTAACCATAAGTAACATTTGAGTACTCCTGGGGTATTCTTGAAATTCATGGATGAGCCTGAAATACTGCAAGGTTAGGTCTTGGTGAATCAGTTCCAATGTATATTGAAATGTGAATCCTCTGATCTTTGTGTACAATGGCACCTCCTCATAATAGTGAAAATGCCATTTGTTCTGGGATAAAATATCATCTTTGCAGGCAGTCCCTCCACAATGTACATCAATAAGTATAACATTTAAGGATCACCTGGGCTTCTCTCACTTGTATAGCCATTAAACTCATATGAGAGCCTTAGTTGAGTCAGCCTTTTGCTACAGTACCCATGAACTCTAGACATCAGAAGTTCAGCACTTACCCTGCTCTAACCACATTCAGATTAACTTTTTAATCAATTGTGAAACTGAACTAAAGATAACAGAAACCAGTGCAGTGGCCATCTCAATGAGAAAATCTACCCACAAAGTTTGAATAACCACAGAGAAATCAGCCTTTAACAACCCCAACAGATTCCTTGTCCACTTGCAAAGGAAATTATTGTTTACTGTTGAAAAAGCAGGTTCTCATTCTGAAGTCTTAAAATCAAACCAAATTCATTGGCAAGACCGAAAATAGCCTGATAGCTAACTATTTTCGCCTAAAAATAAGGCCAGAGTTCCCTAAATAACAGGATTAAAGTCAAGTTCACCTACAGACCGCAATCAGTGCCAGGTATACATCGTTGCTGAAAATCAAAGCAATACAAATTTTACATTTGCAAACTTTGAGTATTCTTCTAAGAAACTCTCCATATTACACCAGCTGCATGCAAAAATAAACTCAGCATACAACTAGTATGTTTCCTTTGTTTTAGCTTTGATGTCATCATATAAAATAGTATATTTTCTTTCTGCTCATGTATACCTAACTGTTATCAACCTCTCCATGCACCTAGTCTATCTTCTATTTCACACCCTTTCAAAGAGTAAGAATCCTGAATATATTAGTCTCCTTCAGAGAAACACCCATTCTAATAAATTGATGCCCTGGGATGGGTATTAACCATTGGTCTAGCCACACTGGCTGTTGACATACCTAACCTGATGAACACAGTCTTTGCAAAGTTGGTATCCTTCCCAAATGAAATCATCACCCAATTCCTGAAAATATTCAATGCTGATTTCATCGGCTTGTCCCATTCGAGACTCAAGTGAAGAACAACCACTAGCTTAGCTTCTCTCAATATTGTGAAACCTGTGGTAACTTTCCCATTAACCTCCTATTTGGAGCTTAGCAATGTTTTTAGCAATTTTCATTTTAGCTTCCAACCAAAACTACAGACTGAAACGTCAATGAGGAACAGCTCTACATCAAAGAATGTGTTACGCTTGATGACTTACTCTATGGGACCTCTCAGGCCATAATGAGCTGATTGATCACTAATCATCATTTGTGGAATTGGCACAATAGCCCCACCCAGCTTGCATCTGTTCTGAACTCGCCATTGTGTATACGTGTTTAGCTGGTGGGTTCATTCACTGCCTTCTACAATAGTACTATACACCTGAGTTAGTGGGTTCAGGAAAGGGGTGGGGTTCCGTTATGGGTGGGGAAACACGGTTTGAGTTTGTATGTGTTTACCCAGGGTGAGAGGCAGGTGTTTGAGAAGATTGTTTCTGTTCTATGATAGCACTATACACCTGAGCTAACGGGTTCAGGGTGGGGCAGGGTTCCGTTATGGGTATGGAACCACGGTTTGAGTTTGTTTGTGTTTACCCGGGGTGGGGGGGTGTTTGAGAAGATTTTTTCTATTTTGTTTTTGGAGCATATGGATGCACAGGACCTCTCTGAGGGGAGGGCCAATGAGGTGGGATATCTGTGGCATCCCTTACTAGGGGTGCAGTGGGGAACAGCTCATAGTAATGGCAGGACACATACGTATGCTCACTTGGAATGTGCAGGGCCTGAACATTTTTGTTAAATGCTGCAGAGTATATATCTATCTACATATGGAATAGGGGGACATATGGTGATACACATAGTGATGCCCCAAGAAACAAACCTGATGAATGGGGAGGTGCAGAAATTACTAAAAGAAGGGAGGGGCCAGTTGTTCTCCTCAATTTATTCCAGTTATGCAAGTTTTTTTTTTACATGTATGGCCCCACATGTTTTGTTCCGCCTTTTTGTCTGACATTGAGGGCAGGTATGTCCTGGTTCACGGGTTGCTGGATGGAGCAGAGATGTGTTTTTTGAATGTGTATGTTCCGAATGTGGATGATGGTGCATTTTTGGCAAGTTGCAGGTATGACTCCTTCCGTATGTTAATATGTCCATTATTTGAGCAGGGGATTTCAATTGCGTGCACAATGGCCAGTTAGATAGATGGCCGGCCCGTATTGGGTCAAAGCAACATATGACAGTGGGGCTTAACGTGTCGATGACTCAGTTGATTTGCACGGGTATCTGGTGGGAGCTCCACCCAGGTGTGTAGGAGTTGTCTTGTTTCACCCCAGCCCACAATGCATAAGTCGTTCTAGTGGCGGGTGATCGCGCCGCTATTGTGTTGGGAACCCGGTACTTGATACTATTCCTGTTGGCTCATATGCCATTACTGTTAGAACACGGGCAGGGCATAGGTGGACACCACCCCAGGATCCTCTGATGGCGACTCTGCCCTGAGGCACTGGGTGACCCAATTTACAGAGAGGAGATCCAGTCGGTCCTGCAGGGGTATTTCGACATCAACTGGAATTCTTTCCAATTGAGGGGCACGGAATGAGATCGTTTGAAGGTGGTTGTGAGGGGTGAAAGCCATTCTCAAGTGTGTGCACTCAGCGTAGGCTGGAGAAGGATCTACTGCAAGCAGAGAAGGAACTGACTAGCCAGCAGCAGCAGTCAGGACAGCAGGGACATGTGTGGGGTACTCTGTTGGCTGCTCAGTGCACCATGGTGAATATGTGGAATAAGTTAGATCACTATACCCAGAAAGAATACCCACAGTGGCTATATCAGTAGGGGGACAAATCTGGACACCTGATGGCATGGCTCCTTAAATGGGAAAGCCGCCCATCCTTGATTCTGTCCTTGTCCAGGTCTGACAGAACACACGTGGTCTGTCAACTGGGCATAAACGTTCTAGTGTGGGATCATCTGGCAATGTGTATTAGACACCTCTGATGGTTGTGGACCAAGCAGTAGGTACCTTCTTGGGCAGAGTGGTTTTACCCCGGCTCATGGAGGAGCAGAGGGAGAGCCTGGAGGGGGAGCTTCAATTGGAGGATCTCAGTTTATCCCTACAAGACCATGGTAAAAGCCCAGTCCCTGATGGACTGCCGGTGGAATATTATCAGACTTATTTCCCTTTTCTGATCCTCAAGCTCCTGGAGATGCTCCTGGCAGCTGGGAGGCGATTCTCTTTGCCAACACCTATGAACAAGGCACTCATTGGGAGGCTTTCTAAGCCAGGTAAAGATCCAAGAGACCCGGGCTTTTATTGGTCTCTCCATGCTGAATGTGGACACAAAAATCCTCTCTGAGGTACTAGCCATGTGACTGCAGCTGGTAGTGTCGACCCGTCGACCCTGGTGGGGGTTGATCAGTGTGAATTCTAGTCAGGGAGAGGTACCCATAAGGATCAAAGATGTTTGTCCCATGTAATACATTCTATTAAAGGGATGGGTTTCAAAACAGCGCCGGTGGCACTGGACATCAAGAAAGGCTTCAACAACCTGGGTTGGGAGTACCTGTGGGAGTTTTTGTGGCACATGGGAGCGGGACTAGAGTTATTATCATCTGTGTACCTTACATACTGGACCCATGTAGTGCGTACAGCTGGGCAGAGTGGTATCCAAGCCCTTTTATAACGAGGGTTACAAGGCAGGGACACCCCCTGTCCCCACTCCTTTTTATCCTGGCAATGGAGCCCTTGGCTGTATGCCTATGGCAGAACTTGTCGGAATGGGGTATACGCATCTGGACCGTACTGCATACAGGATCAATATATGCTGACAACACTCTCCTATATCTGGGCAGAACAGGTGACTAAATACGGGTATTGCTGGCAGTGTTGGAGAACTTTGGTAGGGCATCCTGTTTGTGCGTCAAGAGACTCAAGGCGGTGCTCTTCCTGCTAATGGGCCTGGTGGGGCGTCCAAGGGAGGAGCTTCCCGAGGTGGGTCTGCCTTGAGAGACCGAGAACTTTTGATACTTGGGCATGCAGATTGCACATAGCTCGGGACCCCAATAAATCCTGAATATGGGGAGGGTGATAGAGGATCTACGAACTTTGGTTCAGTTCTAAACCACACTACCAGTTTCAGAGATGAGCTGAGTCACCTTTAGGAAAATGGTCCTTTTACCCCGATGTCTATATACTATGCAAAATTCTTTCTGCAGCTTACCGAGAACTATATTCACGGAGCTCAACAGTCTGCTGGTGTCTTGAGTGTGGGCTGGCAAGAGTAGCCGGGTTAAATTGTATATTTTGAAATTGGACCCTGATGAAGGTGGGCTCAGACTCCCGGACCTGCATCTTTATTATCTGGCAGGGCACCTTTTGCCTGGCTTAGTGGATGACTGTGAGCTCCCCAAGGTGTTGATTTGTGGTGTTGGTGTGCCAGAGGATTGCCCCCAAATAGTAAAATAGGTGGCTGTAGCCTGGGAGCAGGCGGTAAATCAATTTTTTCAGGGGGCACCATATGTTCGGCTTCTCCCCCTTTGGTGCTTAAAGCCTTTCTGACAAATACAGTACATGACGGATGTGTCTCAGTGGTTGGAGGGTGGCTGTCGGGCTGTGGATGGCTTATACTTGAATGGGGTCTTTCTTCCGATGGTGGACACAACCACCCTATTCAGTGTAGCTCTGGGTCAGTTTCTACAATATGCCAAACTATCCCAAACAGCCCAGGAGATCTGGTTGACCTTTCCCAAGGAGATAGAGGAGTCTCACACACTTTGGGTCATACTGGATCCGGGAGCGAACAGGGGTCTCATTTCTAGTCTGTATGTTGCACTGAAGGCCGATAGAGGTATATATATCGGGCCAGTCCACATTGGTTTGTTGGTGGTTCTGAGGGACCTTCTCACAGACGCCAAATTGAAGCGTGTCTGTGCCCAAGTGAAGGACACCGCTAGTAATGCACATTTTAAACTAAAACAGTTTTATTACTTACACCGGGCATATCTTATGCCGCAGTGGTTGCATAGGATTTTCCCTGGTTGTGCAGGTGAATGTCCAAGATGGAATGTGTCCTCGGCATATTTTCTCCATTTGACGTGGAGTTTTCCACAGTTAGTGACTTACTGTATCAGAATGCTGCGGATTCTTGGGGAGATCATGTTCTATAGATTAGACAGGACGGTGCGTCATTACCTACTCAGGCTTTTGCTGCTCCTGAAGACGGGGATATCAATTTGTGTTGCTGTGGCTGGTGTTGGCATGGAGATGCATAGCAAAACACTGGATAGCCCCAGTGCTCCCGCTGTTGCTCAAATGGTTGTCAGATTTGAGTAAATCGTCTGTAGCCGAGGAGTGCCAGCTGAAGCGAGTGCAGATGGACAAGAATGCAGAGCGAGACCTGGAACTTTGGAGCGAGATGGTGGAGCAATAGGGTGAAGTGACTGATGCTAATGATGGTACACCACGGTCGCCCTGAGCGCTGTCACAGGACCCTACTTAGCTATGGATACAGCAGACTGACAAGTGTGTTGACGCGCTTGTGCTGTGCGCTTTGGTAATCTAGGTGTATAGTGGGCCTGGTAGTCCAAGCTTGACCCTCTGAGTCTTGATTAGAGTGATTATTTTTATTGTCTTTTGGGGTGATGGGCCTCCATCGGGTGGAGGCAACCTGATGCCTCTCCTCAGCATCATGTTTTGGCAATCTGTGTTTATATTCATTTCTGCTGCTATATTTATTTGTATTAGCGTTTTGTGTATTGCTATGGAAACTGCTAGTAAAAACACGTTTAAAAAAAGTTTAAATACAACATTATATCGAAATTAAAATATTTTAATTTCTTATGTTAAAATTACAACATAAATGCAAAAAGTATTAGGGATAGATTTTACTTTCTATTTACATTTATTTGAAAAGTTTTTAAAATGCTGTTTAGTTATAAAATTAAAATAATATATATATAATAACTATGATGTATACATTTATTTTTTGATTGTGTATTTATCTGTTATTAGTTTATTTATGAAAAATATGTTAACAGAAACCATTAATCCGATTTTTTATGTTTAATATTTGAATAAGTTCCGTTGTTGGTAATATATTTTCTAAAATGTATTAAATGTAATGTCATTTAAAAAAAATCTTTTACTTTTGAATAAATGTTATGACTTTATTTTGGAGAATGATTTATTTTAACATTAACATTTAAGGAATTTTTTTAAATGTGTTAATCATTAAAAGATATTACAATCATTTATTATATGTTAATGTTTAATTATGAATGCATACAATTGTATTTTAGGCAAGTGTGTTTTTGAAGTAATTTTTAATTTAATTTATGGTTAAAACTTCACATGAGTGAAGAGTATTGGGAGTACTGATTGTGTCTCTTATATTATTAGTGTTTAGCGCCATCCATACAATGTTTTACATTTATTAGAAATAGTAAATGTCACCCCTTTAGTGTCCAACACCTTTCCTGAATTGGTATAGATTTGAGTGGAAATAGTAAATGTCACCTTTTAGAGTCAAGCACCTTCCCCAAATTGGTTTGCATTAGGGTGGAAATAGAAAATGTCATCCCTTTGTTGTCCAACACCTTCCCCAAAATGGTTCAGATTGGGGTGGGACTAGTACATGTCACCCTGTTTATGTCAAACACCTTCCCCAAATTTGTTTAGATTGTGGGATTAGTAAATGTTGCCTCTTTAGTGTCCAACACCTTCCCCAAATTGGTATACATTTTAGTGGGAATAGTAAATATCATCACTTTAGTGTCCAACATTTTCCTCAAATTGGTTTAGATTGAAGTAGAAATAACAAATGTACCCCCTTCAGTGTCCAACACCTTTTCCAAATTGGGTAGACTGAAGTGTGGATATTAAATGTCATCCCTTTAGTGTCCAACACCTTCCCCAATTGGTTTAAATTGGGGTGGGGATAATAAATATTGCCTCTTTACTGTTTAACAACTTCTCCAAAGTGGTTGAAATTGAACTGGGAATTGTAAATGTCACCTCTTTAGTCTACAAAACCTTCCCCAAATTGGTTTAGATTGGAGTAGGAACAGTATTGTCCAATGCATTTTCCAAATTAGTATAGATCGAAGTGGTAATAGTATATTTCACCCCTTTAGTGTTCAACACATCCTTAAATTGGATTAGATTGTAGTGGGATTAGCAAATGTTACCTTTTTATTGTCCAAAACTTTCTCCAAATTAGAGTTGAAATAGATTATTTGACCCATTTGATATTCAAAACCTTCCCCAAATTAGGTTTGATGGGAGTGGGAATAGTAAATGTCCTCCATTTAGTTTCGATTACCTTCCTCAAATTGGTTTAGACTTGAGTGGTAATACAAAATATAACCCCCTTTAGTGTCCAGTACCTTTTCCAAATTGGTAAAGATCGTAGTGGGAATTGTATATGTTACCTCTTTAGTTTCCAACAACTTACCCAAATTGGTTAAGTTTAGAGTGGTATTAGTAAATGTTTGGTCTTTAGTGTCCAACACACTCTCCAAATTGGTTAAGATTGGAGTGGAAACAGTAACTGTCACCCTTTAAGTGTCCAACACCTTCCCCAAATTGGTTTAGATTGGAGTGGGAATAGTAAGTGTAACCCCTTTATTGTCCAGCAACTCTTCCAAATTGGTGAAGTTTGGAATGGGAATAGTAAATATCACTTTTTAGTGTCCAACCCCTTCCCAAATTGTTTTAGATTGGATTAGGAATAGTAAATGCCATCCGTCTAGCAGCCAACAACTTCTCCAAATTTGTTTGGATTGGATTGTGATTACCAAATGTCACCTCTGTATTGTCTAACACCTCTAAATTAGTGTAGATTGGACATGCAATCGAAAACGTAACACCTTAGTGTCCACCCCTTTTCCAAATTGGTGAACATTGGAGTGGAAATAGTAAATATCAACCATTTAGTGTCCAACACCTTCCCAAATTGGTTTAGATTGGAATGGAATGAGTAAATGTTACCTCTTTTGTGTCCAACGCCTTCTCCAAATTGGTTAAGATTGTATTGGGAAGAGTAAATTACACCCTGTAATTGTCCAACACTTTTCACAAATTGGTTTAGATTTGAGTGAGAATTGTAAAGGTCATCCTTTTAGTGTCCAACAATTTCTTCAAATTAGTTTACACTGGAATGGGGATAGTGCATCTCACCCCTTTAGTGCCCAACATCTTCTCAAGTTGGTTTAAATTGGAGTGGGAATTGTAAATGTCATCCCTGTAGTGTCCAACACCTTCATTAAATTGATTTAGATTGGAGTTGTAATAGGTTATGTTACCCCAGTAGTGTGCAATACCTTCCCCAAATTGGTTTTGATGGGAGTGGAAATAGTAAATGTCATCCCTTTAGAGTCAAATACCTTCCTCAAATTGGTTTTGACTGGAGTAATAAAAGAAAGTGTAATCCCCTTTAGTGTCCATCGCCTTTTCCAAATTGGTAAAGATCAGAGTGGGAATAGTAAATACCACCTCTGTAGTGTCCAACAACTTACCCACATTGGTTTAGATTGAAGTGGGATTAGTAAATGTTACCTCTTCAGTGCCTAACACCTTCTCCAAATTGCTTTAGACCGGAGAGGGAAAAGTAAATGTCTCTCTTTTAGTGTCCAATGCCTTCCCTAAACAAGTTTAGATTGGATAGGGAATAGTAAATGTAAGCTTTTAAGTGTCCAACACCTTCCCCAAACCAGTTTAGTTTGGAGTGGGAATAGTAAATGTCACTCCTTTAGTTTCTAACCCCTTCCCCAAATTGGTTTAGATTGGAGTGGGGATAGTAAAAGCTAACCCTTAAGTGTCCGACACTTCATTAAAAATGGAAAATATTGGAGTGTGAATATTTAGTTTTATGATTTTAGAATGACATCCTTAGTTTTAATTGTATTTGTATATATTAGAAAAAGTGTGTTAGTTAATTAGTATTTTAGCTGTTTAGAAATATAATAAAAAATAGTTGTAGGTTTGTAATAAAGTAAGATAACATATGTTTAAAGAATAAAGTTGTAAACTTTTTCTTTCTAATTGTATTAGTTTTCAAAATTATTTAATGTATTCTATATATATATAGATAAAATATTTTAACCCATTATTACATATAAAATGTAAATCATATTTAAATAGTATTATATGCTGTACGTTTTCCAATTTTTTTTCATTTTATAACATTTCTTTAAAGATTTCTTAAATAGTTTTATACATATTTTCGACATCATTTTGACTTAATTTCAGTATTTAGTAATTTATTGTATACACTTTTTACTAATATTTAATTTATACTCTTTTATATTTAAAAAAAATCTTTTTTGTTTCATATAGCGGCCATTTTATTGAACTCTACCTTCTATTTTGTAGTCTATTTGCGTCTATTTTCTCGGATCCAGATCACAGTTAGGTGCTCCTATTCGGCAGAACAGGTAAGTCATTTTTAAGTATTTTTTTAAGAGTTTTGAGGGTAGAGGGATGTAGGGGTGGCGGTCTAAAGGTTAGTTATAATGTTGTTTCGGGTGTTTTAGTACATTTAGCTGTAGTACTAGTAGCGTTTTTCACTAGTGAGAATTTGGGTTTTCCTACACTGTTTTAGTAATATTTAGTTATGTTATATAGGGCCTCATGTAGGTAGCCAAATACCGGTCGGTAACGGCCGATTTTCGGTAAATATGCCGTTACCGACCGGTATTCAGACAAGTGAGATGTAGGAGTCCAAAAACCACTTTTCGGTAAATATGAGGCGGTAAATACCGATTCATAGTTACCGAATTCTAAAATACCGATTCATATTTACCGAATACATTATTAACGAATCGGTAAATATGAAGTGGTAAATATGAAGTGGTAAAAATTTAAAATGACATGTAGGAGCAGTCGGTAATTAAGAAATCCAGGAAAATCGGTAAATAAGAGTCGGTAATTAACACGGATGGAAAGCAGGTGGTAACCATCAACAATGCACATAAGCAATCCCAAAATGCAACAGCGTGGACAACATGGCCGCCATGTACGTCATTGCAAGGCGCCTACGTCTACAGGCAGCAGGACTGAGGGTGTGGCGACGGGAGGAACAAATCTACAGACAGCGCATCACACTATTCCAGCTGACTGATGCAGAGATACATGAGAGGTACAGGCTACACCCCGAAACCATCATGGACTTAATCAGGGACCTTCACCCACTCCTGGACCAGCCAATAAGAAGGGCGCACGCCATACCCCCACATGTGCAGGTGCTCTGCAGCCTACATCTGTTGGCATCCGGCAGTTATCAGGTGGTGATAGCTGCGGTGGGTGGGGTATCCCAGAGTTGCCTGTCACGTTTCTTCAGGAAGTTCCTGGATGCCATGATGCAGAGAATGCACCACTACATCAGCTTCCCAAACACACAGGCTGCACTGCAGAAAACAAAAACAGACTTTTATCACATGGCACAGTTCCCCCATGTCATCGGCTGTATTGATGGTACACACATCCCAATCTGTCCTCCAGCTGACACAGAGCACATCTACAGGAACAGGAAGTCCACCCACTCCATCAATGTGCAGGTGATCTGTGATGCAGGGAACATCATCACAGATATTGTTGCAAAGTTTCCTGGGAGCACCCACGACTCTTACATCTTCCAGAATAGTGGGATCTACACACGACTGAGAGCCGGAGAATTCGGAGAGGGATACCTGCTGGGTAAGTAACAGTGACGCCCCTTGAAACCTGCAAATCAGAGTGTATAGAGGCATGTAACTGATGGTTCCCTTTTACTCATCCAGGCGACAGTGCATATGCATGCCGTTCATTCATCCTCACTCCCTACCTACACCCAGCAACCCAGAGTGAGAGACGATACAACGTGGCCCACAAATCTACACGCAATGTGGTGGAGCGCACGTTTGGACTGCTGAAGAGCAGGTTCCGCTGCCTCCACAAGAGCGGAGGCGCACGCCAGTACAAACCCATCACCTGCTGCAAGATAATTGCCACTTGTGCAATGCTGCACAACCTTGCCACGAAAAAAGGTACAGATGTGGAACTAACATATTTTGAGGACAACGAGGATGAGTCAGGCCAGCCAGAGGGCAGCGCAGCTAGAGTGCCAACTGCAATCGATGGGAGAGAGAGACGGGCAGAGATCACATGCAACTATTTCTGAGTAAGTGAGGGGACACAGCGAGTCGTGAGAAGTCATGACGTAGTTTAATGTGGCACCACGCCATGAACACATGAACAGGCCAATCTGGCAATATGCCATCTATACAATGAGTATGTCCAGGGTTACGTCACCCAATGGCAAGTGGATAAGCAGGGCCACATCAATGTTTGCGCATACGCGCTGCAGTGGTGGATTGCACGGCCTGTGCATCCTCACTAGAGCCAACCCCAAGCCGCCTGCTGCTCCTGCGTGCTTCTGGGACGGGGGGTGTGATGCTGCTGCTGGTGTCGATGCTCTCCGCAGCATCCCCTGCAGCAGTTGTCGACGCCTGACTTGTCAATAGCACCCCTAGTGCACTTGTCACCTGCACCATCCCCCGTGACAGGTCGCTGCAGCACTGTGTTAGGCCCTCCTGCATCGTCACAGAGCGCCGGCAAAGTAGGGAAGTCGCAGTTGCCAGACGGTTGAGTGCCCTGCTGGTAGTGTCCCTTCTCTGGCGTTCCCGGCGCCGTGCTTCGATGTCAGCATCTAATTTGCTGCACAACTGCTGGATTGACTGGGACATGTCCCGAATGCCCGCAGCCATGCCTCCAATGTTTGTGTCCATGTTGACTAAGCTTGTCCTCATCACCCGCATGTGCCTCTGGACTGACATTACTGCCTTTGATTGCAGGCGCTGTTGCTTCAACATTTGGCCCTCGAGCCCCAAGAAGACACCATGGCCGTCAGTGGGTGCTGGAGGACTCTGGACACGCGACCTGCGGCGCCCTCTTGCTCCCGTCTGTGCTGCCTGTGAGGTGTGGGGCACAGTGGGATGGCTCCCTTCCTGGGGCCCGGTGCGGTCTTCTGGGCCCATGCTGTCGTCTGACGAGGTGTCTAAGGCTCGTAGCCTGGCTGCTGGACGCCTCCTCATTCTCACACCTGCAAGCGGAGATGTGGCCGGTGAATCGAACATGAGTGGCGATGCTGGCTCTGGTGGTGGTGATGCTGGCTCTCGGTGAGGTGATGCTGGCTCTGTGTGCGGCGAGGCTGGCTGCGTAGGTGGTGCGGCTGCAAGTGGGCCTGCTCCGTGGTCTGCACTCGTGCTGGCTAGCGGTGATTTTTGTGGCCGGTGTGCCGTCTCCCCTGCAGCATGCCCTGTACTGCATGATGTCACATCTGTGGACAGAAAAACAACATTGGCTCAGTGTCCCCGAAGGGCTGCATTGCAAGCGTCACAATAAATCATTTCACATTCCAATCTGTCCTCTGTCTCCTTGTGCCTCGAGTGCGTGACATGCCTTGTTGCCCTGTGACATTTACGTCATGGTTAGTGTTGCCCTGACTACATCTCCCGGAATGCATTGCCTGTCTGCACTGACACGTGTGGACTGCAGTGTGATTCTCGTTTCACTATGGGGGATGTGGGATAGGGGTAGGGGCGGCTACATTGCTGTGCTTTCGTCTTACCTTGGTGTGTTGCGGCTCTGGCAGAGCTGTCGGCGTCCCCAAGACCCACGACGCTCTCTTGCTCGAGTGTGGCCGCCACCAGCTCCTCCAGTTCGGTGAGGGCAGGTGCCCTGTTGGTTCCACCTCCGGTCTGGCTGGCCTCCTTCTGGATGTCGCCCATCTTCCTCTTGGTCACAATCCTCAGGTCATACCAGCGCTTTTTGAGGACCTCAATGTCCCTGTGGGTCACTCCCACAGCATTGACCTGCGCCTGGATGGCCAGCCATATGTTGCGCTTTTCGGCCTCAGGCACTTGCAGGGATTGCCTCCCAAACAGCTTCTGGTGCTGCTTCACCACCTCCTCCACCAGCACCTGGAGTTCCTTGGGGCTGAATTTGAGCTTCCTCCTCCTTTCCCCTCCGTCTTTCTGTGTGCTCTGGCTGGACATGCTGTTCGTTTCCCGCTCGCACATGCAACTGCTCCCTGCCTCTCCTCTGCACTCCGAGCCTCTCCAGGGTCGGCTATTTATGTACACCTGCCTGGGTGTGGCCACTTCGGCTAATTGTGTACACCTGCCTGGGTGTGGGCAGTTCCTGGTTGGGTGGGCTGTCGTTGCACAGGATTAGCTGTTTCGTCAAGTCATGTGATGTTATTTACCGAATCCGTACGTACCGATTCGGTATTTTCCGATTCGGTAGATACCACCTCGGTATTTTCCGATTCGGTAATTATCACCTCGGTATTTACCGAATCGGTGAATTCCGATTCGTATTTACCGACTGTTACCGAATCGGTAACTGTTACCGAATTTTTACCTACATATAACTTACCGATTCTAATTTACCGATTCGGTACGGCTCGGTATTTAAGAACCGGTAAAATTTATTTACCTACATGAGGCCCATAGTGTTATGTACTTATTTTATGATGATTAAATGTAATGTATATGTATTCTTGAAAAAATATTGGATTTTGTGGGTGAGATTTCTTGTTTACTTTACAGGTTTTTGTCTATGAACATGTCCAATGAGCATTGGAAGTTACTGTTTTTTTTAGAAATGGAAATCACTTTTGGTTTATAATAAAACAATATTTTTAACTTTGATTTCTTTTTTTGGGGGTTTGCAGGAGTGTTTATTTTTTTAAACTGTTTTTCGGGGGGTATTGTCCTTAGATACTTTGGATTGCTTTGAGGTATCTCTATTGAATTCATATTAATTTTGTATTTTATTTTTTGGCTTTTTGGAAAATCTTTTTCCAGTTTTGACAGATTTTTAATTTTGACTACGTGGATACATAGGAATATTTGCAGCTACATAACATTAAGTCATATTTATTTCGTTATTTTGGGTGTGAAATGTTATACTTTATAATTTGTGTAAGTATTATGGGACTAATTTCAATGATAGTCGGAGTTGCCTCTGACCGGCACCATTTCAGGGAAGGAACCGCCCAAACATAATTTGGCGGCTCCAACAACCCCATTAAGGTGCGACCGCACATGGTGCAGTCGCAAACTTCAATTTTTCAAAGGTAGCTTGTGCTGCTGTCTGAAACCGCCTGTAGCACAAGCTCGAATTGAAAAATGGGAGTTTGTAAACATCTCTGCACTCTGTGGCAGGCACTTCCCGGTGCCTGCCAAACGGTGTAGGGATGTTTAGGGGGGCACCATATGTGCCCCCCAGGTCCAAATGCAGAGGGCCAGGGGGTAAGGGGGCCCTGCTAGGGGCCCCCAAATTCAGTTCCCGACAAGTCAGTCCATGTCAGAAAGGCCAACATGGATTGGCTGTTGGAAACGGATATCATAATTCCAGTAGCGGAAACACTGTCCTAAAGGGATTGTGAGCATGTTCTGATTGGCCGACGGGAACTGCGTCAGATTCCCCAGCCAGCTTAAACTCTGACAGGTTGTCATCATAATAAGGCGGTCAAATTTTAAACCTACCATGTCGGCCGGAAAGCCTCCGATCAGAGGCCAGAGGCTCATACCCTTAGTGATTGATATTTAGAAATGTGTGGTTTATCTGTTGTACTTATAGTATGTGATGGATTGAGGTTTTTTTTTTGCTTTTTGTTTGGTGAGTTTTAGATTTTTTATGTAAATAATTACATGTTATTTTATTCTCAAAGTCTTATTATAATGTGAGTTTTATATAAAATTACTTTTATAGTAAAACAGTATGTTTAATATTTATGTTAAAAATGATTTGTTGTGTTGGTTTAGATTTTTTGACATATTTGTGGGACTTTTGTAGGTTACTGTTTATTTTATAATATGCTTTTGGCTATTATTTCTAAGCAATATATTCCTTTGTTGTTTATGAAGATTTTGACTTTACATTGTAGCATGTTCTGCAATCTATTTGTTTGTTTACTAAGTAGAGGTGTAGTTTCAGTAACAGATTGCTCTATTCAGAGTCATAGTTATTGGTAGCTTTGCTTTTTTGTAATGCTTCTATAAATTTATAGAACTTAGGCTGAGTTCTGCCTTGTGCGGATTACCTACAACTTAAAGGAATTGAAGGCTATTTGCAAAAACCTTAAAGTCCAAATCAGAGGCCTCACCAGAAAAGAAGACCTGCAAAAGGCTTAGAGCCTGGGTAGCAGCCAGACATGCTAGTGAGCAATCCGGAGATCTTGGTATGGAGGCAGAGGAGCCTATAGCAAGGGTGGATGTGCTTTTGAGAGGGGGGCACCCCCCAGATCAGGAAGCAGTGGCTTGTGCTCAGAAGAGCTGAAGGACAGGCATGAAGCAAGGAGAGATGCAATGGCGCTGGAGAGGCACAAGTTGGCAATGGAAGAAAAAAGCATGAGGCTAGACCATGAGCTCAGAGTAAAGGAACTGGACCAGAGGAGTAGATCCAGGACAGATGGTGGCAGCAATTCTCAGTAAACTCAGAGAAGATAGTGCACATTTTTAAAAATGTAGGCAAGGAGTACAAGAAGGGTGATGATATCCAAAAGTGGTTTCAGGGTTATGAGGCAGCTATACACATGAATGGGGTTCCTGAAAAGAACTGGAGAGCAGGATTGTTGCCTCTTTTCTCGGAAGACAGAAGGGACACTTTTGTGGCTTTGGGTAAGGGGTGTAACCTCACCTACGCTGACATGAAGGAGGCCCTTCTGACCAGGTATAGTCTCACTCCTGACAGATACAGGGATCAGTTTAGGTCTAGTAGAAAAACTGATGCACATACTTCGTTGGAATGTGTATATTCTTTTTGTTGGTTACTGGATGATTGGGTGAAGGTCAGTAATGTGACAAATTTTCGGGGCCTCTACAATTTGATTGAATGTGAGCACTTGTCTAATCTATCTTTTGCAGAGCCGCACCAGCACTTGACTGATAGTAAGCTGGCTGTCCCCAGAAAGCTTGCTATGGAGGCAGACCACTGGGTGAGTACCAGGGTTCACAAGAAGGTGTACAGGAAGACTCCGCCAATGGTAGACAGGGTCCCCAGCAGAAGAGTGGGGGAGACAAGGGTAAAGCATAGGAGTTCTCTAAAGGGCCCCAAACTAGTGCCCAGGTAAAAGTTCCCATCTCCCAGGAGATAAGAAACCAGGGGTCTCTTCAGGGAGGCCTGCAGAGTCCAGTCCCCGCAAGTGCTATACCTGTTAGTGGGTGGGTCACTTGAAGGGCGATCCCAAGTGCTCTAAAAAGGCACAGACACCCACCAGTGGGCAGTCCAAGGTATTGGCTAGTGTGGTGCTTGGGGGGAGGATAACAGAGGAGGTAGGGATCCAGCAGAAATGACCCTTGTCTCACTAGAAGACAGTGAGATGGTCCCAGGAAACCAGGTGCCTGCAAACACCAAGAAGTACAGCGCCTGGGTGACCATCAATGGGAAAAGGGTAGAGGCTCTCAAAGTACTGGAGCCTGTGTCACCTGGTCTCTGAGGAGGAAGTGTCCCTGGGCATTCCACCAAGTGGTTGCTGTGGACAATTCAGACACCATTGTAAGGTGGCACAGGTTCCCTTTGAATGGGGGTCTCAGATCCCTTGAGGGTGGTTGTGAGCCCTACCATGCCTGTAGATTGTGTGCTAAGTAATGACTTGGAGCAGTCCTTGTGGAAGGATGTGGAACTCAGGTCTTGGATTGCTATAGTGGGCATGTGTGACCACTCGGTCATGGCAGTAATGGTGATCAGAAGGACCTGGACCCTGAAACAGTGGCCCAGGTGCCTGCCAAGAGAAAGGGCAGGGGTCGTGGGAAACAAACCCGTGGTTTTCACGGTCTGGAAGGAGGCTGACCTTGAGGGGAACACCCCAGCACCTGCAGGAAAGCAAGACTTCGCTGAGCTCACCCAGTGGCAGCAAGGAGGTGGTTTTACCAGGGAATAATTCTACAGTGATCAGAAGGAATGCCCTTCTCTAGAGGGTTTGCGGCAGCAGGCTGCAAACCAGGCAGCTGGTGATCAGTCTGGATCACACTGGATCTGCTGGTAGAATGGTTTCCTGTACTGCAACTGAGTTAAGAGAAGGGAGTTGGAGGATAGGGAGGTAGGTTTTTTGCCTCCTACTATGATATGTCTACCAATAGAATCCACAAGGATCCCAGTAAAAACCTACCTTAGATTAGGTACTCTAAAATTGGTAGAGTCCTAGACTAAATATTCCTGGAAAAACACTTGTTTTTCTAGAGTCCCCTCACTCACCTAGGGTTGCCCCAGGGTGACATGCTTCATCATAGGGGTCCTCCCAGGCATCTACTGTCTGGGGCGTGCTGCAACTTGCGGATTACATAGGATCACTTTTTTTATTTGTACTATGTGTAGTGCAGTGCATGTGGAGTGAATAAAGTGAAAAATAAAAATTACCTAGATAGTGAGCCCTGACTTTATTCTGCTCCTATCTGGTAAATGTTTAATAAAATGGGGCTAGCAACAGAGAACAGTAACAGTTATGTGAAGCTGTCCCTATTTACTTTGTCAACATGTTTCGTGGTTACCCCAACCACTTCCTCAGGACCACACAAAGACCAGCCCTGTGTATACCACTCCGTGCCTTAAATAAAAATAAACTGTATTTATACTTTTACAACAAACGTACTGGGTCTGCTAATTTGGTTCCATACATACGATTCCCTTGTGTAAAGATATTCGTAGTCACATTAGGTTGATGTATCTGTTTTAGTTATATAATGACACAAACAAATTAGACAGATACCCCTGTCCACAGGATATCGTGGACGGGGAAACAGAAATTATTTACGATATATTTTGGTGCCAAAAATCTCTTGTGCATAAGATTGCTAAGGTGCATTTTACTAAAAAGTGCTTGAGTGAACTGTGGGCACACAGACATTACACACACATAAACATAAAAACATAGTGGATTCCGCTGTTATCACCTACTTCTTAGAAAGCAATATTATACTTCATGGTGTTGCTGGGGCGGAGGGTCGCTAGATACCTGAATAGGAGAGTTTAGAGAATCAAAGGTGCTGAGAAAAACTAATTGTTGGCGGGCTAAGAGTTTTAGAAAACAGCGGATTGCCGGCAAATCCTGCAACGACTCCGCCGTGGTAGATTAGCTGTGGAATCTTACTTGTCTAGGTAGCACCTCCAGCTGTAAAGCCTACAGTCTCCCAGGAACACCGCATACTGATGAGACATTACCGGAGCTCAGGTTAAATGCACCTAGGAGGCGGAACAAGTTGCCTGTAAAGCGTGCGCAGGTGCGTTAACTTGCGTAGTATCGGGTGCCATCTTGGAATGGTATGTTGATTTCACATGAGTCCCGATAATTATATTTAACATTCTTAGCGTGAAAATTGACTACTTCCCAATGTATTCAAATTATAATTTCGAAATGTCGAATAGCTTTATAAAAACAAACATTTGTACAAACAAACATTTGAGATTGATAAACTTCAGAAAGTTACGGTGGAGGATGAGAAGGAAGAAAGACTAGCGCCTCGTGATTTAAAAAACTACACTAAAGGAAACGCCCCGTTATTTCTGAAAACTACTCAGACGCAAGTGCGTTATCTCACGTATATCGGGGGCGCCATCTTAGAATGGTATGTTCATTTCACATGCGTCCCGATAATTATATTTAACATTCTTAGCGTGAGAATTGACTATTTCCCAATGCATTCAGATTGTGATTTCAAAATGTCAAAAAAGTTTATAAAAAACAACTTTGGAGAGTGATAAGCTACTGAAGGTTACAAAGGAGAATGGAAAGGGAAGAAAGACTAGTGCCCCGTTATTTCTGAAGACGGTTAGTAGGATTGTATTCAAAATAAATACTGTTTTCATCAAAATATGGAAGGGGTTTGGGCCCGTGGAATATGCTAAGTTGTTGACTAAGAACTCTGAATGTCCACAACCAGAATCTTTTTTGATGATGGCAAAAATAATTAATACTAGAAGAGGCACCCTGGCTTTTATGAGGTACTACCCATAGGTTTCAACGTATGGAAATGTTGTATAACCTTTGTTTGATCAAGCTGCCTCTCTCTATATGTAACAATATTTTTGAGAGAAAAAATAAGGAGGATTATGAAGGCCCAAACACCTTCCATATTTTGATGAAAACAGTATTTATTTTGAATACAATCCTACTAACCGTCCTACTCACGGTTATCTATGAATATTCATATAGAAACTGGCACATCTAATACAAAAAGATTTTAAAGGTATGAATAAACAATTCACGCCAATACGCCCCGTATTTGAGTAGTTTCCGAAATTACGGGGCTTAAGTTCCTTTTTTCCTTTAGTGTAGTCTTCAGAAATAATGGGGCACTAGTCTTTCTTCCCTTTCCATTCTCCTCTGTAACCTTCAGTAGCTTATCACTCTCCAAAGTTGGTTTTTATAAACTTTTTCGACATTTCGAAATCACAATCTGAATGCATTGGGAAGTAGTCAATTCTCACGCTAAGAATGTTAAATATAATTATCGGGACGCATGTGAAATCAACATACCATTCCAAGATGGCACCCGATATACTTTGGAGTTACAGGGGCTAGGGATGTGCATTCTCTTCAGACAGCCACTGGGGGGTTGGGGTGTGGCCTGCCTCTCCTGAATGAGTCAGGACTGTTCTGAATAGACCTGGGCTGCATTTAGAGTAGTGGGTGGAGATATCCTTACACCTGATTAGGCCTGGTCTCCCTTGGACAATGCTGTCTCCACCTACTGCCAGGAAGTTGGGCCAGAAAGGACAGAACTCGTTTGGACTGAGCACAGACACTCTCTGCCACAAGAGAACAAAGGGAAATGTGGTATAAATATTGGGGCCCAGACCACAGAACTTTAGAACTCTTTTGGACCAAGGAACCTGCCAAGAAGAAGAGCTGGAGAAGCTGTGAGGAGGAACTACCACTTTGTTGTGTGCTTTGCTGTGTTGGCCTGCAGCGGCTGCTTCTGTCTTGGGCAGAAAAAGGACTTGACGGAACTTTCTGCAACTTCTTTGTTTCTAGTTTCTCCAAGGGCTTGAGGTAGAGCGCTCCCCCTGTTCAAAAAGTCTCAGGAACAGCAAAGACTTCCAACACTGGGAACACGGTATTTTCTGCTGCAACAGAAAGAAAGAAACCCAACGCTGTCAATGATGCTGCTGCAGCCTCCGTGTCCTGAAGGCACCGCAGAGGGCACCACCACACTTCGCACCACGTCGCTTCACAATGCCGGCTCTTCGGAGCTCAGCAAGAGGTCGACAACACCCTGTATTTCTAAATGAACTGTTTTGCAGGTGTTCACGACACCGTAGCTGGCCCGCGACACCGCGGTCAGCCAGAACTGTTTGGATTTGTTGTTCACGATGCTGTGATAGCCCCAGATGGAGCTATCGAATTCAAGGAACTGTATATAAAGTCTATTTTTCGCTTATTGATATTTCTAAGAACTGTATGGTGGATTTTTATTGCTTTTGGTCTTGTTTTGAACAAATAAAATATTAGATATTTTTCTAAAACTGGTGTGGTGTCATTTTCTATTGTTTTCACTATATTACTGTTGGTTATGTGCAAATGCTTTACACACTTCCCCTGAGATAAGCCTGACTGGTCGTGCCAAGCAACCAAGGGAGTGAGCAGGGGTTATTTAAGAAGTCTATCCCCCTTATCCTCACTAGGAAGAAGGGTCCCTACTTGGACAGGGTAACAACCTCCCAACTAGAGACCCCCATTTCTAACAGATAGTCTTGTGAGAACCGTGTGTAGGTGTGTAAACATAACAGGTGTGTGTCTTTAATTAAGTCCCGAGCAGAAGAGTAGAGTAGTATAGGGGATTTAGAGTACTCTCTCAGAGAGAGACTGAACTTCCTTTGCCTTTCACTTTTGAGGTGACCCTTGCTAGTTTGTCCTCTGATTTATAAGATTTTGATTTATTATGAATTGGACATTACCTAAAGCATATGCATTTTGATTATTAATTGAGATTGACATGATTTTTGACTTCTGGAAATCATTAACTCCTAATAAAACTTCATTTTCTTTAAATTAATGTTACTCTCTCTGTCTTTCATGAGGAGCCTAATGTGCTTCACGTTATTGAATGTATTGATCAGTTGAACAGGCTCAGCTGTGGAACACCAAAATCTTTAGGAGATTCACACTGCTCCCAGTCCATTGAGACAACCGCTTTATCGTTCCTAATATGTTCAAAACAAAAGCGCCAACATAGATCATCTACATTTTCCACTACATATTGAGTTTATTAGAGCATAGCAAAAAGTCACCCAGAGACCCTCTGTGACCATGAAGGGTATGATCCCATAGAAAGGCAGGTGCTCCAATAAGATAGGTGCTGGTTCCTGTGGTACAAAAGAGGACTGCATTGCTCAGACTGGGCACCAGGACACCTTTACACCCTCCACTGGACCAGGTTCTCTGGAAAATATGTGTATACATGAATTTACTTATTATCATGAAAGATACGATGACTACCCATTGACCCTAAAAAAACCTCAACAATATCCTCAAAAAGTGCCATAATATGAATCACATTGTTCCTGCACCTCGTGCAAAATCCTGGTATGGCAGTATTACATATTAGGTCCAACATTGTTGACGGCTGCAAATACAAAACAAATATACTAATCTGGATGTCAAAACTATTGTACATAAATATTTTATCTAACCCAAACTTTTTCAGTTCCTTTCTGCCTTTTATTTGTATTATTTATGAATTCATAAAGTGCAGGGCTTCCAGCAGTTATACAG
Organism: Triturus cristatus; assembly: GCF_964204655.1. NCBI lineage: Eukaryota > Metazoa > Chordata > Amphibia > Caudata > Salamandridae > Triturus > Triturus cristatus. Next base: position 975,598,349 of record NC_140594.1, on the reverse strand, counting down.
GCAGATTTGACAAGGCATTATCAGGAGACTAAAATATCAGGGGGCTTATTTATAAGCCCGTTGCGCTGCCGGTGCAAAACATTTTTGATAAACTGTTGATGCAGTGTGCTGGCCCATATTTACAAGGCCACTCAAAGCCAACACGGGAAACCTCACCCGGCCCGGACACGGAAAGGATTGACAGATTGATAGCTGTTTCTCGATTCTGTGGGTGGTGGTGCATGGCCGTTCTTAGTTGGTGGAGCAATTTATATGGTTAATATGAATTGCGAACGAGACTCCTCCATGCTAACTAGTTACGCGACCCCCAGCGACAGTTTTGTTGTACAGAAGGACCGCAAATCAATTGAACTTTTTGTGGATGTAACAGTCTCACATTGCTTCTTTGAATCCTTGGAGAGAGACTTTCCTATACGCAATGTATGAGTCTTCTGGGTAGTCCACACTATTTAAAGGTGGCTCCACAATAGGAAACATTTCATGGTGGACAGTAGCGTTAGTTTGTTATTATTTCAGAGGTGATGTTTGTAAATATATGTTTTTTTATATGCTCAGCGATAAAATAACAAAAAGAAAATGTGAATATATACACATATGACAGGATAATTAAAGGTGTCCTTGTTTAAAAATATTTCTCTATCTTTTCCTCCTTACCAATTTTCTTCAAATTGTGTCACCCTGCATGGCTTTTCATGGCCTTGTAAATATGGCCTTTTCACGCATCACTCTGTGTGAAAGGGACGTGCCATGGGTGTTGCTGTGGGTGTTCCCATGCAACACCCATGGTTTTTGCCACATTTCCCAGATTTACTACATTTCATAAACCTGGGAATGCATCAGAATCCTACGCCTCCCCAGATACTTTTATTTCTCTTCGTTCTTTCCTCTTTATCTCTTTCTACAGCGCACATAGAAAGAAGAAAACACCATCAATTATTGTTTTTGTGCAGGAAGGTGCACCTTCCTGCACAAAAACAATTATCATGCAGCGAATGGCAGCGAATTGTGCGCTAGAGCAGGGGAAAGCACAGGAATGCATCATATCATTGTAAATATCATGTATTCCTATGCTTTTAAAATGATGCAGCTTGGAGCAACAAAAGGGCTCGGGGCACTGACACTGGCATGTTAGGCCCTTGAGGGGCCAACATCACCAAACAGGAAAATGCCCATGTAATTACACACCTATAGGTATGGATAAGGAAATGAGGATACCCTATGATTCTGAGTAATATAATACAAAAACAGTAGGAAATTGGCACTAGCCTTTGATTTTCTAGAAGGGTGTGCATTTGGAAAATCATGCAACCTTCTTAATGTGTCACTTGCGGGGCTAGAGCGTTCGACCTCGAAGCTGGGAAACCGGGCACGAGTCTCTACAAGGACGCTCAACATCCGGTGATTCTGGGCAAATCACTCCTGGTGCCTAACAAAAATGAATGTGTCTGTCTGTGCAACTGGTGCTCATGTAAAGCGCTCTGACACCTTCGGGTCGAGTTCTCAGGACACAAAACTCCAAAAAACAAAAACAAACAAAAAAAGTGGGTGCTGGTCTTTGTTCAACCGGAAGACGGGCCACCTGCTGTTCTGTGACCTTTTGCAGGTGGAGTGGCGACCTTCTAAGTGATATTCTAATAACTAAATGGGCAGATTAGGTGACCATGACATTTCAATCTGGCCTATTCATGTAGAGATCTGATTAACTAAAGAACCAATGCCCTGCACTGTTAATGAGAAACATTCACCTACCCTAATGTTCATCACCAACATAAAACGGTATCACAATTTCCCATAACCTTATCACAATTTCCCATTATGCTACCTTTAAAATCGTTTTTTTGCATCTCATTCTTAATTATAATACTAGCTTTAGCAGACAAAATGTATTTCATTATAGATATTAACGACTAGGGATGTGTGCCATGAATTCCCCACTTAACTATCTTTTTTAATATCCTTTAAAATGTCACCACTCCTCAAAACGTTTCCAGAAATAAATCTCACCGCAGTGAATTTTGACTGAGATATGGATTTGGCAACTGTACCTGTCTGGATATTTGCATTAGAGCACGTCATCGGTGCAGACTCTGTGAAATGAAGCAGCAAGCAGCCTGGAACAGAATAGAAGAAAAACATTCTACCCGGCAGAACTGTCCACGACTGTCAGTTAGCGTTGACAGCCACAATTATGACATTTTTCTAAGATTCGGTCTTTTATTTACTTGTCAAGGACTGGGTGTAATTCTGGTGCTTGCCGGGGTTTCTTCAACTTAAAATAAGGCTTTTACAAATTGCAGAATGTTCTAGTCATTGATTCTGGCCAAAATGGGTTTTCAGAATTGACGTGTTTTTCTCCTGCACGACGCCTGCTGAGACAGCACTCTAAATACACAAAAGACAAACCTACAGATCTCTCCGCTGGTTTCCTCTGGCAATTTGAATGTATCATCATTTTTTCTTTTAATGAACATTACTGATACGTTTGGAGGTGCGGCCTTGGTGAATACATGCTGGCTCTTCAGTATCAAGCTATTAACATAGGGATTGTTGGTTATCCCTGCATGTTCTCATCCTGCACATTTATGAGAGTTCACATATTCAGGGGGATAACGCAGGGCCTTTGCAGTCTCCAGGGGGGCCTAGAACACTTCAGGGGCTCCCAAATGAATAGCTTTGCTATATGGGAGACTCAGGGGCCCCTCATTACATCCTGCAGGGGGCCCCTGTCGCTTTAATTAGCCGCTGCAGATATTCAGGGATGCAACATCATCACAAGGGACTCTCTTAGAGCACAATGACCTGTAAGGCACGTGCATTGCAAGCAGAGCTCAGAGAGTAGACATGAAAAGCAACAGAGTAAGGCTTTCATCCACCACCAGACACTCCCTGCCACTTTATTTCGCTCTTTCTTACTCTTTTTTTGTCCCTCCTTTCTTTCCGTCACAGCTTTTTTTGTCTTTCTTTTTCTCATTCTTTTCACCCTTCGTGTTTTCTCTCTCTTGCTCTAGATCAAAGTCTGATGAGGGAAAGTAAGTGGGGAGGTCTCCAAAAATGAGTGCAGGTGAGCCCCAACTGCAACCACCAGCCATAAGGAACTAATTCTTTAGTACCATTTTGAGGACATGTGTTTGCGCATTTAAAGAACATAAAGTCATAAATGCTGAAAATGACCAGAGAAAGGAATGAGGAATGAGGAAACAGCACTCATTTGTTTTGCTACAGCTGGAGATTTCAAGTAGCAAAATGGGGAATAAGCAGCACAACTGGACTTGTATCCCTGGTTCCAAAAGTAATTCCTAATTTCCTAGGGACTCCAAGGAGTCTATTCGTAATCCTCTGGTAGTTCCCCAATGCAGTGACCAGAATAAATAGTGAGAGGATTTCCAGGGCTCTCATAATTAACACCTCAATCTCTTTTTCAAGAAAGTGCATAAATTGACTCTGTTCAAATTCCTTTTCTCACATGGATTACTAGGCACTTATTTCAATGCAGCACAATTCATTTGTGGGATAATACATATTACTATATTTTAATTTAAGACGAATAAAAGCAAGGGATTGATAAAAAAGCATATATATATTACCTAGTGGCGGTCGTCATAAGGTAGTTATAGTTGGGATCGCTCTTTCATAGGAAAAGCGTTTTTTTCTGTTGCTAATACTTTTGGACCCGTTTGACAAATATTCAGGAAACTTTCCAAAATGGTGCTACTTTTTGACTAGTTTGTGCATGGAAATTTTCTAGATGATCCGTCAAGTGGGGGCTGAGAAAAAAAGGGGATTCCAAAAAGCAATTAAACAACAAAAGAGTGACAAGGGGATAGGGAGCAAAAAAGGCACGGGCAAAAACCAAAAATATTTGTTAAAAGAACCCTCACTCACCAACCTAGTTGGTGACATGCTTCATCATCGGGTTCCCACCAGAGAGGCCGAATGCCTCTCTGGTGTGCTGCGACGCCTGTGTTACAGCGGAGCTGGTTTCTGATTGTGAAGGGAAGTGAGATTAAAAGGTAAATGATTTTAACCAATGACAAGTTTATTCTTGGCAAATCAAAGACCAATAAAAACGTGAGTTGGGCAAGATCTTGTTGGTAATGTTAACCAGAGCTTGACCAATTTTTAGGTCGACATGTTTCTGCTTTTTGCGCCCAGTCGGCTAAGCTTTCATCAGGACCACGAGGGTCTCCACGGCGGTATGCACACGCTAAGGCGCACCCTAACCTGTGGAGATCAAATGGTAAAACTCACGGTTTTACCGAGAAGCCTCCTATTTATCCGGGGCTAAGAATGTCTGAAAAAGAAAATAAGACAGACAAACCACATATAAAAAGAGACATACAGAGACAAAACATTGTTTGATTGCATTGTTTAAACGTGCTTGTGTGAACAAAACTTTTTTGGAACCGTGCTGTGGAGCGAGAGTGGGTGTCCTGATAGCGATAATAGCTAACAACACCTCAATACGAGTGATTATTCATCGTATATAAACTTGTGGAAATGTGGACTATTATTCACAAGACCGTAAACACTACTTGTGCCTGCATTTGATTACATCAAGTGATGTCAGAGCTACTGACAAGGTGCAATCGTAGTGGCTAATTGGCCGGAGTGAATGTCGAACATATAGCGAACTCGTGAAGTGGTAGGCATGCTAAAAACAAGCGTCTGAGGTGTTTGCCAGGCGCCGTTGCTCCAAAGCATGTCTAACACTTAAATTGGTTATAAAAATAGCTGCATGGAAAAACCAAATGGCCCTCTTACTTATGTTGTAGTTGTTACTAACATCATGGGACCGGGAGGGGGGTAGTGAGCTATAGTATCTGAGACTGAGATACGTCGGCATGACGAGTAGGAAAATAAAACAGCGCATTTGCGAACATCGCAGCACCATCCGATGTCGCAAGCTGAGCACAAAACTGGCTGAACACTTTTTGCAGTTGAATCACACAACAAATGACATGAGATGGACGATCATCGAAAAACTCAGGCCTGGAGCAAATAACCAACAATTGCTATTTGAGAAAGAACAACGTTGGGTTTATCGTTTATCTACTCATCTCAAAGGTCTGAATGACAATATCCCTTGGGGTTCCATATTGAAAAACTGATCCCACCAAGCCAGTCTGGCATTAACACCTTGGTAGCCTCCGTGTAGTTCTTTGCACCGCACACTGCCTTTGATTTCCTTGTCAGCACGATTTACCATGTTGACATTAATTATCCTCAACCAAGACTGCCCATAGATAGTTCTTATGATGTGGTATATGCCAACCCTTGTATACTGACTAACATCAAGGAATATAGTCTACAATTTGAGATTAGACGTTGGAAATTGACGTTTTAATAAAGGTTGTATTTGACATTAAAACGCTCCAGCTCACAACCTCCCAATCACGAGGGGAGAACCAATAGGAATACAATCTCAAACTTCGTCATCACCCGCCCCTTTGGACTGCATCACACGCATACGCACGTAAAAATAATCACAATTTGAGATCAGACGTTGGAAATTGACGTTTTAATAAAGGTTGTATTTGACATTAAAACGCTCCAGCTCACAACCTCCCAATCACGAGGGGAGAACCAATAGGAATACAATCTCAAACTTCGTCATCACCCGCCCCTTTGGACTGCATCACACGCATACGCACGTAAAAATAATCACGTGACGGGAACCACGGAGTATTTACTTCCGTGTTCCCCATTCACTCACTAATATCCGGGCCGAGGAGGACAGATCGAGGTTGATCGCGGGAGTGTGCGAGCATGGAAGTAAGTTGACGAACCGCTTTTTTGACACCGCATTAGGTTCCTTTCAACTTATATTCCTAAAGCAGATGATAACAGTTATGATTTGCTTTTTATCTCGCCAGATACTATAGCTCACTACCCCCCTCCCGGACCCATGATGTTAGTAACAACTACAACATAAGTAAGAGGGCCATTTGGTTTTTTCATGCAGCTATTTTTATAACCAATTTAAATGTTAGACATGCTTTGGAGCAACGGCGCCTGGCAAACACCTCAGACGCTTGTTTTTAGCATGCCTACCACTTCACGAGTTCGCTATATGTTCGACATTCACTCCGGCCAATTAGCCACTACGATTGCACCTTGTCAGTAGCTCTGACATCACTTGATGTAATCAAATGCAGGCCCAAGTAGTGTTTACGGTCTTGTGAATAATAGTCCACATTTCCACAAGTTTATATACGACGAATAATCACTCGTATTGAGGTGTTGTTAGCTATTATCGCTATCAGGACACCCACTCTCGCTCCACAGCACGGTTCCAAAAAAGTTTTGTTCACACAAGCACGTTTAAACAATGCAATCAAACAATGTTTTGTCTCTGTATGTCTCTTTTTATATGTGGTTTGTCTGTCTTATTTTCTTTTTCAGACATTCTTAGCCCCGGATAAATAGGAGGCTTCTCGGTAAATCCGTGAGTTTTACCATTTGATCTCCACAGGTTAGGGTGCGCCTTAGCGTGTGCATACCGCCGTGGAGACCCTCGTGGTCCTGATGAAAGCTTAGCCGACTGGGCGCAAAAAGCAGAAACATGTCGACCTAAAAATTGGTCAAGCTCTGGTTAACATTACCAACCAGATCTTGCCCAACTCACGTTTTTATTGGTCTTTGATTTGCCAAGAATAAACTTGTCATTGGTTAAAATCATTTACCTTTTAATCTCACTTCCCTTCACAATCAGAAACCAGCTCCGCTGTAACACAGGCGTCGCAGCACACCAGAGAGGCATTCGGCCTCTCTGGTGGGAACCCGATGATGAAGCATGTCACCAACTAGGTTGGTGAGTGAGGGTTCTTTTAACAAATATTTTTGGTTTTTGCCCGTGCCTTTTTTGCTCCCTATCCCCTTGTCACTCTTTTGTTGTTTAATTGATTAAATCAGGGGGAACAAGAGTGATAGTCCCTCACCCTCTTTGTGTTCTTGTGATTCCAAAAAGCATGCATATTCCACAGACTTCATTCGGACTGGCTACAGCAAAAATATAACACCAAATTTGGCAGGAAGCTAGCTCTTGATTCAGAGATTATGCTTTTTGTAATTTGGTGTAAATCCATTCAGTAGTTTTTGAGAACTTAAGTATCAAATATAAAAGCATTATTTTGTATGTTGGGCCAGCGAGAATCTCAGAGACTCTCGCAGGAACACCAATATTGGCCCAGGGAGCTTTTTTTTCATTGGACCATCTTGGACCAGCAAGACCGAGAGCTCTGATGGACTGTCAGCAATTTGGGAAAAATGATGCTGGCAGCCATTATAGAACTCAGGGACCTGGCCTCCTTTCCTAAAGTTTAAAAAAATATATAGATATATGGGGGGAGGAAAGGGTAAGCCTGTCTCCTAGGCCCCATGGGAGGGACCCAGAGGGATCCTCCTCCGGTGCCAAAAACAAAACAAAACACAGCAAAAAATGCAGCGATCCAGTGAGATTCTTGCTGGATCCAATAAAAAATGGTGACTGGGTGGCATTTAAATCCCTAATGCCCTGGGGAGCCTACTGCCAGGGCTGATTTCAGATGGGGAGGGCTGCATGGCCTCCCTCATTGAGCCTCGAAAGGCCCTATGGAGTCCACCTCAGGGCTGAAAACTATTTCTATGGGAAGAGGGTCGCGTGGCCCCCTCCCAAGCTGTCCAGGGCAGGGGAGCCCATCTCTGGGGCCAACTTTACTTTTTAGGAGGAGGGAACCAAACGCCCCCCCTCCCTGAGCCAGGTCAAATAGCCATAATCAATCAATCAATCAATCAGGGGTTTGTATAGCGCACTACTCACCCGTGAGGGTCTCAAGGTGCTAGGGGGGGTGGGAAGCAGCTCCGGATCAGTCAAAGAGCGAGGTCTTAAGGTCCTTCCTGAACGTGTGCAGGGTCGGGGAGCGTCTGATGTTCACAAGGAGCTTGTTCCAGGTCTTGGCTTCAATGTAGGAGAAAGCTCTCCCGCCGGTTCTGTTTCTGCGGATGCAGGGGACCTCTGCCAGGGTGAGGTCGGCGGAGCTGAGGGTCCTCTTGGGTACGTGGAAGGATACTCTCTCATTGAGGTATTTGGGTCTGATGTTGTTGAGGGATTTGTAGGCATGGGTGAGGAGATTGAAGGTGACCCTCTTCTCGACGGGGAGCCAGTGGAGGCCTCGTAGGTGTTGGGTCATGTGCTTGTGGCGCGGTGTTCCATGGACAAGTCTAGCTGCGGCGTTCTGGATGGTTTGGAGTCTGTGTAGGAGAGTTCTGTGGATTCTGGTGTAGAGGGTGTTGCCGTAGTCCAGTCTGCTGGTTATGAGTGCGTGGGTGACGTTCCTTCTGCAGTCGGGCGGTTCCATTTGAAGGTTTTACGGAGGATGCGTAGGCAGTTGAAACTAGTGGAGGTGATGGCATTGATCTGGTGGTTCATGGAGAGGTCTTCTCTGAGTTGACCTTCAAGCAGCTGTCTTTCATCCAGGCTGCCACGTTCTTCATTCCTTCCTGGAAGCAGAGTCTGGTGTCTTCGGGATTCTTCATGAGCGAGAGGATGAGCTGGGTGTTGTCGGCGTAGGAAACGATGCTGAGCCCGTGCTGTCTGACAATGGCGCGAGGGGGGCCATGTAGATGTTGAAGAGCATGGGGCTGAGTGATGATCCCCGGGGTACTCCGCACTTGATTTCCGTGGGTTCGGAGAGGAAGGGAGGGAGTCGAACCCTCTGGGTTCAGCCGGAGAGGAAGGATTGGATCCAGTCGAGGGCAACTCCTCGTATCCCCGCATTGTGAAGTCTGGCTGCGAGCGTGCGATGTGAGGTGGTGTCGAAGGCTGCGGAGAGGTCTAGAAGGATGAAGGCCGCAGTGTGTCCCTGTTCTAGTAGCATGCGGATGACGACAGTGGTGGTGAGGAGGGCGGTCTCGGGCTGTGGTTGCTTCGGAATCCAGATGGGGAGGTGTCTAGGATGCAGTTCTCTTCGATGAAGGCAGTCAGCTGGGTGTTTACGAGTCTCTGGGTGACTTTGGCTGCAAAGGGGAGGAGAGAGATGGGCCAGTAGTTTTTCAGGTCCGTTGGGTCGGCCGTTGGTTTCTTGAGGAGGGGTTTCACCTTTGCCTGTTTCCAGTGATCTGGGCAGATGCCAGATCTGAGGGAGGTGTCGATGGTACGTCCTAGTTCGGGTGCGATGATGGCGGCGACCCTGTGGAATATGTGCTGTGGGCAGGGGTCCGTTGGGGCTCCTGAGTGAGTTTTCTTCATGGTCGCGGTGATGAGATCAACGGTAGCTGGGTCCCAGGACGTGATGGTAGGCTTGTCCGCGGCAGTGGGAAAGGTGGTGGTGTCTAGCGCTCGTTCGCTGAAGTTGTCGTAGAAGACCCTGATATTCTGATGGAAGTAGAAGCTGAGCTTGTCGCAGAGTTTCTGGGAAGGTGTGACGTCCATGGCTTTGCAGGTGGGTTTTGCGAACTGCTGTATGACGTTGAACAGTTCCTTGGCATTGGGCACGTTGGTCTGGACTTTGTCTTTTATTAAGATCCGTTTGGTGTCCCTTATGCACTGGTGGTATTCCTTCAGGGCGCTCCTGTGGTTGTTCCGTGCTTCCGTGGTTTTCTGGTTTCACCAGGTGTTCTCTAGGCATCTGCAGGAACATCTGGCTTCTTGAAGTTCTGTGGTAAACCAGATGGCCTTCTGAGGTTGTTGCTTGGTGGGGTGGCAGTGGGGTGCGAGCTTGTCGGCGCAGCAGGAAACCCAGTGGTGAAATTTCTTGTCTGCGGAGTTGGTGTCAGTCGTGGCGCTGGGGGGGTTTTGACGGAGGTTGGTGTTGAGGTGGTCCTCTGTGACCTTGCTCCAGTTCCGGTGTGGCCGGCGCGTGGTGGGCTTGGGTGCGGTGGCGGTGTTGAAGGTGAAGTGGACGCAGTGGTGGTCTGTCCAGAGGGGCTGGGTGGTGTGGCTGAAGCGGAAGCTTGTTCCTCCCGTGAAGATGGGGTTGAGGGTGTGACCCACTCTGTGGGTGGGTGTGTTGACGAGCTGCTTCAGTCCTAGGTTGGCGAGGTTGTCAGCAGTGGAGTCGGGGTCGTTGCCGTTGTCGAGGTGGAAGTTCAGGTCCCTGAGTAGAATCTAGTCCATGGAGGTGATGGCGTGGGGTGCGGTGAGCTCAGCGATGGTAGTTGCGGGCTGTGTGCGAGGTCCTGGCGGTTTGTAGATGATAATATTCCCCTTTCCTACACCTATTGACTTCTAAGCACTGTTTTGGAACTTAATCATTAAAAAATCTTATCTCAAATTCTAATTATTGGATTTTTGTAATTTTTGTCTTGTTTTACTCTTATAAATATTCTCTATTTTTCTAAACCTGGGTGAGGTCTTTTTGTGGTGTATTTATTGCATTACTGTGTGCTTGTGTGTTTCAAAAATCCTTAACACATTGCCTCTTTAGATAAACCTGACTCCTCTGTTCCAAGTTACCAGAGGGTGAGCATAGGTTATCTTTTTGTATGTTTCTAGCTTACCTTGACTAGGATTGTGGTCCTTACTTGGACAGGGTGCATACCTCTGCCAACTAGAAACCCAATTTCTAACATTAGTGATGAGTGGTGAGAATAGGACTTGTGTCTGTTCAATACAAAATAGTAATTCAGTGTTCACTACAACTCTATATTTAAGGTCAATTCTCCCTGAATGTCATTGTTGATTTTTCCAAAAGTCTTTTTGCCCCATAATCATTTTCTCTACAATATCTGTGGTCCTAACTGGCAATATGGAATTCGAGATAGCCAATTTGGAGGCATACACAGTGACCCAGCTCAAGGGGTTCTGCCAGGAGAGAAGGGTGTTTTAAAAGCGAAGTGCCAAGAAGGCAGAGCTTCAAAAAGCCTGAAGACCATGGGCAGCAGCCCACCAGAAGGAAAAGTTTAGGAGGTGGAGAGGTCAGAGTCTTATGGGGAAGGATTGGAGCAGAAACAAGGAAGGTCCTGTCTTGCAGCCTGTAGATGTGGGGGTATCATCCTCCCAGGACTGGAAGTCCACAGCAGACCAGGCAACACTGTTTCATAAAAAAAAACTATCCCAAGAGGAGCTGGCAGACAGGAGGGAGGAGGGAAAACTAAAATTGGATTGTGACAAATTGGACAAGAAAATGGCCCTTGCTAAATTGGAGAAGGATCATAAACTTATTTACACAATTAACATAGTCAATTATCAATTAAATAATTAATATCAATTAAAAAATAAATATTACTTAATTAAAGTTCATTTACTTCCCACCCCATACCTCTACAAAATTCACAACCCACACCAAAAATGTTACTGATGAATTCCATAATTAACATAATTAATTTTCAATTAATTATATGAATTAGAAAATAGTTTTTATTAAATTATAATTAATGTACTTCCCACCCTGTACCCCTATAAACTCAACAACCCACACCTACAATTCAATTAAAAAAATGTAAGTGAACAATTAACATAATTAATTACCAATTTAATAATTATTAATATTTACTTATAATGTAATGACTTCCCACCATTTACCCTCATAAAATCACAGCCTGCACCTAAAATGTAACTTTAAAAAAATGAATTAAATAATTAATATTAATTAAAAACTAATTATTAATTAGTTATAATCAAATTACTTCCCACCCTGTACCCCTACAAACCCACAACCCACTGTGGTACTAAAAATCACAAAAATGTATTACATTTCATCGAAAAGCTACTAAAAATTTAACAACTATATTGAAAAACATAAACAATAATTATACAACAAAATGACAACATATACATTTAAATTATATACTAAAATGCATAACAATAATTTAAAAACAATATTATTAACAACTATATTGTTGTAAGCGATATTATTGACTTTGATATTTTCGAAATCAATATTACTTACCTTAAATTGATATTTTTGACAATGATATTCCTGCAAACGATATTTCCATATCACAATATTTTGACATGATATTTTGGTAGCAAGATATTTTTGTTTCGATATTTTGTCAGAATACCATTGAAACAGTTGATATTTGATTGTGGTTTCATGTATATGTTATATAGTAGAGGTAAGATGATAGATTCTTTCAGAACTCCTGCTTTTAGGCAGTAAAGATCTGAAGCAAAAGGTGGTGTGTGAATCTGGCATGATCAGTTGTTTAAATAAGAGAAAATGTAGTTGACGATGACGCTCTATCTATAGGTTTACTAAGGCAAGACACATTGAAAATTCTTCTGTAGCTTTTGAGGTCTTGATTGTGTTAGGTATTCTTCTTAAGTAGTGGGAGTATGTATGCCTTCTTTAATATCTCTAGGAAAGTTTCTACTTTTAAGGACTTGTTGATAATACGTCTGACTAATATACATGCTGATGTTGATTGAAACATTTTTTTTTAAATGTGTGAATGGGTGGCTGAAAGGCAGTCAGCTAGACTACTAGATTTTAGTAGGTCTTCCAGTTCTTAGTTTGTAATTTCTTTGAAGAGTGATATATCCTTATTTGCTGTGATTGTTGTAGGCTGTATAGGATGGGAGGAATTGTTTTGGTTGTTAGATAAGAATCCAGTGTGTCTGCTTTGTTTAGGTATGCATTGATAGTTTTTTGCAGAAGTCATGTAAAAATGGGGTGGAGGTTCTACGGCTCTCTGGATTGCCAAATTCCAATTGAATTTTATGGAGTTCCTTGTCTAAGCATATGGTATTTTTGATCCTGCTTGAGTAGTGGATATTGTTGGCCTTTTTTATGTATGATTAGTTCTTTCTGTTGCGTCTGTGTGGAGAAGTTGTTTCCTATGGGCTCTTGGACTTGAACCATATGCAGTTTGAGTTTGTGCTATATATAAACTGCCAAAAAAACATTGTGGGTGAGTTGGTTTGTGTAGTGTTTAGTTGGGTTGAGTGATTAAGATGTTAGATGAAGAGGGAGTATATGAGGATTTTTTTAGTAAGGTTGGGGAGGTCTGTGAACTTTTCAGATTATATTGTTGGTTATATTGTGGTATCTGTTTGTGAATGATGGATTGTGTATTTGGGGTGATGGGTTGTTAAGAGTTGAGGTAGTATGGTATAGCAGATTTGTTTTAGGAGATATTAGTGTTAAGTGGAGAGCGAGGTTATATAGAGTTAGGCACTGAGTTGTCAGTTGAAGTGTGTTTGGGTAGGTAAAAAGAGATGGGGCAAGTGTAGTTGTCTAAGGTTGTGTTAAGAGTAAGATGGTCTACAAGGGGACAAGAAGAGAATGAAGGGAATGAGAGTAGAATGGGTTTGATTTGCTTTTGGAGCTTGAAAAATGGGAGGTGATTTGTGATAGCGATGTATTAGTTGTTGAAATGCAGCATAGGTGAACAGAGAAAGAACACAGAGGAGTATTTGGAACAGTTGGCAAGTTTGTAGGGCCAGCAATAACCTTTTGTATTTTGTCCTCAAGCCTTCATGCGATATCCATTAAGTTCCAGCTACACACATCTGTTTATGGTATTACAATAATAATGTATTTTGAGTATGCAATTATCATTACTTAAATTTAGTTACAAAAAGATTTAAACAATAATTGCTAAATTTAAAGGGCTTAATCTACATATTCATGCTGTGTTTCAGGTCTTAGAATTAAAGAAGAAAAAAGAATAATATATAGGATGTGTAAACTTGTCCCTGACAAGATGACTGTGCACAGTTCTGAGTATGTAATACAATGTACTGAAGTTTTTGAAAATTTAAAAAGTAGATTTACTCCCACAAGTGAATGTAGATTTTCACATTTTCCGAATTCACAAAGATTTCCAAAAATGTAATTGCAAACTGCTGTCAATTTTGTTTAACATCAACTGGACAGGGTAAATATCATTCCCCTTGGCAAAACCCCTTTCCCTATTTGGCCACCAATTTTTGGAATGTTATTATTCCATTCCCAGTTTCATACTTGAAAGGATTTTAAGGTTAGATGTACAAAATATATTGTGGTCGAAAAACACTCCAATTGGGAGTTTGACTGCAAAAATGCTTTTGCCCATATTCAATCCCATTTTTTGGTGGCTGTAAAGTTTTACCAGCTGCTACAATGGTAGTCCATGTGCATAACTATGTAGTATTTGGAAGAGGTGTGTTGTAGGTTTCCCTTTGAAAAACCAAATCGGTACCAGGTTTATCAATGGTTTGCCACTGAAATTCTGGTTGAAAACTTTTGCAAAGTTACTGGTCTGAAAATTGGGGTGGTAACTTATTTGTAAAAGGGAAGGAGTTGCTTTTGGACCATTTTCCCTTTGTGAATTATGTAAAGGTTTCAGAGGGAGAGGGCAGTGGTCCAGGAGCCCACTGCGAGCTGTCACAGAAACCTATTGTTGGACCTGGCACCTTCTCTGCAGGGTCACCACTAAACATTTTGTCTTCATCCCTCCTGTTTTTTTAACCATTTGTTGTTGGCTTTTAGGACTTTGTGCACTTTACCCCTGCTAACCAGTGCTACAATGCTTGTGGTCTCTCCTCTAAACATGGTAAGATTGACTTATACCCAATAGCCACATTTCATTTACTTCTAAGTCCCTAGCAAAGTGTACTGTATGTACCCAAGACTTATAAATTAAATGCTACCAGTGAGCCTAAAACACTTATTGTGCCACCGACTTAAGTAGCCCTTATACGATCTCTAAAAGCCTGAGCACAAACAAGAATGTCATCCTAGAAGAAGACAACCCGCTCTTTCCTTTTAAAATGGCAAACATCAAACATTGGAAAGTGCCACAGAGGGAAGAACAAGTTCAGTTGTTGAAAGTTGAAAAATCCGTCAGAGGTTATGAAGGATGTGAGTGAATGTGATTCTGGGTACAACTAGATGGTAAGCACTCTGGAGGTCAAATTTGAAAAAATACCACCCTTTCTTCAACATTAACGTCATCTCATCTAGGTTTGGTATAGGGAAACTGTTAACAGCAATATTTAAATGTGCCAATTGTATGAGCTTTGTTAACCCATTTGTGACCATAACCTCCAGCATCTTCTTTGATTCTTCCCTGATACCCAACAGTATTCTCCATGCCCTATGCCTCACAGGTTGAACACCTTTTCCAGTATAATTTTATGCACAAAGCCCTTCAAAGCACCCAGTTTACCCTCAAATATTTCTTTGGCCTCTATTACTATTGCTTACATATTGATGTCCTCCACTACCACACTCAGATCATTGGCCCTGGGATTGATGATAATCTGATTGTCATATTGATGGACCCAATGTGATATTTGGGGTTCTGATTTAGCTACATATATCTTGCCTTTGATCGTTCCATCACAAAACATTTTGTTTGACCAAATATCTCCGAAAACTACAATTGTGCTCCCTGAAAACCAGTTGGACTGATATCCTTAGATTCCAAGACACATCTACCCCATGTTTTCTCCCACATGTCCACAATAGTGAACCCAAGTCCCCAATATGGACCTAAATACCCTTCTAGTATAATTATCTTACCCTTCAATAGATGCTGCACTGTTCCTGCCCTTGGCCCTACACAACTTGGAAAAATGGACTTACCTGCCACACATACTAAAGTCTATGATCAGAGCAAAAGAATGTTTTGAGTTAGATCCAGGAAATTTGCTCCCAACCCTCTTACACACTTTCCCATATTCAAACCTGTTTCTCACTCTCACGCTCCTATTTCCGAGACCTCTACTCCTTCTTTTGTGATCTTTAACACTGCCATTTCAATAATTCACTATGACCAGCAATAGCAACAATGCTTTCTTTCTTGTTGTCTTTGGATTCTATTCCCTTTATTTGCTACGTAATTCTTCCACTACCTTGGAAATGCCAATTGTTTTCTTTAACCATGGATTTTCACAGCCCATTTTCTGATCTGCACTTCTTGCTGGCCCAAGAAAACTATAAACTGGCCCCTAATTAGTTCATCAGTCTTTTCTTCAAATTGCCACTTGATTGTTAATTACTTTAGACGTGCAACAAATGCCCCCACCTATTGATTTGGGCTTTGGGGCCGCATATAGAATGCATTACATGTCATTGCAATTCACAGCTTTGGGATATTTAAACTCTAACCTGTATATGGCTTCATTATTTATATGTATCTGAATGGCATGAAATTAATGATCTACAGCCACAGACAAGTACTTATACATGTGCTGCCTCTCCTTACCCAGTGTGCTTATTAATAAAGCGTCCTTCCTATTCATGCTGACATCCTATGCCAATCCCACCAAATAGTTTTTAAATAAGTGAGACCATTCCTCCCTTACCTATGAAGATGGACTAGGATAAGTTAACCTATTTAGTGCAGCATTGGGCGCATGTGGAAACAGCATAAGCATTTAATTTTCAAAAATCAATCAGGACAGGAGGTAAGAGGTTCCCTTATGTCCCGAGTTGTAATTATGTGTGTTTTGTTGTAACATCAGAGAGCACAAGGCAATGACATCACAGTAAAACAAAGTGAAAGGAGCCACCGCTAATGGCGCAGCCTGCTTTTACTCTTGATCAGTACGTGGGATCATACCTCTGCCCTCCTAAGTAAGATCCCTGCGGGAGAAGTAGTACTGGAAAGGAAAGTGGACAATATCTCCTTATCAGCTCTGTCTGTTGCTAATGGATCACTCCTCAGGGATCACCTTAAGAGGGCAGTCCCCATGCAGGGATCCACCCCCACTTGACTCCAGGGACTTCAATTTGCAGGGGAGTGGCTCCTTGGGCAAGGGTGAGTGCTACCCTCCACCAGGGGCAAGACAATCTTTCTGGCCTGTCAGAGGGGTTGAAAGCCCACTAGACACCAGGGATTCCAAACAAAAGGACTGGGGGCGGTCTACCCTGGCATCTGGACATGCCCAAACCGAAGGGGTATACAGCATTTCTGCCACCCAAGAGGAAGATAGGTGTGTTTCCTCCTAGTGGGTAGAACGCCCACTTAACACAAGGGATTTAACTCTTTTGGGAGCAGCAAGTCCTAGGACAAAGGCTAGTATTCCTTCTCCCCATTTTGAGTACATGCTCATGGGGCAGATTGGGGGATTACCATGAATCTGCTCTCGGGGAGGCAGAAAGACCAGCAGGAATACATTTTTTAGGTAAACAAATATGGTGTGGAGTTAACCTCTCAACCATTGGGCCTATCCTCAACCCCTAAAGTGTTTCGCTTCGGCCCTCCAGGATCCAACATCATCCCTATCCCTAATGCAATCGATGAGAAATTTGGATTGTTTTGGCCTATCGGTTGGCAGAGTGGAAGAAATCCAAACTTCCTCTAATTTATCATGCTGAGTAGTTACATTATTGAGGCTTACAATCAGTTGGCAATCAGGTAACCGCTACTAACCCAAACATTTCTCAAGGCTACACATCCAGGGGAGTCCAGGGTGGCATTACTAGTATGGATCCCACTAAGATTTCTTACCAAGAAAGGCCTGCAAACCGCAACCTTTGGATTAAATCACACATTTTTCTCACATTTTTAGGAGGGTGCATTTCTACACATCTCCCAATAAAAATAGTATTCAACTTTTGTGGCTGGGGATATTTCCATTCCACTAGTGTGAGGAAAATGTGTGATGTTAGGCAAAGTTAGAGGTTTGAAGGGCATTCTGCATAACAACAATTTGTGGGATTGAAACAAGTCAAAAAACCTTGGACTCGTTGCCACATATAGTTTTCAAAATTGTATGGTTTGGTAGATTTCCCTGGGTGGAGGTAGATCCCAGGCCCAAATACAGCAACTACCCCTAACACCAGGACAGGCAATTGTTTTGACAGGAAATGTTGATGTCTCCACGCCGCATATTTGGGCCATTTGTATCACAGGCGCCATTTATTGGGAGAAGTGTGGAAACCCCTGGAGCTAGGAATTTTTTTTATTTTGAATCCCCACAAATTCTGGAAGTTTCTAGCACAGAAATGTGTGGAAAACGTGTGATTTCAGCCAAAGTTTGAGTTTGCTGGACATTATGGGTGAGTAAATATAGCAGGATCGAAGAAGTCATGCCAGTCTGACTTCCCCTGGGTGCCTAGTTTTAAAAAACGCCTGCTAGGTTTCCCTGGGCAGGGGCTGAGTCTAGGACCAAATACTGCAGCTAGTTCCATCACCAAAACAGGTAATTTAGTAGAACATCCTGATCTCTCCATGTTGCATTTGGGACCATTTGCGTTGTGGGTACGAGGCCTAGCCACACATGTGGGATAGTGTTCTTATCAAGTGAAGCTTGGAATACTGGGTGGTAGAAATTATATGGATCCCCAATGATTCTGGAAGATTTTGTCAGAGAAATATAAGGAAAATGTATGCTTTCTGCCAACGTTTGAGGTTTCAAGGAAATTGAGGGTAAGAAAATGTTGTGTGATCCACATAAGACAGATGTCTGTCACCGGGGTGGAGGTCTCCACATGAGAAAAGATAGGAGAGGTAGAAATAGAGGTATCTGGCCATAAGTTTGGAAATTACCTTTTTTAGCATGTGAAGTAGTAGAACTGGAGTATTACTTTACTTACTGCAAAATGCCTTTTTTGAAATGGGCCCTAAATGTTTTCTCCAGTGTGTTGGTGGGAAGTCATTTCTCTTTCATAACTGATTCACAGTAAATTCAATTTACACATATATACTTGGGTGAGCATGATAACCTGGTGTTGGTAAGACATATCTTCTGCTACTCGGGGCTGGAGAGATGATGACAGTCCTTTCCTTTCACAATAAGTTTCTGACCGATTAGTTGTAACTCATTAAAACAATGTTTTATTCACACTGTGTGCTGTTGAAATAGTGTATTTTTGCAAAAACAGCATATTGATTCAGATCTACAATGTGGGTATGAGATGAAGTATGTCACTTGGTAAATAGACAGGAAAGTGCATTGGTATGGTTGTGGGAGTGTGGTACGGTGGTATATTGTACTTGTCATCGCATTTATATCGCGCTTACTACCCCTGATGAGGCAATGATACACTTTTCTGTGAATAGCACGCTGCTCTGGAACCTAAAAAGGAATAATGGTGAATTAGCATAGGGATGCATGAAATGAATTTGAGCGATGGACATGTGAGTTTGTTATTTGGATTGAAAAAGGATAGTGAAGAGATAGAAGTGGGAAGGGTTTGCATTTATATAGTCCTTGCTGCCCCTGATGAGGTGTTAAAGCGCTTTTCGGTGAGCAGCACACTACTCCGGAACACAAAAAACAGGATTAGTGGAGCATTAGTATAGGGAAATATTACATTAATTTGAGTGGTGAACATGTAAGTCTGTTAGTTGGATTGAACAGGAAAGTAGAGGGATAGAAGAGGGAAGTGTTTCTAAAGTGTTTATTTGGAGATCATAGTCATAGAGTAGGTTTGGGATGAGTAAAGAGGAGGTGGAGGGGGAAAGAGTCAGAGGGTATTTTTACATTTACAGAGCGGTCCCAAAATTCTAGAGGACACATTTTGGGATTCAGAATGCTTAGACTTTAAATAACTCAACATCTGCAAGGAAAAGGGTATGCCGGTAATGCAAGGAAAGGACAGCGGACCTCACTAGCAGGATGAATCCCACTACAGAAGATGAGGCAAACTTTTCCCATATCCTATTGCAGCTAAAGAACCATTAGATGGAACTACCAGCTTGCTGAGCACTGAGACTCTCTCTTTCCCAGAGTCTCATATGCAGCATTTTTAAGCAGATTTGAGAATCTGGAACTGAGATGACAAGCCATGTAGGAGAGGAAAGGAACAAAATCCTCAACAGAAAGCAGGCGAAAAGTGGCACCTAAACAAAGCATAATGGGACGGTTGCCATGCTCTGGAATTCTTGAAGGTGTATTTTTAAATTGGTGCAGGGATTCACAATCTATTAGCAGCTACAGAGGATATATTTTTCTACTCTAGTTTTTGCTTTTGAAAATGATTCAAAACAGTGGTGTTTTACAGAAATTGTTGCCTCTTACAAACATATTTTGCATTACTTTCACAAAAAAAATGTTTATAAGGTGTTCCACAGTTCTTGCATCTGCGTGGAGAACAAGTGAAATTGAGTGTTGAGGAGAGTAGTTGGCCTAACGGCTTGGGCGGTCGACCTCGAATCTAGCCAACTGGGTTCCAGGCTTGGCAATGACGCAAAACATCCAGTGGCGTAACAAAAGTTCAAGGGGCCCCTCTGCACTATACACGGAGGGCCCCCGCTCCGGATTTATTCCGGAGCGCTCAGGCATAAGTACTGTGCCAAGGGGGCCCCCTGCAGCTCATGGGGCTCCCCGCACTGCAGGGGATTCAGGGGCCTGTGTTACATCCCTGTAAATATCCTGTGATTCTGGGCAAATCACTTAATCTCCCCGTGCCTAACAAAAATGAATGTGTCCTCATGTAATGCAACTGGTGCTATGTAAAGCGCTCTGATACCCGAAACCTTCGGGTCAAGTTTGCGCTATAAAAAACTCCCTATTTTTTTTAATTTTTATTAAAATTTAAAAAGTGTGGCATCTGAACTGAATTGTTTTGCTGTAATACTTTGATTTTCTAACCTGTAGTACACACATGTAATAATATGAATTGTAGTGTACCAGGGTATTATCTGGGTTTCAGCACATGTATGCATTGCTTCAGTTGGAGTTTGTACTGTGACGAGTATATTACATGGAGTATGCAGTTCTGGTGTCTGCGTTGCAGGTTGCAGCTTTGCTGTTGTGGTGCTTAAGTAAAATTATCGCTTTGGATTGTCTGGCCTTTTTAGGCATTTTTTAGTAGACTTTCTGGCAGATGATGTTAGTACCTGTTCTCTAGACTTAGTAGATATCACCTATACGAATCGTTCTCCTGCTCGGGGTACACGTTCATTTTATCTTACTTTGTGAGTGGTTTATAAAAGCTAAGGAAAATTCAGAAACCATTTCAGCTTCAAAAACAAAACGAAAGTTCATTGACACTCAATTATATCGCATCCAAATGTTAAATATTTCCACATTTTACAATGGGCTCGTAGCACATTCCTTAAAAGTTTCATTCCAATGATTCACATTTGTGCTAGCTCCTTTGAAAGCATTTCTCACATTCAAGTGTAGGTGTACTCTTTGCATATTATCAGACCTGTTGTAAATAACTGCAAGTTTGTACTATTTTTTTTATGGCTTTGCAGATAGTTGTTACTAGTCCTTGTGTTGCATGCATTGTCAGCTGATACAATTGTCATTTAGGATGCACTGGAGTAAAACATATTATTCTAAAGAGCTCTTTTTATTCCCCATTTCTAAATATGTTCTCCCTGATTCACGTTCAGTTCACATTTTCATTGTTTCAAGCTACACTTGTTTCCTGAAGCTGAACATTTAGCTCCTTGGGTCCGGAGAGTTTGCAAGTTTTACAGGCCGATGCGTATATGGTTGGTCGCCAAATCCAGAAATTTCTTTTGTATTTTAGAACTTGTAGCAAGTTTATCCCTCTAAAAAATCAGGACTTCAAGCCACAGAATACAAATCAAAAAATCTAGAATGGATGAGCTACTCACATAGGCGTGGGAAACCAACACCTCAATACCAGCACAACACACAAGCAATATGTCCACCACACTCTGTAGCCGCAAACTATATCACTAAACCTCTACCCCTTCCAATCCTACCACCAAAAATACCTACAAAATACCATATTCAATAGAACCATGAAAACAACCGTTAAAGCCTCTACCATCACCCTCAATACTTTACCACCACCCACACTTTACTTCCACTACCTCTATTAAAAAATGGCAAATACAGTAGGTCTAGCTAATGTGCTATTGCATGGCAACATCATTTCTATTTCTATATGTTAGCCTCTAAATGAATACCTGGTGACTTTCTAAATGAGTGTTGTTACATCTAACACACTTTTTGCCTTCACCCCTCCTGTTTTGCTCAATTTACTTTTGTTGGTTTTAGGACTCTGTGCTTTTTACCTCTGCTAACCAGTAGTAACGTGTTTATGCACTCTCCCTAAGACACACACTCACTTTCACTTGATTGGCACATTTATTTAAAACATGTAAGTCCCTAATAAAGTGCTATTACTTTTACCCATGGCCTGTAAGATAAATGCTACTATTAAGTCTGCAGCACTCATTGTGCTACACACTACAGTATCCTTTTAAAGCATGTCTCAGGTCTGCTACTGCAGTCTGTAGCACACTTTGCAACTCCTCAAATAAATCTTTTGGCAGTCCTAAACCTTTCTTTTCAATACATATAAAGTCACCCCTAAAGTATGCCCTAAAGACTCCAAAGTCAGTGTGCATTGTATTTAAAAAAAAGTATGAATGGTGTGTTTAAGTTGTACATGTCCCGATAGTGAAAATCTTCTAAAGTCATTGTTCACTATTGCAAAGACCTATCTCTGTCATACAATAGCATTAAGTTAACTTATTACTCTTAATAAGTGGTAACTTAAGTTTGGGAGCAGATAGGAAAATTATGTTTACACTCAAATGAATTGTAATTTAAAAACCTCTTTAAAGGCAAAGTCAGATAGATTTTAAGTCACAAATATGAAAATTGCATTTTTAGAAAGTTGGCATGTTCTTGTCCTGGCCATTTGGTCCTTGCTGCTTGTGTCCTGGATCACATGACTAGGTGTAGTTGGCGTTTGTGAATTCCTCCAAGACAGTGAGACAAAGGGGGGAATAGATGTTGGCAGAAGGGGCCAGCCTTCCAAGATAATTGGGGGTGAAGTTGTTCCCTGCCTCTATTACATTTCAAATGACTGCCCTAGCACAAATGAAAAGGGACTTGGCACCAGACTATTACGACCGCAGACTATTCAGACCCTGAGTTGGTGAAGGAAGGGTGTTTCCAGACCTCATGTGGGGGTGGTATAGGTGTTTCCTCCCACTTCAAAAGCTAGCATTAGAAATAAATATTGGAAATCTGAAACCACACATCAGATCACTTCTGGACCTGTGGAAGACTCAGAAGGACTGCTCTGATGCCCAGCTGCTAGAAGTAGGGCCCTGCTTCCCTGCTGCAGCGAGGACTGCCCTGCTTCCCTGCTGCACGAAGGACAGCCCATCTCCCTGCTGCCTGAAGAAGGAAGACCAGACATACCATTTGAACCCTGAACTATCAGAGTGATGCCAAGGGCTAGCTGACTGGCCTCCTGTTCTCAGATACAGGGACATAGGAAGCTCCAGAGACTTGTCTTGCATCTGCCCAGCTGACCAGACTCACCTGGCCATGCCTGTACCCTGCTTCTGGCCTCTGCTTGAGTGACTCCTGATCCCCAAGAGGTGCCTCCTTAGGTCCTGTATCCTTGGCTGGCATTCGAGTGTACTCTTTCTGGCCCTACTGTGGGTTCCTTCAGAACTAACAGAGTGCAATGCATCTCAACGCAGGATCTCGCATCGCAGCATCTCACAGCTCCTGATCGGCAGCATCTCCAGAACCAATGCAGCGTAATGCATCTTGATGCTGGACCTCGCATCGTAATATCTCGTCGCTCCTGACTGACATCCTCATCGGATTTGGCGTAGTGTGATGCAACTTACTGAAACACCTTGCAGCTCCCGATTGGCAGCCTCATTGTAACAGACACTTGACACATCATGACACAAGACCTTGCATCTCAGTACAAGTACACTGTCCAGTGGGCTAAACTCGATCCTGTACCGTGGGTGTGCTGCATTGAGGTCAGCTTGAACTTATAAATTTGTGCCAATCTGGCACGACCAGATAACCACAGTTAGCAATCTGTGCTTTTTGGTGCTAATTTTACCTACAACTTTAAAAAAAAAAAATCAGTTCTACTGATTAGATTTGTGTTGTCGAATCACTTTGCTCTGGAATCCCTTTATTTATTAAAAGTAACTTACTCTATTTTTCTAGATCGGTGTGGGATTTTTCTTGTGTGTTTTTACTTTAATACTGTTTGAGCACTACATAAATACTTTACACATTGCCCCTAAGTTACTCCTGATTGCTTTGGTGCCAGGCTGCCAGTGGTTTGTACACAGTGACTTTTTGTGGTTCACCCTGACGAGGATTATAGTTGTTGCTTGAGAAGGGTTTAACCGTCCCTCAACCAATAACACAATTTCTCACATATGTTCTCTCTACTGCCTGTTCATCACATTTCTTCTACCTCTGCCTTGTGTGTTGCGTGTGAAATATTGGACACACAGGAGGAGTGCTGGTCTTTCAGATCTGCTTTAATATGTTAATGCATGCAACACACCAGGCACAAATTCTGTTTTCATATGTTAGCATAGCAAAGCTGAATCCATTACACTGCATTGGTGGCACTGCACCTGCTAAACTAATAATGCATGTGTTAACAAGTTAAAATAGGTCTGACTTGTTACAGGAAATGCAGGTCAGATCCATGGAATTTGTTCAATGCTTGTTCATCTTTGTTTTCATTAATTGATTAGATTTTGTTTTTTTGATAAACAAAATAATCGAATGAAAGTAAATTCCTCAAAACTCCGATACGTCAACAAACCTCAGTGAAGAGCATCTTGAGTGTCACCTTTCTCTGTGAAATTCACACTGGTAAGTGTTAATCCTCATAAAGGCCTGGTTTAATTATTATTTAAGAGTGATGAGCTTTTCATGTGAGTTTAAAGTCTCACACTCTTCCTGAAAAGTTTGCGAGAAGTTCTGCAAGCGTTGTAGTCTTGCATTAATTACAGGAGTAGTGGCTGTTAGGCTGCCACGAATGGAGCTGCTTGCTGAGAAAGGCCCACTGAACTGCCTGGTTGTGTCTACAATTTTCTGTCATTATTGATTTACCTTTAGTGATAACTGTGGCACAATACCTCTATGGAATTCTGTGTTGTGATTGAGAGGCCCATCGCATGGTAAATGGCAACAGTGAAATTTGTGCTTGTTTGTGTGTAGCCACTGAATGGCCGTGAGCAACTAGCGGGACTGGCGCAAGGCATGGGCAGTGTGGGCAGATGCCCAGGGCCCCACTCTCAGCTCACGGACACAGGGCCCCACACCAGTGTGTCACAGCAAGGCCACGGCACACTGGTTCTCTCCTGATGCCTACTTATCTAATTTGAGAGAAAGGTAGCTCCTTGCAATGGTCCCCATGGGAGGGGGCCCTCACCTGGGCCTCACAACCATGGTATAGTGAGGCTAGACCTAGCGGAGGGGGGTCCTCCTATTGGCACAGATGCAAGACAACACCGTTTGCAGGGTTGTCCTGCAATCAGACCTCCTGTCCTGCTGCCCATTCAGAGGCACCAGGACGCCCATTGTCGTGCAGCAGTTTTAAACCTTTCTGTTAAAAAGCAACCCTCACACATTCAGCCCATTATGAGCTGCAAAGAGGTGCTTGTAGGTGGCTGAGAGGGAGGGGCTGCAACCCAGGTGGGGTTCTGTATAAAACACACTTCAGGACCAGGGTAATCTACTTAGATGCAAACAGCTCTGAATGTGTAAGGCTGTATGCAAATTAGAGGGGCCTCTCACACAGCGTTTCTGCCCAGAGCCCTCAAAATCCTAGAACTAGTATGGGCCAAGTCATGTCCTCCCAGCAATAAAGGAAGACAATTAAATTAAGTGAGCGATAGCCCCCAGTGACTGCATTGGTGAGTCTATATTGCCACTAGTCAGACCATAATTAGTTAAATTCCTAAAAGGTTATCACCACTGGAACACTCGAAATATGTGCTTCAATCTCGCATCATTACTCCGTGTTTACTAGCTATCTGTGTGTGTCAGTGAGCCAGTTACAGGGCGAATGTCACGTTCTCTACAGCAATCCTCGGACTGACACTTATCTAATCATGGTCACCCGTTATGGAGTGGGCCCTGACCCCGTATGGCCTGGTACTTGCCTAAGACCCCCTTTTTAACGAAGAAACCCCTGAATCCACCCTTGGATGGATGGGTACCTCCTCCCCCCCAGGGCAAGCATTTCAAACCACACTGTTCTTGGATTAGGGGGAGGGACCCCCGGCCGTATTTTATTACATATTATAAACATTGATTATTCATTTTTATTATGTACACTTTACGCAGAAAGTCCAGATGCATTGATAGATCACTAGTCTAACCTTAACATGCTTTAATACAAATTCCACTCCTAACGTAATCTATAAATGTAGATACTTTACTTTCTGCATGTCCCCTCTAGAGCCTACGGCAAGGTCAATGACTGGCAGCCCCAGATTCAGGTAAACTACAAATACTACTCCACTGGAGTAAGCCTGCGTAGGGGGTACAGCTTATCGGACGGATACTTTCCCCCGAGCCCCCCCTACGCCCTAAGCTTTAAACTCCATAAACGTGGGCTGCAATTCTGCATACTTGCGCCCTGATGCGCATGCGTGGGTGGCCACTGGCCTACTGGAAAGAGTGACTCCCCTGGCCCCCGCACCCCGACAGCCTACTGACCAGCTGTCACTGCCCCTGGAGTTACATGGTGCTGGCCGCTAAGGGCCGAAGACTATGCTTACCAATCATGACCTTACCGCCACAGGCCAGC
Organism: Triturus cristatus; assembly: GCF_964204655.1. Taxonomy (NCBI): domain Eukaryota; kingdom Metazoa; phylum Chordata; class Amphibia; order Caudata; family Salamandridae; genus Triturus; species Triturus cristatus. The sequence goes on along the minus strand of NC_140594.1, from coordinate 975,571,965 downwards.
ATAATTGCCCGACTATCTGGCCTCCCCCTGAGCTCACTAGGAGGTCATGCCCTGTGTCTCGTGCTCTCCATCCATGCTAAGATGCCTTCCATAAATGCCTGATTCCCTTTGGATGATAAGTGCAACCCCGTTTTGCAAAAAGAAGGAAAATGGTCCCCCAGACGTACCTATGCCCTATTGACTTCAGTTTCGGTTTCGGGTCCTGAACAGCTTATCGAACCTGTGGTTGATCCGCTTTACCGCGTGATTCAACGCCCGCACTGACTCCCCCCCCCCTCTTTCTGGAACCTTGGTATCATGTGAGACCCGACGATTACGGCATTGGGCACCTCTTTGCCAACCAACCTCACCTCAGTGAGGAGCTCCTCCATCAGTACCCTACTTCCCGGGCGAGATATGCCGTTCCCCCCTAGGTGCAGGATCCAGATTGCTGGTGGTCCCTTACTTTCTCGTAAAGCGCGGTTCACCAGCTACCTGAATTGCCCTACGCACAGTCCACCCTATCCATGAAACACTATTTTAGTTCCTAACTTACGTGCCCTGGTCTCGCGGGTTTCTCAACAGACATTCTCTTTAAACGATGGACATGTGAGTGACCCACTATCCAGATTTCCTGCTGTTCCAGTACCCAGGAATGCACTTGGGCCATCACCTGAGCTGTTCGTTCTTGGACTGTGAACGCCATCCATCCGTGTGACAAGGTGATCTCCTCCTGTCGCAATGATGGGCTGATGCACAGCTGTCTCCTGAGGCTTGAGCCGGGAGGTAGCGCTTGTGCTTTCCAGTAAGCGCTGTCATTTATTTTAACTGCTCGTGCACTTTACTCGCCTACATTGTGGGGAATATTTGTATTTGTTTTTAAACTCTTTTGAAGTTAAAACTCAGTTTAAGCATCTTCGCGCTTGTGATTCACGCTTCGCTGTGATTTACGCTTCTCGCGCTTACCTGTTGTCACACTTTCAGGGTGCTTTCAGGCATAACGCTTGATTGCACAAGGGTGCATAGGTACCGTGTGACACAACACGGACATCGAAGGTATAAGCGCTCAGGCACAAGGGTCCGAGGTACTGTGTGATACAATACATAACTTATTATAAGTGTACGATGGTGCATATGTGCTGTGCGACAATCCACAGGCATATATTAAATACATGTACAAGCACCCCGGGGTAGAGGTAGAGTGTGACACAACCAACTTCCAATACATACGTGTACCTGCGATGGGTGCATAAATGCTATTTACTATTTGACCACAGACTCCAAATTCATGTGTGCAACAGCACACACGTGCATATGGCACTCTCTAAATTGTGACAACGAGGCCTGGGATGTATTGATGTGAGATCACAAGTACTGATAATGTATGTAAGTGACACCACAAAGGCAGGCACCTCACGGGACTGACATCAAAGACTGGAATATATTGATGTGACCTCACCATTGCTTGGAACGTCTTGATGTGACGCCAATAGTAAGCAGACATGTTTTAATCTGACAAACGTCAATGGTTTGACCGTTCCATAGCAAATAATGGTCACCCCATGGATGTGTAGCACTGAGTTCTTCGCGTTCAGATTGACCAGACACAATCTTACTCCACGAGTAAGTTCTACGACAAAATGTGGCATGAAAGTAGAGCAAGCTAACCAGGCTGTCACTACTCTATAGCAAGCAGGGAGATTTGCGCTTCCACAAGGATTTGTTTGTGCAACTAAAATGAGAATAATGGGTAATATACCATATCTATACCTTACTGACTGACCTGAAGCAGGGCTTTTAAACTTTACATTGATCATAGACTTACAATTCTGACCGCTTAGCCTAGCCTCAGTTGTATTACATAAGGAACCTTGAAACTGACTTTCAATGAGAGCACCTAGCATGGCGCCAGTTGCATTACATAATGAACATCGAAGCCTGACTTGAAATGAGAGCGCCTAGCATAGCACCATTTTTGCTATTAGTTACTCTCGGCGTTATGCTTAGCTGAGGGACTTGCCATTATGCTGAGAGCACTCAACACAGCCCACTCGCATTATATGAGGGTACATTCATATTTGTTAGGCACAGGAAGATTAAGTGAACTCCTGCCTTACTCCTGCACAGTCATGCTAAGATGGACATGATAATACATGGTAACCACCCCACGATAACACACACGTTGTCAGACTTGATAACACCCATGCGGTAACACTTATGTATACCCCAAAAACGCCCATGTGGTAACATCACTGCAGTCCCTCCATGCGGTAACAGCCACTTTGTAACACACTGTAACACTCACCCAGTAACAACCACTTGGTAACACCTAAGTGGCAACCCTTCTATGGTAACAACCACTTGTTAAAACCTACGTGGCCACACACTGTCACAGTCACGCGGTAACACCCACCCTGCAGTAACACCCCCACAGTAAACACACCAATGCGGTAAACTTCAAAAGCACTAAGCACCAACGTGGTAAAACCCACGAGGTAACACCAACGCGGTAAAAAACCCACGCAGTAACACTTGCTGTCACAGATGAAATTGTTTTAGGGTGCAAATTTCACTAAACCTAAAGCAGAAAGGGTTTTCCCTACCTGTGAACCTATTCACAAAGGTGTCACCGAGACCCCGATAGCGTGAGCATAGGAAAGGGGCTTTGTTCTCCTTGCTTTGCTGCAGTAAAGTAACTGCAAAATATATCTTTAATAAAAGTATTGCATTCCGTCCTTGAAGAGGAACCGAGAACCAAGTTGGTCCCTTAATCAACTAAACAGAAGTGACCGGCTTTTATTTTTAAATGCATTAGCATAATAACAAAAAACGCTGTGTGTAAATGCCAAACATGCTCGTTGGACAATTTGAGGATTAGAATTCCATATCGATCTGTGAATGTATGATAGGATTTCAAAACAATACCATAGCAACATAGGCATCAAGAGTGTAAGTAAATACAGACACCAACTGTGCAGCTTCAGATAGTAACAAGCTGCCCCGCAGAAATACGTGCTATGATTAACATGCAATCCATCATAATCTCGCCTTTACGAGAGGTATTCTTTACATGACCCCCAACCTTTTTAGACTAGGCCTTTATTAAACCTAAATGCGAGCGTGGGTGTCGTTCAGCAGGTGTCGTTTTAATATGTGAATGATATTTGTGAAGAGATATTCATATGGGAAATCATAGTCAACAGCAAGCACTGACAAAGCCAACAGACTTAGCTTTTGTATGCTCCGAACACGGGCACATATGGATAATGCATACATGCACACAGGCAATCATAGCTACTGACCCCGTTTCCCAAAAATCCAACAGACGTACAGGCAGCCATGCCCACAATCCAAGAAATATGTATAAAACTCATACCCAGCCACTTTACAGTAGGGGGCAAAGAGTGACGTGTATCAGGGTACCATGAGTCACTGGGCGATGTGCACCAGGGGCCCATGATAGCACCGAGCAAGTTGCACCAAGAGAGCAAAGTCGATGCACACATCCCACAGGAAGCACCGAATGAGTCCTGTCAGAGGCTCACTGGGTCATGTGCCTGATGCGTGCACTGGGTACTGTTCCTCAGAGGGCACCGAGGGAGCATTAGGCAAATTACAGCTCAGAACAAAAGGCTGTTAGCACTATAGGACCACACACGTGCACATAGATACACTGGCTTGGCATCAAAACATCGCAGCCCAAAATCGCATCTCTTAACACCACCGTGCCCCAAATATTATCCCCATGAATTTCACCTCATTGGAGAAACCACTAGATACACCCAACTGAGCGATACGTTTCCAAATAACATTTGTACAACATTTCTGTGAGACCACACTGTGCATCCTCACACGCTCCAGCTCCCGCACCTTTTCCCAAAGTTCTACCAGAGAACCAAACTCAGGACACCGACATCACGAAACTGATGCTCTGCCCACTGCGAACAGCTCATCCTACCATCGCAACTTTTCAGCATGTAAGGCAATCAGGCTGCACCGTGCCATAGTGCATGATCACTCGACTTAACTCAACTGAAAATGCCTCTGCTACTCTCCCGGGCTCTGCAGCTCCAAAACCGGCTGCCACACGCCCACCGATGAAGAAAGAATTCCTCTGCTGCTCTCCCGGGCTCTGCAGCTCCACACCGGCTCCCCACCGATGATGACGCCTCTCTCCTGATGAAGGCTCGAACGTGGATCCTCAGCTTCGGACACCGGTCCTAAAAAACAAAGCAGAAAACAAGAGACTGTTCCTGCTCCCACTGGCCCCTTTACAGTGAGACCACCAGGCAGGCTGGTCTAAACCAGCCCTCCACCACGTCTGGCATTCGTGTGAACCGGAAGCACTTAAAGTGCTTCCGGTTCACTGCTGGGGTCTGGCGCGACCGCCATAATGGCGGCGCGCGCTAGATAGTACTTTCTCATCCGGGTTATGTGAATGTTTCCTGTCTCTGGGCTTCTGGGAAGTGTGTAGCTCACCAGCAATGGGTTCAGAATGAAGCTGCTCGTCTCACCTCGGGCACACCCAGGAGCTGGCATAGTTCCCCCTCCTGATCAGCCTTCATGTATTGCAGGGGGGGCAGTGGAGCGAATTCGACACCCTTTAGATCATGCATCGCATCGGGTCCATACACCTCAATCCTGGAAGAATGAACTACACTAGTATGTCACTCCACACCATTTATGAACTGAGGCTGCTTTATAACCGGCACAGGGGGGGGAGAGGATAGCAGCAGAACGTTGTGGCATTCCCTCCCCTGGGTCTCTGAGAGGGACAAGCAGGTATCAGTCCTTCCACAGGAAGTTGACAACTACCCTCTTTTCCTCTGTGTGGTGCCTTTTCCACTGGCCCTTTTTGGATCATATTTGTGTATTCTTGATGCTGTTTTGTGATGTTGCTTCCTTTTGTTAGCGCCATGAAGCTATGGTGTATGTGCGCTCTAGAAATAAAAGATACAGTACAATACAACACTAATTATCTTGGAATCTAGGATTCCTTAGAAATGTGCATTAAAACAACCTTCAAAGCCCTTCAGCTCTAAACACAGTCAGACAATCACATAGCCAGTTATCAATCTGAAGCAATTAAGCTCTGTGATAACAAATGCAGCCACAAAAATAATCAGCCTCGCCCCCCCTTTCATGTACCTAATTACTCAAATTGGCACTATAAAGTTTTCTTCAGGTGAGGAACTTCGATTTCTGATCGCGATCGAATCGACCCGCCATTTTGTGCTCCACCGCCATTTTGTGTTGCCATCACTCAGGCAGCATGGCGAAAAAAGTCTATTCTGCTTTTTCTGCAGCTTCATGTTAAAAACAACCTTTCTGCCTCTATTTGCAAAGCTAGTGTTAGGACTGGCCGAGTACACTAATCCCCGTCTGGTTTTCTAATCCCCGTCTCAACTATCTGTTGATTGACACTATTCTTTTCTGATTTTATCTTATCGTCTGGCCTTCACTGTCTTCTGCTAGCATTCTCTCGTTTCACAACTGTCCTCCAATACACACAAACGTATCTCGCCACCTGCAAGTTAGTTACGAATCCGTTAATAAATTAGTTGGAGGGAGGGGTGACAAACATAGTTGGAGGAGAGGTTTCTTCGAGTCATCTGACACTTTGTTTTCCAAACTCTCCTATTGGTTCTGTCCTGTTTTCCAACTTTACTTATTGGCTCTTTCTTGTATACTCTGGGTGTATATTTGGTTAATGTATATGTTTCTACATAGTATATAAGATTGTGCGCCACAGAGTGAAGTGGCAGTCTCCTGAGAACCTACCTTGTGTACTTCTGGGATAACTGTACTAGCTGCAGCTAATAAAACCTGATCTTCTAACGCCGACAGAGTGTCCCGTGTCTCTGTGCAGCTAAGCAGGTGAACCCAGGAGATATAAGGCGTACCCTGCGCCGCCAGGTCCAAAAGGTTCTGGTTCTTCAACTGGCACCCAACGTGGGGCGGCTTCAGTGGTACCGGTTCTGCCCGAAGGTCATGAGGAACCCCGCAAGAAAATTCCGGAGGGTTCGCGAGCCACATTAAGCGACCCCTGTATGTCGAAAGTGGTCCGACGGTCTTTTGCAGCGTGGTTACTCCTTCCTGACGGCTACTAACGACCGCTGCCCTGACTGCTGCCCTGCCTTGGCCCTTCCTTTGATGGTGTATGGTAAGGCGAGACGATAGACGGGCCTCTGTTGGTGTGAGAAGACGTCCTTAGTTAAGTATCTTCGTGGGTCGCGCCCACAATTTTTGTCCTTTGTTTTCTTAGTATTTGTGGTCCTTAGATTCGACTATTGCAATAGCCGAAGCCGAGGGTAAGTGCATTTGTGCTGCGTAAACTGAGTTTTTACCCCCTTGAAGTTTGTGAACAATCCGGTGAAATCACGAGATGCCTGGTCTGACTAAGTTTGGAAGAATTTGTTGCTTTGGTTGTAATAGGGATTCCCGACTTGAGGACTCTTGTCCGATTCCTTCGGTTGTAACTCCCACATATGAGCTCTATTCGAAACATGGTATCGGCCCCATTGCCTTTAGCGAGGCATGGACCCGATACACGAAGAAAGATGGTGTTCTAAAATGGCCAGAAAATGGTAGTTTTGATCCCGATGTGCTAGATAATTTAGAAACAGTTTTATTCAAAAGAAAAGCCCGGCCGGCAATGTTTGACTCTTTCCGCCTTTGGCGTAAGGAAGCCAAACAGAAAGAAATTAAACAAGCAAAACAAGATAGAAAAGCACAGGGTATGACAATTATACAGGCTGACCAACAGTTTAAAAACGATGGAATTGATAATGCGACTGAAGTCTCAGAAAGACAGCATCGTATGGCATTAGATAAATGCTATCCAGTGTTGCCTGTTTCCCCTTCTGAAAACAAGAAAGAAATAGAATAAGATCCCCTAATGTCCCATTTATTGAGGTTGCCTCCGCCCTATGCACAAAGTGCCAATGCACCCCAATTGTTACAGCCTGTTCAGCCGCCAGCGGTACCTCTGCCTGTTCCGGCTCTTCCGCATTTGCCTCCTCCAGTATTACCGCCTTTGCCGGTTTTACCGTTAACTTCGACTTCTTTGCCCTCATTTCCTGATCTCAGATTTCTCTTGCCTTCTGCTCCTCCTGCAGTTATCGATTCTCCTTCTGTCAGTTCTCCTAATACTTTGTCTCCAATTCTTATGTCTAATTCTCCGTCTGTGCGTAAGCGTCTCACAGACACAGTCACTGGTATTCTATCTCCTTTCTTTGAAGCTTTAAATGTGTCTCCGGCTTTTGCCCGAAGACAGTCTCGTAGTCAGTTCCCAGATTTTGAAGAACGAGAAAGGTTGGACTCTCTTGCACGTAGATGGATCAAAAAGGGTCCTCAATACAGTGTGCCCGATATTATGTCTACCTTTTCACAATGGAATGCGCCTACGCAAAGATATGTATTTAATACAATGTGCAACACACTCATTAAAGAATGGGAAGACGTGAATTCGAGTCCGGTCCCACAAGATCTGTTAGATGTTCAGACTGATTTTGATAAAGGTCTTATTGTGGGTTCTAAGGTTGAGAAAGCTGTAAGGACACTTATTTCTTATAGATCCTTATTGCTCTCTCAGGCTTTCCTTGATTCTGATCCGTCGGTCAAATTGACACTGAAAAATTACCCCATGAGAGAGGTTCCTCCAGTATGGAAGGAAGAGATTGCAGCAGCAGGTGGTAATCCACTTATTCCTGCTCATTTTCAGCGTATATGGGTACATGTCCCCTGGAAGAGATCTGAAGTCTTGGCCCTTAAGCAGACTCTACCGGATCCTCGTAAAAACCCTGCAGGTTATTATAAAGAATTATCACAGACAGTTGATGCTTGCATTATGAACCTAGCAGATATCGACATGTTGATGGGAAATGTAGTCCCACAGACAATATGGGCTAAGATTCGTAGAGAGGATCACGTGCAGGAATTAGGTGCTACTTGGGATGTTATAACTACCACAGATAGAGATCAAGTGGGTGGTGCAAAGCCTGACGCTTTGATTTCGGAACTCCCTGGTAGAATCATTACACTGATGAAAACTATGATGCCTGCATTGAGAGTAAATTGAGATAAACTAGCAGCATGCAAACAAAAGAAAGATGAGAGTGTCTCTGATTTCTTTACTCGTTTCGAGGAGACATTTATTGATCATAGTGGTCAAGATATGGCTACAGAGGGTGGACAGCGTTTATTTGTGGACAAATTTGTATTTAATTTGCTTCCCGAGCTGTCACACAAATTGAAAGATTCTGAAAGCTCATGGGCTGTTTCTTCTTCTGCCCAGATATTGGCTACTGCACAATATTATGAAAACAGAGATAAAGAAGAAAAAGAGAAGCAAGAGGAAAAGACGAAGAACTAAATACGAAGGTTCTCTTGCAACAAGCTTATCCTCCACGTTATACTCAGCCTCAATTTCAACAGCCTCCGCAGTTTCAGAGGTTGTATCAAAAACCTGAGCCATACATTCCGCCACCTTTGTTAGGACCTAATCAATGTGCCTATTGTAGAGAGGAAGGTCATTTTAAGAATAGTTGTCCGGTTTTATTGCAACGCAACGGAGCATTATCTGCTCCACGAGGTCGTGCTGGCCTCCAGTCAGCAAACAGAGGTAGAGGTCGGGGTGTGTTGACTCAAGAACAACGTGCCCTTCCTTCTCCCAATTCCGTGAACTACTTTGATCAGCAAAATGTTAGGTCTACACAGTATTACAATGAAGACCATTATATTGAAGGCGAGAATGAAAGTCTTCATGCTAACTAGGACAGCCATGGACAAAGTAAGGGAGTTGTGTCGATCCCAGTAGATCAGAATGGACCTTATGTTAACGTCACTACAATGGGTGTTTCAGAGCCATTTCTTCTAGATACTGGGGCGATGAGAAGTTCTCTCATTCATTCTAAACTCCCTGGGGCACCTTTGTCTGGCTTAACGAATGTTTCTGTAGGATTTTCTGGCGCCCCTGTTCGTAATCCGGTTTCTTGCCCTTTGCCTATTTCAATTGGCCCTTACGATTTGGAAGCTTCACTTCTGTTGACGAATGGTTGTGGTGAGAATCTGTTGGTTCTAGACCTATTTAAAAGAATGCATGCTACAATATATTGTTCTCCTTCTGGTGTACACCTTACTTTAGTACACAAATTGACTTCTCCAATGTATTTGTCCAAAGATCAGTTTCCACCTGAATTGCTTTCTCTTCCAGCAACGCTTTGGGCCACGGGTCCGAATGATGTGGGTTGTCTTGAGATTCCACCTTATGTTGTCACTCTCAAGCCCAATGTTGAATTACCGCGCATCCCGCAGTATAGAATTTCTATTGAAGGTGAAAGAGCGCTTTTAGAAATCATTCATGATTTAATTCAGAAGGGTGTGGTTGAAGAAACAAGAGGTAACACATGTAATAGTCCTATTCTTCCTGTTCTTAAACGCACTGATCCTTCTCAGCCACCTGTATATCGTTTCGTAATTGATCTACGGGAGGTAAACAAACTTGTTGTACCACAATTTCCAGATATCACTGCTCTGTTGACGATGATACCTTCCACAGCGACTTGGTTCTCTGTTATTGATCTAAAGAAGGCCTTCTTTAGTATTCCCATTGCAGAAGAGAGTAGGGACATTTTTGGCTACTCTCTTGGAGGCCGAAGCTTCCGGTTTAAGCGCGCACCTCAGGGCTATTGTGAAAGTCCCTCTATTTACAGCCAAGCTTTAAAATGTCATCTTGATACTTTTCATTTACCATCTGGTGCAGCTCTTATCCAATACATGGACGACTTGTTAGTCGCCGCTGATTCAGAAGATATTTGTAAAAATGTCACTGTTGCATTGTTAAGCCATTTGTTTAATCTGAATCATAAGGTTTCACCTTCCAAATTACAATATGTCTGTCGAGAGGTTACCTACTTGGGTCATCTCCTATCAAAGGAGGGACGACGATTGACACCAGAACGAATTCAGGCGATTGCGCAAATGTCTGTGCCATCCACACAAAGGGAGGTACGTGCCTTTCTGGGTATCACCTCTTATTGGAGGCAGTGGATCCCTAACTTCTCTTTAATAGCCAAACCTTTGTTGGCACTCACTTTAAAAGATACGCCTCAGCCCCTTCCTTGGACTGATGAGTGCCAAAAGAGTTTCACTGATTTACGTACTGCTCTGTGTTCTGCTCCTGTACTAGGCACCCCTGATTATACTAAGCCTTTTTCGCTCTATGTTCACGAGAGAGAAGGTTGTGCATTGTCAGTTTTAACACAGCAATTTGGAGACAAACAGCGGCCATGGGCCTATTTTTCGGCTACGTTAGATACTGTAGCTAAAGCATTGCCCAGTTGTCTCAGAGCGACAGCAGCAGCAGCAATTTCTATTCGACAGTCTGCTGGAGTGGTATTGGATAACACTCTTATTGTCATTGTACCACATGCAGTGGATACCTTACTAAACAGAACGAAAATGCAGCATCTTATGAGTGCTCGTCTAACTGGATATGAGCTGACGCTTTTGTCTAGTCATGTACACATCAAACGATGTAATACCCTGAATCCAGCTACTCTGTTGCCCCTTCCAGATGGGAAAAGTGTTGAGGAGCAACATGACTGTTTCTTCCGTACTGAGGAAGAGACAAAAGGAAGAATTGATTTGAAAGACACACCGCTAGAGAATCCGGATGGAACTCTATGGGTAGACGGTTCTTGTTTTAAAATGCCTAATGGAGACACAGTTTCAGCCTATGCTGTAACTACTTTACATACAGTTGTAGAAACTGCACGCATTAGACACAATTCAGCGCAAGCAGCAGAATTGATAGCATTAACAAGAGCTTGTGTATTGTCAAAGGGGAAGAGAGTCAACATGTACACTGACAGCCAATAAGCCTTTGGTGTAGCGTTTAACTTTGGGCGTCTTTGGAAGGAAAGGGGTTTCCTGACTTCACATGGCACCAAAATACAACATGGTCAGTTAGTGACTGATCTCCTTGAATCACTTGCCTTACCCACCCAAATAGCGATTGTGAAGTGTAGTGCACATAAAAGGATTACAGACGATCTTGGTCAAGGAAATGCATTTGCAGATGAAATAGCGAAAAAGACAGCAAGAGATTTAACAAGTCGAATGTATGTGGTGGGTCCTGTGAATTGGGTTAGAGAGAAAGGAATGTATGAGGATACAGTGGAAAGTGTAAGAGCGATTCAGAAAGTGTCTTCAGAGAAAGAGTTGAGCAAGTGGAAAGAAAGTACAGGAATGTTGGATGAGATGGGTTGTTGGGTAGAATTATCTGAACACCAGCGTTGGCTGTTACCAGATGCCTATGTACTTCCAGTGGTTACTATGGCGCATGGTCCAGCCCACTTAAGTGCAAAAGGTATATGTAAACTTCTGGCTCCAGTATGGCAGAATGAACAAATCCCAAAATGCGCAGAAAATCTAGTGAAACATTGTATTATTTGTTTAATGTACAACCCGGGAAAGGGAACCCCAACTCCAGCAGGTCACTTTGCTCCTCCAACATATCCATTTGAGGTGTTGCAAATCGATTATATTCATATGGAGCGATGCAACAACCATAAATATGTTCTGGTGGTAGTATGTGCCTTTTCAAAATGGATAGAAGCATACCCTTTAAAAGACAACACAGCCTTATCCACAGCTAAAATTCTATTAAAAGAGTTCTTCCCCAGGTTTGGTTTGCCGCGCATTGTCTGGAGTGACAATGGGAGCGAATTTGTTGGCCAAGTCATGCAAAAAGATTGTGCAGGTCTTGGTATCAAGCAAAAGTTCCATGCGGCAAATCATCCACAGTCAGCGGGTTTAGTAGAATGCTACAACGGTACATTAAAGTTAAAACTAGCGAAAGTTCAGGCTAGTACAGGACTCAATTGGCCCGATGCTTTGCCATTGGCTCTGCTGTCCACCAGAACTGCAGTACACTCTCGTTTGGGACTTAGCCCTTACGAAGTGGTTTTTGGACGCCCGGCTAATGTATGGGGAGTCCCTCGCCCTAAGAAATACTCAGACTTGCCATATCCAATGTTGATTGACTACCTGCATGATCTTACGACTAAATTGCGTGTTCTCCATCAACAGGTTCAGAGTGCTCTGCCGGAGGCCTCCACAGACCCAGGTTATTCCATCCGACCAGGTGACTGGGTCTGCACCAAGAATTTCCAAAGGACGAGAAATTTGGAACCGAGGTGGAGAGAGCCCCGAATGGTTTTGCTCACCACAAGAACAGCAGTTAAAGTCGAAGGAAAGAAAAATTGGATTCACGGCGTGCATTGTAAGAAAGTGCCTTTGCCTTTACCTTACGATCAATGGGTGCGCAGGGGCATTGGTGACTCTGAAAGTGAAAAGGTTCCACGATTCATGCCCTTTAGTGATGCACGCCTGAATGGGACACTGTCTGAGAAAGAGGACGACGACATTCTGCAGGAAGCAATACCGGCACATCGTCGCTTAAATACGACTAATCCTCGAACATTGTTCCAAAATCAGACTACACCTGGAAAGGAACACTACAATCTAAGACCTAGAACAAAGAACTCTTGACATTTCTCTCGTGTAGTATTCTGTCCCGGTTGCAGGGTCACGGTAGGAGTCTTAATTGCGACCTGAGTAGTGGCAACAGGCCTGCAGGACTTGCAGTGTCATGGGACGGCAGACAATCGTAATTAAGCGATCGAGGAAGATTGACGTGAGCATCCATTAGAAAGATGGAAACTACACTAAGGAAAAGAGAAAGAAAAGATGAAATAAAGAAAGAATCCTGTAAATTAATGTACAGTCGTTTTAATATAACCTTATGTATTATTATATCATTGTGTTTTGTTTTGGCGTTTATAGGTTGGATTATTTATGCTCTGCAGCAAAAAGTTGTCTCTCCTTCTTACTCTTCGTCTTCTTCTACTGTCTCTCCACATCTCTTCCATACCCTTCCTCAACATGAACTCATTAGAAGAACTGAATATTATAACAATTCCTTTGTCCAATTGTTACACCAACACCAGTTAGTGGTCAATACGACTGACTGTTGGGTGTGTGGACTTATGCTACATACCACAGAGAAAGGAATGCCATATTCAGTTCCCCCGTTTTCTTATGAGGGTTCTGCTTGGGCTTATGTTGTCATCTTCTCCAATGCTTATCAAAGCAAATTCAGACGATCCGTTAGTTCACATGTTAGTGATCCGGATTTTAGTCATAGCTCTTTGATTAAGGGAATGGTAGCTATGGCTAAAATCATGGAAAATAGTAAAATCTCCATTGACGAAAGAAAAGCGTACACTATCTGGAACGTCACCCAATATATGTCTAGTCTTAGTGATAAAGTTAAGAAAGGAAAGTCTTCACCAATTTGCACTATACCACATCAGGGCAATTTCTGCTTACAGATAAACGATCGCTCTTCTGACACCATACAAAGGAATAACTGCTCCTATACGTATATTTATTCCTCTCAAAACTCGCCTCCTCTAGTGCCATCTCAAGGCACATATTTCGTCTGTTATAATAGAGCTTACACATGGTTACCAACGGGTTTCTCCGGTACTTGTTATATAGCTTTCCTTCTCCCCCCTACATACACTGCTTCTGCAAATCATCATCAAAACAGATACGGCAGAGGGATTATTGATTCGAAAGATACAGCAGGACAAGAGGGAGGAGATTTCCTTAAAGGATTTCTTCCTTTTTGGGGTCCAATGGCCAACAGCAGAAATATAAGGCAACTGGTTTGTGTCGTAGAGACCACCATAGACATCACTGTAGGAGCCTTAAGTAACATCACGGCAGAACTATAGGCGGACCGTCTTATGACATTACAAAATTGAGTTGCCTTAGATTTTGTTCTTGCAGATCGTGGTGGAGTGTGCAAACTGATAGGGTCAAGTTGCTGTATTTTCATACCTAATGACGCTCCAACAGTATACCAAGCTATCTCCAAGTTGCACATAATCTCTGAGTCTATTCATCAGGACGAAGGAGATTGGTCTTTTACGGAGTGGTTTTGGGGACTACTGTCCAAATGGGGTTGGAAAGCGTTGACATTTCTTGGAATAATTCTGACCATTATTTTTTCCTGTTGCCTTTGTATGCACTGTGGTCCCGCTATCTGTGACCTTTGTGCTACTATGTGCATCCCAAAACCCAAACCACAAGTAACAGAAAACATAAGAATGATGTTACAGCAACAGCTCGATGACCTCATGACTATCAACATTGACTCAGATTAACATGAGTCTATCTTGCCTGAGTTCTGGCAAAAGGAGGGTCTGAGGAACTTCGATTTCTGATCGCGATCGAATCGACCCGCCATTTTGTGCTCCACCGCCATTTTGTGTTGCCATCACTCAGGCAGCACGGCGAGCAAAGTCTATTCTGCTTTTTCTGCAGCTTCATGTTAAAAACAACCTTTCTGCCTCTATTTGCAAAGCTAGTGTTAGGACTGGCCGAGTACACTAATCCCCGTCTGGTTTTCTAATCCCCGTCTCAACTATCTGTTGATTGACACTATTCTTTTCTGATTTTATCTTATCGTCTGGCCTTCACTGTCTTCTGCTAGCATTCTCTCGTTTCACAACTGTCCTCCAATACACACAAACGTATCTCGCCACCTGCAAGTTAGTTACGAATCCGTTAATAAATTAGTTGGAGGGAGGGGTGACAAACATAGTTGGAGGAGAGGTTTCTTCGAGTCATCTGACACTTTGTTTTCCAAACTCTCCTATTGGTTCTGTCCTGTTTTCCAACTTTACTTATTGGCTCTTTCTTGTATACTCTGGGTGTATATTTGGTTAATGTATATGTTTCTATATAGTATATAAGATTGTGCGCCACAGAGTGAAGTGGCAGTCTCCTGAGAACCTACCTTGTGTACTTCTGGGATAACTGTACTAGCTGCAGCTAATAAAACCTGATCTTCTAACGCCGACAGAGTGTCCCGTGTCTCTGTGCAGCTAAGCAGGTGAATCCAGGAGATATAAGGCGTACCCTGCGCCGCCAGGTCCAAAAGGTTCTGGTTCTTCACAGGATGGCAAGCCACCAAGACTTGCACTGGTAAAAACACCCATCTCCCGAATAATCTAGTGGATTATAAGGCACTCGGAGGGGGGGGAGATGGGGTGATAGAGAGGCCACCTATCATCATAGACATCAGGGGTAGAGCAATAGCTCAAATTAACATCTATAAATATGATGAAGATATATGGGTACAAAGCAAGGAGGGACTAAATTCTCCTACAGCATTTAAAAGGAAACCATTTATCTGTAGTGATTGTTTCATAAAAACAAATAAAATACATGTGAGATTTGTTCCTTAAAAAGGACTATTTAGTTATCAACCAATTTCTTCATACCGGGTAAAGGGCCTGCTTAGCTTAGACATCACTGAAGCGCGAAAAGTGGTCTGCACATAATGTTCAGATGTACTGCATAGAAAGGTCCCACCATTTAATACTTATGAATGAATCCATGATACCCCGAGGAATGAGACTAACCTACAGGAGTGGTGGACCACAAGCTAAAAAAACAGTCACCCGATAAAACCGCTGAAACTGCGGCTTCACGATTAGTTGGTAGTAAATAGGAAACAAAATGTGTATTTCATCATTAAAAGCACTTATCGTTCTTTCTTTGTAAAAAGTACAGGCTCCCCTCTGAATAATTTCACGTAAAATTTGCCTTTAATAAAAAGATTACAAAGGAGATCTCCCATGGTCATTTTCCACAAAGCATACAACGTTAAAAACAAATCAATTATGAACGGTCAGAAGCATAAACTTTGTATACTTTTTAAAAGTAAAACATGTGAATTTCTTCTGCAATGGTCCATTCCTTCATACCCTTGAGCCAACATATGTGCTTGGGTCTATGTGGTTGGAGCGCACGCATAGCTACATGTCATTTAGCTAGCACCAGAAACAACGCAAGCACTTAGACCCTCGTTATGATTGGTTAATCGGAGAAGAGTTATGTTTTTTGGCCCAATAAAATCCTATAACCCGGAGATCGGTATTTATTGGGTCTGATAAATAATGCCATTATGATATTTCCGCATCCAAATGCGGAATAGCATGCTGATTATGGTTTGATTTGCTACAGTTCATCTGGGGATGTAGTAATAATGAATATCAGATGATACTACTCATGCCTTTAACCCGTGAGCATTACAACATGTTGACCTTTAAAACGTGTTGTAATGTGCAATGGTATCGTCTGGTATATATATATATATATATATATATATATATATATATATATATATATATATATTTACTGAAAAAACCATAGGTTTCAGGGATGTTATAGTTAGTTGGACAGTTGACTCATAGAAAACCATAGAAATTCCCCTGTTATAGTTAGTTGAGCTAACTATAACTCGCGCCCCCGCAATCATCACTGATGACATCTCAAATGACATCACTGATGACATCATCCAGTGAATGTGTGTTTCTATAAAATGTACATATGTTTTATATATATATATATATATATATATTCACTGAAAAAACCATAGGTTTCAGGGGTGTTATAGTTAGCTGGACTTTTCACTTGTACAAAACCATTGAAATTCCCCCGTTATAGTTAGTTCAGCTAACTATAACTCGGGCGCCCGCAATGCACTGCTGATGACGTCACATATTACATCACTCATGACATGGTCAGTGACATCACTCATGACATCACTGATGACATCTCAAATGACATCACTGATGACATCACTGATGACATCATCCAGTGAATGTGTGTTTTTCTGAAAATTAAATATGTTTTATATATGTATATCTCAAGGTCGATGGAAGAATAAATGGGTATATAAGTGTCTAAATGGATGATTTGTTTTTGAAAAATTGATTGTGTAACTGACTGATTAAGTGTATCATAGTGAATACATGGCTTAGTGAGTAATGTTTAAATATGTAAATATCTGTATCAGTCTCTCACTTTGTGTATAAGTGGCTGCATGGGTTGGTGAGTAGCTACATGGGTGTCTATATAGGTTATTAGTTGGTTTTTTGAGTATCAGTCTGAGTGTCTGCATGGTTCGGTGGGGGGTATTACGTAGTGCATAGGTGCATGAATGAGTGACTCACTGTTTGTATGTGTTGAACACAGCATGTGTGCAGGACTGTATGGGTGGATGAGTGTGTGTATGGGTGTGTTAGTGAGTGAATGACTGTCTCAATAGTGTCTTTATGAGTAACTACATATGTTTTAAACTAGTATATGTGACTATTGGTGTATATATGTGAGTATATGTGAGAGTGAGAGATTGAAAGAGTTCCTGTATGAATAAGTATGTGTTTCTATAAGTGATTGTTTAAAAGACTAAGTATGTGTAAGTTTCCGTAGAAGTAAGTATGGTGGTGTGTGTATAACTGTATATGCAAGTAAATGTATGTTTGATTCTTTATTAGCATGAGTGACTATGTGTGTGAGTAACTCTATGGATGAGTGGCATTGTGTAACAGGATGTATAGGTGTATGAGTACATATGATGAGTGAGTACATGTATGAGTGACTGTATAGGACTGTTGGTGAATGAGTGGATGTGTATGTGGATCTTAGAATTACTGAAGAGGTTGTTGTAACTGGTATTGGTATGTCCATTGTTTTGAAAAGTTTAGTCTCTATTTTTGAATGTGTGTATCAAAGGTTATATTAGGGTGAGAGGAGGTCTGCCACTCTATCACAAGGATGATGTCATCAGTGATGTCATCAGTGATGTCATTTGAGATGTCATCAGTGATGTCATGAGTGATGTCACTGACCATGTCATGAGTGATGTAATATGTGACGTCATCAGCAGTGCATTGCGGGCGCCCGAGTTATAGTTAGCTGAACTAACTATAACGGGGGAATTTCAATGGTTTTGTACAAGTGAAAAGTCCAGCTAACTATAACACCCCTGAAACCTATGGTTTTTTCAGTGAATTTCTGAGGTTTTTTAAATGCTAATTCCTAACTATAACGTGCCTGAAACCTATGGTTTTTTCTGTGAATTTCAAAGGTTTTTTAAATGCTAATTTCTAACTATGCCTACAGAGATAGGACATGTGAAGAAAGAAGAAAAAATGCACAGAAAGAAACAAAAGAAGTGCAGAAAGAAGCAACAGAAGTCCTCAAATACGAAGATAAGTGCAGGAAGAAGGATAACGTGCAGAAAGAACAAAAAGAAGAGCAGAAAGAAGCCTTGTTGCAAAATCATCCTGTACCCTCAACTTTTTCAGACGGATACTGGTGGTAACTGAGCCTGACTAACCAGTCCTAGAGCCAGTGCTATGTTAAAAGACACTTAGAATACAGTGAAAACACCTACATACACTAGGGAACATTATGCGTTGGGGTCCCCCTGTGATTAGCATGACCTCCTCTGTAAGCCCCTAGTATATAAGAGGGCATGGGGATTAAAACTACCTCTTAAAACAGGCCACAGGGCGTTTTTGCACACGTTTACTCAGGCCCCGTCCCCTCCCTTCACCACTGTGTAAACACGCCCTGTGTCCATTTTTAGTTGGGAGATTAAGTTCATTTGAATCCTGAGGGTCCCTGGGGTCCAACTAGCCCACTAGGTACCTCCAGTAAGTGCCACAGAGCTGCGTTGCAGAGAGGTGTAAAAAGTGGCACGGCCTGGACCACCTCTCTGCAATGCAGCTCAGTGGCGCTTACTGGAAGCACTTGGTGGGCTAGTTAGCCCCCAGGGGCCCTCAGTATTGAAGGGAAATTATATCCCCAATTTAAAACGTGCCATAGTGCGTGTTTGCACACGTCACCTCAGGCCCCGTCCCCTCCCTTCACCACTGTGTAAACGCGCCCTGTGGCTGTTCTAAGTTGAGAGATTAAGTCCCCTTGAATCCTAAGGGTCCCTAGGGTCAAACTAGACCACTAGGTACCTCCAGTAAGCGCCACAGAGCTGCGTTGCAGAGAGGTGTAAAAAGGGGCTTGGCCTCAGAACACCTGGCTGCAGCGCAGCTCCCTGGCGCATACTGGAGATACCTGTTGGGAGCGCGTTTGCAGAGTGCTGCACGGAGGGGGCATGGCCTCCGGCACGATGCCAGTCTTTTATTTATTTTAGTTTTTTAAGAAGGGGGGCTGTTTGGTTCCCCTTCCTATTCTAATTTATTGGCCCTGATGACCCCATCCCCCAGGGCCAGTCTCCTAATTATATTTTTTTGACCCCAATCCCCAGGGCCGGCCACTGTTTATTATTTTTAAAAAATATATATTTATAGACACACCTAGGACATGCTGGACAAACCGTACGTACCTATCACCATGACGATTTGCGTGATATTCATTAAAAGGCGACTATGCATGCAATGAATCCACGTGGAATGTATTTACACCACTAGTGAAGCTCTGACATGTCTGATGCCCTACCGTGCCTAATCCCCGTAGACACCCTTGTCGTTTATTTATACAAACATGGGTAGCTATTGACGGGCACATTTAATACACATGCACACCAAGCCATTCAAAGGGGATTCGGCAAAAATTCGACCAAAACTATGCAAGAAACCCCCCTCTCGGTTAATAAAACACACATCCACTGCCGGATGTGTAATACTTTTTATTTTACTCTCTGGAAAGGGGACGAACATCACTTGAGAGTCACAGCGCGCTCCTGACAGAGCCCAATACTGTGTTACACCCACCATTGCCTGCCGTGTGCCACACACCTCTGTGTTGTATTCCACTAGCTAGTGCATATGCTATGACACTCTCTAGCCCATGTGCACTGTAACACCACCCCGTGAATATGTCATGCCACACTTGTCTTCGCACGGGTTATATTGCCCCATCTAACGTGCCTTTCTCGATGCCTATGTTATAACGCACAGTGCTATGCCATACATATTACAATCTGGGATCCATATCTTTGTCACAGTGCATATGCAACCTTACACTCCCCAGCACATATTTTATATTACAACTTTAGAGACTAGTTAGGTTACACAACACTGCCCTGTGCATATTACACTCCAAGGCGCATATCGCATAGCACGCGCTAGTGCCTGTGCTATCTCGCGCTCTCCAATGAATCTGTCATTGCGCACAATGTATTGCATATTATATTTCACGCCCGGTTCATCTTATATCACACTTTTTGGTGCATAGTTTATACCATACACTATATCTAGTTTTCATTTTCAATCGTGCTCTCAGGACTATGTTCTATATAACACTGTGTTCACCTACCCTTTTCACGGGCATTACATTTTGCGATAGGGGGTGGAGGGTCAGGGGGTGTTTCTGCCAAGTGAGCCCGGAGTCACAGTCACAAACGTCCTCTTCTTCCTGAATAAAAGTGAGATTATGCTGCATACTTGTTCATATTTTAAGTAGTTCGCACAGACACAATGTTTTAAAAACAATAAAGTTCCTAATACCCGCCTTCTCTGAACAGTTAGCTTGCTGCCCCATCCCCTTCCTCCCTATCCTCTGTTGTGTGAATCCATGGACTAGCCTCCTCCCTCCTGCCATGCATGGTCTGATGTGCTGCCACTGCCCTCAGTATGATGTACCAGTCCACTCCTCCTGCCCTCCATTGCCCAATTCTATGCCCCATCATTGACCTCCTGCTTAAACTATGTGCTTAGCTTGCTGCCCCTATTCTCCTTCCCCCTGCCCTCCGATGTCTTTGTGCATGCCCCTGCTCCATCCTTTTTGCCCACCATGTCCCATGGACCTGCCACTCCTATCTACTCTGAGTGTTCTGTTGAGCTGCCACTCCCCTCCCACCTGCCTAACATTGTCAGATGACTGTAACCTGTCCCTGCCACCTCCACCCTGCCTGTCCACATGCCATGCCCCTATCCTCTTCCTCCTGTCCTACATGGTCCATTGTACTGCCACACCCTTCTGCCCTCCCTGGTCTGTTGTGCTGCAGCTGCTCCTCCTGCCTGCCCCGTGTGGTCTGTTGTGAGGTCCCTTCCCCTGAACATTCTTGTCTGTGCACAGGTCCTGACCCTCCCTTCTATCCTCCATCGTCCTTTGTGCATGCCCCTCCACCCTCCTTCTTGCCCATCATAGCCATTGTGCTGCCACTAACCCTCCCACTTGCCATGCATGGTCTTCTGTGCTGCCATGGCCCCTCCCACCTTCCCTGTGTGGTCAGTTAGCTGCCCCTGACCCCCTCCCACCTTCCCTCCATGGTCTGTGTGTATGCCATCACAGTCTCACTGTTGCTCTTCATGGTGTGTCTTGCTTCTAGTGCCCATCCTGCCTGACCTCCATGGCTATCTTGCTGCTCCTGCCCTGCCCCCTTGCCCCCAGCCCTACTCCCTCCCTCCTGGCTTGTCTGTTCCATTGTAATGCCCCTGATCCGTCCCTCCTGCCCTTTATGGTCTGTTATGCTGCAGCTTTCTCTCCTGTCTGTCCATTATGGTCAGCTAGCTACCATTGCCTCTTGCCCCTCTGTTCTCTGTTGTCCATGTGCATGGTCCAGTCCCCTCCCTCTTGCTTTCTATGGATTGTTGTGCTGCACTCCCGTCCTGCATGCCCTGTGTGGTGTATTGTGCTGCTGCAAACCCTGATGCCTGCCCTGCAGGGTCAGTTTGGTGCACCTCTCCATGTCCCTCCTGTCCTCTGTTATCCAAGTCCATGTCCCTATCCCATTTCCTTCCATGATCCAATGTACCATACTTGCGAACATTTTGAACTTGGTAAGAGGGAGATTTTGAAAAAAAACTGGGGTATTGATTTTCCCCTTTGAGTTACATTGAAAAAGAGGATATTGTAGACAGGAGACAGATCAAATAAAGCCCATTTGAGCTTAAAAACATTGGACGTTTCCTGGCTGAATCGGGTCTGTTGGCATGTATGGTTGTACTACCATTGCCTCTTCCTTCTGCCCACAATGGTCTATTACATTGCCACAAGCTTGAAGGAGGGTAGATTTTGTATCACAGGGGGCCCCTGGCCCGTTCTGTCCACACCTGAAGTATGAGACCCTTGTCCTTGCCCTGCCAGCTGCATTTGTAGGCCGTATTAAATTGACCAGCGGGTCCTGTGTTGCTATATAATTATCCTGAGACATCCTTACCACTCAGCCAGTATAAAACCCCTGTGTAGGCCCTTCTGTTCAATATGTAGGCCTCTTTGTTAAATTGACCATAGCTCTGCAATTTTAGTGTATAGCAGTCTGAAGGCAGGTCTGCGAGGCCTTCTGCTCCAAACCAGTAGCCCCCACCCTACCCGAGTGCTCCGTGCTCGGTATCAAAGTTCAACATCCCCCTGAAGCTGTCGACATACAGTAGGCTGCATCCTGGACTGGTACTTGCTTCCTGGGCAGGTTTCCCGCTTTTAAGGAAGTGGCAACCGCAGAGCGTCAAGTTAGGAGAACTGAGGAGATTTTATACATGAATATATTGAATTCCCATACAATACCCATTATTTTCTGCTTGCTCTATGGAACTTACGATAAGCGATTGGCCTGAGAGACTGACCTTTTCACCCAGTCCATTGTCAGCATTAAGTGGGTAAATGACGAAATGTCTGGTAAAATCTGCAGACGAAGCTTTTGGGTAGCATACGTAGGTAGATGTAGCGTGCAAAGGAGCCCACAAAATGATATAAAAAGGGAGCACCCACAGATATCGACGGACTACCTCGCCGTCTGTATGTAGGTTAACAGACAGTGCAGGTTTTCCCCAAGAGCTGGGAGCTCTTGTCTTCCTTTGCTTAAAATGTCTTGCTTTGCTTTGCTTGAAGTATCTTATTCTATTTTACCTATATGAAATGTCATGTTATGTTTAACCATTGTTCTCTTTACTTTTGCATTTAAAAGATTTTGTATTGTAATTGCAGGAATGCTTGCTCTAAGAGTAAACGTGAGTGTTCCTAGGTAACATTTTCCTTGGTGTAACTTGTTTCTCATGATGCATTTATAGATGTGTTTTCTCTCTCTCTCTGTCAGTACAATAATTGAGATACAGAGAATATCATGACAGCTGTATGATTATCTGGATTCTGTATTTTGTACTTTATGTCTCTATTCTGCGGTTTCTTTGAAGTTGCATCTTCTCATTAAACTGCCATTGTATTCTGCCTCCAATTCCATGTCTCATATGTCTGTTTTCTTCATTTTTGGAGCAAGCGTTCCTAGGCACCCCGGCTCAAATTAAGGTGCCCCTTTTGTCCCTGACTCACTCTCCTGCTCAGTTCTGTGGTGGCTCCCGGGGATCTGGGGACCGCCCCTAGCTTCCTTGACCCGTAATAGATCTTGCCTCCAACAGCCTCTCTTGCAAGTCCTGTATTGTTGGTTTGTTGCCCCTGCCCCCCTTTCCACTGCCCTCCATAGTCTGTTGTGCTTCCACGGCCCTTCCTGCCTGCTCAGTGTGGTTAAATTGTTGCCTTTGCACCCTCCTACCTGCCTTCAATTTTCAGAGTCCGTGCCCCTGGCCTCTGCCTCTCAACAGTATCCTAATGAACAACTAGATTGCTAACATTCTATATTTATTACAAAAGTGTGGAACGCCTGACATCATCTTGATGTAATCAAAACTGTAATACCTAGAGCATTTCCTTTAGAAATTACATATATGAGAGGGTCTTATTGGCATCAAAATTATGGTTAGTGCTCTAAAAGGCTAAAATAAGGACATATTTTCTGAGTTTTCAAATAGCGACAAAGCACTTTTAAATTATTTGTTATCTTTATGTTTTTTTATCCAGTTGACCACTTGATTAAATGTTGCACTTAAGGGAGATGATGTGGTGTTACTTCCAGAACTGCAGACTTTGCAACTGGGGAACCAGGTTGAAGTTTCTGCTTCAGCTCGACATTCTGTGATTCTGGTCAAATCACTTAGTCTCCCCATGTCTACAACCAAAATGAATGTGTTCTTGTGTGATGTACCCAATGCTCATGTAAAGCACTCCAATACCTGACAAGTCTGCACTATATAACACTGCAAAAACACAAAATAATAAGTGTTTTGCACACTTCTGTCATTGGGCTATATTTGGGCTACATCTGGGTGATTTTGGGCTACATTTGGGCTCTTTTGTCTCCGGTGGCCATCTTGGGAGATTTATTTGTTATGAAGTTTCCTAATTTCCTCATGTACTGCAGTCTCCTCAGTAGGAAATGCTTTCAGTTTTTTACTTTGATTCCATCATGAAGGTATTCAGATATGTCACACATTTGCCATAAATTCTGAATGTTAGCACTCTAGTTGCTCATTAGATCACTGTAGTAAAACTACTGCACCATGGAAGTCTGCTCCTGGTATTAAAAGTGCATGTTTCAGTCTGCATGTCAGAATTTTTTAATGAAATAGAAGAGGATTTGAGAAGTCACTCAAAATGTGCCCTCATTTTCTTTCTTCAGCATTAATCATAATTTCTATGGCAAAATGAACCTCCTCATTGTGTTCCTTTTTAAATTAAATGTTTTAAGTGTTACCAGTTTATTCCAATCAAGATGGCTTCAGGTGTGCCATACTTTTGTCATAATGAAGACAGTAAGCGCTCTAGTTGTTTTTAAGAACATTCTGGGACATTCTGTCATTGGGCTATACTTGGGCTACATCTGGGTGATATTTGGGCTACATTTGGGCTCTTTTGTCTTTGGTGGCCATCTTGGGAGACTTATTTGTTATGAAGTTTCCTAATTTCCTCATTTACTGCAGTCTCCTCAGTAGGAAATACTTTCAGTTTTTTACTTTGATTCCATCAAGAAGGCATTCAGATGTGTCACACATTTGCCATAAATTCAGAATGTTAGCACTCTTTTTGCTCATTAGATCACTGTAGTAAAGCTACTGCTCACCAGGGAAAACTGCTGCTGGTATTGAAAGTGCATGTTTCAGTCTGCATGTCAGAATTTTTTAATGAAATAGAAGAGGATTTGAGAAGTCACTCAAAATGTGCCCTAATTTTTCTTTCTGCAGCACTAATCATACTTTTTATTGAAAAATGAACCCCCTCATTTTGTTCCTTTTTAAATTAAATGTTTTAAGAGTTACCACTTTAATCCAAGCAAGATGGCTTCAGGTGTGCCATACGTTTATCATAAGTAGGACTGTTAGCGCTCTAGTAGTTCTTTGGAACACTCTGGGAAGCTGCAGTAGAACACAAAGGAATCAACTGACAGTCTCTGCCCTTGTTGGATGTACATGTTTTACTGAGAATGTCAGACTTCATTCTCACATGACTGAGAAAGATAATGTGAATTTACAGAAAATAAGCTCTCAGTTTAGCCTATAGATCACCTTCCAAACCTCTGTGGTAAAAGCATGAGAAAATATTTTTCTCTCAATCATGATATCCCAGCAGAAGGCTTTTTCACATGGTGAAATCACCTTAGAACATACCACAATTCCTAAAATGAGTATGGTACCATCAACAAATGATTTATAATGTAACTAAAGTCTTAAAACCTTCTATTAACTGCAATGCTTTTTAATGAGGTGCTATCATGTATATTGGTCACAAGATGGCTGCCAACACTTCTTGGATGAAGTGCTGACAGCCAATCAGATCTCAGGATGAGATGTGTGGTTAGGCTCCGCCCACATATATATATGCTTTTAAATGCTATTTTCTCAGGATCTACTGAACAGATTTACACCAAACCTACAAAAGGCACTTCCTTGACCTGAGGACTACCTCTCTGCCAAATTTCAAGTAATTCTGTTCAGCCGTTCGGGCTGTAGCTGTGTCTAAAGGTCCTATGGAAAAATGCATGGGAAAAACGCGTTTTGGGACCCCCCTTTTATCTCAGCCCCCGCTTGACGAATCCCCCCGAGACTTTCAGGGTAGGAGCGGAGCGTAGCGCCCCACCTATTTTGAAAAAGTCGCGAGGATTCGTCAACCGGTGCCAAAGTTATTCAAAATAGAATGTTGCGGATTTCCTATGGAAACGTGGTCCTAACTATAACTACCTACTGGCGACCGCCAGTAGGTAATATATATATATATATATATATATATATATATATATATATATATATATATATATATATATATATATATATATATATATATATATATATTACCTACTGGCGATAGCCAGTAGGTAGTTATAGTTAGGACCACGTTTCCATAGGAAAACCTCAACATTCTATTTTGAATAACTTTGGCGCCGGTCGACGAATCCTCGCAAATTTTTCAAAATAGGTGGGGCGCTACGCTCCGCTCCTACCCTGAAAGTCTCGGGGGGATCCGTCAAGCGGGGGCTGAGATAAAAGGGGGGTCCCAAAACGCGTTTTTCCCATGCATTTTTCCATAGGACCTTTAGAACGAGCTACAGCCCGAACGGCTGAACAGAATTACTCGAAATTTGGCAGAGAGGTAGTCCCTAGGTCAAGGAAGTGCCTTTTGTAGGTTTGGTGTAAATCTGTTCAGTAGATTCTGAGAAAATAGCCTTTAAATCAATATATATATCTGAGCCAGCTTACGGTACGCTTACCGTACGCTTACGGTAAGCGTACGGTGGCGTGCGCGAGCGCGATTCTGATTGGCTCTTAGATCTTAGTAAACATTCGAATCGGCCGAAACCAGGAAGCGGCGGCCGCCATTTTGTCTCTCGCACTGAGAGTGATTTTTAAAATATCAAGCCCAAAAACATGTAAAGGGGCTGTTTTGACAACTCCCTCCCACATAGTCATGTTGAGGGAGTCCCCAAACATCCCCCAAGTGCAAAAACGGTTTTATTTTTTTTTCGGCAATTTCGCGGGGTACGCTTACCGTACGCTTACCGTAAGCGTACGGTAAAAAAATAAAAATAAAAAAAACACTATCCACACTTACCCCACCCCCTGTGCTTTTGGTTGTCGAAGGCCACCAAAAGCACAGGCCTTTTGTTAAGGGCAAAAAACACTATCCACACTTACCCCACCCCCTGTGCTTTTGGTGGCCGAAGGCCACCAAATGTACAGGGCTTATTATAAGGGAAAAAAACTTAGCATTTAAAAAACCGTACTAATTCACTGAAAAAACCATAGGTTTCACACACGTTATAGTTAGGAATTAGCATTTAAAAAACCTTGCAAATTCAGAGGATTGCGGTCGCGTGAGTTATAGTTGCCTGCGCTAACTATAACGGGGGAATTTCACTGGTTTTTTATCAGTAAAATTTCCGCTAACTATAACATGTGTGAAACCTATGGTTTTTTCAGTGAATATATATATGTATATATATGCCAAGGTGTATTGAAGAATGAATGGGTGTATAAGAGTCAGGATGGATGATTAAGTAGGTGTGTGACTGACTGTATAAGTGAGTGATTAATTGTGTCTTGCTTAATTCATGTGTTAGCGACTGATACAGACATTCACACAGCTTAGGTTGTCAGTTGGTGTGTAAGGAGTTCCATGGTTTGGATAGCCACTAAATGAGGATCTATATGAGCTATTGATTGCTTGTCTGAGTACCTGTATGGGTGCCTGAGTGTCTGTGTAGGTGGGTGGGGGGTGTGACTCTGTGCATAGATGTGTGAGTGGATAATTCACTGGGTAGATGTGTTCAAGTCTGTATCTGTGAAGGGCTGTATGGCTTGGTGAGTGTGAGTTTGAGTGCCTTGGTGAGTAAATGGATGCCTCAGTGGTACATGTGTGAGTAACTTCATATATGAAAGGCAGTATATATGAGTGTTGGACTGTATAAATGACTATATGTGAGAGTGAGTGATTGTGAGAGTGCCTGTATGAATCAGTGTGTGCTTGTATTAGTTATTGTATTAGAGTGTAAGTATGTGTTAGTATATGTTTAAATAAGTGACGTGGTATGTGTATAACTGTACAGGTGGGTAAATGAAAGTGTGATTGATTATTTCCATTACTGACTAGGTGTGTGAATAACTCTATGAATGAGAGGCGGTGTGTGAGTGTCTGTATAGATATGTGACTGGATTTGATAATGCTGTATTGATAGCTGACTATATGTATGAGTGACTGTATGGGTGAATGAATGGATGTGTGTGTAGACCTAGGAATTAGTGAGTGGATATGTATTAACTGGTATTGGTGTGTTCATGGTTTCGAATATTATAGTCTGTATTTTAGAGTGGGTGTATCAAGTGTTATATTAGGGTCTGATAAGGTGCATCAGATTTTGACTTGGATGATGTCATCAGTGATGTCATTTGAGATGCCATCAGTGATGTCATCAGTGATGTCACTGACCATGGAATGAATGATGTAATATGTGAAGTCATCAGCAGTGCATTGCGGGGGCGCGACTTATAGTTAGCTCAACTAACTATAACAGGGGAATTTCTATGGTTTTCTATGAGTCACATGTCCAACTAACTATAACATCCCTGAAACCTATGGTTTTTTCAGTGAATTTCAAAGGTTTTTTAAATGCCAATTTCCAACTATAACGTGCCTGAAACCTATGGTTTTTTCAGTGAATTTCTAAGGTATTTTAAATGCTAATTTCTAACTAGAACGTGCCTGAAACCTATGGTTTTTTCTGTGAATTTCTAAGGTTTTTTAAATGCTAATTTCTAACTACAACGCACCTGAAACCTATGTGTTTTTCTGTGAATTTCAAAGGTTTTTTAAATGCTAATTTCTAATTATAATGTTCATTAAACCTATCTTTTTTTCTGTGTTCTGTGTTTTTTAATTATCAACCCATTCTCAACTTGGTGAAAACTGCAAATGTCACCACTCTTCCATCGATACCTTACGCCAACAAAATCGCCACAAACGAGAGCCACAACTAACGCTAATGAAATGCAAAGTAGGTGTTCCCATGCAAAAAAAACACGAAAACACCACTTCCCCATATTTTCAACTACCAGCCAAATCTGCAATGCGATCCAAAAAGTAGGCGATAATCCGAGTTAGTAGTAACAAATTAACATCAACCTTTTACTGGTGTAATGAGGTCGACTATCTACTCAGTGAATTGGACTCAACTCACAGCCACATCTAAAGACCAACATGTGATACAGCTACTGATCATGCAGGTCCGACACGCAACAAGACCACAACACCCAGCACCACCACCACCAGAAACAACCCCCCCGCACCCACCCACTACCACCAAGGCAGCACAAAACAGGACAACGGACCTTCCCAAAACACCAAGCTCCTCAGCCACACTATAGCTGAATATTGGGAGATGTGGCAACCAACTATATATGACGGAGGCAAGTCACCCGTCAACAATAAAGCACACAATGCCAAGTGTAATGCTGATGTGCTGCAGAGACCTCACTATTCAAAGCACAAACCTCTCCATGTGGAGATATACTGGTGATACTTGTAGTGTAGTGAACAGTGGACGCAACCATGTTACCTCAGGCAGTGGGGAAGATCTCGGTCATGTAGCTGTGTTGTCCCCCCTGGAAGCAGAGTGGGCTGCTCCAACGTACGCCACTCCAGCGTAGCAGTATGAATAAATAGGCCAGGCCCTAGGCGTGGTTCACTTGAGGGAAGACCAACGAGTCTGTCACAGCGGCAGCCCTCACCCTGGCACGTGGCTGCTGCCATAACCGCGGGCCTCCTCGACACAGGCCCCCTGTGAACCCAGCGGCACAGCACCGCAGACTTATGTCTGTACCGACTACTGCCTTCGATCTACACTGCAGACAGCAGCTCTCACAACTCAGATGCAGTGGCGATTGCAGATGTCGCAGTCCACTTTGCAAGACACTTTGCTTCCAGTGCGGCCTGTGTGCTTCAGGTGCTACTAACTCACTGCACCATAAATCATCGCCACGTAGCTGTGCGCCCATCCTGACAGCTGCCTCCGCCCTACACTGGGGTTACACGGTTCATAATTCAAGATTAGTAGTGACGCAAATTGTGTAAGACACTATAATGGGTTAAGAGGACCACATGCTCCCAATCTCTGCAGCTCAAGTCAACGTCTCCTGCCTGTGGGCCTTTGCTGACCGCTGCCTTCGGCCTACAGTGTGGAAGACCGACGACACGTGGTGCCAACTAACCCTGTTCAACACAAGCCGATCCCACATGTGTAAGTGTGTCCTGAGTCCTGAATTGCAGCGACCACAGCACCAGACTCCCTTCGATCAGTGAGGGGTATTTCCGTATGGAAGGCCGGCAACACGTGGTGGCACTGAACCTGCACTACGCAGGCCGGTGGGGCCACCAACGTATGCACGTGGCTGTGGGCCCTTGCTCACCGCTACCTCTGGCCTACACTGTGGAACACCGGCGACAAATGGTGCCACTAACCGTCTTCAACACAAGCCGATCCAAATGTGGTACTGTGTCCTAAGTCCTGAATGGTAGTGACCCTAACTCCGTGAGACAACCACAGCACCAGACTCCCTTAGGTCAGTGAGGCATATTTCCATATGAAATGGCGGTGACACGTAGTGCCAATAACTCTGTTCAACACAAGCCGAACAATCCCACATGTGGAACTGTGTCCTGAATGGCAGTGACCCCAAGTCCATGGCAGCGACCACAGCAGCATACTCCCACTGATTAGTTAGGCATATTTCCAAATGCAACGGCGGCGACACATGGTGCCAATAACTCTGTTCAACACAAGCCGAACAATCCCACATGTGGAACTGTGTCCTGAATGGCAGTGACCCCAAGTCCATGGCAGCGACCACAGCAGCATACTCCCTCTGATTAGTTACACATATTTCCGTATGCAACGGCAGCAACACGTAGTGCCAATAACTCTGTTCAACACAAGCCGATACCACATGTGTAACTGTGTCCTGAGTCCTGAATGGCAGTGACCCCAAGTCTGTGGCAGCGACCACAGCAGCATACTCTTTGATCAGTTAGACATATTTCCATATGCAAGGCCGGCGACACGTAGTCCCACTAACCCTCTTTAACACAAGCCGATCCCACATGATTAACTATGTCCTGAGTCCTGAATGGCAGTGACCTCAAGTCCGTGACATGGACCGCAGCACCAGACTCCCTCTCATCAGTGAGGCATACTTCCATATGCAAAGACAACAGCACGTGGTGCCACTAACGCTGTTCAACACAAACCGATCCCACATGTGTAAGTGTGTCCTGAGCCCTGA
Source organism: Triturus cristatus (assembly GCF_964204655.1). Classification (NCBI taxonomy): domain Eukaryota; kingdom Metazoa; phylum Chordata; class Amphibia; order Caudata; family Salamandridae; genus Triturus; species Triturus cristatus. The sequence goes on along the minus strand of NC_140594.1, from coordinate 975,541,003 downwards.
ACGTCAGTGACCCGAACTTCGTAACAGCGACCACAGCACCACATTCCCTTCGATTAGTGAGGGGTATTTGCATAAGGAAGGCCGGCGACAAGTGGTGCCACTGAACCACCACTACGCAGGCCGGTGGGGCCACCAACATATGCATGTGGCTGTGGGCCCTTGCTCACCGCTACCTCTGGCCTACACTTCGGTCAGCAGGCCTCACAATTCAGATAGAGTCCTGATTCCACATGACGCAGTCCAGTAGCCAAGACACATTGCTCCCAGTGTGGCCCGTCCACCCAAGCAGCATCACAGGCTCATACAGTTTCAATACTTCTGCTGCCACTAACGCTCTTTAACACAAGCCGATCCCACATCTGTAACTGTGTCCTGAGTCCTGAATGGCAGTGACCCCAAGTCCGTGGCACCGACCACAGCACCACACTCCCTTCGATCAGTGACGCATATTTCGATATGCAAGGCCGGTGACACGTAGTCCCACTAACTCTCTTTAACACAAGCCGATCCCACATGTGTAACTGTGTCCTGAGTCCTGAATGGCAGTGACTTCAACTTCGTGGCAGCGACCACAGCACCAGACTACCTTCAGTCTTATTTGTTGTTCTTTTCTTTAATAATTTTTTTTATATGTAAATCTATACATGACTAGATTCTTCTTTGTCCAACCGCACAGGGACACTAACAGGCCCAAGAAGGTTCTTGGGGGTATGATGGTAATGTGGGAAGAGGGTGCGTTACCTGCTGATGTGGGGAGAGGCAGCGTCAAAGGGGTATCTATCACAGAAAGAACTCCGATATGTTTTCACAAATGCCTCGGACAAATGCCAGCTGACGGACTAAATCACAAAATGGTTTTTCAATGCTTATGTAGTGTGAGTTATGAACACTTCGCACCAAGGCTCGCAGAGGGATAGCTGTGGCCCATCCGCTCGACTCACAGACGCAGTACTATGAGCCATCTGCGTTATTGTAGCCCTGCCCTGTTTCGTCGTGCGCCACGCCACACCACGCCACTGCGATTACGTTCCGACGTTGGCCCCACATAGCTACCTGTTGCAGGCATACTCGCTGTTGGTGTGCAGGTCAGTGGTCTAGTTCTCAACATCTCATGGCCACTCCCTGAGGGCAGCTTTACCCACACACCACACCCATCTGGCACATGCGTCACAGGCCATGTGACCACGCAAATATAATAGATCGACAACTTCATATCCTTTATTGCCGGTGCTGACTAGATGCCGGATGCTCCACATGTCTCAACCATAAAGAGTCTTTCAAAACTTGCGCAGAAGGTTACTCGCACCCTAATCTGTATAGCCCTCAGGGGCCTACCACCCCCTTGGCGCGGACTTCAGATGCACAGGGTTAGTGCCACCCGAAGCTCATATGGCCATCAGGGGCCTACTACCACGTGGCACAAACTTAACTTCCACAGGCTTAGCGGCCCCAAAAGCTGATGTGGTCTCCACCATTGATGACTCAGGACTCAGCGACATGTGTGAGATCTGCCGGGACGTGGAGATGATGATGTGGTCTCCGCCATTCATGACTCAGGACTCAGCGACATCTGTGCGATCTGCCAAGCACCTGATGTGGTCTCCGCCATTCATTACTCAGGACTCAGACATATCTGGGATGAGTTTTGACGGGCACGTGGAGTGCCCACTGCTGCACACTCCGGTGGCACCAGGTAATTATTTGCTCATGGATGCGCTGGGGCGGCAGTGTCTCTCTTGCTCTTGCTCTCTCTCTCCCCCCTCTCTCTCTCTCTCTCTCTCTCTCGCTTCCTTCTATCTCTGTAACTCTTCTCCCTTTCTCACTCCCTTTCTTTCCTTCCCTCTCTTTTTCTCTCTAGCTTTTTTTTCCTTCTATTTTTCTCTACGTCTCTCTCCTTTGATATGCACATTACACACGTCCTTCTTTTGTGCTTTATTTTCCAGGCTCTGTCGTCTACATCCATGGTCCCCATAGCAGTGTTCCACCTTGTTATTTTATATTTTTTTGGATACATTTTGTTTATTACTTTATCGTTGATATATGTTAATGAAAAAAATAAAGTTTGAAAAAAAAATTACGTTTCTGGTTGTTTTATTAACTGCTGTGTAACTCTTTCTTGTTCTTATTACTGTTATTTGATGAAGTCTACCATGGTATTAAATTTTGGAGGACTTATCACAGGAATACTGATGATGTCTGCAGTTTTCACCAACTTCTGAATAGTGTGTTAGATTTATCTCAACTTTACTTCCATTAAAGTGCTGATAATGAAATGCAGACTAGTCGTTCCCGTGCAAAAAGACACGAGGTGCACCTTTGCGATTTATTCTAAATACTAAAATCCTGTATTGAATTGCACTGACGTAGTGGCTGCACTCACAGTGTACACACAAAATCATTTACGAAACCTCATTGTATTTATATTGATTGAGAATCGGGTGTCAGGGGCTGGATCTTGACGAGATACACGGCCCAGTTCGTATATTGTCCTGCACACACAAAAAATCACATCACAACTTTCACACCAACTGCAATGCCAAACAAATTCCGGTGATAAGCCACGTTAGCACCAGGGATTTTACACTTGCTTTCTGATTGTGTTAAGCAGGACGACTACCTGCACCATGAAAGAGAACACAGCCAAGAGCCACACCAGAACACTCACAGGTACCATAGAATAAATGAGCATGATACAGGGATACCCATGAGGGCCACAAGACTCTTCGGAACAACTCCGGGACCGCCAATGCCCCCCAAACCCATGTCTGAGCAAGTGTGTCCCTCTGGTCATTGTGTTACCGTGATAGGCACCAGCCCTGCAACACCACAGTGTGCTATCACCTCAGTGTTGGCAGTGAGCCTGGACATGTAGCTACGCACGCATCCTCCTGCATGCACAACCGGCGTGTGCTGGTCCGGAGTACACAGGTCAGCGCAGGGGTGTGCCTATCTGACAACGGGAACAGGGTGTCTCGGACATCTCCGTGTATAGGAAGTGCAGTTGGTGTGTCTCTGTGTTCTGGTGTGGCCTGCAACAAGGGCCACAGCAGTCGATGTTGTAAAGTGGCATGCACCACCTCCAAACAGCACTGTGATGGTGTAGTTGGAATGCAGCAGCACATGCGCAAATAGGCATTACAATGGTGTGCTGTACAAGTGCACGAGATACAACAGCGCACCGTACAAAAGTGTGGGAGCTCATGGAAGGGAGGAGCAGCTGTTTGCAACGTAACAAACAGTGAACTCGCCCATGTGCCATGGGCTGGGCATCTCATCCATGATGACCACGGTCGCAGACATCCCACAGCACCAACGACCCGCCTTTGTACACATCTTCTACGAATGCAGCGTGGTCTTCACTTCTATGCTCGTTCACTGGTGTGATGTTGGCGAGTTGTGTGACTTGTGCTCCTTGTTGGTGTGCTTCATTTTGGCCATTGTTTGTCTATACTTGTGCTATACTTAATTGTGCATGTCCGCCATTCTGCCCATCTCCCCCCGTCCTCCCACTCCCTGCTTCTTCCTCTTCCTGGTGCTGTTCTGTCTATAATTTTGTTGCTCCACACATAAATACATGTAAAGAACAAATTAGAATAGTTTCTTGATTCTTTTAGGTTTCAAAATTTCTCTCTCTTGGTTTCTTTTTAATTTTCCATATAGACAGTTTTTTTAAATATTCAACAACACATAGAAGTCAGAAGTGCAACGTAATTTATCAACCCACTTTCTAGAGCATTCTACAACACGTGCGGGTTAAAAGTTCATCAAACTTTTTAAACTTAACCATTTTTTTTGCAACATTTTCTCTTTCATTTAACGGCACGTGCAGGTTAAAAGTTCACGATTGTTTTAAGTTCGAACAGTACCTTCTAAATGCAAGTAGCAGGTGTGGTTGAGTTGACAACTTTTATCCTAAGATATGTACTCCACGTTGAAACTGCAAACTGCTTTTTCTTAACCAATCACAAAGATGCTTTTCCACAAAATGAATTTGCACCCTACTTTTAAAAAAGAATGCTTTTCATCTCCCAATCACGTATTGTTTTGTATGGCAATAAAAAGTAGTTCCCCATCTTTAAACATATCTCTTATTCTACCAAGGAACTGCATGAGCTACAGACATCTTTCCATACCTTCCAACCATACCTTCAAAATGCTAGTGTGGATCGTAGGACATAGCTATATTTTCTGGTGCAAGAGGTATGCAGAACAGAGACATATTGACTTAGACCTAGGTTTACAAAATGTGGACATTAAATGGTTTGTACAGAGAGGATTGAAATGGCAACAATTGTTGCCTTTGGATAAAACCTGTTTGCATCTCCAACACCCTGACCTCATGATTGTGCACTGTGGTGGAAACGACCTAGGCACATTGACTGGGGTAGGTTTGGAAATGCTTATGAAGGACACCTTTGGACAATTGATGTTACTTTTCCCTCAAACTGTCTTTGTATATTCCAATATATGCCAAAGACTGAAGTGGAAATGGTCAAAACAATTTTGTCCTCAGATCGAAAAATCTAGGAAGAAACTCAACAAAGCTGTGTCTGCAAACCTCAGAGACAACAAAATGGGGTCCATCTACAACAACAACATACGTTTTGATATGGCTGATATCTACAGAAGTGATGGAGTACACTTCACAGATCATGGAAATCGAGTTTTCCTGAATAACTTGAAGCTGTGCATCCGCACTTATATGTAGCTCCAACTAATCAACACAAGGGCTCTTTTTAGAGCCACCCTATAACTGACAACTTAGGCCCGCTATTTTAGGGCCAGGTAACGGCAACTCCCCGACCCTATCCAAAATGTATTCTCCACACAGCTGTGACGCAGCAGCCAGACCATCTGACTTTGCAGCACAGGGCTCTCACTTTGATCACCACCTCTCTGCGCTTTACAAATACTGTATTGATTTACCTTCGCACTCCCTGTACAACACCATCTAAGCACCATATACAAGTTGGACAAGTGTGGTGCAGCGCCCAGAGCACATGACTTCACAGCATAGCAAACACAGGCTCACGGTTTCATACCCGAGTCCAGCAGCAGCTCAATTTAGCAGCATGACACTCTAGGCAATACCTCACTTAATTTCCGTACCCAGCACTTTCAGACCAGTAGGGGTCAGTAGTTCACCGGCTTTACCCCAAATCCCTCAGCAGCTCAGCTTATGCCCCCAGCGCCATCAGACCCGTAGAAGTGAGTAGTTTGCACTTTACAAATACCGAATTGATTTGATACGCGCGAATTTACCTTCGCACTCCCTGTATAACACCCCCCACACACCATACAGAAGTTACAATGTTCGAAACAAAAGTTCCTCCGAGTAGGTATAACTACATACTGACACTACTTGGACAGATGTGGCACAGCGGCAAGAGCACATGACTTCACAGCATATGACACACTGTTTGGACTCACGCTTTCATCCCCAAGTCCGGCAGCAGCTCAGCCTAGCACCATGAGACTGTACACAATCAATACCTCACATATTTTCTGTACCCCAGGACTTTCAGACCAGTACGGGTCAGAAGTTTGTCCTAGTAGGTATAAGCACATGCTGACACTACTTCCACAGGTGTAGTGCAGTGGCAACGGCACATGACTTCACACCATAAGACACACAATTTGGGCTCACGCTTTAATCCCCAACTCCCACACCAGCTCACCTTAGCAGCATCAGACTCTAGGCAATACCTCACTTAATTTCTGTAACCCAGCACTTTCACACCGCTAGGGGTGAATACTTCGCTTCACACCCCGTCTATGGCACACCCTAAACACCCCACAGAGGTTACAGTGCTCCTACCCTCCTCTTTCACACTTTGTTTGCTCTTTTTTCCCCTTACTCGCTTCGAAGGAATCACAAAATGGTGGCCAACACTTCCTAGTTGCAACCGCTTGCATACGGTACGCACACGGTGAAAAACCTTAAAAAAAAAAAAATACATAACTTAGCATTTAAAAAACCGTACAAATTCACTGAAAAAAACCATAGGTTTCACACATGTTATAGTTAGGAATTAGAATTTACAAAACCTTGCAAATTCACTTAGAAAACCATAGGTTTCACACATGTTATAGTTAGCTGGACATTTCACTCGTGAAAAACCATTGAAATTCCCCCGTTATAGTTAGTGCAGGCAACTATAACTCACGCGACCGCAATCCTCTGCTGATGACGTCAGATATTACATCACTGATGACATATGTGTCTTTCTGAAAAAAAAATATTTGTAATATATGTATAGCTAAAAATTAATGGAAGAAGACATGGGTAAATAAGTGTCTAAATACAGTGATGTAATATCTGACGTCATCAGCAGAGGATTGCGGTCGCGTGAGTTATAGTTGCCTGCACTAACTATAACGGGGGAATTTCAATGGTTTTTCACGAGTGAAATGTCCAGCTAACTATAACATGTGTGAAACCTATGGTTTTTTAAGTGAATATATATATATATATATATATATATATATATATATATATATATATATATCCACGCACAGGTATACATATATGCATATATGCATATGTATTACCTACTGGCGGTCGCCAGTAGGTAGATATATTTGGCGCTGATTGGCAAATCTTCGCGAAATTTTCCAAACTTTTGGCCAGCTCCGGTCCGCTCCTATCCTGAAAATTTCACGGTGATTCGTCAAGCTGGGGCCGAGATAAAAGGGGGGCCCAAAACGCGTTTTCCCCATGCATTTTGCAATAGGACCTGTTGACGCAGCTACAGCCCGAACTGCTGAACCGAATTACACCAAATTTGGCAAAGAGGTAGTCCTCAGTTCAGACTCGTGCCTTTTGCTTAAATGGTGTAAATCCATTCAGTAGTTCCTGAGAAAATTAGAGTTAAAAAGATAGATATATCTATGGCCTCGGAGGATCTGCGCACCCTACCCGCACCCATCGCGCACCCTGCTGTGCACGAGCTGTGTTCTAATTGGCTGTCAACACTCCAGATCAAGAAGTGTTGGCAGCCATCTTGTGCCTCGGTAGAACCGAGGCACAAGAGACCTATAAAACAAACGTGAAAAACACGACAAAGGGGCAGGGTAGAAACACCCTGACCCCCTAGGCCTGCTCAGGGGGTCCCACAAGGACCCCAAGGGCAAAAAAAGCATTGAAAAAAAAACAATCGGCGAGATTCGCGCACCCAGCGTGAATTTCGGCCAAAAATTTAAAAAAAGAAGCGCGGGGCTCCCGTGCTTCTTTGGTAATTGGCCCCCGGGGGGCCAAATCCCGGGGGCAGAATTAAAAAAGGGTGTGGGGGGTCCCAATCCCCCCACACTGCCCCAGGGACCGCCACCCCCGGGGCTCAAAGATACTCCCCGGGGACAGCCACCCTCCCAGGGCTTATTGAAAATTGGTGGGGGGGACCGCCACCCCCCGGGGCTTGAAATTATTTGGGATGGGGGCTCTCAGGCACCCCCAGCCCTGGGGACCGCCCCGCAACTTGTCAGTGTTGGAGGGGGGCCACGCGGCCCCCCTCCTGGAGCCTTCAATAGGCCCTGGGGACCGCCAGCCCCCAGGGCTGGCTCCTGCAGTGTCCCGGGGTGCCCACCCCCGGAACACTGTAGTTTGCAATGACAGGGTGGGAGCCTCGCGGCTCCCGCCCTGTCATTGCAAACTGCTTTGCTTCATTGAGGCGAGAGCAGGGAAACCTGCTCTCGCTTCAATGAAGCAAAGCTGATTGCTTTTCCACATGGGGAGCAGCATGTTAGCTGCTCCCCATGTGGAAAAGCAATGCTGGCTCCGCAGGACGCGGGGAGCCGGCTGGGACCGTGGGGGGATTGGGGACCCCCCATGGCCCCCAACAGAGGCCAGGCCCTGGGGGATGGGGTCCCCGGGGCCATAAGTGGCCTGGGAGGGGGGCCATGCGGCCCCCATCCCCAATTAAAAAATAAATTTATTTAAAAAACAATGGCCGGCCCCGGGGGATGGGGTCCCCGGGGCCTTAAAGTGGCCAGAGGAGACGGGCTACGCAGCCCCCCTCCATTAAAAAAAAAAAAAAATTTAAAAAAGGGCTATGCCCCGGGGGATGGGGTCCCTGGGGCAAATTATGGCCTCGGGAGGGGGACCACGCGGCCCCCTTCCTGATTTTTTTTTTTATAAACAAAAATTGGTGGCAGGCCCTGAGGAATGGGGTCCCCAGGGCCAAAAAAATGGAAAAAGAAGGGGGGCTACACCGCCCCCCTTCTAAAAAAAAAGAAGAAAAAAATAAAGACCGGGATCGGGCCGGAGGCCACGCCCCCTCCTTACACCACTCTGCAAACGCGCCCCCTGGCGCGTTTGCAGAGGGGGAACTAATTCCCCTTGAATACTGGGGGTCTCTGGGGGCCAACTAGCCCACCAGGAACCTCCAGTATGCGCCAGGGGGCTGCGTTGCAGAGAGGTGTAATGAGGCCACACCCCTTTTTACACCTCTCTGCAACGCAGCTCCGTGGCTCTTACTGGAGGTACCTGGTGGCCTAGTTGGCCGCTAGGGGACCTCAGGGTTCAAGGGGACTTAATCCCCCAACTTAAAACGTGCCACGGGGCGCGTTTGCACAGTGGTGAAGGTAGGGGGCGGGGCCTGAGCTGATACTGTGCAAACACACCCTGTGGCACGTTTTAAGTTGGGGAATTAATTCCTCTTCCATCCAGAGGTCCCCTAGGGGCCAACTAGCCCACCAGGTACCTCCAGTAAGCGCCACGGAGCTGTGTTGCAGAGTGTTGTAAAAAGGGGCATTGCCTCTGAACACCTCTCTGCAACGCAGCTCCCTGACGCATACTGGAGGTACCTGGTGGGCAAGTTGGCCGCCAGGGGACCTCAGGATTCAAGGGGACTTAATCCCCCAACTTAAAACACGCTACGGGGCGCGTTTGCACAATGGTGAAGGTAGGGGGCAGGGCCTGAGGTGATATGTGTGCAAACACGCCCTGTGGCGTGTTTTAAGTTGGGGAATTATTTCCTCTTCAATCCAGAGGTCCCCTAGGGTCCAACTAGCCCACCAGGTACCTCCAGGTAGCTCCACAGAGCTGCGTTGCAGAGTGTTGTAAAAAGGGGCGTGGCCTCTAAACACTGCTCTGCAACGCAGCTCCCTGATGCATACTGGAGGTACCTGGCGGGCTAGTTGGCCCCCAGGGGACCGCAGGATTGAAGAGGAATTAATTCCCCAACTTAAAACGCGCCACAGGGCGTGTTTGCACACGTCACCTCAGGCCCGCCCCCTTCCTTTACCATTGTACAAATATTCCTCTAAAATCAGCCGGCCTATGAATTCCAAAATACTCACCTGTTATCAGGAGAGAACCGAGTGCTGCATCTTTTAGACCAGCACTGACCCTGAAAATTAATTCTAAGTGTACTGAACAGTAACTTGTATTTCTTTCCATAGGAATCCATTGTGTGGTTTTCAGCAGAAAAGTTTCTAAGTGTCCATATTTGAAACTTACAAATATTCCTCTAAAATCAGCCGAACTACGAATTTACTCACCGGACTACGACTACGAATTCCAATTTACTCACCTGTTATCAGGAGAGAACGCAGGGCTGCATCTTTTAGACCAGCACTGACCCTGAAAAGTAATTCTGAGAATACTTAACAGTAACTTGTATTTCCTTCCATATGAATCAATTGTGTGCTTTTAAGTAGAAAAGTTTCTGTCTATTTTCACAAACTAAAAATATTCCTAAAAAATCGTCTGTATGACTTAAACACATTCTTTCAACTGTTTACAGGAGATCCACCTGTGCTGGATCCAGGATCCACCAAGGAGTAAGAAAAAGTAGCGGTAACACTACTTACCTGCTAAGTGAATTTTCTGCCCTAGGATAACATTGGTGATTCTATGTGAAAAATGTTCTTAGTGTCAACTTTTAAAATACAATAATAATCCTTAAAAATCACTACTGTAACCAAAACGCTTTTACTCAACTGTTTACAGGAGATGTCCAAGGACTGAATCTAGCATCCAGTCCTGTGGTTAGAAAAGTAATCCATAAAGTAACTAATTGCATTTGACTAGAAATTCACATTGAGCTCAATGTTGCTTTGTGTTTGAAATTGTGTTGCCCATTGCAACAACTGTAACTACTGTACTTAAAAGTCTATTGCCTATTTGCAAAGTATTTAAACTAAAGTAATTCATTCTGAGAAAGTATATTTTGTATTGTAATGTATAATGTAAATAAAAAAATAAAATATCTAAAAATAAACAGTTTAAACAATGTAGTAAGTAGTAAATCAGTATCAAAAAAATCAGTATAACAATTAATACATTAAAAATTGTAATTTACAAAACCTTTGAAATTCACTGAAAAATCCATAGGTTTCAGGCCTAATATAGTTAGGAATTAGCATTTAAAAAACCCATTGAAATTCACTGACAAAAAACCATAGGTTTCAGGCCTGATATAGTTAGGAATTAGCATTTAAAACACCTTAGAAATTCACTGAAAAAACAATAGGTTTTAGGGGTGTTGTAGTTAGCTGGACATTTCACTCGAACAAAACCATTGAAATTCCTCTGATATAGTTAGTTGTACTAACTACATCTCGCGCGCCCGCAATCCACTGCTGATGATGTCACATATTACATCATTCATGACATGGTCAGTGACATCACTGATGACATCTCAAATGACATCACTGATGACATCACTGATGACATCATCCACGTGACAATCAGATACACCTCATCATACACTCGTATAACCTTTCATCACTCACTGTAAAATAGAGAGTGCCAGATGTAAAACCATTGACACACCAATACAAGTTTCTAAACACCCACTCAGTGATTCCTAGCTCTATACACACATCTAATCACTTACCTATAGATTCACTCATACATGCTGTTAATGACCAATAGAACACTATCAAATATACTTATGCACCTATATCGACATTACACACCAGCACACATCCTAATCACTTATGAAGTCATCCTACTCACTTATGCAAACAATGGATCATACTTACTTTTACTTAGCTATACACTAATAAAAACCCCACTTCATCTATTCATATTGATAATAACTCATCCTTAGTGTGTTATAAAAACACTATTACAACTATACAGTTATCCATACAGTCACTCATACAATCACTGAGTCTTATGTATACTTATTTACTGACACATACACTGGCTTTATTTTTCTAGTTTGTTGGACATGTACCATTGAGACATATATTGGCTCATCACCACACCCATAAAGATGTTCACTCACCCAAACAACTGTTCTAACATGTAGGTTTAACTTCAGATACCTACTGAATCAACTATTCACACATCTCTTTGGGCAGTCACACACCCCCCACCGAACCACACACACATTCACTCTCCCATACAAATACTCAGTTAACTAATCAATAAATAATATAGACTTTCACGTAGCTAGTAACCAACTGGTGCAGCAGTTTACACAACAACTGACAAAGTGATACAGATATTCACACAGTTTTGTCACTATCCAATATATTTAGTGAGACACTATAAATTAGTCAAGTAAACAGTCAATCACACTGCTAGTAAATCCTCCATCCAGATATTTATATTTCTATATCCACCCATTCTTCAATGCAAATTGCTATATATATATAATACATATTTAAATAACAAACCAAACCACATTCACTGGATGATGTCATCAGTGATGTCATTTGAGATGTCATCAGTGATGACACTGACCATGTCATGAATGATGTAATATGTGACATCATCAGCAGTGGATTGCGGGCGCGCGAGATGTAGTTAGTACAACTAACTATATCGGAGGAATTTCAATGGTTTTGTTCGAGTGAAATGTCCAGCTAACTATAACAGTGAATTTCTAAGGTTTTTTAAATGCTAATTCCTAACTATATCAGGCCTGAAACCTATGGTTTTTTCAGTGAATTTCGAAGGTTTTTTAAATGCTAATTCCTAACTATATCAGGCCTGAAACCTATGGTTTTTTCAGTGAATTTATATATATATATTTATTTTTTTACACAGTGGTAGTCTCTACAGTATAGTTATAGTTAGAACCTGTTTTCCTAAGGAAATGGATTTTTAGGATTGCCAGTAACTTTGATGCTGGTAGATGAATATTCGCAACCCTTTCCAAAAAAGGTTCCCCCTGAAAAGTTTTGGGGTGATGTGATGTGTCAAACAGGGTCTGGGAAAAAGGAGGAAGTCCCAAAACACGTCTTCCCCTGCAGTTTCCCATCTGAACTTCAGACACAGCTACAGTCAAGGCAACTAAACAGAAGTACACCAAATTTGTCAGAAAGCTAGATGTTTATCTGGAAAATGTTCTTTTTGTGATTTGGTGTAAATCCGTTATTTAGTTTTTGAGAAATTAAAGTAAAAAATGTATAGATATCTAGAGAGACAGGAGTATCGCTTTTCCATCAGATCATTTGTACTGATTCAGTGTCTCGGTGCACTTGTTCCCTGCTATTCAGTGCTAAAGTGCAAGTGCACCTACTTAAAATTGTGTTATGATTGGTTTTCCTTGATTGGTATATTTGATTTAGTTGTAAGTCCCTAGTACAGCACACTGTGTGTGCCCAGGGCCTATAGTTCAAACCCAAATAGTGGTCTTGCAGCACCGGTTGTGCCACCCTCACAATTAGCTTTTCAAAGGTGTCTAAGACCTGCCAGTGCACCCACTTGCCAGGCTCTAACCTTCCATTTTCTTACATGTAAGTCACACCTAAGGTGGGCCCAAGGTAGCCCCCTGGGCAGGGTACGGTGTATGTGAAAGGTAGGCCATGTAGTCATGTGTTTTACATGTCCCGATAGTGAAAAATTGTGCATTTCGTTTTTCACTATTGTAAGGCTGTCTTTACCATAGGTGATCATTGGAGCTACCTTGTAACATTTTACAAGTGTTTCATTAATTTGGGAAAAGATGGAGAAATGGAGTTTAGGCTCCCTGAGCTCAGAATTTAATAACACATCTTTTAGTAAGGATGGTTTCTAAATTGTGTGTTTGAAAATGCCACTTTTAGAAAGTGGACATTTTCTTGTTTATCCATCCTGTGTGCCTCTGCCTGTTTGTGTTTTCACTGTCTGCTTTTGGGGTGACACGAGCTTGGGATGTGCATTTGCCCTAGATAGTCACAAGGGAGGGGGGGGGGGTTGAGAAGCCTCCTGCCTTTTCTGGGTGACTCATAGCCAGTCTGAATAGACATTTCTGCATTTAGAGTGGTGAGAGGGTTTTTTACTTGTACCTGAATAGGCTGTTTCAGCTCTGCACATGGCTGTCTCCACCTCCTGTAGTGAAGCTGGACTATAAAGGACAGAACTGGTTTCAAGTGAGCAAGAAGAACTTGCTTCAAAGAGAAAAGTAGTACAAATATGTTGGCCCAGACCCCAGAACTTTAGAACTCTTTTGGACTAAGGAACCTGCCAAGAAGAGCTGGAGAGTTTTTCAGGAGGAACTACCACTTTGCTGTGTGCTTTGCTTTGTTGGCCTTCAGTGGCTGTGTCTGCCTTGAGCAGTTAATGGACTGGACTTTCTGCAAATTATTTTCATGAGTTTCTCCAAGTGCTTGAGGTAGAGCTTGTCCCCGGTTCAAGTACCAGCACTGGGAACTGTGTGTTTTGTGCTGCAACAGAAGAAAAAGCAACCTGACACCTTCAATGACACTGCTGCCGGCTCCATGACCTGTAGTCACCACAGAGAGCACAGCAACCCTGGTCTCATCGATGATGACTCCCGACACAGCCACCGAGCCGCTGCTTGTACCGTGACCTGAAGGCACCGCACTTCGCACCACCTCGCTTTACATCGCCGCCCTGGTATCCCAACGCTCCACACCGACCTCAATTCCACTGCCTCCACCGTGGCCTGGAGGTACCGCTCGTAAGTTACTCGATGCACCGCCCAGTCCCACACTGCATCCATGACCCACCAATACCGGTTACATTGATTCAAGATCATCTACTGACAACAGTGCTGCAGCAATGATGACGTAGTTGCCTGCACCGTGACCTGCCAGCACCGCGACGAGCACCGCTGCACTTCCCACCTTAACCCTGGTCTCCCGAACGCCGCTGGACTCGGTCACCAAGCTGCTGCTTGGATCATGACCTGAAGGTACTGCACGCTGCACCGCTGCACTTTGCACCACACCCCTGACGCCTGCCTACGCTGGTGCTCCTGACTTCAAACTCACGGAGACTGACGATGCCGTATCTTCAGATTTCATCACAAGGTCCACGACGTCCTGCATTTCCAAGGTACTGTTTGCAGGTCTTCTCAACACTGGTCCATGTGCTGTGGTCGTCCTGAATGTTTGGATTGGTTTGTTCACAACGCATTGATAGCCCCGGATGGAGCTATCAACTTCAAGGGACTGTATTTTAAGTCAATGTTCGTATTTTGATTATTGTATGTTGGATTTTTATAATTTTGCTCTTGTTTTACACTGAACATTTATTTCGGAAGGGCAGGAGCTCCCAATTCGAAACTACGGTTTCATAACCTCGAGTAGTCCAAGCAGCCCAGCTGCCCCCTGCCCATTCGAACCACCCACAAAGACTATCCAAGTAAGGCTGCGCCGCCGGTTCTGTTCTTGCCCTGCCTCACACAGGGACATTTCCATTATTGAACTATCTTCTAACAGCACACTAAGTACATCACTGGAATGGGCCTCAAGAATAGTAATAAGCCCAACAACAGGGACATGGTCCGAACATAATGCAAAGGCTGGACTTATATTGCATGATGACACAATCTCAGAAACCTTCATTCTGTTCCAGGCCCCAAGGCGAGGCTTTGTGTCTCCAGCGATTCTCTGGAGACTGAAGTAAATGAACCAGCCCAAGGAATTCTAGGGGCCTCTGAGTCCACCAAGATATAGGTATCAGCACTGCATTCAGAAGAAGATGTTGTGCTTCTGGATATGAACACATAGTACTGGCTAAATGCCCTTGACAATGACAACCATCGAGCACTAGCATTCAACAAAGTGCAGTTACCCCAAAGATAAACTCTAGTAAATGCACCTAGATCTCCATATTGAATGATGGCTGGTCTCCTCTGGCTCAGAATTTCAACCAGATGGAGTTACTAACTAATGGTACGGGACCATACCATTCTTTCCTTCACCCCAACTCTGATCAGGGGAACTTACTGGCCTCCACTAATTCCACCCTGACCGCCACGATATCCACCCTCACCTGGCAGTCAGATAAACTGAAACTTCAACTGGACTTGATGAACACATTCGCCAGGTCCATAACCAGACTGGAGTGTATATTAGATGCCCTTGACTCACTTATGCAACTGTATAATAACAAAACCTGTGAAAGGGTCAGCACCTGCTCCTGTCATCCAACAGTTGAAAAATGAAGCACCCTTCCAGAAGTCTTATCAGTTCAGTTCAACAAGCTTTATTCAGTGTGTATAACATCCATAAAAGCATACAACACTTTTTTTAAAAAGCGATTCCGAAAGACAATGTCCACCATACATAAACCAATCCTATAAATTCCATATAGTTCAGTTGACAAGCACAATTCCTTGTGTTATATCTATTGCTTTTTGTATATATGACGCAACATAAAAACGTATCCTTGGGTCATCAAGAGTAACAAGTAATGGATTTAGGCCCAGTTCTCTGTACTGGGGTGAATGTATGACATTGTTCTGCATTCTGTCCATCAACTGTTGTTTTTGTATTTGTCACCCTAAGTGGGACGGGTATGCCCAAACATGGGTCCCGTGCTCTCCATGCCACTCAAATCAAGCTATCCTTGCTGAAGAGGGGTGAAACCCCAAAACCGGTCTTAGGATGCTTGTTTCCAGTCCAGGGAGGACCTTGCTTGGTAGTTTGGGCTTGACTGTTCCCCTGAGGCACAGGGTCAAGACTGATTTGCATATGGCTGGGTTCAAACTGGAATGGCATGGTGAGCAAAAAAACTATGGATTTAGGCCCAGATCTCTGTACTGGGGTGAATGTATGACATTGTTCTGCATTCTGTCCATCAACTGCTGTTTTTGCAAGTAATTTTATAGCAGCATGGGTTTTTCTCACATTAGGTTTTTTAAAAAGTGGTTTCAACTAAAAACGCCTGAAATACAAATAAAAATTACAAAAGAGCATAAAGTGCATAGTGCTCTGTTTAGACTGTTCGTCACAAGGGCACAGGGTTGTAGGATGCATTCTTATGATAGGAAAAGAAACTAGGTGATGTACTATTCCTAACCGGAGCCTAATCAGAACAAAACGGTGTGAAGACCTAGTAACTGTAGACAAATAATCTTCGAATCCTGTTCTGATGTCAATTATTTGATAGAATGTAAAGGTAGTTTGCTTCCCTACTTCCCTCATGCGGATCTCTTTTTTGTGGGCCAAAAATGTATCCCTTATCTCCTGTTTAGATAAATGTATCACCTGTGCTGGATTATCATGGATCGAAAGCTTGAATAATTAACTATATAAATCAATAATATATTTTAACCAGGGGATACGTAGGCTTTTATCCAGAAGAAGAAAGTCCTTAATGACAGTTTAGGTAAATTTGGTTTCGTCTTTGGCCCAAATTGATCTCCTTAACAATAGTGGGCGCATATCAATCCGATCAGATAAATAATCTAAACCTACTTCTTGGTGAGTTTTTTCAATAGAAGCTGAGTTAGGTAACCTTAAAAGTCGTTTTAAAAAAAGGTTTTCTTCCTGTTGTAAAATCTTGCTTCAGTTATGGCCCCAGACTATGATAACAGACTGAAAACACGTTTTATTGGGGCCGATCAACACAGGCGCTCACTGTACTCCACAAACCCTGACTGCCTCAGCCACCATTGTGGTCCCAAATGTTACAACCTTACAGTCACTACCACACTCTACAGCACTTGTGGCTAGCTCGGAAACTATCACCAGCTACTCACAAAATGCAGACCTGCCATTGGGCAGCTAGATCAACTCAGTGGCCATAGATACTGCGCCCCCTGAAGGTCAACCAAGTGCAACTCAAAATACAGTTTCTCAGTGGTGCAACCTGGGCTATCCAGTAGACCCCACTCTTACAGTCATCGATGACCAATTAAGTGCAAATTTAATAGTACCCACCCAGATGGCTCTCCCTGCTACTTCGTCCACCACAGTGACAGTAAGCAGTAGATGATCATAGAGTGCATCAACTCCTGCCAGTGCTAACTTCAGTGAACCAACTCAGGCGACCAACCCATGGAGCAGATCCTTATCATAAAGATCCAGAAAAAGGATGAAAAAGGCCCTCAAAAGAACAACAACTAGTAATAAAAAAGCCGCCCCTCGCACAGGCACAACCCGCAGCTGAAATCCTGGCCAACCTGTACCCTGTCTTCCTGGGAATTCTACCCCCAAGGAAGACACCGAGTGGGAGGAACACAAATCAACTTGGAGAACCTTGTGTGCTCTCCTGCCTGTCATCAGTGGAGCCTGGAAAGAGCCCTATACAAATAAACACCCAGGAGATTCCTTCCCAGATTCCTGATCAGCTATGGCCCAATCAGATAACAAAAGCCAATACTGACCTCACAAAGACCCCCAGTTACATTTAAAACCCCAAACCCAGAAAATATGACTTTACTGCAAACGTGTGTAAATCAGTACGGGGAAGGGAAACTAGGAGCTAAGAAATCAGCCAGCTCCTCAGGTAGCAATAGTTCCATCAACAAACACAGATCTGAATAAGCATCGTCAAAACTGATCCTCACACCCCTCCATCACTCTGAGGGTCAGCACAATATCTTTAACCGAACCGATTCTGTTGAGATTGTTCCACACCATCCCGCAACTTGCAAGAATAACCACGGAAGATATATTGGCAGTTAAATTTAGAACATTAACAAACAACCTAAAAAGGCCCGAACCAACAATTGTAGTACATAAATCCTCTGCACTAGTCGCAGACATTCTGTCTTGCAAAACTTTATTTGACGAATGGGGGATAGATATCAGGGAACCTCTGGCCCCAAGATACCTTCAACCTCTGAAGGAACAAGGAGCCCTCTCAAGGCACCTGACAAAGCCACTCACAACTTAACCTGACCTATAACAATCTGAGGATAGCATGTGCCCATGACAACCAAGACGGCCCATAAAGGAGAACTGTCTTAGACCAAACTGGAAATCCGAAACAAGGAAATGACTGGATTTGGCTACCTTCAACGCTCCCAAACAGCGTAAGCAAATATTCCTAGCCCAGGCAGCTGCTCCCCACAGTGAGAACTTGAGAGAAACCCTTGTATAAACTTCATGTCATGGAACTTGGCAGGCCTCACGAAGTTACTGAAGTCTGCAGCCGGAGTGACCCTTGTTCAGTCTGCAGACCTGCTCTGTTTCCCAGAAACCTGGGCAACCAGTTGAAGCACAATCCTAGGTTACTGCAAACTCTTCCAGCCAGCTGTAAAAGCCAACATATTTGGGAGACCTTTTGGCTGACTTTTCATTTATGCGAGCCTTGCCTTAGATCTGAAAATATATACCTTTAAACTCCCTGATGAAATGTTCCAATTGGTTTCCCTGGAAGGCCAGCAAATAAATGGCAGATGGTGAAAATCTTGCTCCTTAATGTATATTCTAACTACTTTGGCGCAGGATGGCTGGCAAGACTAATTAAGTTCCGCGACTCACTCCAATCCATTCTGTACAATAATACATTACATGAACTCATCATTTGCTGAGATTTTAACCAATGATCCCTGGGTACTGACCTGACAAACCTGCCATTGGGATATGAAACTGACAACAAGTTAGCCACCCTTTTTAAGCACATAGCATGAGCTCTATTCAGCAGATAACTGAAAATAACTCACCACCGCTGAAATACCAAAAATCCTTCAAGGGAATAAGCACCTTGAATTATGCGATTAACACAAGTAGGATATTGGATGCTGTAGCTAGATTTGACATCTTTCCATGTTCAGAGAGTGAACATCTTCCACTTGTCACTATTTTCAATGTCAGTTCTAACAGGCTCAAAAGCCTTAAGATAATTGCCGAATCTACAGGTGAGGAAAGACACAATCTAATTCAGAAGGATTAAATGGGGCCAATTGATCTTGCAAAAACTTAAAGTCTGGGAATCGACAAGAGGCATGCACCCCATGATCCTAAGTGGTGTAACTCTTTTGGCTACCTGGGACCTAATGGTCAGTGAATTACACAGTGTGCTTGGGGGTCCACTCTCACCCTCAATTCAATGCGTCCATATACCCAAGGAAAGTAACAGATCCCCACATCACTACAAGCAAATTGAGGCTGCGTAGGCTCCAAAAAATCTTCCAAAGAGAACACAGAGTCACAGCCAAAGCAGATTTGCTAACAAGACTGCAAGCCTTCAAAACAACAGAACAAACGTGTGGTTTGGGCAGTCAAGCGCAAACAAACAGAGGCAAAATGGCTGCATGTGTATTTGCTGATGAGCAACCTGGGACAGGTTGATCTGTGGATGTATTTAAAGAAGAAAACATGCCCTCTAACAACAAGCGTGAATGCCGTCTCCAAATTCAAGTGGATTGCTCATGTCCAAAACCTATATGCTGCAGCAAATGTTCCAGGTATGGACTTGTCACCCCAAATGGACTGCCCTGTAAGAGGGTACCAGGAGTCGTCACTTTTGGGGCCTGACATTTTGAGAACTCTGCAAAAGGTCAGAGCCACAGGGCCACCCTGCCCAAATGGGATACTCGTAGCGATCTTTAAAGGGAATCTCGGGCTGTGGACAGCTATTTTGCTTCCCCTTTTTACAAATCTGCCAATTGACTGCGCAGGTTCCAGAGAACTGGAGGGGATCTATACTTAATCCCATTTACAAGAAGGGTGACAGGGCAGATCCTTCCAACTATTATCTGATAGCCCTTCTGGACATCGAAGCTTAGGCCTTCGCGTCCACCATACTTAATGAACTCAAAGGCACGGCCGAAGCTAACAACTTAATCCCATTCACACAATCAAGTTTTAGGTTAAACTCCTCAATTCTGGACAACATCATGGTCCTTTCCAACCTGTCTCACACAGCAAAGAGTAAAAAGCAACTCCCACTCTTCGCCTGTTTTACAGCCTTCGATCGGGTAGACAGGAGAATTTTATAGAAAAAGCTCCAAGGAAGAGGCATCCTGAATACCTTACTTCTAGCAATAACATCTCTATACTTCTCCACCTGGGTTAGAGTCAAGTTAACATCTACGACCGACTCAAGAAAGATCACAACTAACAATGGTCTCCAGCAGGGCTGTGTGCTTGCATCCCTTCATTCAATCTTTCCACGGTCGACATGGGTGCAGCTCTGAAACACGCCGACCTTATCCCTCCAAAGATTGGGAGAACCAAGATTCCTATAATGCAATATGCTGACGATATCGTCCTTCTCGACCACTTGAGAATTGTCTTACAGAGTGCCCTGAATGCATTACACAACTGTAATTTGGCTAACAAAATGGTAGCAAATGGTTCTAAACCAAAATACTCAACTTTGGTCACCCACTCAAAAACCAACACACAGCTTGCGACTTGGGATGCTACAAATAGATAATGCTGAGTCCTACAACTACCTGGGCGTATGGTTCACCACCAAATGTGGACATAAAAGCAACTGAGACATGCTGTCACACTTTCTGAACCAATCATCATCAATGTGAGTAAATTGAATAAATCTTTGGAAAGCCCGTCCACTGGTCCAATAAGCCAGGTCCTGGCAGCCACTTTGGTGCCAGCTATTACTTGCTGGCATTAGATGTAACCGGGTCAGCTAGTATGTATCCTGAACATATACCAGGTCAAGACTTACAAAAGAGAATTCAGCCTAACTCCGTATCTCTGGTACTGCCTGATGAGGTTGGAATTCGGTCTGGTGGCTCAAATGTGGGTGAGCAAGATGACCTTTGTAAGTTACTACCACAGGATATCCAAGGCTCCAGCCAGCACAGTGAAAGCAGCCCTCCGGCCCATTTTTAGCCAAAGTGGGAACAGTTAGTCACAACACTTACAACTCAAAAAAGACACCCCTCAAATTGACCAAAAGGTGTTAAATGGCCCACAGCTCCCATGTGCCTTGCTCAAACATGCCTTGAAAAAACAATCTAGAAGGCTAACCAAGGAAAGCGACATGAACAAGCTAAAAAACTTGAGAGCTCTGCTAGGTGTGGACCAGTTGTATTCCTGCGCCCAATCGGATTTCCTCAGACCACAGCCCTAACTGTCAAGTGCACTCCACAAAGGCTGCTTGAAACCAAATCGTTTTGCCAAGTTAGTGGGCCTACAAATCAAAGAACTTAACCCAAGATGGCGATCTCTCAAGGCAATAGAAAACTGCTGACTTTGCCACTTTAAAAACTAAACTTTCAACCACCTGATTTGTTGTTGCCCGCACTTCTAACATTGCGCCGCAGACTGTTAAAACCACCTTTTATCGCTCACGGTGCCCTAACTTCCAATGAGGCAGTAAATTTGGGGGCAGATTTACAAGCCGCTTGCGCCACTTTTGCGTCACTTTTCCCATGTTAAAAGTGACGCAAAAGTGGTGCAAGGGGCTTGTAAATCTGCCCCTTGGTGTTTAGCATGATAGAGCCCATGGATTTGATACAATTCGGCAAATACAGTGATATCATGAAACAGAGACTGGAAGACGCAATCCCCTAAAGATGGGCCCGATCGCTTCGTCTGAGATACCTGCTCAGCTTATAATGAACTGCTCTAAAGTGGCCAAAAATCTGCAGATTCAAGATTTCAGGCTGCCTGTTGTTTCTCGGTGTCGCTGTTTTACACTTATTTATTTCTGCTAAATTTAGATCTTGCTAATTTAATACACCTTGATCTTAGCTCTCCACCCAGTATTTGACATACTGAGACATTTTTCCTCTTTTTAACTTACTTTTAGGTTTTTTTTAATGGATTTTACACATTAATGTGTTTTACCTATAATGTAATTTTTTTTATTAATCATACAATAAAGATTACTATCCGAGTGAGTTTACTTCTCATACTGACTTGTGCGGAAATTCAGAATATCAGAATTACCCATGCACTTCTAAGGAAGACCTAAATCAGTAAAGATGTTAACACATTCCCTTTACCACTAAACTTAGCAAAGGATGCACTGCCTTAGTTTTCAACTGTTCTGACTTAAAACTCGAAGAGACAAAATTCAAAATTACATTATTTGCTTGTGAAAAGGTTCACGCTTTGATTTTAGGATAGCTAATTGGCTAAATGTGCCAGTGGTCATTAGTATTTCCAGAGGCTCGGTGAATATTCTCAGCACAATAAAATGTTTAGCAACTAGTGCAAAGTGCACTCTTTGGTTGTAAACTGTACAATACTAACAACCACTGTTGCAAAATGCGAAAAAAATAGCGAGTGTGTAAAAAACGCGCGAGTTGAGTAGGAGTCGCACATGATTTTGCAATTTCAGTTTGTTAAAGTAGGATGAGCCGAGCTTTTTTGTGGTACTTTGTTTCATCTTATAACTGCTGACTACACGCTCTATATAAAACCGGCCGCTATATTAATAACGAAGCGATACCAGCGCTTTGAGAACGCGCCTGACTGACTGACAACGTGTCCTGTTCTGTGAGAGAAGACGCTTCTCAAGGGAATGTTGGAAATGTCACCGAGGTTCAGTTAAAAGCGGGGTGCAGGTGGCGCTACAAAGCACTTGTTAATGGTAACGTGTTTATACAGATGCTGTCGGGCCCTGGTATTGATTCGTTAGGCTGCCAGTAAAATAAACCTCTTTCTTTTATCTTTGAAATGTTTAAACTTCAAAAACGAGAATAAGGTGGTTTCAATTAAATCACGCTATTTCTAATTCGAGAACTATTTCTCTCCGTGGCTTCTTCCTTCTTTGTTTAATCCCACACATTCTCACATGCTGTCTCGTCTCCTCTCATATATGCTCAAATACGCGCAAACACACACACACACATACACGGCAACATACATTCAACCACCCCATACATACACACCTCGACCCCCCCCCCCCACCCAAACACGCATTGTCACACCCTAAAACATACTCGCCTAATCTACAGACACATTATAAGACATGGGGACTTGGAAATCCCAACCACTGCTGTTGCGCGCGCGATATCTCTATTTTCCCTCTTTATGGGGCATATCAACAAGGGCTTTATCTCTGCTTTTTTGGCTTTAAAAGCCAAAAAAGCAGAGATAAAACTAGCGCCCTATCAACAACAGGGTGCTAACACGCAAATTTGCATGTTAGCACCCTTTTACTCTACGCTTCCCCTTGCATCTCTAATGAGATGCAAAGGGGGCGTTCCAGAGTAAAATAATAGGAGAAATGTCGCTAAGCGACATTTCTCCTATTATCAAGAATATCGCTAACCCTGTTACAGACAAAAAAAGCAGCGCTAACCGCGGTTAACACTGCTTTTTTACGTCTGCTAATTTTCAGACTTAGCCATGATATCCTATGGAAGGAGGATATCATGGCTAAGTTTGCCTGTCCCTATCAACAAGCTAACGTGAGATTATCGCTGGGTTTCCAGCGATAATCTCACGTTAGGCAGTTAGCGTGTAGATTTTTATCGCTATTGAGATAAGCGTTGCTAATAGCACGCTATCTCAGCGATAAAAATTCACGCTAGCCGGCGATAATTATCCTCTCGCTAAGAGCGCTGAGCGATAATTATCGCCGGTTGTTGTTGATATGCCCCTATATTTGCAGTTTTATAGCGCGAACTCGGCCCAAGGGCATCAGAGCGCTGAACATGAGCACCAGTTACATCACACAGGGTCGGATTCATTTTTCACAGTCCAAACAAGCAACCTGCCTACTGGGATACATAACTACGCAATATCTCGCCAATAGTGTAAAGCGCTAAAAAACTCGCAGTCGAGACTTGGGATTCAAAGCACATGATACAACTCAGAACCTTTAATGTCAAAAAGTAATTTCAATGTCAGTCAGTATTTCTTTATTCGATGATTAAAAAACTTCATAAAAGCACACATGCACAAACAGTTAAAAATTAGAATTAAATCATTATCCAGAATCCTGACTGGGATTACACGTTTAGTAGAAGAGGAGACTAAACAAAACATTTCATAAAAATTTCAATGTATTCACATGGTCCTTGTGATCCTCCAAGGTATTTTGATTTTATGACGTTTGGTTGCATGTCAGGTGATTAGATGGGTTTCACGTGCAGCACTATAGTGATGTGTGGGTTTGACTGAATGCATGGTTGTTTTGGGCGTGTGAGTAGGGAGGAGTTCTTTAGAGTGAGATGTCTATATTTATTGTCTGCTCCTTATTGTTTTCTACACAACGGTCTGTGATCCCAAGGGACACGAAAACACTGTTTAACATGTTGCGTTTCATATATTTGCGGAAATGAAGAGCATTTTAAAGAAACTGAAATTACTTTTTGATATTAAAGGTTATGAGTTATGTCACTTTCTTTGAATCACAAGGCTTGACTGCGAGATATTCCTTAGTTATTTATCCTAGTAGGCAGGTTACTTGTTTCTATTGCATTCTGGTTACCACTGATCCCTGCCTTACTGTTTTGGTTCCAAGGGCCCTCTTTTTTCTGTTGGAGAGAGATTTCTTTTTTTACCACCCCCCTCCCTCTCTCTTTTCCTCTCTCTCTCTCTCCCCCTCTTCCCACCCTCCCTCCATCCCCCTCTCTCTATCTCCTCGCTTCCTTCTCTCTCTCTCTCTCTCTCTCTCTCTCTCTCCATCTCTCTCTTCCCTTCCCTCTACCCTCCCCTCCCCCACTCTCTCTCCCCCTTCCTTCTTCCTTACTCTCTCTCTTCTCACTTCCTTTTCTCTCTCCCTCTCCTTCCTTTTTCCATCCCTCCCCTCCCTCCCTTCCTTACTCTCTCTCTCTCTTCCTTCTCTTCCCCCCTCCCCTTCCATTCCTCCCTCCCTCCCTTCTCTGCCTTCTCTCTCTCTCCCCCTCTAAACTTCCCTCCCTCCCTCTCCCTCTCTCCGCTTCCTTCTCTCTCTCTCCCCACCTCCCTCCCTCCCTCTGTCTCCCCTTCCTCCTCTCTCTTTCTCTCTCTCTCCCTCACTCCCTCCCCTTCCTTCTCTCTATCTCTCTTCCTTCTCTCTCCCCCGCTCCCCTTCCATCCATCCCTCCCTCCCTTCTCTCCCTTCTCTCTCTCTCCCCCTCTAAACTTCCCTCCCTCCCTCGCCCTCTCTCCGCTTCCTTCTCTCTCTCCCCTTCCTCCTCTCTCTTTCTCTCTCTCTCCCTCACCCTCTCCCCTTCCTTCTCTCTATCTCTCCTTTATTCAGAAACATTTGCGAAATATACTTTTGCGACCTTTGTCACTTGAAACTAGGGTGAATTTTCCCTTGTAGTTGCATACTTGATCTAACACAGTTGTTTTCTGTAGTCAGAAGATAAGAGTGCACGTTCCCCGAATGTCTGAGGTGGGTTCCGGTTCTTCCCGGCTGTGATTGGTTGTAAGGTGAATTTACACAGTGATGTTTCCCATATGCCGTTAAATAAGGGGATGTTGATGAATAAACACGTTACAAATCTGTCCCACTTCACGCAAAGATTAGACAAACACATAGGGGTAGATTTACAAGCCGCTCGCGCCACTTTTGCGTCACTATTCCCTTGTTAAATGTGACGCAAAAGTGGCGCAAGGGGCTTGTAAATCTGCCCCATAGTTTTAATACATAGGGTAACCTTGGGGAGATACTCGAAAAATACAGTATTAGATAGAACTGAGGCGCACGAACGCTTCAGTGGTCAATGCTGTTCACCTTACTCCTTCTAAGGATAAAGAAAGGAGGAGGGAAGGAAGATTACTCAATAGGGGAAAAAGAAAGGCTGCAATTAACACTTTAAAAGCCAGCGGCATAACGAGAGAGCCTTGGGCTCTAATGCATGGAAAATGACCAGCCTTCCTCCTGCTTGGGCAATGCAAGAAAGCAACAATGAGCGTGAAGAAGGACCCTGGTGCCACTGCATCTGTGGTACTATTGACAGCTATGCCCAAAAACATTTTTACGACCAGCTGTGAATTACTTCAGACTTAGATGTGAAAGAGCGACAAAGAGAAAAACAACGAGCAAGAGAGAAATGTAAAAGAGAAAAAAGAATGTAAGAAAGGTGTGGTAAATAAAATTCCTTTACCGGGACTTAATTTGATACAGAAACATAATAAAATAGCTCAGTAAAATGAGAGGCAGAATCCGTGGTATTAGAGGTTCGGAATGGGCTTTATTCCAATGATCGATTATAATCGGTTGCTCCAAGTTCCATCACCACGGGGGTTCAGGAAGTGAAGTACATACTTTATTGACAAGAAGTGATTTTTATAGAACATACATTACAATGAAGCAAATGCAGTAGGCGTAACAATTGATAAGGAAAATGACGATTCATATGCGTAACGAAAATGGGTGTAATAAGGAGTAAAAAGGAACATAATTGGTTATGATGTCACATATAGGTGGATCTATAAGATAATACTTGGCATAGATGCGCGCGCAGCAGCATGACGTGTAATTGACGTGCAACTAGGGGGTGAAGGGGACTTGACATTTAGCTCTACATGTGGAGACAAAAAGTCTGGGGGGTCAAGTCAACCTAATCCCAAATCATATCTAACATCCTATGTTTAAAGAACTACGTTATCCACAAAGGAAGGACTCTCGGACAGAATCTATTCTATACTGACTGTGCGTGCGTGTACAAGCGTCTAAGTGTCTATACTGAATGCGAGGGGGTAGTAATATTCCATGGTAACGGGGCTATGAATTACTTGCATGAGGACAGAGAAGCCGAGCCTTTGCTCAGTAGCTGGAAGAATGTTTACTTAAACTGCTAGACAGGAATGCATCGGCTAAGGAGTGAAGCAGATAATTCGAAGGTGAAATACAGTTCTTGGCAGAGAATAGGCTGATGTCAGGCTTCGTGAGCCGCGCAGAGAATGAGACAAAGTTCATGGTCACAGATGCAGGCTCAGTCTGGAGCTTTCAGAGGCAGAAGGCAAGAAGAGTTTGATGACAGAATCAGGGCCTACTTGCCTGGACTGTAAAATGGCATAAGTGAACCATACAAAGTCGGTGGCCTTTCATATTTAGGAATGGAATGTCCGGCCTATTCATGGCGGATCTGACAGAGGACATGTTGGCGGTGGACGCACATGTATTTGCGTCTTCATAACTGGAACTGGAGGGAACATACATGTACTTGTGACATGCACATAGAACCGTTGGGGTCCAAGATAGGGGACATAACTGACCAGAAAAATCCATATTTCCACATTCCCTCCTTGTCCCCTACTTGCCCGTTAAGAGATATCAATCTTCATCAATCCATTGATCTGTTCATATAACATCATTTGTTCTTCTTTCTTCTTCCGTGACGAATGAAATCTTGGTGGTGGAATACACGATGTGGCACACAGACCACAGATCGCTGGTCCACATTGTAGACATAGACAGCAACTGAATAGTATGAGAAGGCCAATACCTAGGAAGGATAGAACTCTCCATCCCCAGGCTGATATCACACTCCAAAACCAACTGGACCAAGTCCAAGTGCCTGGGTTCTGGTGTATCTGGTTTACAATCTTACGAAGGCGAGTGATGGCTTTATATACTGATGGCGAATTTTCTGGTATGAATACGCAGCAGCTTGATCCGATGACCCTACAAGCTCCGCCCCTATCAGCTAGGATGACGTCAAGGACAAGACGATTTTGAAGCACAACAATCCGCATAGCAGACTGCTCTTCTGTGAAATTGCCTAGGGCGGAAATAGTCTCATTCACTACTGCTTCAAGGGTTCTAGTTAATCTACGTATCAGCTTACTATTAGTAACAGTACCTATATAGGGAAAGATGCCTTTATTAAAATCTACATACTTGTCCCATGCCGTCTCAGTATAATCGACAATTGGGAGATCTCTCCGCTCTTTATTGTGTACTAAATGAATATTTCTGTAATAATCAGGAGGAGCTAGGAAAACAGGTGGCAAAAGGAATGCAATGTAGCAGGTACCATCCCAATCTAGAGGTAGACGCATATATGCAGTCTGACCACATATAAAGTAGGAGTGGCGATAAGCTCTAAATGAAGATTTGCCTTGATCACTGAATTCTACTATAGTCGTGCATTTACTATGGCCCATATGTATGGAACCAATCTTTCTTACACACAATTCACCCTTTACTGGGAATACTGACATGGTGGGCAAAATTAGTTCAACTTCGGATTCGACATTCAGAATCATGAGATTAGGTGTAAAATTACCTAATCCATATACTTCATTTTCTAGATCAGTTCCTGTTCTTTTGGGGCGACCCTCCTTGTCAGGGTAGCAGACCTTGAGTAAAACTAGGTTCAGGTTTCCCCATACCCAATGATCTTGGTAAACTGCTGTGTCTGAGTCTATGGAATTGATTAAACTAAACCATGCTCCACAGGAGCCATTATGTGTAAATGGATGTGGAAAGAAAGGCAGGACTCCTTCATAATTCTGATAGGGAGGGAGCCGGCCACACACCCAACAATTAGTGGCATTACTAGTCTGATGGGAATGATGTAACATACTAATGAAAGTGTTATTGCGCAGCGCAAGTCTATAAGACAATTCATGCGGAGGTAAGTCACTAAAAGAATGTTCAGTAGTAACATTGTAAACGTTTCTAGAAATAGGGTAATATATGTGCAATAATATACTTGCAGTAATTATCAAAAGACTTAAGAAAAACAAGATTAATAATGTCACTATGCAGTGGCTACGCAGTGATTTACAATACGCCTGTCGTTTCAACATTTTCCGGGTGTTTTCTCTACTCAGGTCCAAGGGATACATGTCAGAGACAATTCAACCGCTTCACCTTGGAGAGGACTTAAACAATCAAATTGCTCGACTGGTTGGGCCTAAGCTTTAGTTTATAGTGTTCAGAGGTACTCTGTTCAACAAAAGGAAGTTTTGAGTCAATGGGTGAAGACACACGAGGTGGGCTGTTCACATCGGCTGATAGTCCATGAAATTTCTTGATATGACTTGAATGAATCCAGCCTTTCCTGCCTTCAATCTTCACGGCTGTTCTTGTGGTCAGCAGGACCAACTTGGGTGACTTCCACCTGGGCTCCAGCTGAGTCTTTCGGTCGAAATTCCTCACAAGTACGAGGTCCCCCGGAACTACGTCATGGGGTTTCACCTCAGTGTTGTCGGGAAAAGCTGCAGCTACCTGTGAACGACAAGATTGTAGTGCAGACAT
Source organism: Triturus cristatus (assembly GCF_964204655.1). Classification (NCBI taxonomy): domain Eukaryota; kingdom Metazoa; phylum Chordata; class Amphibia; order Caudata; family Salamandridae; genus Triturus; species Triturus cristatus. The sequence continues at coordinate 975,511,797 of NC_140594.1, read as the reverse complement.
CAAGGAAGCCAAGTAATCTGTCAACATATTACAGTCAATATCAGTTATTTTGCGTGGTATAGGCGTCCCCCACATATTTGGTGGTCTGCCGAAGATCACCTCATACGGGGATAGCCCTGTTCGAGAGTGTGCTACCATTCTCATGTAAAAGAGTGCAACTGGTAACGCTACTACCCAGTCGACACCTTTCTCTCTGCATATTTTGGACAATCTGATTTTCAGTATCTGGTTATGTCTTTCTACGAGACCTGCTGCCTCGGGGTGTCGGACACAGTGGAATTTCCACTGATATCCTAACAGAAGTGAAACATGTTTCATTAATTCGGATGAGAACGGCTGGCCGTTATCTGAGTGAACAACACGTGGTAAACCGTATCGTGGGAAGAATTCTCGAACCAACTGTTTGGCAGTAGTCGGGGCAGTGTAATCTGAAACCGGGTATGCCTCTGTCCAACGGGACAGAGCGCAGACAACTACGAGAACATATTTGAATCCTCGACATCGTTCCATCTGGATATAGTCCATCTGGAGTACTTCAAAAGGGTGATTAGGAGGATGAAATCCACCCTGTTCTACGGGAACGCTTTTTCCTGGGTTAAACTGACAACAGATCATACAGGTACGGACCTTTTGTTTGGCTGCTGCTCGCAAATGTTTATTGAACCAAATGTGTTGAATGCTGTCTAGCATAGCTTTTTCTCCTAGATGTGCTGGACTATGTGTAGTGTTAATTATAACTTGGACCATTGAATCAGGAAGGAACCATACAGACTTTTCCTTCATCATCCATCCTTGGTCCGTTTGGATCCCTCCTAATTCAGTCCATTTCTTTATTTCGTCTGGTGTAGCATGTGTCTGTATGTCAATTACGTCAAGAGTAGGATCTTTAACTGTCATACAATGTGTCGGTATCGGGACTATTGTCTTTGTCATGTCGAGGGTTTGAGTTTGAGCAGTCTGTTTAGCTGTTCTGTCGGCTAGATCATTGCCTTGGGAAATGATATCAGTAACCTTCGTATGAGCCTTACATTTCATAATTGATATTGCAGTGGGTAGATGTATTGCATCTAATAAGGCATGAATGAGGGGTCCGTGCTGAATGTGGGCACCGTGGGAAGTTAAATAACCTCTCTCTCGCCACAGCACGCCGAAGTCATGTACAACTCCGAATGCATAACGTGAATCAGTGTATATGTTGACTTTTTTATTCGTGGCTTGAATACAGGCTTGTGTCAGAGCGATAAGCTCTGCGGCTTGAGCTGACAAAGTATTTATACGATTAGTTTCAATGACTTCACTATCTGTTGTGACTGCGTAAGCAGCCACTAACTCTCCTGTATTTGTTCTCATGCATGAACCATCTACATACAATGTCAGGTCTGGATCTGACAATGGGACATCGGTTAAGTCTTGTCTGGGTTTTGTCGTTATAGTAATAACTTCAATACAGTCATGGGCTAGTGGGTCTGTTCCGGTTACTGGCAAAAGTGTGGCAGGATTCAATGTGTTACAGCCTCTGATTTCTATATGTGGCTGAAACAATGTAAGTTCGTACCCTGTAAGTCGCGCTATAGTCAAGTGTTGTGTTTGCGTTCTATTTACAAGAACCTCTACTGCATGTGGTACTTGAACTGTCAATTGATGTCCTAACACTATGGCGTCGCTCTGTCTTATTGCTAAAGCTGTCGCTGCTACTGATTTTAGGCATGCAGGCAAAGCCTGGGCTACGGGATCTAATGTACTAGAAAAATAAGCACATGGTTTGTGTGCCCCTGCTTGTTCCTGTGTGAGTACTGACAAGGCAGTACCTTCGCGTTCTGTAACAAAAAGTGTAAACTGTTTTCTGTAACATGGCGTTGCTAAAACAGGTGCTTGACATAAAGCTTTCTTTAGGCTTTCAAAAGCTTGTGTATGTTCCTGAGTCCAAGGGAGAACAGTCGATGTGGCTGCCTCCTGTGTTGTTAACTGAATGAGTGGTTTTGCTAGAAATGCATACTGAGGGATCCACTGCCTGCAATATGAAGTGAGGCCTATGAAAGCCCGCACCTCCTTTTGTGTCTTGGGTATTGGCATGTTAGCTATTAACTGAATGCGGTCGGGTGTAAGCTGCCTTCCCTCCTTGGACAGCGAGTGTCCAAGATAAACAACTCGCTGGACACAGAATTGCAGCTTAGAAGGGGACACCTTGTGCCCCTTTTCGGCTAGAAATTGTAAAACTGTCAGTGATGCTTTTTCACATTCCGGTTCGCTTCTCGCGGTGATCAGCAGATCATCGACGTATTGGAGCAGAGCAGTGTTAACTGGCATGTGGATACTATCTAGTTCTCGTTTCAGTGCTTGGCTATAGATGCTGGGGCTTTCTGTAAATCCTTGAGGTGCGCGTGAGAATTTAAAGCTACGCCCATTTAAACTAAATCCGAACAAATATTGGCTTTCCGGATCTATTGGGACGCTGAAAAAGGCATTCTTGAGATCGATTACAGTAAAGAATGTCGCTTCGGAATCAATAGCTGTCAGTAATGACGAGATATCTGGGACCACAGGAAATTGTGGCACAATGCATTTGTTTAACTCGCGCAGATCAATAACCAATCGATATACTGGCGGGGCCGTTGGATCTGTTCGTTTAAGAATCGGAATTATCGGTGAATTACATACATTGGAGTCTGTTTCCACAACTACTCCTTGGGCAATGAGCTCGTCAATGATTTGTAGTAAAGCCACTACAGCATCTGGTGGTAACTTGTATTGTCGCATTCGTGGTAGCACCACTCCTGCCTTTAATGTGCTGCAGTCGGGGATCCATGTCTCTAGACACATAGTGAAAATCCCGTAAAAACAACCTTACTCCTTCCGGAGAACAACATATTATGGCTCCTAGAGCTTTCAGTGTTTTTATTCCTAACAAGTTTTCTGGACATGATTTAGTAAGCAATAAATCTGTAGTTCGGGTCAAAGGTCCTATCGTAAGTGGAAGAGGCTGTGACACTTCATTAACAATAGGTTTTCCTGAAAAACCAAGGGAAATATTCTGAGAGCCTGAGAGGGGTGCCCCTGGAACTTCACTACGTTTTATAGTTGTTCGACTTGCCCCTGTATCAAGTAAAAATTTTCTATCTTGGCCTAATAATTCACTATGTACATAAGGTCCTTCTTGATCTACTGGGATTTCAATAAGGGGTAAGTCAATTTCCCTCTCTAGGCTTTTTCATGCGTAACGCTGATACTCAGGATATTCATACTGTGCGGTCTGATACATTTGTCGTGTTGTGGTTTGTGTGGCAGCAGCAGGCAGCGCTGGTGCAGCTGGCACAAACTGTATTGGCTGTTGTGCGGCTGGCATGGCCTGTGCATGCTGCGGAGCTCCTTGTTCGTTCTGATCTTGTCTGAGTGGCCGTGGTCTTTCTTGTGTTTTACCTATGGCGATATTATGTTTTAAAACTGGACAATCGTGTACATAATGACCTGGCTTTTTACAATAATTGCATGTCCCTTTTACAGGTCCTGCTGAATCGGAATGTGTCATACCCTTTTTATGTCCTTCAGCTGGAACTGTCTGGGAAACTAGCATTTTCATTTTCGTGTCTTTCATGCGTCTGTGTTCATGTTCTTGTTCCTCTCTAATTCTATTGTGATGGTACTGTAACATTTGTAACATTTGTGATGGAGTGTTACCTTGCCAGGTACTCTCGAATTTTAATACTCTATTCTTTACTTGGGGCAGGGCATTTTCTACTAATTTTGTTACAAACAGATGCGGGTATGATTCGCTACTTGCTTTTATGCCACTATTTATACCAAAACATTTTTCAAATCGGGCATAGTAATCACTAGTGTCTTCATCTTGCTTCTGCTTACAGGCTGAAATTGTACCCCAATCTTCCTTTTTCGTAGTTAATAAACGTGGCAGTACCTGTACTAGTAAACCTGGTAGTGCTTTAGTTTTATCCCCAAGTCCTGCTCCTGCAGTTCGGGCCTTTTCTTCCGCTTCTAATACTGACCATTCTATCTTTTGGTCTCCTACCTCCCACTCTTTTTCCTTGAGTTTCTCATAAATACCAGCAGGCATTAATACCTTTAATATTGTCATAATGTCGGGATAGGTATACTCTCCCATGAGTAACATGTCTTTAATTTCTCGGTGAAAACCCGCTGGATCTTTGTCATGACTGGGTACCACTTTCTTCATTTGTAACAATTCTATTTTCGATATGGGCGTATATACAAATACGCGCTTAAACTCGTTGTCCTCGCCTTTTATTGGGTGCACTTCTCGTAAGGGATTCTGTCTATCCATGTAATACGTGGTTCTTTCCTTGACGGGCAATGAGACATGCTCTGAGCATACAAAAAGAATATACTGCTTTCTTGATTCTAGAATTTCTTTAATTAATTTAGTACCTGAACCTCTCCATTTATTCATAAGCAATTCAGTCAATATGTCAGGTAAGGGACCAGGGTCCGAATGCTGACTCTGATATAGTATAATGAGTTGTTGAATCATATAAATCCCAGCTAACCGCTGTTCGTCTGGGGTGAGATTCAAAAATGTGCGTGCTACTGTATCATCACTATATTTTCTGGGACTGTCCACCCAATGGACAGCTGCCCTGGCTAAATCTTGTTCATCCATAGAATCGAGAAAATGATAACCCCTTCGTTCTCGGAGTAGTTTGTCGGCGGTTTGGAACGAATGCTCGTTAGACCTTATATTAATTATAGGTATTTGGAAATTCCTGTTATTATCTGGACATATCTGACGTATCGAGTCAGTAAGACATCTATTACTATTACAAGATCTTCCTCTACCTACATAGGCTATGGTGTCCGACTGTCTCGCGGGCAGTCCTGACCCTTCCTCCTCGCTTTGTTCGAACTCGTCTACCTCTAATCTTTCTTCGTGTAGGCGTTCTATTTCTTTACGGATCTTTCGGCACATGGCTATTATACAATTTTTCTTATCATGTCTACCTTCTGATATATTCTGGCTCCATCTGGTAAGAATTTGCATTGCTTCCGGGTCTACCCCCGGTCGGTCTTGATTTCTGATCACACAATTTATGAGGAAACGTAACAGTTCCCCCTGTATCTCCACTTTCTGGTATTCCATAGCTCTGTTAATACATTCTGGATCTCGCCCTGTTTGGACAAAATGATATATTTTATCTAGATGCGCAGTCATTCCTGGTAACTTCCCTAAATACACTGCGGCTCGTCTGATACGCAATGATGCCAGGGTCATTTCGTCCTCTTTACCGGGCACAGGGTCATATCTACAATCTATAAGAAGTTCCTTAAGCGTACGGGCATTTATGAGTTTGGGTGTACGTGAATGAGCTGACTCTTGAAAAGTAAGTTTATTTATTCTGGGTGGCGTAGAAAAAATATTGGTAGCACCTCCCGTAGCCCCATCTGGGGTGTCGGGTGTGAAAGGATTCGTTGAACGTGACACAGCAACTATAGGTGTGGACACAGCTATAGAAGTAGCTGTAGGAACAGATGCAGAAACGGATGTGCTTGCCGGAACTTGTGACTCGATCTGTTGCTGTAGGGATACGGGTACTGGATCTTGGCGTTGGACCTCCCTGGTATGCGGTCTATGTGGGGCGGAATTAGCATACTCGGGAGCTGCGTCATCTAAATATGAGGAAAGAAAAACATCTTCTGCGGTTCTAGGATGCCCCTTAGGATGTACCTTTATTGGGAATAATGGGGGTGGCAAGTCTTTCGGTATCTCTGGAGTAGCCTTAGGTAATCCTTCGGCTAGAAGGGGATACATACCATTCATAAGGGCATTTCTTTGTCTATCTACTTGTTCTGATTTCACTCGGATACCTTCCTCAATTAATAGATTTTCTCGAACTTTATTTGAACTCTCTTTATTCTTTTCTTCCTGTCGGAGTGCTTTTTCTGTGCGTCTATGAGATTCTTTACGCCATAACTCAACGGCGTCTTTCTGTGACTGTCTGACTTTCCTTTTCCATAACTCTTCCTCTACTTTCATGATGCACTCTGCATCCCAGGTTCCCGCTGTGGGCCACCTCTGACTTTCTGGTAATTCCTTGGTGTAGTCTACCCATAAATCAAGAAATAATATAGCGTCTAAGCCATGTTTGTGATACATGAAGTGCCCTGGAGTGTCCCTAGGGGGAATAGGGACGGCTTCTTCGAGTACCCCTTTTCTAGTAGTGATCTGTCTTAATTTCGAAAAGAGCGGCATATTGACAACTGATCCGATACTTAATCTTGAACACACTTAATACAAAAGCACAATAATGAACAACCATTCATACCACAATATGCAGGACGTTTAACACATTAAACATTAAACATTAAACATTTTTTTAACCTTTAAAATGAACAACAATGATGATCGTCTGCATAACTAATCACCAAGCTTAATTCTTGACAATAACTAGATACTTCGGAATACTTGATATACTGCTAAACAGTACATATACACTGCTAAAACAGTGCAGACCGGATTTGTGTACCCAAACCCGTCTTGACCGGCACAACCTATGTGCACGTCAGAAATGCCTCCCCAGTAATGGTACTCACCGGGTAGCTTCGGAAACGGAAGGCCTCGGCAACTGAACTTGAACCGGACTGGACTGGACTCGACTCGTCGGAAACTGGACTCGACTTCGAACTGGTGGGCCTCTGTATACCTCGGATCTTGCTCTCTCAGCTAGGCTCTGGTCGGGATACTTCGCACTTCTCACCGCCTCGTCTGGGTGTTGATCGCAGCCTCAGTCGCCCCCGCTTGACCGGAGGGAGATACAGGAAATCCTGCTGGTACGCGTTATTGTCCGTCCAGCTGTGGCAGGAGACCGGGCCTGCAACTCACCGCCGGCGCGTGAGATGAGAAAGTGTCCCTGTTCGGGCGCCATTCATGTGGTAAATAAAATTCCTTTACCGGGACTTAATTTGATACAGAAACATAATAAAATAGCTCAGTAAAATGAGAGGCAGAATCCGTGGTATTAGAGGTTCGGAATGGGCTTTATTCCAATGATCGATTATAATCGGTTGCTCCAAGTTCCATCACCACGGGGGTTCAGGAAGTGAAGTACATACTTTATTGACAAGAATTGATTTTTATAGAACATACATTACAATGAAGCAAATGCAGTAGGCGTAACAATTGATAAGGAAAATGACGATTCATATGCGTAACCGAAAATGGGTGTAATAAGGAGTAAAAAGGAACATAATTGGTTATGATGTCACATATAGGTGGATCTATAAGATAATACTTGGCATAGATGCGCGCGCAGCAGCATGACGTGTAATTGACGTGCAACTAGGGGGTGAAGGGGACTTGACATTTAGCTCTACATGTGGAGACAAAAAGTCTGGGGGGTCAAGTCAACCTAATCCCAAATCATATCTAACATCCTATGTTTAAAGAACTACGTTATCCACAAAGGAAGGACTCTCGGACAGAATCTATTCTATACTGACTGTGCGTGCGTGTACAAGCGTCTAAGTGTCTATACTGAATGCGAGGGGGTAGTAATATTCCATGGTAACGGGGCTATGAATTACTTGCATGAGGACAGAGAAGCCGAGCCTTTGCTCAGTAGCTGGAAGAATGTTTACTTAAACTGCTAGACAGGAATGCATCGGCTAAGGAGTGAAGCAGATAATTCGAAGGTGAAATACAGTTCTTGGCAGAGAATAGGCTGATGTCAGGCTTCGTGAGCCGCGCAGAGAATGAGACAAAGTTCATGGTCACAGATGCAGGCTCAGACTGGAGCTTTCAGAGGCAGAAGGCAAGAAGAGTTTGATGACAGAATCAGGGCCTACTTGCCTGGACTGTAAAATGGCATAAGTGAACCATACAAAGTCGGTGGCCTTTCATATTTAGGAATGGAATGTCCGGCCTATTCATGGCGGATCTGACAGAGGACATGTTGGCGGTGGACGCACATGTATTTGCGTCTTCATAACTGGAACTGGAGGGAACATACATGTACTTGTGACATGCACATAGAACCGTTGGGGTCCAAGATAGGGGACATAACTGACCAGAAAAATCCATATTTCCACAAAGGGAAAGCAGGGATGTGAGAAAAAAGATAGTTAGATAGAAAAAGGGGAAAACAGCGTGAGGAGGAGGGTAGAGTGACACACAGGAAAGAAAAATGAAAGGAAAGAAGAAAAACATGGATTTATTCATTTAGGAAGTATTCTATAGCGCGAACATGACCACCGAGGGTATCAGAACACTTTACAGTTTATACACCAGGAAGGATACAAGAGGTAAAAAAAAAGAATGAACAAAGAACAAAGTTAACAGTTATGTAGAGCTGGGCGCCCTGTGGAGCCTTGGCAGCTAACACTCAAACCTGCGAGGGTGTCCTCAGTCTTCTTGGAAGCTCCCTTTCTAAGGCAGAAGTTTCTTCATCAATAACACTTTGAATTCCTTTTTGAAAAAGACAGTAGAAGGATTCAGTCTGACTTCAGGGGGCAAGAAGTTCCAAATCCTCTGAGCGATACCGGAGAAGGCTCGATTGTAGGTTTTTCTTTTAATGAATTTCTGTGGTTTGAGCAGTAGAGTGCTGGCACTTCCAGAGGCTCTCGATCCACCTGAGAGATCCAGTTTTTGAGCGAGGTACATCAGGGTATTGAAATGAATGGCTTTATGTGCCATGCATGTAATTTTTAATTGTATCCGAGCTTCATATGAGAGCCAGTTCAGGAATATCAGATCTGGCAAGATATGGTTGTATCTTTTAGCGCCTGGTGATAGCCTAGCAGCAGAATTAAGGGCAGCCCTAAGAGGAGCCGTCTTCGATCTTGAAAGGCCGCAAAGGACTGCGCTGCCATAATCCATCTTTGAGATCACCAAGGCTTGCACCGCAATCTTTAGGTCATGTGAAGGGAGAAAAGGTTTTATTTCACTTAAGATGCTGAGTTGGAAGTTCGCTCCTTTGGTGAGGTTACTAATAAGCTTCAGCATGTCACAGACTCTTGTCTAGCATTATTCCCAAAGAGGTTGCAGAATCAACGATATGTGGCGTACAGTTAAGAGCTGTTAGCTGATTCATCCATTGTTTTATGACTGGAGATTGCTTGTGTGGTGCGATTAGGAGGAATTCTGTTTTGAGACCGTTTAGCTTCAAGTGGTTATGCGTCAACCAGCTTTGTGTTTTCAGTAGGACTGAGTTGAGGGTCCTGATGTCCTAAGGTAAGATGTTCAGGTAAAGTTGGGTATCATCTGCGTACATGTGATAGCGAATGCTGGATGATTTCAGGATATCTGTTAAAGGCTTCATGAACAGGTTGAAGAGCGTGCGTGAGAGCGCAGATCCCTGTGGAACCCTCAACGTGACCGGAGAAGGATGAGATAGGAACTGGTTCACCTTGACGCTTAGGGTTCTATTGTGGAGGAATGAGGAGAACCAGTTTAGTACAGGTCCAGATAACCCCAAGAGTCAATTAGGTTATGGTGATTAACAGTATCAAATGCTGACGAAAGGTCGAGGAAGATCAGTAGGCAAGATTTGTTTTGATCAAACAATCTTAGCACATTATCTACAATGTCGGTGAGAGCAGATTCTGTGCTATGACCCTGGCGGAAACTGGATTGAAATTGGTCCGGGAGTTGGAATTGATCAATGTGGTTACACAGTTGGACGTGCACACATTTCTCCAGGAGCTTTGCCAACGTGGGTAAGTTAGAAATTGGGCGGAAGTTATGTAGGTCAGTTGGGTCTGCGGATGGTTTCTTTAGAATAGGGGTAACTTGCCCAGATTTTAGGCAGTCCGGAAGAGCACCTTTCAGAAGTGAAGCATTCACAATCAGATTGAAGGGTGTAAGGATCTCTGGGTGCAAGTGTGAAATGCAAGACTAAGTAGAGTAATGATTAGCAGGTAAATGGTGAATGGTTGGAAGGATGGAGGTCTGGACAACTGAAGAAGAATGAATAGATGGATGGATAGAGATTTATCTATGGCGGATGGAAAATATGGTTCAATGGATAATGGATGGATGGAAAGGTGAAGAGATGGAGTAAAGATGGATGAATAGAGGGAAGGGTGGAGTAGATAGCTGTATGGGGAAGAAGGATGAAAGATTGAAACAGGGCTCGCTTTAGGGCAGTGGGACTCGTGCAGCCGCACAGGGCGCTGACCTCAGGGGGCGCTGTGTTTACCAATAACCTATCATTGGAGAGATGAGGGGCACAATTGCCCAGTGGTAGTGAGAGAATCCTAGGAGGTAGTCATTGTGTTTGAGGGTGCCAAAAATAATTGTCGCACAGGGAGCCACCAGTGCTGAAGCCAGCCCTGGATTGAAAGGAACTCTTCTAAGGAGGGTCAGGTTGCTCGATTCATGTGTTCAGTGTGATAAGAATAATGCTTTGGAGAGGGGACGAGTATTTTATTTTTCCGTCTACTTCCTTGACAGTCCTACAGGAGGGTTTATGGGTTACAGGAGTTTTAAAGATCAAGTACCAGAAAAATATTTATGAATCGGGCCTACTGCGTGCAGCATTACTCCAACAAACCAAAATCTATAAATGAGCCAAGAGACCCTTTTTTGCCTCTGCCTATTGAGTTTATTACCAGCATTTGAAAACTCTGATTTCCAGAAATTACATATTGAACACATCACCAACCAAAAGTAAATCCTTCAAATCAAGAATGCAAATGTGGTTTACTTCACTTCGCAAACCATCCAAACATCAACGCACCACCCTACAGCCTGCACATGCTTCAAAACATGGTTGAAGGAGTCTTCATGCACAAGCTGCAGCAACACTTCAAAACTGTGGGGAAGCAAAGGTGCCTCAGTGGGCCACAGAGTTAGGAAAGTTAGCCCAGCTGCCATCCAGTTCAACAAAAAAGACTTAAATTTAGTTCAATGGACCCTTTTCAATTGCTGGACCCCAGTGCCACTGCCCCTGCTTTACTAATGGTAACTGCTTCAAAATCAGAGATAATATGTGTTATTGGCTGTACACATTTAGGCCACAGAAGGGATACAGGTGAGAAATGTGAGCATGATTGAGATGGCAAAACATCTCTCATGGTTCTGTTAAGCCAATGAGCAACCTAGTACATGTTTAACTACACTGTTCTCTTATAATGAACACTAGAGTGCAATATCACATAGAATAAGACATAGTCCACTGAAATACATTTGCTTTTTTTTTCTCAAAGTGAACCCAAGACATCTACGCGAAAGAGCCTGATTCAGAACAAAATAACTTATAATCAGGTGCTATGAAATCCTTTTGGAACTTCCTCCCAGCAGAGCTACAGATAATTTCTAGTCTTCTACATTCAAGAAAGGCAAGACGCACCCGCCCTTCTGCACACACCTGAAAGAGCCAACTAACTCAAGGGGTATGCCTTCAGATGGATTGCTGTTCTATTTTTTTCTATTCTATTTCCACTGCATTTACTATTGATGGGTTACTTTGCACTTGTCAGTTCCCTGTAAATCAAGCAAATGCCTGACATGGAAGGAGCACTATACAAAAACTACTTGTCAGAAACCCTTTCAGAGGACTATGGGGCATGCAGGGGGTATTGGGCCCAACATTGAGGATTGAGGCCTTTTACTCCTGATGCCTACTATGAATTTTGAGCAACTTGCCAAAAACGCCTTTTGCACTTGACTCTCAGTGGCCAATGTGGTCAAGCAGTCCAAGGCTCCCTCCGAGAGCGGTGTGGATACAGATTAGTGAACACCGGCTGACACCTCAAAAATGCACACACTTGCAGAAATAAATCAATTCCCTGCCAAATACTCACTTTCATGAAAAAAGAAAAGTATTTTATTTGTACGGCTAACCACACAAAGGAAAAATATGGCATGCACAAGCAATAATACAATTATCCTTGAGGTCAGGACTCTAGTGTTTTAATGGCAAATCCTTGTCGCTCTCCCTCTTCGTGATAGCGATAATGGTTATTCCCCATTCACTGTTGGCAACATCCAGGGAATGCCCTACTATCAGTCCGTGTCTCAAGAGTCCACTCTGACTCTTAAACTCAAGTCAAAAGTGTCCTAGTGCCGCAGCGCTTTCAGCTGCGACTTCCTCCGAGGCTGGTAGGCCTGAAACAATTGTAACCCAGTACCAGTCTTTTCCTAAGAAATCAACCATCATTGGTACTGTTAAAATAGCTTTTAGGTTTATTTCACTGTAAGGACATGTGGAACATTTAACTTTTACATGTTCTACTTTAAAATACCCAGCTCACTACCCTATGGGCGATAAGGCCTGCTAAGGGGTGAGTTATTAACATTCAAAAGTGTTGTTTAGTCTGTCAAAAAGGGGTAATTGTGATAGGTAGAATTTGCAGTGTAAAGCTGCCACAGGCAGTCTACCTGGTTCAACTACCTGACTGTTCACAACATTAGTCTTTCACGCATAGTTCACACATGTTCAAATGTAGCCACACCAGTGCACCTTACCCTAGCTGCTTCACAGCAGCCTTACCTAAAAGAGCAGGTACTGGTGGTACACATGATCTGCCCAATTACCATGAAATTGACGAAAAGCAAAAAAAAACATTGTCGACTAAATGTGCGGAACCCATTTGCAACATTAAACATTCAATCATGAAGTTACATAATTTGAAGCAGAGGATCACCTCAAACCAATTTGTCTTGGTTGTGTCTAGCAATCTATCTGTAGTCATCACTTCTTCCTTCAAGTCATGCAGCAGTTGGCTTCTACGCAGTGTCACCAGTTCATTCCCTCTCAGGTGAGCAACAAATATGTCTGACAATATATGCCTGCCATCGGTCAGCTTCTTCATAGTGGAGGCTAGTTGTGGCCACTTCATTTGATGGTCCCCAACCAGGTGAGCTATGTGTTTGCAGATATTTGTCTGTGTGGTCCCTGACTGTCTTGTATGCCTTTAACAAGGACATTAAGCAGCCCTCCTTGTTTTGGGTGCTGTGCGCATGGCAGATTTCAGGGCATCAAAAGAGGTCTGACAGGCATCCGTCCAGATCACTTTCCTTGGCTGCTTCCTTGAAGTCAGCTCTGTCACGATGGCAATAATGGTGCCATGCCCCTTGACAAACCGTCTGTAGTTGCCGGTGACGCCTAAGAGTACTCTCACCTAGGTCTGAGTCTTGGGGGGCTCTCGAGCCAGAATGGTGTCAATCTTACAGTAGGAGCACCACCTGGCCGCTTCCTACCTGGTGCCCTAAGTACACCACTGCCCTATCTGGCACTTACTGACCTTGATAGTAAGGCCTGCCATCTGCAGGGCACTCTACGCTTCACAGAGGTGCTGCAAGTTTTCATTCCAGCTGGAGCTGCGCACTGTAATATCATCCATGTAGGCAGCGCTTAATTCCTCCAGCCTGGACAGTACCTGGTTGACCAATCTTTGGAACAATGCAGGGGCGTCCTTCAACCCAAATGACATGACCCGGAACTGGTAGTACCCATCTGGTTTTGAGAAAGCAGGCCTCTCATTAGGTCCATGAGTTAAGGCAATCTGCCAGTACCCAGATGTTAGGTCAAAAGTGCTGAGGAATTGGGCAGTTGCCAACGGATCAATGAGTTCATCAGCTCTGGTGATGGAGTGCGTGTCAGTCCTGGTGACGGCATTAAGCCCATGGTAGTCCACACAGAGTGGAGTTTAGGAGTGGCATTGGGTGCAGCAGCTTTCAAAACCATGACCACTGAGCTAACATAGGGGCTACTGGAGGACTCTATCACACCTAATGCCAACATCTTGGAAACTTCTTCCTTGATCCTAGACTTGACCCTGTCAGTCAACCTGCAAATTTTGTGTGTCACAGGCAAACTGTCTCAGGTGTCCACATCATGGATGCACCAATTTTGTGATTACTGGGGTCAGGGAGAACAGGGAGATGAACTGTGCCAGCACCTGGCAACAGTCCCTCTTCTGCTCTAGGATCAGGGTGGGAGAGAGGTTCACGCCATCCACTGACCCATCATGCTTTTGGGCAGACAGGAGGTCAGAAAGAGGCTCACTCTTCTTTTCCATTCCATCATCTGTAGCCAGAAACATAGTCACTTCAGACCTCTCAAAGTGAGGTTTGAGGCGGTTCATGTGTAGGGCCCTCAAGGGGTTCATAGGAGTCTGCAAATTCACTAGGCAGGTGACTTCACTCTTGCGCTCCACCACCTCAAATGGCCTAGTCCACTTGTCTTGGAGCACACAAGGCTCCAATGATGCCATCGCCCAAACTTTTTGACCAGGCTGAAACTACCAGAGTGGTACTCTGGTCATACCAATGTTTCATTTCTTCCTGGCTGGCTTCCAGGTTTACCTGGGCGAGTTTCCTGAAGTGCTGAGTCTGGTTTCGGAAGGCCAGCATGTTGCTAAATACATTCTGGGGAGTCTTACCACAAGTTTTCTCCCAGCCCTCCTTCACCAGACTGAGATGTCCTCTCACCGGATGCCCATACAGCAACTGAAAGGGACTGAACCTTAAGGATTTCCGTGGTACCTCTCTGTTTGCAAACAATAGGCATGGTAAGGAGATGTCCCACTTATGCCTCATGGGTTCTTCAAGTCCCTTAATCAGGCCTTTCAGGGTTCTGTTGAATCTCTGAACCAACCCATTTCCTTGTAAATGGTAAGGAGTGGTGAATTTGTACATTACACCATACTCCTCTCACAAAGACGTCCTATACCTAGATATGATGTTGGGACCCCAGTCAAAAACTACCTCTCTGGGGAACCCCACAGGGAAAAAGATCCCTATCAATGCTAAGCTCACCAAAGTGGCCGTGGTTGTCCTGAGAGGGACTGCCTCCGGGTACCAGGTGGCCTGGTCCACCAAGACCAAGATGTGCTCGTTGCATAAGGCTATCTTGGTTTCCAGTGGCCCACAATATCAATACCCAACTGCTCAAAGGGGTGCTCACCACAGGAAAAGGTTGGAGGGGAGCCTCACCCTTCTCCCTACTCTTACCACTTGCCTAGCAAGTCTGAGAAGACCTAGAATGACTATTAGTCTGCATTCACATTTGGGGCCAAAAGAAGTAGGTGACAAGCTTGTGAAAGGTCTTGCCGTGCCCCAAATGTCCGGCCTAAGGCACATCATGAGTGAGACCCAGTAAGAAGGTCCTGAAGTGCTCAGGTACCACCAGCAGCTGTGCTGACCCTGGCTCAGCAACCTTAAGCCCACTATATTTGACACCATTCTTCTAATCAATCCAATGTGATCCAGACAGATCACCTGC
This sequence comes from Triturus cristatus, assembly GCF_964204655.1. Classification (NCBI taxonomy): domain Eukaryota; kingdom Metazoa; phylum Chordata; class Amphibia; order Caudata; family Salamandridae; genus Triturus; species Triturus cristatus. Next base: position 975,496,603 of record NC_140594.1, on the reverse strand, counting down.
TGCCTGGTCTGCAGCCTGTTGCCATAAAACAACAAGAGTAGGGCACTCCATCTGTGCCTTGCGGAATTCCTCTCTGGTGGTACATCCTTCCTGCTGTCAATGGGTCAGCTCAGGTAAAACTCCCAGTTCGGCCACTTGTTCCCCTATAGGTTCCAGGGCATCCATCTCAAGGTCTGCCTCCTCCTGGACTGTGGAAAGTTCTGGGGCAGGTTTCCAGCACCCCCTGCCCCCCTTCTTTCTGGCACACACCTAGGCCACTGTTTCAGGCTCCAGGTTCTCTTGAGTACCCTTCCTGGCTGCCATTGACAGAATGGTCACACACGCCCTTTCAGGCAGACCCAACATCTACAAATGGGCCTGCCGTTCCACCTCCTTCCAAGGGGAACTCTCCAAGTCATTTCAAGCAGACAATTGACAGGCATGGATGGACTCACAACGACCTTCAAGGGACATGAGACCCCCTCCCTACTTAAAGGGAACCTGTGTCATCTTACATAGGCACTCAGAGATTTCTGCAACAACTACAGGGTGCGGTACATTGGCTTCAGTGTCTCTGAGATCTTCCACCCTCCTTCCATTGATGGTCATCCACTGCATGTACTTCTTAGTGCTATCCAGCAGACAGGTTTCCTAGACCATCACTCTATCTCATAGTGATATATGGGTCATCACAACTGGCTCCCCCCATCAATAGGAACTAATTCCTCCCCAGCACTACACTAACTAGCCCCGGTGATGGTGAACCGGTGTGTGCCTTTCTGGCCTTGGGACATTGGGGATACCTGTATATGTGACCCTTCTGACCACACACATAACACCTGCAGTGTCCCCCATCACCTCGCTTATCTCTAGGGGAGCCATGGCTTCTTACCACAGGGGGCTGGGAATCTTCACCTTGGGAACTATTTTGGGGCCCTCAAGATAACTCCTTTTGGTTACCATTGTTCTCCCCACTCTTCTGCTGGGCACACTGCCCACCCTTGGCTTGGTTTTCCACATACTCTTTGTGGACCCTGGTCCTCGTCCAGTGGTCCTCCTCCTGAACAAGCTTCCTGGGGTCAGTCAGGTTACTATCCGGTTAGATGCTGGTGTAGCTCTGGAACACAAAGATTAGACAAGTGCTCCTATGCAATTAAATCATATAGCCCCTTGTAGTCAGTTTCCTTTCTCCCCTTTATCCAACCATCCAGTGTTCTGCAAAAGAAATTCATACATTCCAGCCAAGTGTTAGATTCAAATTTCTTAAAAGTCCTGAATTTCTCCCTCAACTGCTCAGGTGGGAGCCCATACCTAATGCATAAGAGAGCGGTCTTCTCACTTCGGTGGGCTCCAGTCTGAAACCTGTGGGGGGAGAACGCCCTCGGACGCCTCGATCTCCAACTGCAATGCCGCCCGGCTGGAGAAGGCTGGTTAAACGGTGTGAACCTTTTGATCGGAATTATGGGCAAACCCATTCCCCCATCCACACGTCCTATTACACGCCAAACACCCGTCTCAACAACACCACTCCCAAGCCTAACTGCAATAGACAAAATGCTTCAAAAGTCTATTGGGGTGGTAGCTTCGGCCATAGAAAACACCGAAAGGCGCCTCTCGTCGACACCTACTATACTACCTAATACGCCAGCTGGGAATGTTTCTTTAGCCACAGCTAACTCTCCTGACTCGCTGTTAGCAACCTCCTTTGCGGACCTTCCGTGCGCTCAGATGGAGTCAGTGGTAGGCTCTAGTAGTAATCTTCCTCCCCCTCTGGCTCGTCAGGTAGTTAACAAGCCATCTAAGAACTGCCCTAGAAAAAAGAAGCCTAAACCACAAAAAAAGCTGCTAGGGCCACCACACCTGCCTCTGACACTCCACAGCCAGATGCAGGGCTCTCTTTTTACACTCTAGCTCCTCCTCTGTGGGCTACCCACTTAATAATTGATTTGCAAGCTCATATGGAACAACTTATCAAATCTCAGTTTAAAACCCTGATGAGTAGAATTGATAAAGTAGTGTCCATGATAAATACAAAAAGTGGCGTAGCCCCCCAGCTAACATCGCCGACTAGGAATATTTTCCCGACTCCGGACGTAGGCAATGCTAAACAGACAATCCAAGACCAAAGTCAAGGTGTAGGACCTCGACCAGATAAATGGGAACAAGGGCCAGGTCCATCGTCTATGACTAATTGTCCTACTGGACCTACCAATTTCTGCCCCTCCATTCTCTCTAGCGGACACTCTAGTATAGCGGGTCCCTGCACCAGTATCCCGACATCAACCTCAACGGGGATGAATAAACAGCTGCCAATTCGAGGAATGGTACCACATAAGTCTACACCTAAACTGCCAGCCAATACCCCCAAACAATTACTACCCTCCATCCAGCTACCTCCAGAGGCCTCACCCTACGTGGTGGTACTATCTGGAGTTCCGCCATTGGCAGAAGAGCGAGGCAAAACGTTCACCGAGCTTAAGAATAAAATCATATTCTGGTTGAACAAATGCAGGCCACTAACGAATTCATGTCAAGGGGAAATACTATTTGCCAGAAGAGGTAGTTGGATTGAGAATAATACTAAAGATATTGGTGGGGATTGTGTGATCATTAATTTTAGAGATCCTGGCGTGGGTAATCATATACTAGAATGGGGCGGACCCTGTCATCAAGGTCCGATTACCCCCCTTCACTTAGGGTATTTTTACCCACAGGAAAGCTTCCCTGGTGGTTTTGGAGCATCCTACTATCATAAGGACGGTGAGAGGCCTAAATATAAAATACCTGTGGGAAATAGATTTAGTGCTTTGAATAATGTGGACTGACTAGCTTCCTCCCCTTGGCACAATGATATAGATCGTATTCCAGCCGAGTGCCCGGAGGTGAAGGCGGGTGAGAGGCAAGGGGAAGAGCTCCCTCAGACCGCAGGGGGGGGCAGTACTAGTGGATCCACTGCCGCCTCTACTAATTGTAAATCTTAAAGCTCACAGCCAAGGAGATGGAAGCGGGACAACCATTCAAGAAGGAATCCCTTGTAATTGTTTGCCACTGCCCGCCATAGCCAATTCCACAAGGCCCCAGCTACGTAGCTCATTTATAGGGTCTTGGAATGTAGCGGGGTTAGGCTCTAAGTTATCGAACCCAGATTGGGGGGAGTTGGTGGATCAATATGACGTGTGTCTGTTCCAAGAGACCTGGATGACATCCGTCCCCCTCAGGGTGGGCTATGCATGCTACCACATTCCAGCTGCACAGGGATTGAGGGGTAGACCATCGGGGGGCTTGTGCACATGGGTAGCTACTCATCTGGGGTGTTCAGTGACAGTGATCGATACACACTCCCCGGATCTTTTGTGCATTGCCCTTAAATATCTGGATGGCACGTCAGTAGTGATATTCAACATCTATCTGCGCCCCATTCCCCACTCCAGGGGGTCTCCCCTGATTGAGGCTATTGACGAACTCCTCGCACTGTACCCACTCCTATACATAGAATATTGGGTGGTGATTTTAATTCTCATTTTGAACCATTGGTGGGGATCCCGTCTGTAACTGCAGAGGAGGATTCTATCTGGCATATTCAGGAGTGCTTATTGTATCCAGCTAAGCGCCTGACTCCATTGGCGCTGCAGATAAATAAGCTTTTAGTCTCCCATTCCCTTAGAGCTTGCAATGGCAGACTTCCTGCCGACTTCCCAGGGAAGCCCACTTACAATAGAGCGGGGAAAACTACGACCATTGACTATATTATGGTTAATGTTGAATTGTGGTCACAAATGAAGACCTTCACTGTAATTGAGAGAGTGGATAGTGACCACAATCTCCTGTCTCTAGAACTTCATTCAACATTGGGCTGTAAACTTGGAGCGTGGAGTACGATCCTTACCCAAGCCCCAATTTAATGACTGTGGCAGGAGGCAGACGTATTAAATGGGCTAAGTTTGCATTGGCATCGGATAAAGTATCTGAGCTCTACCAACTAGTTGCCTCGTCCTTTGCAGAGGCTTCCTTTTTGCCGGTTACTTATGATTGCTCCTACTTTCGGGCGTTTGAGCTTATCCACCTTCCTAGCTGATTATTTCTATATCCAAGCTCACGGGAGGGTCCGGCCAAGAATTCAGGAGCAGTGGTTTAACAAATCCTGTAGGGAGGCAAAACGCGCCCTTGTTAGAGAGGTTAAAACTGGCACAGTTGAGAGTATAAGAGGGGCTAAACTCGCTTACAAAAGCATTACAGTGGAGTCCAAATCAGAATGGGAGGCCCGTAGATAGGATAACATAAAAGATGCCCTAGATGGACGTGATTACAGGGCATTTTGGAACCTGGTTAGATCAGGTTCGTCCGAGGGGTCGAGTGCTATTACACCTAATTTGAGTGAAGATGTGTGGATAGCGCACTTTAAACCCCTCTTCGTGCATACTAATACTGTGACCCCAACAGACTCAGTCACACCTGCTCCAGACACAAAGGTCACTACTGACCCGGACTACTATCCAGTAACCCTGCAGGAAACTCAGGGAGCCCTTAAAAGTCTGGCCACAGGGAAAGCCCCCGGACTGGACCGCATACCGGGAGACCTGTTTCTGAGTGAGCAGAAGGTTTGGGTCCCTTACATGTGCCTATATTTTAACGCCATACTTCTGGGTATGGAAATTCCTCTAACTTGGCTGGGCACGGAGATTATTCCCATCCATAAAAAGGCTTCCCCCTGGACCCGGTCAACTACCGCCCCATCAGTCTTATTGACGTCTTCCAGAAATTAATGGCCCGCATTCTTCTATCAAGGATGCAGTGTTGGATGGACGATCATCACATCCTGACCTCCCTACAAGCAGGTCTTCGTGCCAAAGTTTCCACCATCGACCAACTGTTTAGATTACAGATGGTATTCTGGAAGACGGTGACTTTGGGCGCTGGCAGTTTGTATTTGATCTTTGTAGATCTTCGATCTGCATTTGACTTGGTCCTGAGGGAGAAGCTATGGGCCATTTTGTTGGAGATGGGTGTTCCAGCCTATTTGTGCCAATTATTTAAACGTCTACATCAGGGCACTTTTGCAAGAGTGAGGTATGGGAGGAATGGGGAGCTTTCGGCCGCCTTTCCGGTGGAAAAGGGAGTGAGGCAGGTGTGCGTGTTGGCCCCAATGCTCTTCTCGCTTTTTCTTAATGGGTTGATCAAACATCTTTGGGACGTGTGGGATTTAGATTCTCCCAGCTTGGCAGCCCGAAAGATACCAGCCCTGATGTTTGCTGACGATACCCTTTTGTTATCAAAATCTTCAATGGGTATTCAGCGAACATTGGAGGCTTTCTGCTCCTTTTGCAGACTAAGAAACCTGGAGATCAACCTGTCCAAAACCACATTTATGGTTTTTAACTCTAAATTGCCCAACAGTCCCCTTCCCCACATGGATGGCACGGTCCTCGAAAGAGTCTCTACTTTTGAATATTTAGGGGTAACACTGAATGACAAGATGGAATGGGGGACCCATATAGCCAAGGCAAATATGAAGCTGGCCCAAGCAGCGGGAGGTATTCTAAAGGTACATAATGAGTGCACATCCAAAATTGTGGGACCTCCAGTAGAAATCTATAAAGCACAAGCAAGAGGTGGGGCGCTCTACGGTGTAGAGCTATGGGGCCACGCCAATACCTCCTCGCTCTCTATCTCTGAGAATAGTTTCATAAGGTGTCTGCTGAGACTCCCACAGAGCACACCGCTGATCCCGCTATGCCTTGACTTAGGTCTGGTCTCCATACATGAGGTTATCCCTAACTGTCCTCTATTGTACTGGAGGAGACTCTGGTCCACATCTGACCTCTTAAGTTATCAGGAGGAACTTAGTCATCTATTGATGCTAAGGGGTGTGAGAAAAATTCCTTGGTTAAAGCATGTTAAAGATCTATGCCTGGCCCTGGGGAAGGGAGATCTGTGGCTTTCCCCCGCACTCTCCTATGTTACGACTCCCAAGAGGGCGCTAGTCAAAGCACTCAACTATTTCCGATTGGAACAGATGCCACTAAGACCATCATTGGGTAGGTTGTCCAGTAGCTTTCTCGAAGTCAAGGACAGGTACCAATTTGAGAAACTCTTGGACGACATTCAGCCCCCACTGGCGAAGAAATTGTATGTCCAATTTAGACATGGATCTTTCCCAGTGAGGGCAGTAACAAACAAGTGGTCAATGGCTCATTATGCATCTAGCCTATGTCCGGGGTGTGAATACGCCGAAGAGACAGATCTGCACGTTGTGCTCTTCTGCCCCTCATACTCCACGGCTAGAGCTAAATGGATCTTACAGTTATGCAAGTCCAGGAGCTTCAGGGATTATAGGGTTGTGTTTAGATTGCTGAAATATGACTCTACCCCGTAGACTGTGTTTGCGACCTCCAGATTCTTGTTCTCTATGTGGTGCTCTAGAGGAGCCAAACTTAAGGAGAAAGCTGCACTAACTGTTTAACTGTCAGTACCCTTCTGCATTTACTAGGGAATTTTAATACCACTTTGAGTGGCCTGTTTTTATCTGTTTCTATTATTTTAAATACTATTTATTGTTCTAAGTGTATTGTTTAATCATGTACACTTTGTATTGCTGCTCATTGGTGATCAATTGGTTGTCTTATGTAATTATGTATTCTTCGCTTTTATGGTTTTTAACCGATAATAAAGCTTTTTGACTGACTGACTTATGCATAAAGCCTCCTTCATTAAGGATAAGTGAGAGTACCTGCCTCCTCCAAAGGAGTCAGGGTGTTCCTCCAGTTGGCCTCAAAGTGTTTCCACATTACCGCCTCCCAATGTTTCTCTGGGACCTCATTCATGTGAAGTGCTGCCTCATAGGATGCAAACCAATCATAAATATCCTTCCCCTTCTAGAAATTCTCCACTAGATCTTTGGGAATGTAGACCTTTTGCCCAGACTGCTCTGGCTGTACGCTGCCACCATTGGAACTGAACTCTGCCTGCTTGGCCCTGATGTCCATCTCCCTAATGCTCAACTCATGTGCCAAAAGTAATTTATTCTCCTCCAAGGGATGAGCATTCTCCTCTGCATGTTTTTTGTTCTCCGTATTAACTTGAGCTTCTCCAGCTCCCCCTGATGCTCTCTCTCCTGTCGTCCATCCTCCAGCTCCTCTTGGGGCCATGCCTCTAGAAGACACACAGGTGTGGGAGGCCCTCTCCCCACTGGCAGATCGTGAGCTCCAAATTCCCCTTGCTGGCTCTGTACATCCAGATCCACATTCTCGTTTCCATTCTCCGCAGCCTCTCTGGCTTCTCACGAGGCCCCTGAGGCCTTCTGCAGCTAATCTTTCCTAGCGGAGCTCCTCAAGGGACATCCAAAGTTCATGCAAAATTAGTTGACTTGATCCACTTTGTATGTATGCAGCTTTCCAATATCAAATTCCAATTCTGCCACCTTACTTGCTGGTTTACCATTTAGAGACATGCTGCATGGATACTTCAAGGGTTATCAAAAATAGAACCAAAAAACACAGTATGTGGTTGTGAAGTGGAATGCACTAGACTAGTGATGTACACCAAACACTGCATGTCAAGTACAAATACAAGTTCAATCCTCACCACTGACCACCAGTGTTAGAAATGGGGGTCTCTAATTGGCAGTGGTTTGTACCTTCCTCCAAGTAGTAAATCTTGCTCCTAGTCATGGTAAGGGGGTTACATACTTTAGATAACCCCTGCTAACCCCAGCCTGGCACGAGCAGACAGGCTTCTCCCAAAGCCAATGTGTAAAGTATTTGTACCCAAACGCAAAGTATCATAGTGAAACACCACAAATGGACACCACACCAGTTTAGAAAAATACAATGTCTTTATCTAAACCAAATACTCCCAAAACGACAAAAATCCAACATACCTGCATCAATAATATCACTTTAAAACAGTTACTTCAGACAATAGCACTTATCGAAACAAATAGCTGCACCTGGGGCCATTACAACATAGTGACAGGCACAAATCCAAAGTACAGCGCCAACCGCGAAGTGCACAGAGTCGGGCATGGAATCACACAGACCCCCAAACATCTGATAGAGACATCTAGCCGCAGAGTCCTTACTTACAATCCTCCCTGGTGCCAGACTGGATCCGTAAAAGAAGTCAGTGCTGAGTCAAAGCCGGTTCTCAGTCACCATGGGGGAGGCGAGGCATCCGTGAGGAGCCGAGGTGTTGAATCGAGGACAGGGGAAGTCAGGCGGCGGCGGCCGTGAAGCATTGTTTCAGTGAGGTGATGCGATGTCAAAGAGTTTGTGAAGTTACCGTCTTCAGTTATCAGCTCTGCAATAACCGGATGTTGGTACTGGCAGTGACAGCGTCGGTGCGATCGCTGGGGTTGGTATGGCTGATAACTGCAGACGTCAGCTGTGGTGCATGCCAGGTGGTGTGTCATGCACTTTATGAGCAGTGTCCCCGGCCTCGGTGCTGGTCACGGCATCACTTGCGGCATTGCTAATGGTGTCTGAGTTGTTTTTCTTGCTTTGCAGCATCTACCACACAATTCTCTGGGTCCAGGAACTGGAAGTGGAGCCCTTTTGAATGCAGGAGTCAACAAAGGAGTCCAGGTGCTGGTCAGTGTGTTGCAGGTGATGCCTTTGTGGCCCTGTGTCTTTAGAACAGAAGGAAAGCTCACACAAGCCCTTGGAGATTCTTCTTCAAGCAAGTTCACAGCAAGGTTTCAGTTTTTGTCCTTTCGTTAGCAGAAGCTGTAACTGCAGGACAACCCAGCAAAGCATACACAGCAAAGGGGCAGTACTCCTCCTTGCGGCTCTCCAGCTCTTCTCTCTGGCAGAGGTTCCTCTTGAGTCCAGAAGTGATCTCATTCTCTGGGATTTAAGGTCCAATGCTTTACCCCATTTCCTCTTAGTGGCAAGGGTCTCTGAGACCAGTCCAAACCAGTTCTGTACTACGTGGTGCAGTATGACCACAGGAGGTGGAGACAGCATTGTGCAAAGGAGACACAGCCGATTCAGATGGACGTGAAACTCCTCCCACTACTCTAAATGCATTCACTCTCTACAGTGAATGAACATCCCCAGTTCCTGTCACCCTAAACCCGGACAGTCAATACACAAACAGCAGAGACACATAGAATAGTTAAGCAAGAAAATACCTACTTTCTAAAAGTGGTATTCCCAAACACACAATTTAGAAACCATCTCCCTAAAAATTGGTGTTATTAAATTTTGAGTTCAGAGAGTCTAAGCTCCATTTCTGCATCTTGTCCCAGTGGAAATTTATATTTGTAAGCTGTTACAAAGCAACACTCCTGGTACCCCATGGGACAGATAGCCTTTCAATAGTGAAAAATGAAATTGGCAGCATTTCACTATCAGGACATGTAAAAGACACCACCACATGTCCTACCTTTTATATACACTGCATCCTGCCCATGGGGTACCTTGGACTTACCTGAGGGGTGCCTTACATGGACGAAAAGGGAAGGTGGGGCCTGGCAAGTGGGGGCACTTGCCATGTTGATATGGCAGTTTAAACCTTGCTTGAAGACCCTGCGGTGGCAGAACTGAGATACATTTATAGGGCTAATCATGTGGGTGGCACAATCAGTGTTGCAGGCCCTCTATTAGCATTTGATTTACAGGCCCTGGGTGCACCCAGTGCACTGGACTAGAGACTCCCAGTAAATCAAATATGCGAATCATGGATAGCAAATCGATAACAATTTACACAGGGAGCACTTGCAATATGACACCGATCAGCAGTGGCAAAGTGCTCAAACTAACCCAGGCCAGCAAAAACGAGATCCAGCATACCATAAAAACACAGGAGGTAGATGCAAAAAGTCTAGGGAAACCACGCCAAGTATGCCAAGTATAACACTCACTAAACAGTCAGATGTGATTTGTTTATGATAGAACCTAACTGTTTTCATAAAGCAATACCTTCATGTAGTGATAAGGGAGTGAGCAGGGGTTCTGGCCAATGGATAATATTGGAACATATTTGCCAGAAGAGGGACCCAGAACGTTTAGCTGAGGTGCTGATTTCATGAGTGATACATTTGGATTTAGGCAATTGGATGGCGTATTTGTAATTTGTTAACATGTTGCTTGGTATGTACTACAGGGCTTTTCTGTTAATCACATTTAATGCTCAAAAATTTTCTGAACAGGTTTTTTTATTGTGGAGGGGTTTGGAAAGCCACAGTTGGCTTGGCATTGTATTTTTTCCCGATTTATTTATCTGTATAAGGGTGTTTCCATTGGCAACTGAATAACATATCTTTGTTATACTTATCAATGGCACTAAAAGATCAAATTGCTTTTTTAGTGTTCTTAATGAGGTAATCCAAGTTTTCAACATAGGGTTATTATTTCAAAGGGTTAATTTTGAGACACGTTTGTGAAAGGGAATTTAAATCTATTCACAAGTGAGAGATACGCGTGTGATTTTATTTGGATAGTTGAGAACGAAATACATTTGCTATTGTAGTGTGTACGCTACAAAGAATACTGGTATACATTCTTGAGTAAGACTGGGTTTACTAGGAAGCTGTGCAGATTGTACTGGGCTCTGCCCCAAACAAAATAGAGGTGTTGTAGAAAGATTTGAAAGAAAGTATTCTGATAACTTGATGGTGAAATTGGTGTTCAGTTCAGGCAGGTAATAGACTATGTGCTAGCGAGTATTTTGGGGTAGGGATAATAGGACATATTTTCTGAGACATTCAAATATGTATTAGATTGTGGTGGGTTTAGAATTACATTTGTAAATGTTTACTATGTCAATTCCTAATCTGAGTGGTCTGTTAACAGAGAAGAGTTTGTACCTTTGAGGAACTAGAGTCAGAGAGTTGGTTTGTGTGTGTGTGTGTGTGTGTGTGTGTGTGTGTGTGTGTGTGTGTGTGTGTGTGTGTATGTGACTGTGTGTGTGTGTGGTGAACCTATTTAAATGAGCGGACAGTTTGTGTGTGTGTGTGTGTGTGTGTTTGTTAAAGTATGGACACATTAGTGTGAGTGTGTGGATGGGTGTATAAACATATCAATCAGAGTGTTTGATAGTATTCCATTCACATGGCTAGATACTGCAACATTATACCAGTCACTGGAAGTATGTGTCCAAGTACTTAGTTATTAACCATGTTGGATCCTAGGTAAACAAAAGTCAATGGACAATGGCAAAGGTTTGAGACAAGACGTCTCTCATTGACTGACTTTCCTAGCATGCTATCCTCCCTGGTAGCAGAAATCGAGGCCTTAATATTGCCTGACAAATGTATTGTAACCTAAGCATTTTTAACATGCAACCTTTTTTTAGACCAAATAAATTGGAAGTAGTAGATTTAACAATCACTGTCAATTGGATGGGAAAACCAAGGCACTCTTGCCCAAACCCTCCACCCATTCTATTCACTTCCTCCTCCTTCTAATCTAACTGGCCGAGCATGAGTTGGAAGCGAGGCTGACATTGGTTGGAATGAAGTGAAGGATGCTCTAGCCCTGTCCCCCTTCTTATCAGGTTATTGATATTATATGCAAACAGAGTCATGTGCACAAACACACATGCATTGACCTGGTAAGTGATCCCTGCTATACCACCCAGCAAATATTCAGTAACCTACATGTCCAGCTCTCCTTATTACCGGGGCACCGGATCCTTCATTAACACCCCAGTAAGGGCAGTGTTCCTAGGCCACTTAGTACTAGAAGAGTAGTGATCAGCAGTACCTGGCTCCTACAGCTGCAAACATGGAGTCGGGCACTACTGAGATTTGCACTTCAAAAAATCAAGGCCGTGCCTGACAAAAATAGTCACTGTGAGGGTGCTTCCTCCTTTAACATCACACATGACAAGAGAAAATGCCATATATTAGTGTGTGAAAATGCATTCTACCTGTGATGCAAGACACTTGCATTCCCTGCCAAGCATAGATCACACCACCTACACTGCACCATCACATAAACTGTAAGCACTAACAAAAAAACATATAATAAAAACTTTAATGTCAGCCTTTCTAGTTAGATATCACAGGGCACAGGCCTGACAATATGAGAACAGCATCCCTCAATTGAGACCACTGTAAAGTCACGTACTTTCAGCACACGTGGACGGCCAGATGGAAAACTATATTATGGAAGCCGAAACCAAACACCCAAAGACATGATTTGTTTCTAAAATTCAAAGATGAAACATGCCTCATGTACTGGCAGTGTCTCCTAGCCGAGACGCCTACGGGCATTTGTTCGCGCTTTATAAATTGTAAAAATAAATAAATAAATAAATAAATAAATACATCTGCCACATTTCTTTATTTTTCCTGTTTACACCTTCTGTGTCCATATAACATTTGTGGACCGAATTAATTCACCTCAAAAGGCCCCCTTGAAATAGTCGGCCCCTTTGATCTGATACTCTGTGTGCCCTGTGGAAGATGACTCATGGGCAAGGTGTGTCTGGTGGCTCAACAAAGTGGGAGTAAAATGTATGTTAAATTAAATTAAATTACACCCATCTCCCAAATGTTTAAACCGTCGATTATGTCATTCTAAATCACTGCGAAAATTGTTGGTTTTCATCCAAAAGTCCCAACCTGATTGACCTTTGCATATTTTTCGTAATTTCTGCAACAAACTTCTGAATGTCGTGAAAAAAACACACATTCACAACTTCGCACACCCCAAACTCTCATGCAAAGAACGTCTCAGCAAAAATGTATCGAAACGCATCGCAACCACGTACCAACAGCTCCTGCACGTGCACAAAACACAAACAGGCCGCACACGTCAGCACGTTTAGTTAACAAAACACATGCGAAAAAAAAACAAAAATATGGGTTAAGAGGTGCAGTTGTTGTAAAGACCATACTTGAAGAGATGAAAGAAACCAGCCCGGAAAGGCTAGCACTAATTAGCACAGAGGACATTACATGCCCAGTAAAGTCTAAACAAACATAAACAGATGCTTTGCTCTTCAACCTGCACAGAACCACCCGTAAGGAGCACATAAGGCCGAATCTTTTTTAGTAATAGTCCTGAACATGTGAGCAACATCAATCGGCACAGGGCAGAACACAAGATCCATGAAACCATTTGCCGAGAAAACAGCCAGCAATAAACAGGTTCAAAGGCTCTCTTGTTGTATGCCACTGTCAGCTGTCACGTTTTAAACAGAATTGGTCACTGGTATGCACCTGCATAAAAAGAAACACCACAATCCGCACCCCACATGTACTTCCTGAGTGAGGTATACAGAGAAGAGAACACAGCACAACTTTGGGTATTAGGCCATCTGTGGTGAGGTTGGACAAGTTGAAAAAAGTAGAATTAAATAAAAAAAACTGTAAAATGTAGTAAAAATCAACAAAACTACGTGTGAAAAGTCATAAAAGTACACAAACACAGCCATAAACTGCACAATGTGGCAGTTTTCATAGATTATTCCTTAGTTTACTGTTTTTGGTATCCCTATAGACTCTCTTGCTTAATTGCAATTCATTTTGATTTATTTTGGTCATAGAAGTGCTGAGTTTGTATAATGGCTGCGTTTAAGTCTGACTCGAGACTGATATGTGCGGAGACGTTTCTACCACAGCTGCTCTTGGAGTTGGTTGCTGACTATGTTTTCAAGCATATTTGAATTCCATAGAAAGGCTGCAATAGGGTGGTGGTTGGTGGGACCTGTGGGGTGTCTGGTAGGTTTTATGGTCAAAAGTATAACACAAGAGCACTTAAGGGTGCTCAGTGACCTGGCCTTCTTTGAGGCTGCTGTTGGCGGATATTAGCACTTGTGAAGCACTCAAGTCTGCGTAATCTCCTGCAGTAGAGTTGGTTTGTTTGTTGAGCAGGTTCACACTCACTGAAAATGGAGAGCACTCATTGACTTCTCTATTGAGACTGGGGTGAAGGTGAACTCATTGGTTATAGTAGAACTGATTGTTTGGATTTACAGTTAAGAAAATAGCCATGCAGATGTACACACAATGGGTCGGATTCACAAAAGTACTTGCGTGTAATAAAGCTGCCAGTGTGGAATCTCCACGCTCAGGGCGGAATCTTCGCATTTAGGGTGGAATACCCGCACTGCAGTTCTAACTATGGGGATTCCGCGTGAGCGTGGCCGTTCTGCCCCGAGTGCGTAGACTTTGCCACAAATGAGTGGAGACTCTGCACTTGTAACTTTACTACACGTAAGTACCTTTGTGAATCGGGCCCAATGAGTTTGGCTAAGGATGTGAATTGACAGCTTATTTAATCCATGCACATCCTTAAAAAGCCTGTGGAGGCGGTTCATTGTTTCCATTATTTTGTTAGAATAAATAGAGATCTTTATTCCTACTGAAGACTGCTTTGCAACTGCCAATTTCTTTTTACATCAAGATATTTTGAGTTTACAACTAGTATTGAGTTTGTTTAAGTGGTCTCTAAACCACGGATTGGTGCAAGGTCTATATCTGTTTTGTTATAGAAGGGTGCCTTGCTTCACTGTATGAATGGGCCTACCTTGAGTACATCATGGAAAGTGTGGGAGGTGATGACATGTTAGTTTTTCTCCAGGGTGATGTTGAAGGTATTGAAGCGAAGTTTCTACTTAAAGCAGAAATAGTTTGAGGTGATGTTAGTTTTTCAAGTGCGACTTTTGAGGGAGAGGGGTGATTTACTACATATTCGCTGAAAACCCCAACATTAAAGTTAAGTTCTGATTAGCTTTTGTTATAACTCATTAATATATATTTTTTTAAATAAAAAACTTTAGTAATCCACTTACAAATCTCAGTTAAATAGTAGTTATGGTTAATATTTACAAGTTATGGTTAGGACCACAACACATAATTGGTACAAGAGTCCTGAAAACATTAACTAGCACAGCAACTGCAATGCTCTTGACATCACCCTTAATGTAAATATCATTACCCTGAGCACTTTGAAATAGATAAATACGAATATAGTATATCATATACTGCTTTGAACTCTTCTTGTTTTTTAATTACATTTTGGTTTTAGGCACGGTTATGTATTGGCATACATATTGTGAGGTCATAAGCACTACATTAAGGGGGCCATTATGATGTCGGGCGGATTGCCACCGCCCGACTGGTGGTGGCGATCAACCCAAAATCTTTACCCACCCGCCCTTCAATTACCCCCCGCCACAATACAGTGGCCGGGGGGACAGCGGCGGGCGGAAAGACCGTCTGCCACTTTTCCGCAGGCAGGCAATCGTTACGATTGCCTGCCGTGCGGTCCTGGCCCATAATATGGTGGCGGTGTGTAGCAGGCACCGCCTGCCTTATTATGATGTGGGCAGATTAGGGCCTTTCCATGGCGGTAATGCAGTCTATTGCATTGGGGGCCCGCTGCGGGCCCCCAGGGTGTTGCGGGGGGTGCACTTTGGGGTACCCATGGTACCCCCCCTACATTGGCATGCAAAAGGTGGCAGGCACCGCGCGGTGCCTGTCAAGTTTTGCATGTCAATGCACAACATGCCACTTTTACATTGCGACGGGTGCTGCTTAGAGCACCGCCTGCCGCAATGCAAAAGATGCGGGATGCGACCGCCAGGGTGGCGGTTGCATCCTGAATGCCCCTGCGGGACAGCCGCACCTCTGGCAGTTGGTCCCGTTTTCCGGAACGGTGGCGGGCAGACAAAGTCCGCCCGCCTTCGTAATGGGGCCCTAGTGTGCAAATTTAACCTTATAACGACATCCTAAAATGACTAATGTCTCAGGCACACACTATACTGATTTTTCAGGAAAGCTTCTCGACTCAAAGTGCAAAGCAAGTGGCCTCAAATTCAAGTCTAGCATGTCACCGTATCATCACTTTCATTAATTTAAAAACTGAACCGACACAGTTACAGTATTCCACATTTAGAATTGGTTCCATTTTGCTATGGAAAACCATGATCCAATACATCAACTCAAGCACCTGTAAACTGGTGCTGTACTGTACTTACTGTACTACTGTACTGTACATAAAGAGGGAAGTGTTTGCTTTTTTCTTCAATTGATTATCTTGGATGTTGTGTGAAGCCATCACATCTATCCATAATTCCAGATAAATCTATGCTTGTATTAACTCTAGTTCAACTGCCTGAACTGGCATTGAAACGTACGTTTCTTGCAGCCAAGGTTAACTATATTGATTCCTAACATGTTGGTGAGTGAGATGTTTTTCTGTTTATTTTGAACTCAAAGATCTATCCATGTTGAAGACTGGCCACGATCAGGGTGGTGTAGTTTGTGTATTGCGTTCATTACATGTGTTGACCTTCTTCCTTTTGGGGGTTAACACATAGTCTTAATGATAGATGGGTGATTTTAGAAGTAGAAAGGCTAACTGAAATCAGTGATAAAATGCTCCCTTGTTTTGGGCCACCAACTGAAAGTCAAAGAAGAAAAAAAAACCTTGGGCATAGAATAAAGACCTCTGAATATGGACAGCTCTGTAGGTGATTATCTGCAGGTGTGTGAAATTCTCTGTAGTCCTGCACATTAGTCTAAAGCCTGCTTGATAACAGGCAGATATCGCCTTTCATCTGCTCTTACCTTCAGAGTGTCCAACAAGAGCTGGGTACAATATTTACTCCCCACACCCAATATGGCAATAAACGTTTAACACAAATGGATGAACAGATCACATTTTTGTAAACATCGGAACAGTGTGAACAACCATCAAGGGTCCGGAGTGAGGACTGAGGATCTGGACTTAGGATGAAGCTGCAAGAGGTGCTTGTAGGCCATACCGAACCCCATCAATTGCACAGGAAAAGTGCAAACGTAGCTGCTCACGATCAGCTCAGAGGAGATATTGAACACATCTGCCACCAAAAATAATGATAGAATCATAGGAAATTAACCATGTCCATTTAAATGAAAAATGAATGCCACTGTTTTGCAGTGTAGCTTCATGGATGAAGATAAAACCATTTATTTATTAACTCAACAGAACTAGGATGACATTTGGGGGAGGTTAAGTAAAGTAACTACTATGATACAACAAAAACAAGTTTTAGGGTGGATACTTAGATTACCATAACAATGTTGTCACTGTTTCCTAATGATGACTATCAGAACCCATTTCAGAGGGCCACCGGACAAGCAGGTGCTGCTTGGCCCAACCATGAGGCCTTTTTCTCCTGTTGTCCAGGGGCATGACTTGCTTTGGGTCTTGAGCAACTGGGCCAAGTACCCCTTCAGCACTTGACTTTCAGTAGTAGTGAGGGTCTAGCAGTCAAAGACTTCTCTGCTGGGAAGAAGATACAGGGAGTGAACATAGGCTCACAACTCAAAATACGTTCAATGGCAGCAATACATTATTGTCCAGTCAAATACTTGCTTTTATGAAAAAAGAATATTTATATATGACCACAAAGTAAAGTACAATATACACAAACAATACACATTGTCCCCTGAAGTCGGGACTCTAGAGTTCCATTAATGAGACACTAAGTTCCACTTCCCTCTCACTACTGGTACCCCGCTAGTAGTCTGAGTCTCAGGAGTCCCACTCCAGATCTTCTAAAAGTCAAAAGTGTTCCAGGGCCTGAAGCGCTACACGGCAGAACAAGTACCCCCGGCGCCCTCTGGTCCAGCAATCAGTCTTACAGGCTCTTGCAAAAGGTGCGCTATTGGAGTTCCCGGGAGCATTCTTTTCTTGGACACCATGGAGGGTTGCACTGACTGCTGACATGGTGTGTGGCACTCACACCTCTGCAGGGGCAGCTGCTGGGTCTTCACTGTGCTTCATCTAGTGAAGGTAAGCTCCTCTGATCCTCCTCACAGGTGAGGGTGGCAATTGTTTGGGTTCCGATCCTAAGTCCGATCTTGGGCTAGCACTGGTGACTACAGCATCCTCTCCTCTTGATGACTGCTGAATCAGACAATGTCCCTTGTTCTTCATGGTGGCCATCTCTGGCATAGAGGGCCACCCACCTTACTCTGCATATGGGAAATAGCCCGATCGGCACAGCAGTAATATCTACTTCAGAACAGCCCCCTCTGGCATATGATGTTGCTGAGTTGGAACTGCATACAGACGATGACCCGATCGGTGCAGCAGCCATCTCATAACCCCTTGTTTTGGGGATCCATATGCCAGTATCCCCTACTGGTCCTCACTCCATCCAAGCGCTCACCTCTTCCTCACTGGACACACTGGTCTGGGCTAGCAGGTAGGCATTGGTGCTCCAGGCTCCAAGGGCAGGTGATCTTGGAATTCTCTGGATGATGTCCCCTCACCTAGCTTGAAGGCTGGTAGGCCTTAAGCCCCAGTCCTGGGCACAGGCAGAAGTATTGCAGAGCTTCTCCTCTTTGCCTAGCCCGACTGGCTGCTTGACAGTTGACTATTTTAGGGGCTCACAGTTCTCCTTTGATTGTCCAATTCCTGACAACAGACGTGATTTATGTCGTGAGTCTTTAAAGTTGTGATGGGGATCTGCATCCTTCCGAAATTCCCACTCCTCTTTTCTGCCCTTTCTCCTGAAATCAGTCTACCACAGAAGTGACTCCTAACCTGATAGCCCCAGCACATAGACCATGGGAGTGACTAGAGGTTCACACCTGGATGTCAGCCATAGTGATGTGTCATCAAAAGGTTACCCCAGCGCCCCAGCCCTACTCTTTGTGATTCTTTGATTAGCCCCATCTCCTCCCTGAGATGTGCTCAGGGCCCTTTCCGGTGCCCTCTCTCTAAATCAAAGAGCACCCTATTGTACTGAAGAGCCTGGCTCTTCTTCCTCTAGCATGTGTCCTACCAGCTCACTGGAATGAAGCAATGCACAAATCTGTCTGGAGGGATTCCTCTACCTCCACAAGCTCCTCCAGGCAACCCTGGGTCTTCGAAAATGTACCCAGACTTCTCCATGTGTTGCACCATTCACAGGCACACATGCAACCACATGTGTGCTGCACAGCACTGAATACTAACTTGATGTAGACCAAGGGTGAGTTAAGCACACAGCAGTGGAACCTTACATGAGTGAGCCTGTAGGACTCGCTCCAGTGGCACAGATAAAATGGTCTGTTCACTTCTATTGGTTACTACATGGTATGTTGACACCACCGCCGTCGTGCTACTTAAGGTCTGGCAAAGGCAGTAGTCTATTACCACTATGAGGGTAGCTACAAGACCGCAATCAGTGAGACAGGCCATATCATGGCACACACGCATTATCCTTGTGTGCCTATGACAACACAAATCAGCACCAGGGATCCAGATACCATTGTAGCTGGGGCACTCAGGACAGGCATGCTCGTCCATCACCATTCAAAGGACTTTTTCATCCTAATAATGTTTCAAGCATAGGTAGGTCTGACAATAAACTACCTTAATGAGAAAAAGTGACATTATTGATTGTTAGTAGTCATTAGTACATAGAAATAACCAATTGAGGTCATACTGTGCTTTCTTAAATGTATAAATAAAAAACAGGAATTATAAAATAGCAAAGAGTTTTGATTAATAGCCAGGACTACCTGATTTATAGATTATTGTTTCATTGTTGATGGATCATTAGTTCTTAATGCCTTCATGAGGAACACTGATTGGGTACTGAAAGGAAAAAATGCCTTTATACACATGACACTGATTAATAGAATGGGTGAGTGAGTGATGAATGTGCTTACAAAGCTGTCTCTATTAAAGATAGATTTCTCTATCTCATCTACCAGTTGAACTACACAAATGTGATAAGAAAACAGAAGAAACTAGTGCTTCATTTGAGCATGCGTTTGAAAGTGCTCCACCACTTGACTAATCTTACAGCATCAGCACTTTAGTTGCAAGATAGTTTCATATTTTGCATTAAAGAACCACTGCTACTGTGCAATGTTATTAGTTGTGAGAATCACTCTCATTTTTATTTCGAGAATGGCAGTGCTGAAAAGGTAACGGGGAAGTGGCTCCAATGGTACTCAAGGGCTCTCCCAGCATCAACCACATTCCCAAATGGAGAGCCATGCGTCTTCTTACCATTGAATGTTTTGAGCCTAGGTGAGCCAAACCATGACTATGCTCCCAGTTTGCTTCTCGCTAAGTTATTGGACATCGTAGGACTTAGTGGCTGGTCTGTCACTGTTGTAGCAAGATTTAGATAATGGTCTTAATTTAGAGTTTGGTGGGTGGTAGTCTTGAACCGAGCAGCTGCAGCTTATACTGATTTTTCCTGTGTATAGACCATGGTAAAAAGTATAGGATGAGAAGTAGGTATGAAGGAAACCTATGTGATTTTTTAATGTGCTCAAAATAATGAGCTTAAACACTAAATATTGTTGTACAGGACTAAATTTAGGCATAATAGCATATGATTCAGAGCGCATTTTGCAAAGTCGTGTTCTTTTTTGCACACTGGTTTGTATTTAGAAGATAACAATGGAGAGAAATTCAATAGATAATAACAACTGTTCTACTAGTCTGTGTTTGCATAACGCTCTCAATAAAATTGGTACCCCAGTTACATGGATGGGTTTATCACTTGTGACAGGAAAGGCTCTGAAAAACAACAAGCAAACAGTTTCCTTTAAATTCACTTGTTCGAAATATCGGAATAGCTGCATATTTGGGCCCGAGCTTGGCCAGCACCCAGGAAAATCTAACAAACCCAGACATTTCTGAAAACTAGCCACTGAAGAAACACCATACTGGTGTGGCTTACGTGTGTCCCACTACTTTTTCTCACCTAGAATGCCTTGCAAACATCAAACTTCAGCTAAAGTCACAGATTTTACTCAAATTTCTGGGAGAGAAAGTTGCAGAATCTGTAGGGTGGACAAAAGTTAGGTCATGTGTCGAAGTTGAGCCTCGCAGTCAGAACCTCGGATTGGCTCTGCATCGGAGTCAAACCTCGCAGTCAGTATCTCAGACTGGCATTACGTTGTCATTGAGCCATGCAGGGATGTCTTCGGATCTGCATCAGCATTGAGGGGCATTGCGTCAGTTCCGATTGGCACAGTGGTGATGATGCATTGGTTTTGTAGCAAAACAGCTAACCCATTCCTGATGACACAGGACGGGAGGGGGCACTCAGGCAAAGGTAGGACTCACAGATGGCTAGGTCCAGCAGCACCAGCAGAGTTACAAAAAATATTTTATGACCCTGACACTTCAGAAAAGAAGAGGCAAGCCAGCAAGCCCTTAGAGTCACTCTGGGTTCAAGTGAGATGGGCCCAGTCCTTGTTCTCAGGAGGAGAGAGATCAGCAG
This sequence comes from Triturus cristatus, assembly GCF_964204655.1. Lineage (NCBI taxonomy): Eukaryota > Metazoa > Chordata > Amphibia > Caudata > Salamandridae > Triturus > Triturus cristatus. The sequence continues at coordinate 975,475,453 of NC_140594.1, read as the reverse complement.
GCTGCACTGGCAGTTCAGCACAGCAGTGAAGCAGATCCTTAGAACGCTCCAACATGTGAAAGCAATTCCACTCTGGTCAGGAATTACAGTTTAAAAGTGTATTAGGAAGTCCCAAGCTAACCTATGAGTGGAGTAGGCCTCACAGTACTGAAAAATGGAACAGTCTGTTTGTCACTACTAGGACATGCAAAATATAAAAGTACATGTCCTACCTTTTACTTACATTGCACCATGCCTTTAGTGCTACCTAGGACCTACTTAGGGGCAACATATGTAATAAAAGGGGAGATTAAGGCTTGGCAAGTAGTTTTAAATGCCAAATCGATGTGACAGTAAACTGCACAGCCAGGCACTACAGTGGTAGGAATGAGACCGGTTTGAAAGGCTACTTCTGTGGGTGGCACAATCAGTGCTGCAGCCCACTAGTAGCATAAGACTTACAGTCCCTGGGTATATAGCATACCACCTTACAGGGGACTTACAGGTAAATTAAATAGGTCAATCAATTATACAAATCAGGTATTCACCAATTACACACATGTTTAGGGAGGAAGCACGTGAACTTTAGCATTGATTAGTAGTGGTAAAGTGCTCAGAGTCCTAAGGCCAACAAAAAGAAAGAGTTTAGCAAAAAGAGGAGGAGGACGGCAAAGGGTTTGGGGTGACCCTTCAGAGACTGCCATTTTCCAACACTGCAGTATTCAGTTTATTGGCCTCAGCGCACGAAAAACTGTTGGGGCTTTATAGGTGGGAGCTTAGCACCGGACAGGGAGGCCTGAATCCATTAAAAACAAATCTATACTGGTATCCAGTTGGCTTTTGGCTCCGGGGAAGCAAAGTGAAGTTAAATCCCTTAATCTTCCCAACTGGGTGAGCGGGGGGGGTGGGGGTTACAAAATACCTGCGGAGCTTTAAGGGTGGGGATTATGGCACAATGCCCTGAAAGGACAATCCCACTCTATATTTTAAAATATCCAGCCCTGGCACCCAGCTGGCTTTCTGCCCCCATGGGGCAAATTGAGATTAAATGACCCAGTCTGGCCCCTATCTGGGCAGACAGACTGTTGGTGCTTTAGGAGTGGTCTGATGCCAGGATGGACCTGCATCATCTTAATTTTTTTAGAATTTTCCCTTGCATCCATGGGATGTTGCTGCCCCCAGTGGGTGTGGGGGGCTAAAGACTATTGTTGCTTTAGGGGCTGGGGACAAGGCCCAATGTCTTCAGGGGGCAGCCCCACACCTTTTTTAATGTGCATAAAATCATGGAAGGCCACATTGGTTTTAATCAAATCAATCTGACACACTGAGGGCATAAATATTGTAGGGGGCTTTGCAGGTAGGATAAGGCACACTGCCTAGATGGGTTGCTCCCCACTCTACAATTTATATATAAAAATAAACCATGCTGGTGTCTAGTGGGCTTTCTGCTCTCCCACGAAAGACAGATTATGGGTAACCCCCAATCTGCCACCCCGGTGGGGGCAGAAAGACTGCTGGATCCTTCAGGAGTGCTGACTTGCCCTGGTGGCATGATGGGCCAGCCCCCACCCCCTTTTTCTTTTAAAAACACCCTGCCAAATAGTGGCTTTTCTGTACCCTAATGGGGACATAAAGACTGCTTGGGGATTTGGTGTTGGCGCAAGGATCAAGGACATTCCAACCCACCTTTCTGATATAAATATAAACTATCTTGGTGTTAGTGGGCTTTCTGTTCCCTGATAAGGGCAGATTGTCGGAAAAGCCCCCAATGTGTCCACTTGGGTGGCAGAAATACTTTTTGGCCTTTATTGGTGATGGTAAAGCCAGATGCCAGGATCAGTCCACTTCACCCTATTCATTTCTTTAAAAAGGAAACCTTGATGTCTAGTAATCTTTCTGTCCCCTAGGAGGTAATCTCCCCAACCACCCTCACCAAACACAGATAGAAAGTCTGGCAGTGCCATTTTTTATGGGGGGTGGGGGTCATTTGGCTGTTTCTTGGTGGTTGCTTCTCTCCTTCAAGTCAACCCTGGTGGTCATTGGTGAATACCCGCTAGGGCCTGCCCTGCTTCTGCAATCCTCAAGCAGGGATCCACTCCAGAGAGCTTCTGTTGGAAAAGGGACAATCCCTCCTTCCCAATGATATGCCCCACCCACCAAATACAGTCAAAGCAGTCAGAGTCTAGGGGTCAATGAGGCTGTGCAGCACATTACCTCATCACCTGCTTCACCACCCACTCTGGAAATGTTCTGAAAGTCTTGAATGTCATGCATGCCAAAGAGTATCCCTTGGGTCCCACTTTGCAAAAGTATGACTTTGAAGTTAGGTTCCCAGTTGCTAAATATAATTTAGGTCCACCAGTCACGCATAGCGGAGGATTGGGAATTACTTCTGTAACTCATGTGTCACATGTAATTATGCTCCAGAAACTGATGTAACTTTGTAACTATGCTTTGAAACAATTGTCATTCCTCATGTAAAGTGCTCTGATACCTCCGAGTCTAGCCAGCGCTATATGAAACTTTTCAAATAATTTATAATCAGAAAACTGATTTGATATTGGTCTTCCCTGATTCCATCCCTTCTGCACAATTCCATACCAACTCGGTCACCATGTAAATGTTGGAATAAGTAACCATTTTTCCTGTTCAATAAAATCATTTACTGCCTTTCCTTCAGACCAAAAATGGTGATGTGTATGCCTAAAATCATATTTTTTTCCTTGGAACATTACCCAAAGGTGCTGTAAGAAGGCTAAAGTGCAGAATGGACGCAAATGGGACTGCCAGTTTATTCTGCTGTACCTCTTTTATTAGTTTGTCCTGTACAATATAAGTCATGTCCTTCACAGAACTATTGGAGCAATCGTAGGATAGTCTGAAAACCTCAGAAAACCAATCTTTTATTAATTCACTTGCTTTACTGTCCAGGTACTTTTTAATCATCCCACCATGATACTTACGTTTAATGATGTAGTGGCCATTTCCCTGCAACCATGGATTGCCCACCTCTTCCATTCCTTTCCCTGTGCTCCTTTACCAAAAAGAGATAACTCGGCAGGAGAGGGTGTGTCTACTCTGCACTTGAAGCAAACATGCCTGAAGTTAAAAGGCAAAAGATAACTCACCCCCCTTTGTTGAGGTTCCGCTGTGAACCTGCATTGGCTTTGCATTGCCCTCCCCACACACAAACATCCTGGGGTGAATTACCTTAAAAGGGCACATGCGGCACTACCGTAAAGGCAATGCACTGGCCATGTGTACAGACACCACAGGCCTGGTCTGTGTCACTGGATGCAATCATAGCTCATGTCAATTTCTCCCACGAGTTTGCTGAATTTAGATTTGCCTGAATTTCATTTTCATTCCAAAGCTATGCTAAGCAAACAAAAAGTATCTGGGCCATGTTGATGATATACAGGTATTGAGTAGTACAATATTACTGCCTGGGAATTTCAAACAGTTTACACTTGCATACATTTCAAACCTCGCTCTCCACATGTCTATGTTGGTTGGTACTCTTGACCTCTCTATGTTGACTGGTACTCTCGACCTCTCTATCTTGGTTGGTACTCTCAACGTCTCTATGTTGGTTGGTACTCTCTGCCTCTCTATGTTGGTTGGTACTCTCGACCTCTCCACGTTGGTTGGTACTCTCAGCCTCTCTATGTTGGTTGGTACTCTTGACCTCTCCATGTTGATTGGTACTCTCGACCTCTCTATCTTGGTTGGTACTCTCAACGTCTCTATGCTGGTTGGTACTCTCTGCCTCTCTATGTTGGTTGGTACTCTCGACCTCTCTATGTTGGTTGGTACTCTCAGCCTCTCTATGTTGGTTGGTACTCTCGGCCTCTCTATGTTGGTTGGTACTTTCAAACTCTCTATGCTGGTTGGTATTCTTGACCTCTCTATGTCGGTTGATACTCTGGCCTCTCTACGATGGATGGTACTCTCTGCCTCCTAGCCAGTTGTCGAAGTGGGCGGGCTCTGCAGGGCACGGCGTGCCCCTACTTCTTTAATTTAGTGGAATCTGTTCCCCTACTTTAAAAAAAAAACAGAATGTGTCCCAGGACGGCAGAAATAGCCAAGGCTTATAGATAAGGCTCAGCATTTGTGGCCATCGAGAACGGGCGGGTCGGCAGAGAAAGAAAAGGACTCTGTCTTTTATGTCTTGCGCAGAGAAAACAAGGACAGTGTCAACTTCTCCTGCTCTGCTGCTGGCAGATGCCCCTCTCTTACTTCCTCTTATTCCTTCTCTTTCTGTCTTGGTCCTCCTCACTTGCTGTCTTGCCCTCTTTTTCCTCTACTTTTGTTTATTTGTTTGCCTGTGAAATGGATCCAAAAACAGAAAAACACTTTTGCTTGAATTATCGTTTTATTCCAAAGTGCAGACTCAGGAGGGAGAGAAATCAAAGGTTCAATGTATGAGAAATAACTAAATAAAACAAGACAGAGTGGTTGCAAAGTGGCCAGATTGATTTTAATTACACCAAAATGCATTAGCGCCACTTTACAGAGTTTGCCAGTAAAGCACTACTTTTGTTTTCTCGTCTGTCTTGAACAACATTGTTTTTCCCCGGTGGGGAAGTGCACCATTCCTGGAGGTACTGCAATACCTGGTTGATGGGTGGATTCTAAAACAAAATGTGTACCGCGCTTCTGTGTTCATGGAAGTTGTCTTTTTTAAACCATATTGCTTACCTTTTGTAAGGATATAAGCAATGGACATTGAAACGGGTCTCTTCTGGCCCCTGTAGCCATGTCATTAACTTTTCAGGCAAAAGCACCCACTGATTTCTGAATGAGTGTAAAAGCTTTAAGTAACCATATTGTTTGTTGTACCTGCTTACATTTCACATACTTTACCTAATTTTGTATTCCCTATGAGTGTTTGCTTTTTCCAGGATGTTATAACTTTTTTTTTTTTCAGGAAGCATGTAACGCTTGTCTAGTGCATAATTTGAATTTAGTCACATCCAGGTGTTTGTAGCGGGGCACAATTGGGTTGTAGCTGAAGGTGGTGTGAGTTTCTCTCCATGGGGCAGTAAGGTGGACAGTGTTGGAGAGGATGTGGCACTATGGCCAGAGCTGCCGAATTTGGAACTGGGGAACCAGGTTCAGCCTTCATGACCTTTCCACCAGACCACTCTCCTGAGAGAGCAAATTCCCATGCTTGACCTGAGAAGGTCTTGATAGACCTTAGAAGCCCTGTTGTCTTTGTACCAGCAGGTGGATCCTAGTCCCTAGGGGTGGCCAGTGTGGGTTAACCTTGAAGGCCTGTCCACCACAATCCATACTAAAGTTCACCTCTAGTCTTGCGAGCAGGCTTATGAAGCATCACACTCTAGAGCGGCAGCGGCTCTGTCACTGAGGTCACAGGACCATTGAGGCCAGTCCGCTTCACCCTCTAGTACCTCCATTGGCCTTGTTTCAGCAGTAGTAGTGTAACTCATCAGGGATCGGCAATGCAGGATTTGCACGCACCCCACACTAAGTTTGCAAACTTTATGGTCTCTTTGCTTCATGCACAAGCACTTTTACATGTGCTAACCGCTTTAGGGGCACTGGAAGTATGCAGCAATGGAGGACAAAATCATGCCACAGTGTTGACTAAATTATGCAGCAAAAAAGGCTGCAGCGTAATGCAGTGTTTTTTCTGATACAGTCTATGCAAATATTTTTCCTTATTAGTACCAGTTTAATATACAAAGGCAGTAGTGAGAAAGGTGTCCAGTCAACCTTTGCAAAGGGCCGTCCACTTCGCAGCAATACAAGTCACATTGTTTAGTTACTTTTGCTCTGTTTGAGCTGCAAACGACTTAGTAGTTAAAATCGCCAGATTATGCAGCAGATGATATACTATGTGGCAAATATGGCAAAGCCATAATTATGTGGAAAACCTTTGCAAACTAGAATATTTTGCCATTCATATTTGAACTGCTCTTGTGGGAAAAGGGAGAAGTGCTGATGACAGAAATCCATGGCTCGGAGATAAATGGCTTGTGATTCCACTTTTAAGCGTATTTGGTACATTCTGTGACTGGAAACATGTCCCACTTTGTGAATGTTTTTAATGTCAATAACTCATATTAAACCTTAAATAAACATGTGGATCCACAGGTTGAATTAAATAACGTAATAAGCTGTAACTGGTCAGTGAAATGCCACACAAAATACTACAAATTGGGATTTTATGCTCTTTCAGGCCACACCTATTACTTCATCCACTGACCCAATCCTCAGGTTATTCCCACCCTCTGATTTAATGTCCACAGTTCCTCTACATTTTTCCCCCCACTTTGACCACTGCTCTTAACTAGTATGATATCTTTGACTTTAAAACCTCCTTGCACCTACTCTTTTCCTGTAACAGCATGAAAATATCAATGTACTTGTTTGCTCATATCTAATGTTTTGTACTCATTAACAAATGATCACTCAATGGTTCAGTAATGCCCATTGTAGCGTGGCTATTTTACTGAAGTTGACAACACTGTCAATTCTGTTTTGCTATAAGCCTGTCCTCCGGCTTCTGGTTCCTTGCACCGCCATCAGTGGAGTTTTCCTCTGGTCTGTTCCCCCTCCCTTTGTTCCGCCACCCTGGGTCTCACTTGGAGTTTCTGCAACTGTCTTATAGCTGTTGCTGCATCAGTGCCTTCCTCTCCATTGCTTATCCACTGGCTCTTTTGTCCATTGTCCTGTCTGACCACTTTAGTCGAAAAACACATTTCTAAAGACAACAAGCCGCCTAAAACCCTCACGTCTAGTCAATGTCTTGTTGCAGCCCTGTTCTTCCCCGTTCTATCAGTTCACTCGAACCAGTCCTCTTCCTTGCCATCCTGTCCCTGAGTATATCAGCAATCACTCTCACAATAATGTATACAAACCCCAATGAGGCTCCTAAAACCTTCTCAACTCCTTTTGGTGGTGTGTACCGCAAGAAGCAGAAAGGAAGAAATTCCTTTTGTTATTTAACCCTCACACACCGTTCTGGTGTCATGCTTCATCATCGGGTTCACCCTGACTCCTAAAGGTCAGGGTGGGCTCAACCGTATTTCAGGGAGCTCTTAGGAGATGTAGGCCGGGGGGACTTAAAGATAAAAGTCCTACTACACCCCCAAGTATCCCTTTATTAATGGGGATGTAGTGGATATTAAAATGATAATAAAACGGGTCTTCTTGGAGGTTATGGTCCTAAGAACCTAAAAGACTGCCAACATGTTTCAGCCCAAAAATTCAGTGGCCAAAAATGGTCCTGGGCTTTCGTCAGGGCACAGTAAATGTTCCCTCCCTGGTGTTGACCAGAAAAAACCTTTCTCCTGACCTATATATTAATATTGAAGGTACAGAAAGCTGCAGCCCTTGTGGAAATAGTAACAGTAAAATCAAAGACAGAGGGTAGAATACTTATCTCCCTTCTTCTGATAACGAAACATTCCGCCAAATTAGAGGGGAATGCAAATATCAACGGGGTCACGGTGGGGTAGCCTTGTAGTCAAACGTACTCTCCCAAGACCTTTAGGAGTCAGGGTGAACCCGATGATGAAGCATGACACCAATAGGGTGTGTGAGGGTAAAATTACAAAAGGAATTTCTTCCTTTCCGCTTCTTGCGGAAAACACCACCAAGAGGAGTTGAGAAGGTTTTAGGAGCCACACTGGGGTTTGGATACATTATTGCGGGAAAAGTTTAAGTAGGAAGGAGGTATCCTCACCCTCACCTCTCTTATCCCTTTTCGTGTACAGTGGGGGGGCTCTCCACTGCCACCTGTGGGTTACTATATCAGCAATCACCCATATGCTCATGTTACTAACTGGTGTACTCTACATTGGGGCTCCTTAATGACCTTAGTCTTTTCTTCCCGGCCTCACAGTCTCCCATCATTTTTCCTATCAAAGAGTGCCTTTTGTCTCAGGTATGTATTTCATTTTCTCAAAGTGGGCTGTGGCTCACCGCCCCTTTACAGCCCCCACTTACATTCTCAACCAGGGGGTACCCTCACATCTGTTGTACATAGACCCCTTTGGAATTACTATGCTCTTCGCCTCCATCGTTTCTCCTGTAGTTCTCTCCATTGGCCCCACCTGCTCCTCTTGCCCCCTGATCTGCTTCTCCATGTCTCTCTCAATTTTCTTACAGAGGATTCATTCTTGGAGTCCTACATGCGGTCATCATTTTCCACTATGCATGCAGATAGCCTTTGCTTCTCTCTGTGTTGGAACAGGCCTGAGTCCTGTCCAGCTCACCAATGCCACTGTTTATATTTGAGCCCCTTGTTTCCCTCTGTCACTTCCCACACACCCTCATTCTAATGCAAACCCATCCATGTGTGGCAGTTCAATTACATGTCTTTCTGACATGGAAGGTGTCTTTCCCTCCTCCACCTTATCTTCTGCTTGGTGGACTTGCTCACCCGGCAGCTTGTCTTGTCTATCACACTGGCGGTATGAGTGCGAGTCACTCTGCACTGAAATCCTGACCTAAAAGGAAATGCTAACTGACCCCCACTTGCCCCATCCATCTTTCTTCTTGATGGGGTTGGATATTCTCTGCCAAGCTGTCCCTGTTGATGCTGTCTTCTGCACCCCTTTTTCCCTATCAGGCCTCTTACTGCTCCCCTTAGGGATCCCCAGATGTCTTCCCTAATAGTCTACTTGGCATCAGTGTACCCTTTTTTTTCCGTCCCAGAACAGATCTCGTGGCCTGCACAGGGTTCCTTTCCTTAGTGGTCTTGGAAGTCATTTTAATCAATGCTGGTGGCCCAGCCAGTTCCTCTCTCCCATCTGGGTGCTACTTCCCCCACCTGCCCTTCTGTCACTGGCCTCTCTGAGCTCCCCTCCTTCTTGCAGGGAGCTGCATGCCAGCTATACATCTGGGAGCTCAGTGGAAGTTACAATCCTTGGCTCACCTGCTGTATTAAGCGCCACAGGTCTCCTTTCTTCATCAGCAGCCCAGTGTTGAAACTTGCCAGATCGCCATGGCCACCACCACGTCTTTGCTCATCGGAGTCTGTGACGTTGTCATTCTTACAGTGCACAAGGGAGATGAGTTTTCGATCTGAACATGCCCTGATGTCATGTACTGATGCCACAGCCAGTGGCCACAATGTCACAATCAATCAATCAATCAGACATTTGTAGAGCGCGCTACTCACCCGTGAGGATCTCAAGGCGCTTTGTGGGGGGGGACGGGGAGGCAGCTACTGATCGAACAGCCAGGTCTTGAGCATTCTGCTGAAGGTCAGCAGGTCCTGACATAGGTGGACGGGGAGGGTGTTCCATGTTTTGGCGGCGAGGTGGGAGAAAGATCTGTCGCTGGTGGTCGTTCGGCGGATGCTTGGGACGGTGGCGAGGGCGAGGTCAGCGGAGCAGAGCTGGCCGTTTGGAGTGTAGAAGGAAAGTCGTTTGTTGAGGAATGGTGGTCCGGCGTTGTGGAGTGGTTTGTGAGCGTGGGTGAGGAGCTTGAAGGTGATCCTCTTGTTGACCGGGAGCCAATGCAGGTCTCTCAAGTGGGTGGTGATGTGGCTGTGGCGTTGGAGTCCAAGGATGAGGCATGCGGAGTGAGTGAGTGAGTTCACACACACTTGTGATGCTGCCTCCTACTTTAATTACCATCTCTTCATTTCACTCATCTCTGCCCTCGCCCTCAATATTCCACATGTTTAGGAGCAAGGACCACAATTGTGTTAGTCTTGGCTCTAAACACAGCACAGAAAGAGGCACAGCATCACTAGTAAATTTGGGGCAGTCCCTCCTTGTCCATTAGAGTACATTAAGCTATTGTCGTAAGGGGTGTGCAAAATAATGGGGAACCCCATAGACCCTAAAACATGCCTGACATTGACGTGCAGGACTTATTATTTTGCTTTTAGTTATTGCTATACTGTTTGTAGACTGGAAAAAGTGACTAGCTCTTTGTGTAACGCATCTGTCAATATTGCAAGCATGCTGATAAAAGATGAGCAAAATTTATAATTTGTAGAATTATGATAAATGTCGAGTATTAAGATGAGCCAGAAATAAAAAGGAGAAAATGCTGTAATATCATTGCCATAACACATTCGCCTGTGGAACAAACAAACGGAAAAGGGACAGTGCAATATTTATCAATTTTTTTTAAAAAAGTAACACTTTTCAACAACATGTACCACATTCCAACAGTCCTTAGCTTTGAAGTATGAAACCAGGTTGAAATGAAAGGCGTGTGGGCTCCACCCAATATCAGACTCAGAATAAAAGCCTTTCAGCTCATTTAATTTAATTTTCTTTTCTCGAACAAGTTCATGCTGCCAATGTATCATATTTAAGTTACATTTATAATGTGCTAATTTATGGTTATCTGGATGCAATTCATGTCTCCTGCTCTCTTAAAATGACATAATTTTAACTATATTGATATGCAAAATTGTTTCATGAATCGTTCTTTTGAAATGCGAATAACACTTTTGAGCAGAACATATTATATTGCCTTGAATTACTGCCTTTGAGCTTAATTGGAATAAGAATTGTTTTCTCTGGCTCCAATTATGGGGTAACTCATATAACTATTTTACAGCATTAGTTCATGGGCAGCAGGTAAGAGTCAATGGGTAGGCATTATTTAGCTTGGGAGGAGTCCACTGTTCAACAGGGCTCTGCACAAAGAGGAAGGAGAGGCATCAAAGACTGAGAGAAGAGAGTGGGAGTGAGTTCATTGCTGTAATTAATATCATGCTCATTATAAAATCTTTGTAATATGTTCTTTAGTTCAGCCATGAAACTTTGGCTAGAAATGTACTGATTATAATTGTATTTCATTTTCAGCCTGGTAGTCTTGATGCAGGAATACACCAACTTGAATATTTGAGCTAATAGTGTTTTTTGTCCTTTCTTACATCATGGTGTGCAATGTCCTGCTATTCCATGCTCAACAGATCCATATATTATTCATATCTGTGCAATAAAGTAGCAAATATGTTTTACTTTTTATTTTATTTCCTGGAGTTTCTGTAAATCCCTGACAGGTGTAAATAAGTCATGCTTGGGTGTAAATTTAGGATTACAGTCAAAAATACCTTTGTAAATAGACCACAATGGCATCATCTCTGAATACTTTTATAATTAACCTTATTGGCATGCAAAGTATTAATCCATGTCCACTGAACTATTGGCTGTCATACACCAAATAGCCACCCAGAGACACTACATAGTCCAGAGGATTCTGCCATGTCCAATAGCATAGTGGAGTTAGAGTAAGTAGTTGTTTCTAGTAGTTGAAATGCTTTAGTAAGAAGAATCTATTATTTACACATGATTGTGCCTCTCTGTGCCTCCATGAGTAGTGGGCTCATGCCTTTGGGGCCTGGATTTACATACGTGAGATGGGCCTTTGCTGATGGTGGTATGGAGTGTGGGGTTTTTACCACCTGCTTTTGAGTTACTGTTGACGGAACACCTAAAACGAGTGGAATAATCTACTAAATTACTAAAGAGTACATGTAACTGCAGCAATATTTGATAAGGGAGTGTGAAGTTGCATTTTTTGTGTAATATTCCCCCCAAAAAGTGCCCGTTGTTGGGAACTAGGGATGTTCCTACTTTTACTTGGTACACGCATTTTGTTCGTCAGTACTATTTGTACTGAGTCACTCATGCTCAAAAACTACTAAAGTTACACACTTACATAGAAAATGATTATGGGTTACCAGCATGACATAGTTTCAAAATGTCCATGATGAAAAGCCAAGCGCGGTACGAGCACACCTCAGTGTTCTAGAGTTCCTGGTGCACTATGCATTGAGAAGAAAAAGCTAAGCAAAGAATCCACTTGAAAGTTACTGGTGCCAACTAACACTTGTGAGAGAAAAATATACGAGTCCATAGGCAAAGGATATCAGGAAATATTGCTAGGCCAATAATTAGGAATCCCATAAGACTAAACTTGCAAAATAAAACTCCCACCCGCTCCTCACAACCCAACTTGACATCTCCATTGTGTGCTCTGCCTGCTGTGAAGTCTACCCCCTGTCACTTGCATGCGTGCTTCAGATCTGCTTAACCTCAGTGTCCTCCATAGGTCTTCATCCCAAAACTCAGCTTTGTGGCAAAGAAGTGATTAGCGGCTCCTCCATTATGACAGAGGACCATCATTGCCCCCATGCAAGCTGCTGCAAATTTTTAAAAATAAAATGATAATAAACCAGATTTATTATCTTTTTTTTTATCAGGGCCGAGACTTCGGTGTTGGGCCTAATTCATGACAAACACAAAGAGGGAGTGGTTGGCACTGCTGTCAATGCGTATGTCGGTTTGGCCAGCAGTCTGAGGATGGTCAAACCGACATGTGCACTGACATCTCTCCAACCCATGCTGCATTGCCAGGTGGAGAAAACAACAGGCACAGACTCCCAGTCCTTATAGGACCGCTCGGACAAATCCTAGTGCTTCTCTCATGCTGGTACCAGCATGAGACAAACAATGGGATTGGCCATAGAGGAGTCTGGGAGCCTCAGCCTGTGCACAGCAGTCAGCAAAAACCAGAAGAATGGCGAGCGTCAGGTAAGTTCTATTTTTTAACAGTAGGGTGTGGCTGGGCCTCTTGCACAAACCTAGTTCTTCTTCCAAACGTTACTCAACAAATATCAAATCATGTGGTGTTCAAGGTGGAGAGCGGCCACTAACACACCCACATTAGCTGGGAAACCCAGCATCAACAATTCAATTATAGTCCCGAGCAAACCACTCCAGTAATAATCAAATGCAATAAATCAAGTCCATTCAATTCTTCTTGTTTTCCAGACCGATTTATTTTCACGGTACTCGTTTCATCAGTAGTCCCTCTAAGCCAACAAGTATTTCGTCATGTCGATGCATTAACATTATTGACTTCCTCAGGGCTACAAATTAGGTATATACAGAATTAGAATTCTAATTTGTACATTATCAACCATCACCCAACACACCCTGGTGCTCAGGTTTAGGGGAAAAGTGTCCACTTTCAAAACCCTAATCATTTGTCTGATAGTTCATTTAACAGAAGAAAGGTAACTTATTTTATCAGTCATGTGTCCTCCAAAATTTTAAAAAACATATTTAAAAAAGTGAATAGATTCAGTGATAACTACAATCCAGAAAAATATATAATTCCAAAAAGAATACGTCTGGTTTGGCAAAATGTGTCCTCTGAACAAAATAAAGAGGGTACATCCCATAATCACACGTGCATAATGAGATCTGTGACAAACAAGAGCAGCGATTTCTATGTTAAGGCTCACCTCATCAAAATCCACATCAATTCTGTATCAGTAATATGTCTGGTGTGATCGACCTAAAATTGAAAAAGTGATGTATGTGGTGTTATAAAAAAATCCTCACAGTGGACATTCTATGGCATACTATGTGAGTGTAGTCTTCTTACCGTAGAAGTCCTGCTTGTGTCTCTGCTATGAACATCTGCTCATTGGTTGAACTATCCACCTACAACCGACATATCCCCAATTACTCACTCCCCTCTCTAATCTAGTCGTCAAACATGCTATCCTTTCATAGTTATGTCAATGCCCCTAATTTACACCAATGGCCTGCGTATCTCACTCTGTTGAATATCCGATGCACTGTTAACCAGTAATCAGCATAGCACCATCTGTACACTCCTTCTATTTATCGTCGCCCAAAATATTCCTCACCGTGTCTGCCGCGAAATATCCAAAATCCACAGCTTAAAATATTATCATATGCATCTCATAAAATTTCAATCACTTAACCTTTGGTAGCTCGTTTTTTGATCCATGTTTGAATGTGTCAAATATTGTCAATATCTGCATTTTATGAAATCAAAACTTGAAGGATAGTGAGAAATTTGGGTGCTCTCCCATAAAATTCTATACTCAGTGTTACAACTCCAAAGGCATCCCGTCCTACACTTCGCAGGTGCACAGCGCATATTCCAACACCTTACTAGTATTGTATAGCCCACAATATCCTCTATCTAACAATCCCGAAATAAAACAAAGTAACCCCATATCCAACCTTTATCTCCATTAAGAAAATACCTGTATGAGGGAGAGTGCTCCTTCGTACATCCATCCCGGCGTGGTAGTTAGGTGTAACCATACCGGGTTGCGTAAACCACTCTCGGATATTAATTCTCAAGATAACCTTCTAATAATTACAAGAATGACAGTCCTTTAAACGCACAAGTAACATAACCTTCCGTCCCAAAGAAAACGTGCTAATATAATATATTATTGTCCTTAAACACGCCCGTTACCTTACACACGATGGGTTCCATAAGCCTCATTGTGTCTAGAACTGGTTTACACAAGATGGCGACCATCTTTCTAAGCCCGTACTGCGTTTCCGAGTTGTGTCTTTCATACCACGATCGCAACAAACCATAGAAAATAGAGATAATTTCTAGCCCCCTCTGCTAATCGATAAATGTAAAATTAGAATTTAAAATTAAAACAACCATCAAATCTCGACGTCAAAAATTGTAATTAGTCATCCCAAGCACTGCGTATAATATTATAATTATGGGTTGTCAAGTAATATATCAGAAATCACAGGGTACTGGGACATCCGCGTCCGTTAATGTGTGTATTCCGGGTGTATTTATACATACAAAAAAGGGGTGGGGTTTATCCGATCCAGCTCCATTGGTAGACGTCCCTTTTATTACAGGGTTTTGTCTAAGAAGGGGGATATGTTTCTAAAAAAACTAAATGAAAAGTGGAATAAGCAATAATAATACCTAAACTCACCATCTCTGGCATGTTAAAAATTGGGACATGTTTATGAAAAGCAAATAAAGTGTAACTACAATTTAAATCAGGGTGCCACTCGTAGCAGTTGGACTTGGATTGTACTTTGGCGCACGGGACTGCGAGGACCAGCAGCCCGTTTCTTACACCAGCTGTGTCCTCTTCTCTCCTGCCTCTGCCCCTGCCTGCTGATTGAAAACTGCTCGCGGCCCCCGCTGCGCGGGAGCCGCTCGTAGCAGTTGGACTTGGATTGTACTTTGGCGCACGGGACTGCGAGGACCAGCAGCCCGTTTCTTACACCAGCTGTGTCCTCTTCCCTCCTGCCTCAGCCCCTGCCTGCTGATTGAAAACTCCTCGCGGCCCCCGCTTCGCGGGAGCCGCTCGTAGCAGTTGGACTTGGATTGTACTTTGGCGCACTGGACTGCGAGGACCAGCAGCCCGTTTCTTACACCAGCTGTGTCCTCTTCCCTCCTGCCTCCGCCCCTGCCTGCTGATTGAAAACTGCTCGCGGCCCCCGCTTCGCGGGAGCCGCTCGTAGCAGTTGGACTTGGATTGTACTTTGGCGCACGGGACTGCGAGGACCAGCAGCCCGTTTCTTACACCAGCTGTGTCCTCTTCCCTCCTGCCTCCGCCCCTGCCTGTTGATTGAAAACTGCTTGCGGGCCCCGCTTCGCGGGTGCCGCTCGTAGCAGTTGGACTTGGATTGTACTTTGGCGCACGGGACTGCGAGGACCAGCAGCCCGTTTCTTACACCAGCTGTGTCCTCTTCCCTCCTGCCTCCGCCCCTGCCTGCTGATCGAAGGTTCAGTCCCGCCCATTCCTCACGGGGTTTATACCACCTTAATCTCCCCCTCGCGGGACGCGCGCGGGCGCGCGCCGGGTAAATCCCGGGCCAAGGGCGGGCCCGTTTAAGCCCGTTCAAGACCGTGCAAGGACGGGACGGGCCACCTCTCTTTCATCTTGCTTGGGGGCTCGATTTGTGAGTATTTTGCTTCCTAGTCTAGTAAATTGACTTGTTGGTTCCATCATGCCACCTAAAGATGCCAGAGGTAGAGTGGCCAATGCTAATCTCACAGGAACTATGGACCAGTTCATTACTAAGGTAAATTGTGTCATAGATCAAGAGATCACGATATTGGTACGTCGAGTTTCACAGGACCTTGCGTTGGCCAGGAGGTCTTCAATAGGACATATTGCTAATGTACGGTCGCCTATTCATCAAGCTCTAAACGGTGGTATTGCTGTATCCCCAACATCTGATTCTCCGACTACAGATTGCTTACCCAGTGGAACAATTCATGTTTCCTTGGGGGAACAGTCTACGGTTTCTGATTCGTTATTGACATCTCCCTGTATGTTGCCGTCTGCTCCCAGTATAATACCGGAGAATAGCACCAGGCAATTGCGTGAGAGGCACCCTGGGGCTATTCCTAAGCATAATCAAGGGCTATCTAACACTAATGGTGGGAAGAATAAGAATGGCGGGAAAAAACAGAAAGCCGTGAGTCAGTTTAGAAACCCTAGACCAATCCCTGCTATATTGGAGCAGCCCGTTACGGATGCTATAGCAAATATAGTTGCACCATTTGATTATCCATTATCCACCAGAATGGTATATCAGGCTGCAAGTGGGGGGACAAGCCAAGCTGGCAGGGCTGAGGGAATGGTTCCTGAGTTGACCAATATATGTGATATAATTAGGCTTCTCCTTCGCCCTGTGGAGGACAGAATAAGTAAGATTGAACAGCATCTGTTAAGGATTGAGCAAGATTTCGTGGGAATCATTGACTCCCTAAAGAAGGATGCTCATTCCAAGGTTTTCCAACCACTGGATAATGCTAGAGGAGAAAATGTCCTGGCTGTTCCAAAAGATCTCCCAGCATTGACCGTAGATCATCAAGTCTTAGTCGAAGCAAAAAAGGGTACAGCTGCGACTGTTGCTACCAAATCTTCCCAGCATAATATATCCCAGTCTAATGAGGATGGTGGGGTCTCTATTTCTCAGGTCTCTAGGGGGAAAAATATTCCAAATCTACCTCCGGAAGTCTGTCCATTTGTGGTAATTTTAGCAGGGGTCCCCGAATTGGGCAAGCACGAAGTTGAATCTCCTACAACCTTGAGGAACAGGGTTGTCCATTGGTTAAATAAAAACAGACCATTGCCACAGCAAATAGTGTGCAAGATACTCATGGTTAGGAGGGTGCCTTGGGTAGGTCACCTGGCTAAGAATATAAGGGGGGATTGTATTTTGATCAACTTCAATGACCCTAAAATAGTTGAGTATATCTGTAATTGGAGACACCCTAGCCCAGGAGCAACCATTCGCTCTCTTCCATTGACCTACTTTTATCCCCCTGGTCATTTTACATCTTTAACGGATGGGTGGACATTAGTACAGCGTAATGGGAGGGGGTTGTCGCAAGGGGGTTGGCTTAGACCTTCACCATCTTTAGATCCTACCTCTATTCAAAATCGATTTAGCAGTTTGGAGGCTGTTGATTGACTCCAGGGTAGAGCTGGAGTATTGACTAGTCCCCCGCTCCTCCTGGGTTGCTGTACTTCTGGTCCTTTTGTATCATACCAGCTTCCGGGTTCTGAATTATCAATTCCTGTTATCTCACCATAGAGGGTTAATAACACCACTGATCTAATTGTGGATTATTCTCCAAGTGCCTTAATCTCCTGCGACGGTCTCCCCAGTCATCTTAAGCTTGTTTCGTGGAATGTGGCGGGCTTGCGTAATAAGCTTTCTCTTCCAGATTGGAATGATTTTATTGACGGGTATGACCTGTGTTTATTCCAGGAAACCTGGAGCCTTGAGCCGCTGTACAAGCCTGGCTTTTCCTGTTTTTTTGTACCAGCTACCTCGGTAGGTCGAGGTCGTCCATCTGGTGGGCTCATGGTATGGGTCAGGGTATAACTTAATCTTAAGATCACTCATCACTCTTGTTCTACATTAGATGTAATGAGACTTTCTCTTAAGGGTACAAAGAGTAATCATATCTGGGAACTCTTCAACGTATACGCTAGAGGTACCCAAGGGGGTGCAAAATCCCCTATCATTTCAGCTCTCTCTGATATGCTCCTTTCTTGTCCATCTGAGTCTTTTCTCTTGGTCGTTGGTGACCTTAATTGCTCATTCGAGCCCCTAGCAACGGATGACATCCTGGGATTATATTATGAGGATGCTAGATGGGGCATTCCCTCTCTGTCGCTTAAGCCAGTGAAGAGATGGTTACCGGTTGTCATCCAAATAAATGCTCTTACGCTAGAATTTGGGTTAAGAGCTGTAAATGGCCGCACAACTTCAGATGTAATGGGAGCAACTACATATAACAGGGTCCCCTGTCAAAGTAGAATTGATTATATACTGGTTGACAGGAGGGCATGGAAGTTTGTTGATGATATGGTCATTATACCAACAGTAAATAGTGATCACAATCCTCTGTCCCTTACAATGTTGGAAATGTGGCATAGGAAGGAGCATACCCCTACCACTGGACTGTGAATGTTGACCAAGACAGTCTTATCATCTAATTGTAATAGGTTCCTTAAATGGCCCAAGTTTATTCTGAGTGATCTCAAATTAACTACCCTTGAAGAAATTCTTATTGATCAGACTCTCAGGCTTTCTGCAGCTTGTAAGGATAGGGTTGGGCCTGCTGCTGCAGCAAAAATGTATGTGGATACCATAGATTCGATTGGCACTTTGTTTCTAGATCGTAGTAAAAAGCGCCAGATGAGCGCTAAGCCTGCACAGAAGTGGTTCAACAAAAACTGCAGATTGAAAAAAGACAGGTTGGTCCTTGCTATTAAATCTAATAACCCGGGTAAGGTCCGGCTGTCAAGACTGCAGTATAGGCAGGCCATTGTAGTAGCAAAGAAGGAATGGGAAGAGTCGTATTGGGATAGTCTAAAAACTGCGAGCCGCTCTAAGAACGGCGAGCTCTTTTGGACTTTAGTGAGAAGATCCAATAACCGTGATCTGGACCAAATTTCCAATCATATAACGGATAGGGAGTGGTTTGAGCACTTTAGGAAACTGTATGTAGGGGACAAGCAATTGAGTGATCTATGGCCCGAGCTGGGACCGCAGCCATTGATCCTGATCAGGTTTCATTTAATAGGATTGAGAAGATAGAGGTGGAGGCCGCCATTAAGAAGATTGTATCCGCTAAGGCCCCGGGACAAGATGGCATTCCGGGTGACTTATTTAAAGCCAATATTGAGGGATGGGCCTCTTATTTTGTGATTTTTATCAACGCTTTGCTGGAAGGCTCGCCGGTCCCGAATTCCTGGAAGGAGGCCGAAGTAATTCCTATTTACAAGAGGGGTCCAAGGGGGGACCCTGCTAACTATCGTCCAATTAGCCTTATAGACACTGGACAGAAGTTGGTTGGCAGGGTCCTCCTGGAGAGGGTGCTCTCATGGGTGTATGAAAATAATATTATTTCACAGTTTCAGGCGGGCTTCAGGACCTGTACAAGCACGATTGATCAGGCATTCAGGCTGGCGCTTTTATATTGGAAGGTGGTCACTATTGGCAAGGGCGGTCTCTACCTGGCATTTATTGACCTGAAGACCGCCTTTGACCTGGTCCCTCGTGACCGCCTATGGCTGGTCCTGCAGGAGATGGGGATTCCTCCACCTATTTTGAATCTTTTGGTTGCATGATGGCAATTATGCCCGCATTAGATGGGGGTCACAGGAGCAAAAAACTGATAAAATTCCCGTGAATAGAGGGGTTCGCAAAGGTTGCGTATTGGCTCCCACACTTTTCACGTTTTTTGTGAACGGTGTAGTTTCTTTTTTGCTTGCAGACAATGCCGACGCCCCTGTTCTGGCGGGTGATAAAGTCCCTACATTACTTTTTGCGGACGATACGTTATTAGTATCAAAAACACCGGCAGGACTGCAGAAGCTATTGGATCGCTTCTCTTTGTTTTGCAAGCTGAGGGGCCTTGCCATTAATACTTCTAAAACTAAACTTCTTTATTTTAACCCAAGTAGATCATCCCGATCTACCCTGACTCTCGATGGGATGCCATTGGAGCGCGTCAAAGATTTTGACTACTTGGGGATTAGAATCTCTGACAAATTTAAATTGCAGCCTCACATTGACAAAATGGCGCTAAATCATAGGCGGGTAGTAGGAGCACTAGGGAGGGAACTTCGTGCTTCTATTACCAAGCCCATTGCACCAGCTCTGGAAATATATGCTGCAAAAGCTGTAGACTGTGCCCTTTACGGTGCAGAACTATGGGGCTTTGGTTGTGTGGATGTGCTAGTTACTTCAGAAAACAAGTTCTTTAGGGAGCTTGTATCGCTACCGAGGGGCACCCCAACCAAGCCACTTTTGAGTGATTTGGGCCGGCGATCTATTAAAGACCTAGTCACTTTGCGTCCTCTTTTATATTGGGCGCGGCTTTGGCGTACCCCAGAGCTTTCTAGATACGCTGATGGCCTAAGAGAGGTCATGAATCTCCAAGGAGCTCATAAAATTGGATGGCTAGTTAACATAAAGAAGCTTCTTTTGGCTATAGGCCTTTTAACTGCTTGGGAGTCTGGGGCACTGTTACCTAAGGCAGAAATTAAGAGAGCCTTTTGGGCATGGGTCGATCACCAGGAGCAGAGGGACCCAAATCAAGGCAGGTTGACTGAGGAATTTCGGCAGCATAAGCCGACGCCCCGCCTGGAGCCCTATCTAGACTTTATTACGAAGCCCAGGGATAGATCCCTCTTTATCCAGTTTAGGTTGGGCACCCTTCCTCTCCGTGATCGTACAAGTAAGTGGAACCCCCCGTACCAGACCCCTGTGGACTGTCCAATTTGTTTAGGTGTTATTGAAAATATCCCTCATTTTCTCTTTGTATGCCCAGCCTATTTGAAACCAAGAATGAAATGGCTAAAACCTGTGTGCCTGCAGCTTGGAACTAGGGACCACTCTGTTGCACTTAGAATTCTTAAGGCCGATGTTAGTACCACTATAGTGTGCGGGGTGGCTAAATTTCTTAGTTGGGCATGGTTGATTAGGCAGAAGGCTATATGATGAATTTTATTAAATGTCTTTTAATATTCACAAAGCTGTTAAAGTTTAATATACTTCTAAATTATTTATTGTAACAAAAACGTTTTTACATGAATTTTTCTTCAATGTATTTTTATGAATTGTGCTTTAATGTGTAAATGTGCTTTTATGATATTTCATATCGAAAAAAAGCTTTGTTAATTGAATTTAAATCACGGCTATAGTAACCATCTCTGTCTAATATCAGAAATTGAGTCAACCTTGATGTGTAAGCCCGAGCATAAGATACTCTCATAAATATTACATTCATTGTACTTTAATATTACAATTCCTCTCAACTCTAACTATGCGATTACATACAGCCTTTCTATATACATACTCCGTTATACTTTTCTGCCATTTTAACATCTTATCATGAAAAGAGGGGAAAAGGGTTACGTGTCATAGTTGCTTCACTGACAACCCAAGTCTAAACACCCAAAAAGTACTTCATATCATTATCAATGTTAAGACCTCTGTCAACAGCTTTCAACGTCATTATCCAACGTGCCTCACATTGAAGTAGCATCAGTTCTTGGCTCCCACCTATATGGTTAATCGGTATTGTCTGTAACCCATGGAATTTGAAACATAGGTGTCTCTCCTGAGCCGTACATTCACTCATATGTTGTGCAATCGGATATCTCATGTCCCGTTGCTTAACCGCCCTGAAGTGTTCAGTAATCCTTTCTTTCATGGTTCTAATAGTGCTGCCTACATAGATAAGGCCGCATTCGCATACAAGCACATATACAACATATCTTGTGATGCAATCTATATGTGCCTTAATTCAGAACTTACGTGATCCATTGTAACTGAATTCCGTGACTTTATCAATGGCTAGTTTACA
Organism: Triturus cristatus; assembly: GCF_964204655.1. Taxonomy (NCBI): domain Eukaryota; kingdom Metazoa; phylum Chordata; class Amphibia; order Caudata; family Salamandridae; genus Triturus; species Triturus cristatus. The sequence goes on along the minus strand of NC_140594.1, from coordinate 975,453,817 downwards.
CATGGTACAATGTCCACATTTATAGAAGCCATTGCCCCTGGTATGTAACCAAGACCCACGTATATCTGATGTAGGGTAACTCGTACTCACTAGGTTGTGAATTGAATTGCCCTTCTTGTAATTAATACTGGGTCTAGCTCATTCACTGGTCTGTAAATCCCTGTCTGATGTTAATAATGTCCAGTGTTTGTTCAGTATCTTGTGCAGCTCATGAGAGAAGGGATGATAATTTGTGATTAGTCTGATAGGATCTTCCCTCTTATCTACAGCCATTTTCTTCCTATCCCTCAGTGTGTCTGCATATTTCAGTTTGAGTGCCTTATGGCTGGCTCTATGGATTACATCACTGTCATAACCACGCATCTCAAAACGACACTCAATATCTCTAATATTCTCTTCAAATGTGCCATCCTGTCTACAATTCCTTCATGCCCTTAGCATCTCGCCATATGGAATAGAGTTTGTAGGAAGTTGGAATCTGACTGCATAGTTACCCCAACCTTTTTCCTGGTGTTTTGCTGGTTTTCGACTTAGTCTGAATGGTATCCTGCTAATCAGGACCCCAGTCTATCTGCTTTCTCCCTAAATTGGTTGTTCATGTACTTTAGGTACACTCTAGATTGGATTCTGGGGTACCTTTTTCAGTCCCTAGTATATGGTATACTACGTACCCAGGGCATAGGTACCCCAGAGGCCTCTCAGGGGCTGCAGCATGAATTATGCCACCCCTGGGAGACCATTCAAAATGACACAACAGGTCTGCTACAGCAGCCTGTGTAAGGTGGTGCATGCACCCATTACTTAGATATAGGTTCACTATATCTACGCCATATCACTGCACATATAAACCTATCAGTCACCCCTATGGCAGGCCTTATCAATCGTGAAGGCAGGGTGCTGGGTTTTATGTGAGAGGGTGGACCTGCATGAGCAGAACCCCTCTGCAGCCTTCGGAACCTATATTCCGAGGTTGTTTGCGATGCAGCCAATTATATATACTTGAGTATATTATAACCTCGTTGTAAATGCTAACTTTAAAATGGCTGCAAGGAAACATGTCGTGTTTGGTGTCAAACACCTTGGAATCATTCCTCCTCACCAGTAGCTGGTGTGGGAGGTATGATTCCACCCTCCTAAAGGGACATATGCGACACACCTGTCCACCCGGTACCAACTTTCTTGACCCTGGCATCACAAAATGGATGCTGCCAGACACAGACACAGGTCTGACCTCCTGCTGCTGGATGAATCTCCAGCAGGGGAAGGCTGGACAATAGGTTTCCTGTCACAGGGAGGTGTAACCACCTCCCAGACAGGCTTTAGTGTATTGAGGCTGGGTGGGTGCACTCTGACAGTGCTTGGATGTCTGCACTGGGGGCACATTTGGTGTCCCTGTGCATAGTCCAGCTCAAACCGATTGCAGGAGCCATTTGCTCCTTCTCAGGCGTGAAACTGGACAAAGGACATGGGTGTAGCCACCCCTCTGTCCTGACCCTCCCATAGGTGGGTCCCCAGAGTTTGTGCCACCCCTTCCTTGGGTATTAAGTAGGAACCCCTGACTACAGGACTTTAGATTTTACCTGGACTAAACTCTGCTATAGAAACCAAGTACTTCAACGATCTGCACAACGCTGGATGACTGAAGAATCTCCCTTGGAGTAAAGGAGTTACTCCCCTGCAAGGCAGGCACCTGAAACGCATCTGACCGGTTTGCGTCTCCGAAGCTCCTGAGGACTCTGAAGATTTATGCAACACAGGAGGTGGGTTCCAGAGGTCTCTGAAGTTGATCTGTGCCGTCAGCAATTCTGAGGCCCGTATCCCTCGTGGGGACCATGCAACCCCAACCACTGTGCACCGCGTACATTTGCAGCAGCATATGCTTTTTGTCAACCCCTGAGGCTGTGCTTTAGGCTACTTGTAGTGCTGACCCCGAGCAGTATTTCCACTGAAGATTTCCGGCCTACAATCCACAAGTGTTCCGTGCGCTGGTATTTTGTGATTCAGCTTGAGGTACCTTCGCGATCAGTGGTCTGTCGACTTGTGGGTCACTGTGAAGGTAACTTTAACTTTTTGTGGGCTTTCCTGGTTGCTCCAGACATTCCCTGACTCTCCATAGCTTGGAGGGTCCCCAGGCTTGTCCTCACCGAAGCATCTTTCCTCTGCTCGTGTGGGTTGCAGTTGCCAAGGCTTGTTGGTGTTCATTCTGGACACTGACCCCCCAGCACTCGACATCCTTTGTGGGCCAGCTCACCTCTGGACTTTGGTCATCGTTGACGTCTCCTGGTCGCCGTGGCTGCAGAGTCAAGCTTTACCTCTTCTCACCTGAAACACCCGACATCGGTGGGCATTCGTCTATCGTGCCTCTGGTCACTGTGAAGTGACCCAGATTTTGTCCCCTCTGCTTTCAGGTTCTTCTCAGCTCTGATCCAGTCTTGGATCACACCGGACACTTTTCATCTTCCCGGCAGCAGCACTTCTTCGTATCACACCATTGAAATCAACAAGCGTTTCCGACACCACTTCACCCCTATGCACCTGGCTCCTCTGGGATATGTAACACGGGTACCTCGGTACTCTCAAGGGTGCTGGCCTTAGAACCTTCTATGTTCCAAAGGGTTTGCTTGAAGTCCTTAATCTTTAAAATTCCATCTGCGACTTTCCCATAGATTTGTACAGAGCTCGTGGCTGTGTTCTCACTGCACCCGGCCTCCGTGGGTCCTCTGTGTCACTACCTTGGGTGGTTCCTTGGGGTCCAGCGATTCTACGTGCTTTAGGCACTGTGTCTGGTCAAGTCGTGGTTGTTATACCACTTTCTTAGTTTATGGTTTGGTCTCCCCCTGGGGTCCACTATGTAATGTGCTATTGACTGTCGTTCTAGTGCTTTAATGTTGTGTGCCTTGTTCTCTAATCTCATAAAGAGGTTAGTAGAGAGGGTTTAGTAATAAATACATATATTTTATATATTCCTTGTGTGGTTCTCCTTTCATTTGGTCATTCAGGAGGTTATAATCTGATAAACCAAGCTGCTTTACATTCCTTCGAGATTAAGCCTGAAGGCTGCTCTACATAGCTACCACGAGGATAGCTTTCAATAAAGGTTGTCTTTAACCTAATCATCAATAAGGGTCGTTTGGACTGGTTCAAGGTGCCCACTTTAACTAGTGGCCAGCATATACCAGGCCAACTTCTCACAGAGTTAATTTGAGATTTTGGGTGCGAGCTTTCTGCATGTAACAAAGACTTACAAGATGTAGGTTTCCTGTGCATTCTGCTATGTATCTGGTCCCCAGACACGTACAATTCCACATCCAAGAATACTAGTTCTGCCTTGCTATGGACCATAGTGAATGACACGTTATGATCATTGGAATTCAGAAATCTAAAAAATACATCCAACTCCTGTGTGGTGCCTGTCCATATCATTATACAGTCGTAGATATATCGACCCCAATAATGTATGCTATTGATCCATTCACGACCGCGTGGACCCCAGATATGCATCGCCTCAAACCACCCCATAAAGAGGTTGGCAAAAGACGGCACAAATCTGCAGCCCATCACAGTCCCGCAGAGCTGTCTGTGCCATTCAGATGTTTAGATAGCTCTCCTGAGGCGGAAGCCGGCAGCCACATTTGGATATATTTTAAAATTTGCCTATTTGCACTATTGTGATTTTAATACTTGTGTGCTTACTTGCTGTTGTTCATTGCTGCTCCTTGGGTCTTGGGGTTACCTTGCACAGCGGTCCCAGCGCTGTTGCAGGGAAGGTCACTACAGCGCTGCCATCACCCTCGAGACGATAGGCCACGCCCCCCATAATAAGCCACACCCCTATTTCTCTACCAATAAGAATGCCTACTACTTGGAAGCGCAGCGGACGAGCGCAGCGGGCGCGCCGGCTGCGCGCCGAAGGCGCACCTAAGGCAAGCCTGTCTGCGCCCGTCCGTGACCAGACCGCGGCGAGCGCGGCCCACTCTGCCTAATTTACCAGAAGCCATGGAGCTTCCCCCTCACTTTATTCTCGGGAGACTCTGCTCAATCTGAGTGAGTATGTGTTAGACCTGGCACCATTGGCGTGGGTCACCCTTCCATTTTTGTCTGTGCCTCAATGTGTTTTTGTGTTGATGTTAGCTGCTCAGGGCACTGTGCCACTGCCATCCAGTGCCACAGTGCAAGTGCTCCCTATGGTAAAATGTATTATGTGAATTGACTTCCACGTTTGGTTTATTTGGTTTACTATCAGTCCCTAGTAGAGTGCACCAGGGGTGCCAAGGGCTCGTATATCCAAATGCTGCTAGTGGGCTTGCAGCACTGGTTGTGCCACCCACCGAAGCAGCGGGGTAAAATGTGTCTAGGGTCTGCCACTGCAGAACCTGCGCGCGGTCTGGTACCGTCGCGCTGACTGAGCAAGTGTCCCCACTTACCAGTCCCTAAACCTTCCCTTAACTACATGTTAGTCACCCCTCTGGTAGGCCTGAGCGCAGGGTGCATTGTAGGTGTAAGGTAGGACATGCCCTGATGTGGGTGGCATGTCTTAATAGTGAATTACAGCCATTTTCGTTTTTCACTATTGAAGGCTACCTGCTCTCCATAGGCCAGAATGGGCTGCTGGGATCGCTACACGCTGTGACCCCAGTGGACTCAGAGAGCATGGTAGAAAGTCATGTTTAGTATGCCTGAACTCAGGATGATAAAATACGTCTTTTAGTAAAGGTTATTTTAATATCCTGGGTTTGCAAATGCTACTTTTAGAAAGTTAGCCTTTGCATGCCTAACCATCTCAGTCTGCCTCTGCTGTGTGTGTGTGTTCTGCCTAGCAACAGTACAGGAGCAGGGCTGGGGGATTCCAGGAGACAGGTTGGCTGCCAGGTGGTGGGTAGGGAGATTACCCCAGGATGGGTGGGAGGAGTGCACCCTGACTCTTGAATAGACCTGTGCTCTGCCACCACAAAGCCGGCGCCGCCCCCTGTGGAGCGGCTGATGTCTCTGCCCTGCTGCTGAAAGGAACAAGCCAAGTCACCACAACAGAGTGCTCCAAAACTGGACTGAGCCAGGCCCAGGCCCCCTGGCGCTAAAGAACAAAAGAATCCCTGTATAAAAGTAGGAGCCTGGCTCCTAAGAAATCAGATCCAGATTGAACCACGAAGGAACTCTGCCTGACTAGAAGGACCTGGAAGAAGCTGAAGGAGGAGTAACTGTCCCTGACCTGAGGGACTGGCCTGCAGTAGGTGCCTTGCTAAGGAAGGAGAGGAAAAAGACTGGAAGAGACTTTTGCACTTTGTTCTTCAACTATCTCCAAGGGCTTGGAAGAAGAGCTTGCCCCCTGAACTGAACCCCAGGACCAGTGGGTTCACCGTGTCTCCGCTCGTCTGAGAATTCGAGCCGTGTGCTTTCTCCCGCCGGAGTGCCCTGCGCACCTTCGCATCCCTCCTAGGGCCGTGACACCCAGAAGCCTGGCCGCCTCCACTCGCCGAGAGCCCCGCTCTACCTGAGTCGCTCTGGACCCATCGAGTCTGGCCGTCCCGCTTCCCTGTCACCTGCCTGCTACTGGAGCGCGCTTGGTGCCCTTTCGCCCTCCCGCCGGATTTCTAGTGGGGAAGTGAAATCCAGCCTCGGACGGCCGCCCGTACGTCGTAACGTATCCGGCCGCCCCGCTTCACCTCCCAGCCTGAGTCTGACCGTGCCGCCCTCCGCAGTGACCTCCCGCACAGTCCGTGTCGGAGGCCCTGGGCCGCACCTGTCTACCGAGAGCCGCCCGCTGAATTCTTGACCCGGAAGACCCACGAGGTGCAGAACCTGCATCTCCCCTGAAGACTCGTCCAACCACACCGCACGTTCCCAGGTACAGTGAACTCTCTATCGGACTCGGGGTCCGCAACGTTCTGATTTCCCCGTACCACTGTATCCCGGGTACGCTGCGCCTCACCGTGACTGGACCGACTCAACCGAGCCCTGTGAAGCGCTCGTGATCGAATAAGTTACCAAAGACAAGAACAGTGCCTAATTATCATCTTGTGGCTTCCATTTCGTAACCGTTATTGATGGTCTTGTACATGCCTGCGTAACAAAGAATCTTTTATATAAAGCATCCGTATTTTTGATACAACTTACGCTTGGTGTCCGTTTGTGGGGGATCGTTGTGATTTACTGTGTGTTATCATAAATGCTTAACTGACTAGCGCCCTGAAGTTTAGCCCTGACTGCTCGCGCCACACTACCTATAGGGTGAGCAGGGGTTGTTCTGAAGGGGTAATTCCCTCGCCCTGAATGGAAGAAGGGACCGCTGCTTGTCACAAGTACCTACCTGTGCCAACCAGAGGTTCCCCATTCTAACATTGGTGGCAGCGGTGGGATTTCGAATTTGCATTTATGATTTACATACAGTGAATTATTGATCACCACGTAGAGCAGACCTATAACGCAGCCACAGATTGAGTGACAGTTGTTGCTAAAGAAAAATCTCCACCTTAAGAAACCATGCCTAGCTCAGTCAACGGAGGCGGAGCGCCCTCTGTATTCTCTGGAGTAGATGACATCGATTGGGAGCCCGAGGCACTGAGGAAGTGCACAAATGATGTCCTGAAGGGATATCTCTCCAAGTACAGAATCAAGCAAAGTGGACTAAGCAACAAGGATCAGTACGTGACAGCACTGAGAGCCTGGCACGAATCAAAGTTCCCAGAGAATGCCCGGGAGGTGATACCCCCCGAAGGTGTGTTTGAGCCTAGCAGAGGCCTGTCGCCAGAGGAGTTGGCCGACAGGAGTGCCGCCCGAGCACACGAGGTGGAGATGGCAAAACTGCAAATGGAGAGAGAAAGGCAGAAACTGGCCATGGAGCATGAGGTAAAAATGAGGGAGTTGGATCTCAAGGCCAGAAGTTTAGACAACTCACCCTCTGGTGGCAGCAATTCAACAGAGTCAAGGGTGCACATTCCTAAAGATGTAGTCAGAGAATATTATAAGCAGGATGATATTGGGCAGTGGTTTAGGGCCTATGAAGTAGCCATGTCCTCCCACCGGGTCCCTGAGAAGGATTGGGGAGCGGGGTTGTGGGGAAGGTTCCTGAGTGAGGGGCGGGACACACTGCTAGACCTCCCCTCTGATGTCCACACATCCTATCCACACATGAAGGAGGCTCTTATGACAAGGTATGGGTTGACTCCTGAATTGTACAGACAGAGATTTAGGGATTGCACCAAGAAACCTGGTACCACTTATGTAGAATATGTGACCTTTTTTTGCAGAGCGCTGGATGGTTGGGTGAAGGGTAGCAAGGTGGATGATTACCAAGGGCTGTTTGATTTAATCGCATGGGAGCACTTGTCGGATAATTGTTTTCCTGAGCTACGCCAACACCTGATCGATAGCAAGCTGTCCAACCCGAGGAAGCTTGCTGAGGAGGCGGACCGCTGGATCAGCACCAGGGTCCACAAGGGTCCCGTGGGAGGCCCCGCCAAGGGTGTTCAGGGTCCCCAGCAGAAGAGTGGGGGGGACAAGGGTAAACAGAGGGAGTTCTACAAAGGGCCCCAAAGTAATTCCCAAGGGAACCAAGGGAAAGGTTCTCAGCCACCCCCACCCCCGAAGCAGACCGGGGCCCCGACAGGTAACCCTGTTCAGAGAGGGCCCCTCAGATGTTACAAGTGTAACAACCTGGGGCACATTTCCGTGGATCCCAAGTGCCCCCTGTATGGTAAACCAGCACCCTCTGGTGCTCCACCCCCCAAGCAGGTGAATAGTGTAGCCTTGGGGAGGGAGATAGACGTCCAAGGGGCGGGGGATCCCGTACAGATGACCCTAGTCTCATTAGGAGACAGTGAGATGGTCGCTGAGGCCCAGCTGCCCCCCAATACTCAAAAGTATGGGCAGTGGGTGACCATAAATGGCAAGAGGGTGGGGGCTCTTAGAGATACTGGAGCCAGTGTGACTGCTGTCAAGCAACACCTGGTGTCTCAAGAGCAGGTTGTCCCGCACGCATTCTGCCGTGTTGTCAACGCTGACAACACGGAGAGTCAGTGTCCAATGGCTCAGGTTCCCTTTGAGTGGGGGGGGGTCTCTGGTACTCTGCAAGTGGCTGTGAGAGAGGCCATGCCTGTTGATTGTCTCCTAGGTAACGATTTGGAGAGCTCCCCTTGGGAAAAGGTGGAGAAGACAACTCACCTGCGGATGGTGGGCTTGCCTGATTGGGCGTGCGTGACCACCCGGTCGATGGCAGCCAGTAGGGGTGTTGAAGGAACCCTGGAGCCTGAGGGAGAGGCCCAGGAGCCGGCCTTAGAGAGAGGGCGAGGGAGGCACGGGAATCCGGCTCCTGAAGTTCCCACGGCCCAGGAGGAAGCAGACCTTGAGGGGGATGCCCTGGAGCCTACCGGGGAACAGATAGCCGAACTGGGGGACCTGCCTGAGCTGACCCATTGGCAGCAAGAAGGAGGCCCCACCAGGGAGGAATTCTGCAGGGAGCAGAAAGAGTGCCCCTCTCTAGAGGGTATGCGGCAGCAGGCTGCAGCCCAGGCCAATGGTGATCAGTCCGGAACTCACTTGATCTACTGGGAGAACGACCTCCTATACTCCGAGCCTAAGGTTGCTGAACCTGGGTCAGCCCGTGCGCTGGTGGTACCCCAGAAGTTCAGAGCCTTCCTACTGGGGCTGGCTCACGACGTACCGTTAGCAGGACATTTGGGGCAGGACAAGACCTTTGAAAGGCTTGTCACCCACTTTTATTGGCCCCAAATGCGCAGGAGTTCTGACACTCACTGCCGGACATGCCAGACTTGCCAGGCAAGTGGCAAGAGTGGAAGGAAGCTGAGAGCTCCACTCCAACCCTTCCCTGTGGTCAGTACCCCATTCCAGCGGGTGGGGATTGACATTGTGGGGCCACTGGACCCCAAGACAGCCATGGGCAACAGGTTTATCCTGGTCTTGGTGGACCATGCCACCCGGTACCCTGAAGCCATCCCTCTGAGGACAGTGACGGCCCCCGTGGTGGGACGGGCACTGATGGGAATTTTCTCACGAGTAGGATTCCCTCTAGAGGTGGTGTCTGACAGGGGGACCAACTTCATATCGAAATATATGAAGTCCCTTTGGCAAGAGTGTGGTGTAACCTACAAGTTCACCACCCCTTACCATCCCCAAGGAAACGGGTTGGTTGAGCGCTTCAACCGAACCCTGAAGGGCATGATTATGGGTCTCGAGGAACCCATGAGGCGTAAGTGGGACGTCCTCTTACCATGCCTTCTCTTTGCGTACCGCGAGGTGCCACAAAAGTCTCTAGGGTTCAGTCCCTTTGAGCTTTTGTACGGCCACCCAGTACGAGGACCTCTTAGTCTGGTCAAGGAAGGCTGGGAGCAATCTCCCAGGAAACCTCCCCAGAATGTATACAGTTACATGCTGGCTTTCCGGAACCAGACTAGGCGTTTCAGGCAACTTGCTGAGGCAAACCTGGAAGCCAGCCAGGAGGAAATGAAGCGGTGGTACGACCAGAATGCCACTCTGGTTGAGCTTCAACCTGGCCAAAAAGTGTGGGTCCTGGCCCCTGTGGAGCCTTGTGCACTCCAGGACAAGTGGACAGGACCCTTTGAGATTGTGGAGCGCAAGAGTTCTGTCACCTACTTGGTGGACTTGCGGTCTCCTAGGAACCCCTTAAGGGTCCTACATGTCAATCGACTGAAGCCCCACTTGGAGAGGTCCGAAGTGGGCATGCTCTTGGCCACCGATGACGGAATGGAGGAGGAGTCCGAGCCTCTTCCTGACCTCTTGGTCGCCTCAGAGCGCGACGGGTCAGTGGATGGAGTTAACCTCTCACCCACCCTGACCCCTGAGCAACAGGGTGACTGTCGCCAGCTGCTGGGGCAGTTCCCTGACCTGTTCTCCCTGATTCCTGGAATCACAAATTGGTGCGTCCATGATGTAGATACAGGAGACAGCTTACCTGTGAAGCACAAGGCCTACCGGGTAACTGACAGGGTCAGAGCCTGCATCAAAGAGGAGGTCTCGAAGATGCTTGCTCTAGGGGTGGTTGAGTCCTCCAGCAGTCCTTGGGCCAGCCCAGTGGTCTTGGTCCCAAAGGCTGCAGCGCCGGGTGCCACGCCCGAACTCCGGTTCTGTGTGGACTACCGAGGACTCAACTCAGTCACGAAGACTGACGCGCACCCCATCCCCAGAGCTGATGAGCTCATCGATCGGTTAGGGGCTGCACGGTACCTCAGCACGTTTGATTTAACGTCTGGGTACTGGCAGATCGCCTTAACTGATGGGGCCAAAGAGAGGTCCGCATTCTCTACACCAGATGGGCATTACCAGTTCCGGGTGATGCCCTTTGGGATGAAGAATGCCCCTGCCACCTTCCAGAGGTTGGTCAACCAGGTTTTGGCGGGGCTGACCGAGTTCAGCGCCGCCTACCTGGATGACATCGCAGTGTTCAGCGGCACATGGGAAGAACACCTGCAACATCTCTGGGAAGTGTTGATGGCGCTGCGCAAGGCAGGCCTCACGATCAAGGCAAGCAAGTGTCAGATCGGGCAGGGTTCAGTGGTGTACTTGGGACACCAAGTGGGGAGCGGCCAGGTGGCGCCCCTCCAGCCCAAAGTTGAAACCATCCTGGCTTGGGAGCCCCCAAAGACCCAGACGGAGGTGAGGGCCTTTTTAGGACTCACCGGGTACTACAGGAGGTTTGTCAAGGGGTATGGCAGCATCGTTGCCCCCTTGACAGAGCTGACTTCGAAGAAGCAGCCCAGAAAAGTGATATGGACTGACACCTGTCAGAAAGCCTTCGACACCCTGAAAACTGCCATGTGCACGGCGCCCGTGCTCTTGGCTCCTGACTTCTCCAAAGAGTTCCTGGTGCAGACGGATGCATCAGAGCATGGTGTAGGGGCTGTTCTCTCACAGATCACTGAGGAGGGCTTTGACCAACCCGTAGCCTTTATTAGCAGGAGGCTACTTCCCCGGGAACAAAGGTGGAGTGCGATAGAACGAGAAGCATTTGCTGTGGTCTGGGCGCTGAAGAAGCTAAGACCCTACTTGTTTGGGTCTCACTTCCGGGTTCAGACCGACCACAGGCCCCTCAGATGGTTGATGCAAATGAGGGGTGAGAACCCAAAACTGTTGAGGTGGTCCATCTCCCTACAGGGTATGGACTTTACGGTGGAGCATCGCCCTGGCACAGATCACGCCAATGCTGACGGTCTGTCCAGGTTTTTCCGCCTTAGTGATGCAGAACTCCCTGGGGTAGGGTAGTTCTCCCCACTTTTCAGCTGGAGGGGACACGTGTTAGACCTGGCACCATTGGCGTGGGTCACCCTTCCATTTTTGTCTGTGCCTCAATGTGTTTTTGTGTTGATGTTAGCTGCTCAGGGCACTGTGCCACTGCCATCCAGTGCCACAGTGCAAGTGCTCCCTATGGTAAAATGTATTATGTGAATTGACTTCCACGTTTGGTTTATTTGGTTTACTATCAGTCCCTAGTAGAGTGCACCAGGGGTGCCAAGGGCTCGTATATCCAAATGCTGCTAGTGGGCTTGCAGCACTGGTTGTGCCACCCACCGAAGCAGCGGGGTAAAATGTGTCTAGGGTCTGCCACTGCAGAACCTGCGCGCGGTCTGGTACCGTCGCGCTGACTGAGCAAGTGTCCCCACTTACCAGTCCCTAAACCTTCCCTTAACTACATGTTAGTCACCCCTCTGGTAGGCCTGAGCGCAGGGTGCATTGTAGGTGTAAGGTAGGACATGCCCTGATGTGGGTGGCATGTCTTAATAGTGAATTACAGCCATTTTCGTTTTTCACTATTGAAGGCTACCTGCTCTCCATAGGCCAGAATGGGCTGCTGGGATCGCTACACGCTGTGACCCCAGTGGACTCAGAGAGCATGGTAGAAAGTCATGTTTAGTATGCCTGAACTCAGGATGATAAAATACGTCTTTTAGTAAAGGTTATTTTAATATCCTGGGTTTGCAAATGCTACTTTTAGAAAGTTAGCCTTTGCATGCCTAACCATCTCAGTCTGCCTCTGCTGTGTGTGTGTGTTCTGCCTAGCAACAGTACAGGAGCAGGGCTGGGGGATTCCAGGAGACAGGTTGGCTGCCAGGTGGTGGGTAGGGAGATTACCCCAGGATGGGTGGGAGGAGTGCACCCTGACTCTTGAATAGACCTGTGCTCTGCCACCACAAAGCCGGCGCCGCCCCCTGTGGAGCGGCTGATGTCTCTGCCCTGCTGCTGAAAGGAACAAGCCAAGTCACCACAACAGAGTGCTCCAAAACTGGACTGAGCCAGGCCCAGGCCCCCTGGCGCTAAAGAACAAAAGAATCCCTGTATAAAAGTAGGAGCCTGGCTCCTAAGAAATCAGATCCAGATTGAACCACGAAGGAACTCTGCCTGACTAGAAGGACCTGGAAGAAGCTGAAGGAGGAGTAACTGTCCCTGACCTGAGGGACTGGCCTGCAGTAGGTGCCTTGCTAAGGAAGGAGAGGAAAAAGACTGGAAGAGACTTTTGCACTTTGTTCTTCAACTATCTCCAAGGGCTTGGAAGAAGAGCTTGCCCCCTGAACTGAACCCCAGGACCAGTGGGTTCACCGTGTCTCCGCTCGTCTGAGAATTCGAGCCGTGTGCTTTCTCCCGCCGGAGTGCCCTGCGCACCTTCGCATCCCTCCTAGGGCCGTGACACCCAGAAGCCTGGCCGCCTCCACTCGCCGAGAGCCCCGCTCTACCTGAGTCGCTCTGGACCCATCGAGTCTGGCCGTCCCGCTTCCCTGTCACCTGCCTGCTACTGGAGCGCGCTTGGTGCCCTTTCGCCCTCCCGCCGGATTTCTAGTGGGGAAGTGAAATCCAGCCTCGGACGGCCGCCCGTACGTCGTAACGTATCCGGCCGCCCCGCTTCACCTCCCAGCCTGAGTCTGACCGTGCCGCCCTCCGCAGTGACCTCCCGCACAGTCCGTGTCGGAGGCCCTGGGCCGCACCTGTCTACCGAGAGCCGCCCGCTGAATTCTTGACCCGGAAGACCCACGAGGTGCAGAACCTGCATCTCCCCTGAAGACTCGTCCAACCACACCGCACGTTCCCAGGTACAGTGAACTCTCTATCGGACTCGGGGTCCGCAACGTTCTGATTTCCCCGTACCACTGTATCCCGGGTACGCTGCGCCTCACCGTGACTGGACCGACTCAACCGAGCCCTGTGAAGCGCTCGTGATCGAATAAGTTACCAAAGACAAGAACAGTGCCTAATTATCATCTTGTGGCTTCCATTTCGTAACCGTTATTGATGGTCTTGTACATGCCTGCGTAACAAAGAATCTTTTATATAAAGCATCCGTATTTTTGACACAACTTACGCTTGGTGTCCGTTTGTGGGGGATCGTTGTGATTTACTGTGTGTTATCATAAATGCTTAACTGACTAGCGCCCTGAAGTTTAGCCCTGACTGCTCGCGCCACACTACCTATAGGGTGAGCAGGGGTTGTTCTGAAGGGGTAATTCCCTCGCCCTGAATGGAAGAAGGGACCGCTGCTTGTCACAAGTACCTACCTGTGCCAACCAGAGGTTCCCCATTCTAACAGTATGCGTATGAATGACTTCTTTCTTTCGCTGACACTGCTCTCCCATTGAATGACTTTGCGATCAGGGGTCTGCTAGCGGGCGGACTTCTTAACGTAAGATCATTGCCGAAGCATGCCACTGAAATTCAACTATTGGTAGAAACTCATCATTTAGATGCTCTTTTTTGTACCGAGACGTGGACCCACTCTGATTGTGAAATCGAACTTGACTGGGCGTGCCCGCAGGATTATAAAATCCTGCATCTACCCAGACCCAAAGGTCGGGGGGGTGGGGTGGGAATTATCTATAGAGCCTCCTGGCACGTTAACATCCTAGATATGGACCCGGTTGTTGGGACCGAGTTCCTCGGCCTCTCAATTAACAGTCACTTAGGAGCTACTTTCACGGTAATTATCTGTTATCGCCCACCGGGGGCCTTCTGTGCCCAGCATCAACAATCACTACTTACTTCTCTCTCCAATATGGCGACTTCTCACAATAAGCTAATTATTCTAGGGGACTTTAACTTATGGCCGAATGGTCCTTTAGATACTGGACTGCATAATCTTTTGCTCTCTTGTGAGAGCGTGGGGCTGCAACAACTAGTCAGGGTACCCACTCATAAAGCAGGGCATCGACTTGATCTTATTTTTTCCACCCCTCAGCTAGTACATCTGAATGATATCCTGCCCATGGGCTGGACTGACCACTCCCTCCTTAAATTTTACATCAACTGTAAGGGGGCTAAAATGCCGGCACGTAGTATCTCCTCTGAATTCATGTATAGAGACTGGAAAGCTCTGGAAAGGCGGAGAACTACTGGTGCCGTGTTCCAAGTGGAGAACAGTTTCTCTCCAAATTGTCCAGTTGAGGATAACTATGAGGCTTTTTGTCTTAGGATATCGACAACTATTGACTCCTTAGTTCCATTAAAGAAATGCAAGCACAAGGGTAGAGTATCAGCTCCTTGGTTTGATGATTCGTTAAAGGCCCTTAAATTGGCCTGTAAGCAGGCTGAAAGAAAATGGAGACAGGGTTACCTCGATGCTAATAAGCAACTCTGGAAAACCAAACTCTTGGAATACAAAACTGAGATTATGAAATCCAAATCTGCTTACTTTTGTTCTACAATTTGTACAGCCGCCAACAGTTCCAAAAGTATTTTCCAAATTCTGAACAGCCTCTCTCACCCTGACTGCGCTAAAAAGTCAATCCCTCCCACACAACCCCTTTGCGACAATCTTGCGCTGTTTTTCAAAGAAAAAATTGAGACTATCATTCGAAACCTGAGCACTTCCCCCACACTGGTCGGCCCAACCAGCCCTGAGGTCGTCATCATTGATTATGGAGTGGTGAGCCCAGGGTGCCAGCCTATGGACTGCTTGTGGGAGTTTCCCTCCATTACTGAGGCGGAATTCGATAAACTGGCTCAAGGGATTTTCTCGGGCTCTCCTCTCGACCCCATTCCCCCTAAAAACTGGAAGACATCCGGAGAGGAACTCTTTCCCACTCTTTGCAGGATCTGCAATCAATCCCTGCGTAGTGGCTTAGTTCCTGCTCCCTGGAAGCAGGCTCTCATTAGGCCACTGTTGAAGAAACCCTCTCTGAACCCTGAGTGTCTACAGAATTATCGACCCATCTCCCTGCTACCATTACCGGCAAAAATTGCCGAGCGCTGGGTGAGCTCGTGTCTCTCCAAACATCTGGAGCAGAATCATTTCCTGGACGAAATACAATTCGGCTTTCGTCCAGCCCATGGCACCGAAACAGCTCTACTTACTGCCATGGAGGACCTTTGTATGCGTGCAGACAGGGGCCAGGCAGTAGCCTTGATCCTGCTGGACCTGTCTGCCGCATTCGATGCGGTCAATCACGTGATTCTATTGGAGAGACTAAGAGAAGCCGGGGTGGGTGGCACTGCCCTACATTGGTTTCACTCCTTCCTGCGGGATAGGAAGCAGGCTGTGTCCCTCCCCCCGTTTCAATCGGCCTTCTCCCCGGTGATCCATGGGGTGCCTCAAGGCTCGTCCATCAGCCCGATTTTATTTAACATCTACCTAAAACCACTGATCACGTTAATAAAATCCCACAGGCTAAAAGTAATCAATTACGCCGACGACACTCAGCTCATCCTCTCTTGGGAGGTTGAGGAATCGATTCCTTTGGAATCGTTTCATGTCTGTCTGCGAGACACGGCTGGCTGGCTACACAATAATTCCTTACAGTTCAACGCCTCCAAAACCGAGGTTTTGTTCTGTGCCGGAAGTCGGATTGCCCGCCCGTTCCCGGCAGAGTTTTGGCCCCCTGAAACCTCAGAAAAGCCACAGCCGGTCACCACGGTTCGCAATCTGGGTGTTATGATGGACAACAAACTCAGCATGGAAGCCCAGGTTGCGAAAACAGTGTTCACCTGCTCGGCCCTTATTCGTTCTCTTCGCAAGATCTTGCCACTCCTTCCCTCACAGGCCCGGGCCTTAATAGTCAGGTGTACCATTCTTAGTCGCCTTGACTATTGCAATGCGCTGCTGCTCGAGGCCCCGTCCGTGCTGCTAGACAGACTCCAAAGAGTTCAAACAGCCGCTGCCAAACTGGCCCTGGGTTGGCCTAGGAGATCTTCGGCCACTGCGGCAATGGCCGAGCTTCACTGGCTCCGTATGAAACAGCGAATTGCTTTTAAATCTCTCTGTCTTGTTTTTAAAGCTTTACATGGAGTCGGGCCTGGCCCCCTGCAATCTATGTTTGACTGGTACATTCCAACCAGAGCCCTCCGATCTACTATGGCCTGTCTTGTCAAAGTACCAAGATTTAAAAAGGTCAGGACAGGAGGAAGATCTTTCAAGGTTGCAGCAGCTAAACTTTGGAACGGATTGCCTTTGGATGTCCGTCAAACAAGTGAACTTCTCCCTTTTAGGAAACGGGTCAAAACTTGGCTGTTTCCTAGATGTTAACTGTTCACTATCCTACTGTCATCTCCCAGTGCATCTATTTTAGGAGTTATCTTCAGCGCCAGGATACCTGTAAGGTGATAGCTGCGCTATATAAATGTTTTAAATAAATAAATAATAAATAATTCATTGTTAAATAGAAATGCGTTGTTCTCTAGAATAGGCCTAGCCATTTCTATCAACATGTCAGAGTGTTTCAAATAAGTTATCTGTCTTTTATCTAAAAAGTGTGTTAAAGCTTGTATACCTTCTGTATGCTCTATATTGGTATAGAGTGAAACTACATCAAATGACACCAATGTCATATCCTATTCCCATCCTACATCACCTAGCATGTTTAGTAGATGTTCAGTGTCCCTGATGTAGGAAGGTAAATACTCAACGAAAGGTCTCAGGTAGACATCCACATAATGTGAGAGTTTTCAGTAGGTCCCCCAATCCCTGATATTATGGGTTTCCCTGCGGGAAAGGGTAATCCTTTATGTACCTTAGGTAGAGTGTAAAGACAAGGGGACCTTGGGTGATCTACCGTCAAATATCTAAACTCTTCTTTATTCATGAGTCCCTGGGCGTACCACTGCTTAGGGTGTCCATTAATGTTTCTAGAGATACCCGGTATAGGATTACTACTCATTTTCACATAGCATCTTTCATTATTCAACTGTGTAAGTATCTCATTATCATAGTCAGCCTTTTGCATCACAACCATACAGCCTCCCTTATTGGCCTCTCTAATGATGATGTCTCGGTCATTAGGTAATTCCTTTAAGGCTGATCTTTCTTGTATAGGCAGATTATCCTTCACATGATGTCTCTTATTTGTATTCATCTTTTGTTCTAATTTGTCAATATCTTGTAAAACTACTTTATGAAATACATCAATGCTGTTACTCGTGTGCAGTTGCGGTGTCCACCTGGACTTACTTTTAAGTCCGCTGTCCTCACTTTGTTCATAATCTAGTTCTAGTTCCTGTAGTAATTTGGGAATAGTAACTGGGTCTTCCTCACTTTCTGTGATTGAAAGCAAAAGTGCTGTATTTCTGATGTCTGCAATAGAACACACTTCAGATGTTGTTTTTCATTCATTGTTCTTTTTAATCATGCATTTATCCGAGAAAAACTTTTTCAATTTTAGCTGTCTGACAAATCAATATACATCTACCTTCATGTCAACAATATCACATATTTTGACCAGACAAAAGCTCATACCTCTACATAACACAGAATTCATCTCTCTTGTAAGTATTTTGTTAGCCAAATTAATAACTTTCACATCCATCACAGACCCTCTGTCTACTTCTGTTTGTTACTTGACCTTGTTTGCATCCCTCGCCTCTCTCCTTCTTTGGCCCCCCCTACATCCTCTCCATGTCTTTCCAGATTATTTCCCCTTGGTCTCATATTTTGGTCTTTGATGCCCATTCTTAGCCTCCACACTTCCCTTAAAAAAGTATTGGACTTATGTGAGATGCCCTCTCCACGGTCTTCATCCCCACTACTAGATATGTTACTCATCGAGGTAGCACTCTTCTCACTAATGGAAGATGCTCTGCTGATTCCTGTTGCTGTGTTTTGTCTAACCAGGTCGTCAAATCGCTTAAGAAACGTAAACACCCTTCCGTTTAAATAGTCTGCTTTATCGCGCTTGAGTTTTCTCGCCTTACGTTGTTTTATTTCTTCTTCATGTCTGTTTAGGATACCCTCTAAGATGTCATAGTTCTTTTCAGTGGGTTCTTCTAAGTTTAAATCAGCTATTTCCTTCTCTAGTAGGTCTATCCCACTCGCCAGTTTGTCTACTTTCCTGCTAGCATTCTCAATAAGTATGTTCATTAGATTGTTGGAGTTGCTGGTCAGCTCTTTCTCCCACTGTACTAGGAGATCCTCTTCCAGATCGTCGGAAATATTTGTGACCAAAAAACACGTGGTACACTGCCTAGTCTCTGATATTGTTTCAACGTGGTCCCGTCCCACCACTTAGATGCTTCACTTTTTTTCAGCCTTTCCAGTCTTATGAATTTCTGTTTCCGACCCTCCTTCTGTTTCATGCTGCCCTGGGTCACCGCTTTGTTGATGGCAAACCCACACTTAGATCCTTAAATAAGTCCTCCCCTACTTTATCCCTGTCTTTCCTGGTACTCATTTTCTATCCGAACCCAACATATTCTGTCATTCTATGGGAAATGAGGTGCTGCAAGCCCAAAACTATAGTTTTTAGTAGTAGGGTGTGTCTGGGCCACTTGCGCAAACCTGGTTCTTCTTCCCAACGTTACTCAACAAAAATCTAATCATTTGGTGCTCAAGGGGGAGAGCGGCCACTAACGCTCCCACATTAGCTGGGAAACCCTGCATTAACAATCCAAAAAGAGTCCTGAGCAAACCACTCCAGTAATAATCAAATGCAATAAATCAAGTCCATTCAATTATCCTTGTTTTCCAGACCGATTTAATTTTCAAGGTCCTCGTTTCATCAGTAGTCTCTCTAAGCCAACAGGAGTTTCGTCGGGTTGATGCATTAACATCACTGACTTCCTCAGGGCTACAAATTAAGGGGCAGATTTATGTTCCCTGGCGCATCCCTGCAAATCAGCATGGATGCGCCAGGGAAGATGCGTCACGCAATTTTACCCTTGCGCCACAATAGATGCGCCGCATTTACAATGCAGCGCATCGTGGCGCAAGGATAAACAGATGCGTGACGCATCTGATGACGGAAGGGTGGTGCATTGCTGGAGTTGCGTCGCAAGCACGACGCAGCTCCAGCAAGGCTCGGGGGTGCCCTATCAGTACAATGCTGCGTCAATCCTTACGCCTGCTTCAAGCAGGCGCAGGGATTTGACGCAGCATGGCCGGAAAAGTGACTGAGTGAAATCTTGTAGATTTCACTCAGCCACTCTTCGGCGGCGTTCCTGCGCCGGAACGCCCCCCCCTGTGAAGGTACGCCCACATGTGGCGCAAGCTTTACACCGTGACGCATCTCCCTAGATGCGTCATGTCATAAATCTGCCGCAGCATGGCGCTGGTTTTGTGCCGCCGCTGCGTCACAAAAGTGACGCAACGGCGGCGCAAAAGTGACGCACAGGGCTTATAAATCTGCCCCCAAGTATATACAGAATTAGAATGCTACTTTGAACATTATCACCCATCACCCACACACCCTGGTGCTCAGGTTTAGGGGAGAAGTGCCTACTTTCAAAAGCCTAATCATTGGTTTGATAGTTCATTTAACAGATGAAAGACAAATTTTTTGTTTTTGTCCCACCGTGGGCTGCCACGCCACTTTCACATGATACCAGCCGCTACTGGAAGGACTAACTAAACTGAGCAAAAACTATGCTGACACCCGTTCACTGTTGTGTAAGTGTACCTGCATTAGCACATGGCAGGGCCGGTTTTGGTTCCCAGTCCGGCCCTGGCAAAGGGGTGCAAAGCAACACCCTAAGTAAAAATAACTGCTGCTCCTACGGATTGGTAATACAGGCTGAGGCTGTTGCACGTCGGAGAAATGCTCCACGGGTAAGTATAGAGAGGAGCTGCCGGCTGAAAGGTTTGCAAAACATGACTATTCTTAGAACACGTATTGTGCCGAGCACGGGTTGCTACAGTAACTATTCACCAAAGTTGAATAGTACAGCAATTACACTGCTATAGGCCAATCAAGCGAATGTCGACACCATGTGTTTTTTTTAAGTTGACCAAACATATCTTTAGCGTACACCATCTACCTATTGCTGCCTTTCAAAAGCCTTCCATCGAAGCCTGTCCATTTGTTTCGCATCCGAGTAATCACAAATCTGCCTCAGTGTTTGCCTCTTCATCTCTTTCTGTCTCCGACACCAAGGCGGTCATTTGCGCTGCTGGGAAATAGGTTCCGCTAATTGCAAACACGCTCCACACTCCTTCGCAAGGAAAATATACGAAAAACCCCATGCAAATGAGGCATAAAATTTTTTAATGAATTGGGCTGAAAATGATGATCTTTCCAAGTGCGAGACACAAAGTTCATTAACTTAATGTAATATACAAAAGCGAGAAGCATACCTATGATTAGTCCAATTAGAGCACAGATGTGCATTATTCTATCATCAGTTCAGGGCCGGGGTGTTCGGTCTTTATGCGCGTGCATGGTGTGAACTTTTTTTTATATATTGTCTCAGGATATTTGACGTTGTGGTGCTCAAGACACGGCCAAATGCAGTTAGCTCGGATTTGTGCTCGGAGACAACAGGACCAGAGAGCAAACAAAACATGGTGTTTGTGTTTTTTCCATCTTGTTTACTATACCTGATTTATAATAACAAACAGCTCGGTGTTCATTGGCCAGAGGTAGGCCACGCAGTGGCCACTGAAAACAGCGATGCTAAAGCTGTCCGTTTTAAAGTCTTGTGGACAAATATTGATTTAGCTCCCTGCTGTTCCTTGCAAGACTAATGGATGCAATCAATGGTATCAGAATCAGGGGCTGCATTTTATTTTCCTACAGGCAAACATCTATGGCAACAGAGATGAAGAAAATAGGAAATGCAAGTGCTAATCTAGGTATATACTAGGGCGGGATGATAAACTCCCGCTCCGCCGGCGGAGTTTGCTGAGTTTTGCCCACTCCTCATTACGCTTGGAACAGAGTTTAGGCAAAGCTCCACCAATCCAATCCAATCCTATCATTTGTATAGCGCACTACTCACCCGGTAGGGTCTCAAGGCGCTGGGGGGGGAGGCCGCTACTACTCAAATAGCCAGGTCTTGAGTTGCTTCCTGAAGGAGAGATGGTCCTGGGTCAGCCGAAGGCGGATGGGGAGGGAGTTCCATGTCTTGGCTGCCAGGTAGGAGAAGGATCTTCCTCCGGCGGTGGCTCTGCGAATGCGTGGTACGGCGGCGAGGGTGAGGCTGGTCGATCGTAGCTGGCGGGTGGGCGTGTAGAAAGTCAGGCGGTTGTTGAGGTACTTGGGGCCCAGGTCGTGGAGAGCCTTGTGTGCGTGGGTGAGGAGTCTGAACGTGATCCTCTTGCTGACGGGGAGCCAGTGCAGGTCTCTCAGGTGGCCGGAGATGTGATTGTGTCGAGGGATGTCCAGGACGAGTCGTGCGGAGGCGTTCTGTATGCGCTGGAGTCTTTTCTGTAGTTTGGCTGTGGTTCCAGCGTAGAGGGTGTTTCCGTAGTCCAGTCGGCTGGTGACGAGTGCCTGGGTGACCGTCTTCCTGGTTTCGGTGGGGATCCATCGGAAGATCTTACGGAGCATGCGCAGGGTGTTGAAGCACGATGAAGAGACGGCGTTGACTTGTCTGGTCATCGAGAGGGAGGAGTCCAGGATGAAGCCCAGGTTGCGTTTGTGGTCCGTTGGCTTGGGAGTGGTGCCCAGGGCAGGGGGCCACCAGGAGTCGTCCCAGGCGGAGGGGGCTGATCCCAGGATGAGGACTTCCGTCTTGTCTGAGTTCAGTTTCAGGCGGCAGTTCTTCATCCACTCAGCGACGTCTTTCATCCCTTCGTGTAAGCTGGCTCTGGCGGTGGCGGGGTCGTTGGTGAGGGAGAGGATCAGCTGGGTATCGTCAGCGTAGGAGACGATGTTGAGGTTGTGTTGGCGTGCGATGGCTGCGAGAGGGCTCATGTAGACGTTGAAGAGGGTCGGGCTGAGTGATGATCCTTGTGGTACGCCGCAATGCCATGGCAGAACTTTTTCTTGCACGTGGCTCGCCAACGTTAAGTTGCCCTGCGCGGGCAAGAATTTGCATCCGTAGTGCGAATTTCAGGTCCTATAACGCACCCTGGTGAGATTTCTCAATGTGGGTTATCGCGGCAGGTTGTGACCGTTCGCGTTAAAAAAGCTACCGAACGAGTAGAAACTCTACTCGAGTGACAGAAAGAAGCAGCGCCTTCTGGTGCGTAACATGCTGCAGTTTGTGTTGCAGTGCGAAATAAGCACCTGGGGGCATATGTATCAAACTCCCCTTTAGCGAATCTTAATTTGCGAGATTTTGCGATTCGCAAAATCAGATTCGCTAAACGGGATGTATAAAATAAATCGCTAATCATTTGCGATTCCTTAAAAATCGCAAATAATTCGCAGAATCCCGTATTGCGATTTCTTAATAGCGAAATTCGCTAAATAAGAAATCGCAAAAACGGGAATCTGCAAGCCTGGTGCAGGCTGATGACATCACAAACAGGAAACTGTAGTGATTGCCTGCACCTGCTCACCTGAGCCACACCCAGAGGCTGCTTGTGGAGTGTGAGGAGGCTTTCCTGGAGACAGCAACCAGCAATGGATCCCAAACAAAACCAGCAGGGCAAAGATGCAGAAAAAAGAAAGAGAAAACACAAGTTTTCAGAAAAGGAGCAGGAGGTCCTCATTGAGGAGATGGTCTGCAGCCATGAGCTCCTGTTTGGGAAGAAGGCACTCAAAGTCCCAGAGGCCAGGAAGAGGAAAATCTGGCTAGAAATACAGAGCAAGGTGAATGCTGTTGGAGTCACCACACGCACCATCGAGGAGCTGCGCAAGCGGTGGTATGATATGCGCCAGAGGTTCAAGGAGAGGGTGGCAGCCAGACTCAAGGATGCCACTCAGACTGGAGGAGGACCATCCACTGCAGAGCAGCCAACCCCCCATGAGGAGCTCGTGGAGTCAACCCTCCTGCCTGAGAGCGTTGGTGGTGTGGCTGCAATCGACAGCTCCGACCCCTCATCCAGCAGACAAGGTAAGATGCATGCCAAATCACCCTGCACTCCTCCCCATCCCTTGCACACTCCCCCAAATGCGCATAGTTAACTCCCAACATGCCAATCCAGCCCAGGTCTTACAGCACACCCAGCAATGCATCATGGTACTCGTAGTACTGTGTCTGACTGTGTGTCCATGACACCATCACAAGTAAATGCAACATATGTGTTTTGGGGATCATTGAATAGAAATGTGTCAGAGGTTAGCCGTCAAAGATTTGTAACTTTATTGAGTGCCACATGCAGACAGTAACACAAACTCATATAGTCCCCTTTACATCCACAGCACACGCCATGCCACAAGAAGACAGCGCTGAGGGAGAGGAGCCTGCAGACCCTGCGGACTCCAGCGATGAGACAGAGCAGCAGCCAATTCAGCGCAGGAAGCGCGCACATGTGCCCCCACTGCCTCCATTTGAGGATGAAGTCCCAGCAACAGGCGATGACACCGACAGGAGAGAGGGGAGTCAGGGTGTGACACACATGCCCCGTCATGACGCACCAACACCAAGGCAAAGGGAACAGGCCATTTCCAGGTCAAGGCCCAGGAGCAGCACTGCAACAGAAGGAGAAGGCACCGTGTTCTCCGGCTTGGAACAGTGCATGTTGCAGGAACAGCGCCTGCAAAGCAAGGCAATGCGGTCAATGAATCGCCAGCTAGGCCGCCTACATCAGGACAATCGCAACATGGTAGCGGCAATACGAGAGCTCTGTGCCACTTTGAGGGACACCCAAGCTGCCAATGACAGGGCTGGACGACGTGCCAATGCACGGCTACACAATTATACTAAGGCAGTCAACCGCCTCTGCACCACCACCAGCGCACTCACACGCAGAAGCGTAACCATGCAGGTGGACATGGCACATTGCTGCCAGGACATAGCACGAGGGCTGGCGCAGGTGACCACTGCTGTGGAACAGCTGCAGACAGCCAATGCAGGTGGCAGCGCACTAATGGCCTCTGCTGAGAGTGAGGACACATCGAGTCGCAGCAGCATCACTCCAACCTTGCCAGGTGAAAGACGCCGCAGTGGCAGACAGGTAGCAGGCCAAGGGCGCACCATGGGGGTCAACCACCCTGGACGGCACCGACGGAGGTGATCATCTGCGGGGAAACTGACTGCAACACGGGTGCATTAACCCGCAAAAGGCTGTTTGCCCTATTTCTTGTGCCTTCTCTGCACTGTGTGTACAACATGTGCTGGGGACAATTACAATTTCTTTCATGTTAAGTGTGATTAAACACTTGACACATCATCAGGCTTTGTAGTCTCATTTCCTCAATACTCACCTAAAAGTAGTTTTGTGTGATCTCAGTCCGTCTCTGGCGTCCAGCAGCTGCCCCAACTCCTGGTGCTGGTCTGGCAGGGGGAGCAGGGCGCTCGTCATCCGATGTGTCTGTATCGGTCACATCAATTGTGGTGCCTTTCCTCATTGCCATGTTATGTAGCATTGCACAGCTTGCCACGATTTTACAGCAGGTCTCAGGGCTGTATTGCAGTGCGCCTCCACTTTTATGCAGGCACCTGAAGCGGCTCTTCAGGATTCCGAAGGTTCGCTCAATGACACAGCGTGTAGATCTGTGTGCCCTGTTGTAGCTCCTCTCACTTGCATTTGCAGGATCCAGGTATGGGGTCAGGATGAAGTCGCGCACTGCATAGGCACTGTCACCTGCATGGAAAAAAACACAATAGGTGAGTCAATGTCCCCCCCCCTCAACTGATGTAGTGGATGTATTAAATGTGTGCAATGTATTTACCGAGCAGGTACCCCTCCCCAAAATCTCCAGCACTCAGACGTCTGTGTATTCCACTGTGTCGGAAGATGAAGGAGTCATGTGTACTGCCGGGGTATTTGGCTACGATGTCTGTGATGTGATACTTAGCGTTGCACACAATCTGTATGTTGAGGGAATGGTAGCATTTCCGATTCCTGTAGACATATTCAGTTTCTGCTGGGGGTGTGATGGCCACATGGGTCCCGTCAATGCAGCCGATGACGTGGGGGAAACGTGCAATCTGGTAGAAGTCCAGTATCGTTTGTTGTAATGCCTGTTGGGTGGTGGGGAAGTAAATGTGATGTGGGAGCCTCAGTAGCATTGCATCTAGGAAGGCATGGAAGAAGCGCGAAAGTGCACTCTGTGACACCCCACCAACCTCCGCTATGACCCGTTGAAAACTCCCTGACGCCAGGAGGTGCAGGGAGCACAGGACCTGCACATGTGTGGGAATTGTTTGTGTCCTGCGAGTAGGGTGCTCCAAGTGGGGTTTCAGCTCCTCAATCAGGTCCATTATGGTCTGTGGGTGCAGTCTGTACTTGTCATAGATCTCCTCTTCAGTGTTCTGGAACAGGGTGATGCGCAGCCTGAAGATACGTTCCTGTCTCATTCTCCTGTGTGGAAGGGCCCGAATACGCAGCCTCCTGGCTATCACGTACATTGCAGCCATTGTGGGTGTGTTTGTTGCATTGTGGGCTGGTTTTTGTACCTTGCACCAGTTTACCACCTGCAAGCAATTGGTGTTAATAGCGATTTCTTAATTAGCGAATTTCGTGAAATCGCAATTTGCGATTTTTTCATACATGTGTTTGCGATTTCTTAGCTAGCGATTTCTTGTTAGCGATATTCGCAACGCTAAGGAATCGCAAATTAGGTATTCGCTAGGAAATTCACAGTTTTCTTGTTTCGCAGCCTAAGAAATCGCTAATTTAGCGATTTCTTATTTTTCAGTTTGGAAGTGTGTCATACATATGAAATAGCGAAAAATCAGTCGCAAACGCTGTTTTTTGCGAATCGCAGCGTTTGCGACTAATTTTTGCTTTCATACATATGCCCCCTGGTGCTCATGGAACTCCGCAAAATCTCTTGAACTTTTTATGTAACTCTGCAGAATTTCACGGAGTGAAATCTATCCGTCTGTTGAAGGTGACCTTTCAATAGATGCCACCAATTTGCCACATTGCATTCTTCCTCAAATGCTACCTAAT
Organism: Triturus cristatus; assembly: GCF_964204655.1. Taxonomy (NCBI): domain Eukaryota; kingdom Metazoa; phylum Chordata; class Amphibia; order Caudata; family Salamandridae; genus Triturus; species Triturus cristatus. The sequence continues at coordinate 975,427,653 of NC_140594.1, read as the reverse complement.
GAATATGACAGAAGCACTTCAGGGAAAACATGCCGGCAACATGAAACAGCAGTCTGGTTCTGACAACATTGTATCTGTCTTGGGAGCAATAATGGCAGAACTTAAGACAATCAAATGCTCTGTGCAAGCAGTAGACCACGAACTACGGAAAGAAATCAGGGGCATATCTACAAGGCGGCGATATAAAATTATCGCCGCTTTTGCGGCCGTTTTTGGCCGAAAAGCAGCCATAATTTTATCGCTATATCAGGAAGGGCACGCTATCGCGTGAAACCTTGCATTAGCGCCTGAAATCCTAACGCCCATCTTTGCATCTCTAATGAGATGCAAAGTGGGCGTTCCTCCCCAGGATAACGGGAGAAATGTCGCTTAGCGACATTTCTCCTATTATCAAGCCTCACGCAAAGCAGCATAGCCACAAGAAAAGTAGCGATAACCTCTGTTATCGCTACTTTCCTTACGCCTGCTTTGAAACTGACTTAGCCATGATATCCTATGGAAGGTGGATATCATGGCTAAGTATGTGAGGCCCTATAAGTAAGCTATCACCAAAATTTGTGGGATTATCGCTGGGTTTCCAGCGATAATCTCATGTTTGGCAGTTAGCGCTATGATTTTTATCGCTTTTGAGATAAGCGTTGCTAATAGCACGCTATCTCAACGATAAAATTCCACGCTAGCCGGCGATAAATATCCTCGCGCTAAGTGCGCTTAGCGATAATTATCGCCGGTTGTTGCTGATATGCCCCTCAGTTCTTAATTTGAGCCGGTGGCTTCAGCTCCTCGACACCCATACATAATTGTCAACTCCTGACAGTCTGTCGCATGGTGGCACTGTTTGACTGATTTAGAGTGAACACAACAACAGTTGTTTACTAATTCAATATACATGGGGCCGCTGGAATTATGAGTTGTAAGGAAACAATGGCTCGTGTGGATTAATATTTACTATTATAATGTATAATACATGATAGCGATCCAAAAAAGAGGGTTAAATGTGATGTCAGAAAAAAAGGCACAGCCATACACATTAGATCTTTTGTAGAAAATATTTTTCTTTTATATAACAAAAAAGTTTTGTAGAAAGTGGACATAAATTCACAATACAAATTGACAATATTCATACAATTTTCAAATAGTGTCCCAGTGAAAAAATTAACCTAAACAAACAAATAACATAAAGTGCAACATACAAAAAAGTTTCAATTTTTCATTACAAAGGCAATCATAAACAATTAATAAATCCAATTATCAACACTCAAACATTCTGAGTGTCGACAGAATGATTCGCCTTTCACGTCAACGGCGTTTTGACCCTATTCCAATTAAAGGGTCTCGTCAGGACAGTCTAATATAGGGACACCTACGAAGGAATAATAAAGAAAAAATACTTGTCAAAAAAGTGCTCTTTTATCTCTAAAAAAGATTTTAGAGGAGCATTGATATTAAGTCTCTCTACCTGGTCGTCTTGGATGATATATAACGTTTTAGTGTGCAGTGACACCGTGCTCAATGTGAAATAAAATACTCACAGGGACCCAGCCGGGTGCTGCGTGAGAACAATAAAAAAACTGTTAATGCCAAACTCGATATCTAAAAATGATTATCAAGGTGCTCATGCTTTCTACTTACCCCTGTGAGAGAAGACTCACGAAGAGGCAGTAGCCCACTGGTTGAATATCTAATGTTGAATGTGCTCGGCGTGAGGGTCTAATAGCATATGATGACGAACGGGAGCTGCAAACGCGAACTGCTAGATAGCTGTCGCTTATTTTCCAAGAGTCCGATCAACTGTAACAAGGTGTAAAAAGGGAAATATAATAGGCTCCTGGGGTTGGAAACTAACCAATTAGTTGCAGAAATAACCTATATAAAATGACAAAGCTATCCCTACCTCTCTTCTCCGCTTCCGGGTGTACGAATCTCCCGTGAAGTGCTACAGCAGGCGTACGAAGTTCAGTCTGCTAGGTACGATCGCATTGATTGGTTGGGATGCTCTAATATTTGAACATGATTTGCTGGCGGTCAGCCAATCCGGAATCCACATCTATAGTGAACCAGTGAAAGAAGGCGCGTCACGTTGCTAGGTGACCGGCGCATACTATCGTTCCGAGTGAAAAACGTCTTTCACATATTGACAATAAAGTTGTTAAAATTCGTATAAAGGACCCGTTGTAAATGTTCATTAAATCAGGTGAGAACATTACTCTGCCATACACTGCTGAGTAACCAGATGTGTTATATTAAAGGACATGCCGAGTACATACGCTTGTGGGACTTTGGTAATCAAGTATAATTCCTTGATAATTTAATAAACAGAATTTAGATCAGAGAATAAACAAAAATAGAAAATACAATTGTTAACAATAACGGATTTCTCGTGTCGTTAACCCAATGTGACTCATGCTGGTATAAATGGAAGGGGTTTTGGAAAAACGTGAAAGAGTTGAAGTGGACAACTGCAAATTTTATAGAAAGCCCACCGCCAAGTCTCCATTGAATTTTAAAAGAATATTATGCTACTATACACTTTAAGCATTTTAGGCTGACAATAAATTAATGCATAACATTTGATACAAGAAGGCTTGCTTCATATCTACATTAATACCAGCATGAGTCACATTGGGTTAACGACACGAGAAATCCGTTATTGTTAACAATTGTATTTTCTATTTTTGTTTATTCTCTGATCTAAATTCTGTTTATTAAATTATCAAGGAATTATACTTGATTACCAAAGTCCCACAAGCGTATGTACTCGGCATGTCCTTTAATATAACACATCTGGTTACTCAGCAGTGTATGGCAGAGTAATGTTCTCACCTGATTTAATGAACATTTACAACGGGTCCTTTATACGAATTTTAACAACTTTATTGTCAATAAGTGAAAGACGTTTTTCACTTTGAACGATACTATGCGCCGGTCACCTAGCAACGTGACGCGCCTTCTTTCACTGGTTCACTATAGATGTGGATTCCGGATTGGCCGACCGCCAGCGAATCATGTTCAAATATTAGAGAATCCCAACCAATCAATGCGATCGTACCTAGCAGACTGAACTTCGTTCGCCTGCTGTAGCACTTCACGGGAGATTCGTACACCCGGAAGCGGAGAAGAGAGGTAGGGATAGCTTTGTCATTTTATATAGGTTATTTCTGCAACTAATTGGTTAGTTTCCAACCCCAGGAGCCTATTATATTTCCCTTTTTACACCTTGTTACAGTTGATCGGACTCTTGGAAAATAAGCGACAGCTATCTAGAAGTTTGCGTTTGCAGCTCCCGTTCGTCATCATATGCTATTAGACCCTCACGCCGAGCACATTCAACATTAGATATTCAACCAGTGGGCTACTGCCTCTTCGTGAGTCTTCTCTCACAGGGGTAAGTAGAAAGCATGAGCACCTTGATAATCATTTTTAGATATCGAGTTTGGCATTAACAGTTTTTTTATTGTTCTCACGCAGCACCCGGCTGGGTCCCTGTGAGTATTTTATTTCACATTGAGCACGGTGTCACTGCACACTAAAACGTTATATATCATCCAAGACGACCAGGTAGAGAGACTTAATATCAATGCTCCTCTAAAATCTTTTTTAGAGATAAAAGAGCATTTTTTTGACAAGTATTTTTTCTTTATTATTCCTTCGTAGGTGTCCCTATATTAGACTGTCCTGACGAGACCCTTTAATTGGAATAGGGTCGAAACGCCGTTGACGTGAAAGGCGAATCATTCTGTCGACACTCAGAATGTTTAAGTGTTGATAATTGGATTTATTAATTGTTTATGATTGCCTTCGTAATGAAAAGTTGAAACCTTTTTGTATGTTGCACTTTATGGTATTTGTTTGTTTAGGTTAATTTTTTCACTGGGACACTATTTGAAAATTGTATGAATATTGTCAATTTGTATTGTGAATTTATGTCCACTTTCTACAAAACTTTTTTGTTATATAAAAGAAAAATATTTTCTACAAAAGATCTAATGTGTATGGCTGTGCCTTTCTTTCTGACATCACATTTAACCCTCTTTTTTGGATCGCTATCATGTATTATACATTATATTAGTAAATATTAATCCACACGAGCCATTGTTTCCTTACAACACATAATACCCAGGCTCCTCGTGGGTAGGGTTTCCTTGTTTCCTAATCAATTAGTTAGAGCGGTGGTGGCACCGCAAGGACATTATCCTTACACAGGATTTTTCCTACACCCTATGATTCATAGGGTTCACACTTTTGTTTCGGGTTAAGATGTCAGAAGGAGAAGCACCCCTATACACTGAAGAATATATTGCTAAATTGACAAGTGGACCTTCCTTATTTTCTAATCAAGTCTCTTCTACCTTAAGTCCCCGCCAACTATTATTGGAAAAGATAGAGAAAGCAAAGAAAAAACATGTAAGAACAGAATTACATGCACGTATGTTGACCGAATACTTGAAGGCTGGGATAATTCCCCAAGGATTGGTGGTTAGAAACATTCCTGGTATTTTCCGTGACGATCCTAAATTTAAAGGTGGTTTTAGTGGCATTTCCACAACCTGCTCCCGCCATTGGATGGTGCTGGGGGTGGAAACGGCACTTGATCACGCCAAGACAGAATTAAAAGAAATTGAGGAATTGGAAAAAGAACTATTGGGTGACAATTTGGAGGAAACTAAAAACATTCTAGATAAGATCAATAAATCAATAGATGATTTCAATTCATTCTAAATAAAGAAAAAAGCTGATAAAGTGTCAAAAGACATCAAAAGCTTTTCAAAAGAAAGGATATATCCTTATTTGAAAGAGGATTACTACAATACGACTGGTACCCTCAACAGACAGAACACTTGGGGTAGGTTTAGAAGGAATCAACCAATCAATTTTTCAGAATCCTCCGGAGGATCAAGTGATTCTGACGTGCAACCCGGCCCAAGCCGCATTGATAATCACCCAGGTCAGCCTTTTTTAGACCGAGGAAACAAGAGGAGAGGAAGGGGGAGAACATGGCATCAATATGCAGGAGAACGTCAGACCCGCAACAAACATTATCAATGGGGAGCCCAACCTTACTAGGGTCAGTAAATAAAGGGGCAAAAAGTATTCCCATTTTTAACCTGTCCCATCACCTCCTATCCTCTTCAGAAATCTCATTATTGAGTAAGGGATTATCTTTTGTAATAACAGAACGTACCAACTTTTTCAATCTGAAAACAGAGATCTACCAGTTCTTCCGAAAAATTCGTTAAAAAATATTCTTTATGGGGAAGGATATCCCCATGAAAGATTCTGGTACAAGCCTCAAACCACCCTCAACTTTTTATCCCAGTAATAGTATGATGCCACCTGAGTTGTTAACTTTTGAGAAGGTAATTCTAACAGGGATTGATAATTTGAAAGAGAGTACACGATTCATCCCATACAATATCAGTTTAGATGAACGTAAAGCTTTGTTGACACTAAAAAATGACAAATCAATTGTATTGAAACCTGCTGATAAAGGCGGCGGGATTGTTGTACAAAACAGAGACGACTATGACATTGAAATTAGGAAACAAATAGGGGAAGAAAAACACTACAAAAGATTGGACATGAATCCCCTTGCTGATATTAAAAAAGAGATACTAAGAATAACAACAGAGGGCCTTGAAGAAGGCTTTTTAAGCAAAAAAGAATTTGAATACCTCAATATTGACTGCCCTAGAACTCCGGTTCTGTACACTCTCCCGAAGATACACAAAAATATCACTAACCCTCCTGGCCGTCCTATACTGTCAGGATGTGGTTCAGTTCTTGAACCTATCGGTCAATTCATAGATTTTTTTATCAAAGATTATGTTCCTCTACAAGAGACTTATGTCAGAGACTCTATGCATATGATCAATCTCTTAGAAGACAGACCATATGACATAGTTAAAGATCGACTAGCGACTCTGGATATCACTTCACTATACACGAATATACCCCAGCAGGAATGTATACAGGTGATCCAGGATTTAATAGAGACGAGATCAAAACCCCACCGGGTTCCCACTTCCTTCATTATTACACTCCTACAGATTGCACTGACACAGAATTATTTTATGTCAGAGGGCAAATATTACCAACAATGCTCCGGGACCAGCATGGGTGCAATTTTTGCACCGAATCTGGCAAATATCTTTATGGACAATCTAGAACATAAGTTTGTCCTTAATGACGACAATATATACCATTCCAAAATTACCTGTTGGAAAAGGTATATAGACGACATTTTTTTGATTTGGTCTGACACTATTCCTGAGTTTAACAACTTTGTTCTTTATTTGAATTCTGTTCAACCACACTTGAAGTTTATATCCACTATACATGATTCATGCATTGCTTTTTTAGATTTAAACATATCACATGATGATGGGAAACTGTACACTTCACTACACAGAAAACCAACCGAGCGTAATACATTACTTGCTTACAATAGTCACCACTCTCGTGCCCTTAGAGATGGACTACCTTATGGACAATTTTTGCGAATACGTCGCAACTGCACTAAAAAAGATGACTATATGAGAGAGGCATACATTCTGAGAGACAAATTGCTATTAAGGGGTTACCCCAAAAAATTAGTTAAAAACTCTCTGAAAAGAGCTTGGTTTTGCCCAAGAGAGACACTACTCATTCCAAAAGTGAAATCCAAAGTAGACAAACTTATTTGTGTTACCACGTTTGGTATACATACGAATGCAATTCGTAAATTAATCACAAAAAATTGGCACATCATTAAAAACATAGATTCTAGTATTGATGCTCCGATGTTTGCCTTCAAAAGAAGCAAAAATATCAAGGATCATCTCATCAGGTCATCAATGGAGAGTCCATCCCAAAGTACGAGATCATTGGAATCAACCTGGGGTTTACCAGATGTAAAAGGCCACTATAAATGTGGCAACTGTGTTGCTTGTGAATTTACAGCTAATACTAAAAAATTCTCTCATGGTAAAGTCGATCAGCAGCTAGACTTTTTTGCAAATTGCAATACAAAAAATGTGGTATACTGCATACTGTGTCCTTGTTGGTTACCCTATATCGGACAAACCCAACAAATTGTTAAAGCACGGATAGGGCAACATCGTAGCAGGATTAGGAATTCGGTCCTTAATGCCTCTCTAGTTAACCACTTCTTAGAGAAGGGCCATACAGCAAATGACATCCGCTGGCAAGTAATAGACAAAGTGATCGCTTCTAAAAGAGGTGGAGATCTATCGCAGATATTACAACGACTAGAGTGCCGATGGATCGAACGCACTAACTCTATAATGCAAGGATTGAATTCAGCTGAGGAATGGCGTGGATTCATTACCACCCTCACCTAATAAATGCTGTTGGTCCATATAGTACGCCTCTTATTTTTCCACACAGTTTTGAATAAAATCCCAAAGATGTTTTTTTGTGATCACATCTTGTTTCTATAAAATTGAGTAATCAGCAATTTGTAAACATAGATTATGTATAACCTGTAGGGTATGATATCTATTGATACAGGTTCTATGTATAATCAAAGATATGCTATATGTGATGACAAAATAAGACAATGTTTTGCATAAAGGAACAATAACATATCTCTTGTGCAGTTAACAATTGTTTGATATACATATATTCTTTTAATGTAGATATGAAGCAAGCCTTCTTGTATCAAATGTTATGCATTAATTTATTGTCAGCCTAAAATGCTTAAAGTGTATAGTAGCATAATATTCTCTTAAAATTCAATGGAGACTTGGCGGTGGGCTTTCTATAAAATTTGCAGTTGTCCACTTCAACTCTTTCACGTTTTTCCAAAACCCCTTCCATTTATACCAGCATGAGTCACATTGGGTTAACGACACGAGAAATCCGTTATTGTTAACAATTGTATTTTCTATTTTTGTTTATTCTCTGATCTAAATTCTGTTTATTAAATTATCAAGGAATTATACTTGATTACCAAAGTCCCACAAGCGTATGTACTCGGCATGTCCTTTAATATAACACATCTGGTTACTCAGCAGTGTATGGCAGAGTAATGTTCTCACCTGATTTAATGAACATTTACAACGGGTCCTTTATACGAATTTTAACAACTTTATTGTCAATATGTGAAAGACGTTTTTCACTCGGAACGATAGTATGCGCCGGTCACCTAGCAACGTGACGCGCCTTCTTTCACTGGTTCACTATAGATGTGGATTCCGGATTGGCCGACCGCCAGCGAATCATGTTCAAATATTAGAGCATCCCAACCAATCAATGCGATCGTACCTAGCAGACTGAACTTCGTTCGCCTGCTGTAGCACTTCACGGGAGATTCGTACACCCGGAAGCGGAGAAGAGAGGTAGGGATAGCTTTGTCATTTTATATAGGTTATTTCTGCAACTAATTGGTTAGTTTCCAACCCCAGGAGACTATTATATTTCCCTTTTTACACCTTGTTACAGTTGATCGGACTCTTGGAAAATAAGCGACAGCTATCTAGCAGTTCGCGTTTGCAGCTCCCGTTCGTCATCATATGCTATTAGACCCTCACGCCGAGCACATTCAACATTAGATATTCAACCAGTGGGCTACTGCCTCTTCGTGAGTCTTCTCTCACAGGGGTAAGTAGAAAGCATGAGCACCTTGAAAATCATTTTTAGATATCGAGTTTGGCATTAACAGTTTTTTTATTGTTCTCACGCAGCACCCGGCTGGGTCCCTGTGAGTATTTTATTTCACATTGAGCACGGTGTCACTGCACACTAAAACGTTATATATCATCCAAGACGACCAGGTAGAGTGACTTAATATCAATGCTCCTCTAAAATCTTTTTTAGAGATAAAAGAGCATTTTTTTGACAAGTATTTTTTCTTTATTATTCCTTCGTAGGTGTCCCTATATTAGACTGTCCTGACAAGACCCTTTAATTGGAATAGGGTCGAAACGCCGTTGACGTGAAAGGCGAATCAGTCTGTGGACACTCAGAATGTTTGAGTGTTGCTAATTGGATTTATTAATTGTTTATGATTGCCTTCGTAATGAAAAATTGAAACCTTTTTGTATGTTGCACTTTATGTTATTTGTTTGTTTAGGTTAATTTTTTCACTGGGACACTATTTGAAAATTGTATGAATATTGTCAATTTGTATTGTGAATTTATGTCCACTTTCTACAAAACTTTTTTGTTATATAAAAGAAAAATATTTTCTACAAAAGATCTAATGTGTATGGCTGTGCCTTTCTTTCTGACATCACATTTAACCCTCTTTTTTGGATCGCTATCATGTATTATACACTAGATTAGTAAATATTAATCCAAACGAGCCATTGTTTCCTTACAACACATAATACCCAGGCTCCTTGTGGGTAGGGTTTCCTTGTTTCCCAATCAATTAGTTAGAGCGGTGGTGGCACCGCAAGGACATTATCCTTACACAGGATTTTTCCTACACCCTATGATTCATAGGGTTCACACTTTTGTTTCGGGTTAAGATGTCAGAAGGAGAAGCACCCCTATACACTGAAGAATATATTGCTAAATTGACAAGTGGACCTTCCTTATTTTCTAATCAAGTCTCTTCTACCTTAAGTCCCCGCCAACTATTATTGGAAAAGATAGAGAAAGCAAAGAAAAAACATGTAAGAACAGAATTACATGCACGTATGTTGACCGAATACTTGAAGGCTGGGATAATTCCCCAAGGATTGGTGGTTAGAAACATTCCTGGTATTTTCCGTGACGATCCTAAATTTAAAGGTGGTTTTAGTGGCATTTCCACAACCTGCTCCCGCCATTGGATGGTGCTGGGGGTGGAAACGGCACTTGATCACGCCAAGACAGAATTAAAAGAAATTGAGGAATTGGAAAAAGAACTATTGGGTGACAATTTGGAGGAAACTAAAAACATTCTAGATAAGATCAATAAATCAATAGATGATTTCAATTCATTCGAAATAAAGAAAAAAGCTGATAAAGTGTCAAAAGACATCAAAAGCTTTTCAAAAGAAAGGATATATCCTTATTTGAAAGAGGATTACTACAATACGACTGGTACCCTCAACAGACAGAACACTTGGGGTAGGTTTAGAAGGAATCAACCAATCAATTTTTCAGAATCCTCCGGAGGATCAAGTGATTCTGACGTGCAACCCGGCCCAAGCCGCATTGATAATCACCCAGGTCAGCCTTTTTTAGACCAAGGAAACAAGAGGAGAGGAAATGGGAGAACATGGCATCAATATGCAGGAGAACGTCAGACCCGCAACAAACATTATCAATGGGGACCCCAACCTTACTAGGGTCAGTAAATAAAGGGGCAAAAAGTATTCCCATTTTTAACCTGTCCCATCACCTCCTATCCTCTTCAGAAATCTCATTATTGAGTAAGGGATTATCTTTTGTAATAACAGAACGTACCAACTTTTTCAATCTGAAAACAGAGATCTACCAGTTCTTCCGAAAAATTCGTTTAAAAATATTCTTTATGGGGAAGGATATCCCCATGAAAGATTCTGGTACAAGCCTCAAACCACCCTCAACTTTTTATCCCAGTAATGGTATGATGCCACCTGAGTTGTTAACTTTTGAGAAGGTAATTCTAACAGGGATCGATAATTTGAAAGAGAGTACACGATTCATCCCATACAATATCAGTTTAGATGAACGTAAAGCTTTGTTGACACTAAAAAATGACAAATCAATTGTATTGAAACCTGCTGATAAAGGCGGCGGGGTTGTTGTACAAAACAGAGACGACTATGACATTGAAATTAGGAAACAAATAGGGGAAGAAAAACACTACAAAAGATTGGACATGAATCCCCTTGCTGATATTAAAAAAGAGATACTAAGAATAACAACAGAGGGCCTTGAAGAAGGCTTTTTAAGTAAAAAAGAATTTGAATACCTCAATATTGACTGCCCTAGAACTCCGGTTCTGTACACTCTCCCGAAGATACACAAAAATATCACTAACCCTCCTGGCCATCCTATACTGTCAGGATGTGGTTCAGTTCTTGAACCTATCGGTCAATTCATAGATTTTTTTATCAAAGATTATGTTCCTCTACAAGAGACTTATGTCAGAGACTCTATGCATATGATCAATCTCTTAGAAGACAGACCATATGACATCGACTAGCGACTCTGGATATCACTTCACTATACACGAATATACCCCAGCAGGAATGTATACAGGTGATCCAGGATTTAATAGAGACGAGATCAAAACCCCACCGGGTTCCCACTTCCTTCATTATTACACTCCTACAGATTGCACTGACACAGAATTATTTTATGTCAGAGGGCAAATATTACCAACAATGCTCCGGGACCAGCATGGGTGCAATTTTTGCACCGAATCTGGCAAATATCTTTATGGACAATCTAGAACATAAGTTTGTCCTTAATGACGACAATATATACCATTCCAAAATTACCTGTTGGAAAAGGTATATAGACGACATTTTTTTGATTTGGTCTGACACTATTCCTGAGTTTAACAACAATGTTCTTTATTTGAATTCTGTTCAACCACACTTGAAGTTTACATCCACTATACATGATTCATGCATTGCTTTTTTAGATTTAAACATATCACATGATGATGGGAGACTGTACACTTCACTACACAGAAAACCAACCGAGCGTAATACATTACTTGCTTACAATAGTCACCACTCTCGTGCCCTTAGAGATGGACTACCTTATGGACAATTTTTGCGAATACGTCGCAACTGCACTAAAAAAGATGACTATATGAGAGAGGCATACATTCTGAGAGACAAATTGCTATTAAGGGGTTACCCCAAAAAATTAGTTAAAAACTCTCTGAAAAGAGCTTGGTTTTGCCCAAGAGAGACACTACTCATTCCAAAAGTGAAATCCAAAGTAGACAAACTTATTTGTGTTACCACGTTTGGTATACATACGAATGCAATTCGTAAATTAGTCACAAAAAATTGGCACATCATTAAAAACATAGATTCTAGTATTGATGCTCCGATGTTTGCCTTCAAAAGAGGCAAAAATATCAAGGATCATCTCGTCAGGTCATCAATGGAGAGTCCATCCCAAAGTACGAGATCATTGGAATCAACCTGGGGTTTACCAGATGTAAAAGGCCACTATAAATGTGGCAACTGTGTTGCTTGTGAATTTACAGCTAATACTAAAAAATTCTCTCATGGTAAAGTCGATCAGCAGCTAGACTTTTTTGCAAATTGCAATACAAAAAATGTGGTATACTGCATACTGTGTCCTTGTGGGTTACCCTATATCGGACAAACCCAACAAATTGTTAAAGCACGGATAGGGCAACATCGTAGCAGGATTAGGAATTCGGTCCTTAATGCCCCTCTAGTTAACCACTTCTTAGAGAAGGGCCATACAGCAAATGACATCCGCTGGCAAGTAATAGACAAAGTGATCGCTTCTAAAAGAGGTGGAGATCTATCGCAGATATTACAACGACTAGAGTGCCGATGGATCGAACGCACTAACTCTATAATGCAAGGATTGAATTCAGCTGAGGAATGGCGTGGGTTCATTACCACCCTCACCTAATAAATGCTGTTGGTCCATATAGTACGCCTCTTATTTTTCCACACAGTTTTGAATAAAATCCCAAAGATGGTTTTTTGTGATCACATATTGTTTCTATAAAATTGAGTAATCAGCAATTTGTAAACATAGATTATGTATAACCTGTAGGGTATGATATCTATTGATACAGGTTCTATGTATAATCAAAGATATGCTATATGTGATGACAAAATAAGACAATGTTTTGCATAAAGGAACAATAACATATCTCTTGTGCAGTTAACAATTGTTTGATATACATATCTTCTTTTAATGTAGATATGAAGCAAGCCTTCTTGTATCAAATGTTATGCATTAATTTATTGTCAGCCTAAAATGCTTAAAGTGTATAGTAGCATAATATTCTCTTAAAATTCAATGGAGACTTGGCGGTGGGCTTTCTATAAAATTTGCAGTTGTCCACTTCAACTCTTTCACGTTTTTCCAAAACCCCTTCCATTTATACCAGCATGAGTCACATTGGGTTAACGACACGAGAAATCCGTTATTGTTAACAATTGTATTTTCTATTTTTGTTTATTCTCTGATCTAAATTCTGTTTATTAAATTATCAAGGAATTATACTTGATTACCAAAGTCCCACAAGCGTATGTACTCGGCATGTCCTTTAATATAACACATCTGGTTACTCAGCAGTGTATGGCAGAGTAATGTTCTCACCTGATTAATGAACATTCACAACGGGTCCTTTATACGAATTTTAACAACTTTATTGTCAATATGTGAAAGACGTTTTTCACTCGGAACGATAGTATGCGCCGGTCACCTAGCAACGTGACGCGCCTTCTTTCACTGGTTCACTATAGATGTGGATTCCGGATTGGCCGACCGCCAGCGAATCATGTTCAAATATTAGAGCATCCCAACCAATCAATGCGATCGTACCTAGCAGACTGAACTGCGTTCGCCTGCTGTAGCACTTCACGGGAGATTCGTACACCCGGAAGCGGAGAAGAGAGGTAGGGATAGCTTTGTCATATTATATAGGTTATTTCTGCAACTAATTGGTTAGTTTCCAACCCCAGGAGCCTATAATATTTCCCTTTTTACACCTTGTTACAGTTGATCGGACTCTTGGAAAATAAGCGACAGCTATCTAGCAGTTCGCGTTTGCAGCTCCCGTTCGTCATCATATGCTATTAGACCCTCACGCCGAGCACATTCAACATTAGATATTCAACCAGTGGGCTACTGCCTCTTCGTGAGTCTTCTCTCACAGGGGTAAGTAGAAAGCATGAGCACCTTGATAATCATTTTTAGATATCGAGTTTGGCATTAACAGTTTTTTATTGTTCTCACGCAGCACCCGGCTGGGTCCCTGTGAGTATTTTATTTCACATTGAGCACGGTGTCACTGCACACTAAAACGTTATATATCATCCAAGACGACCAGGTAGAGTGACTTAATATCAATGCTCCTCTAAAATCTTTTTCAGAGATAAAAGAGCATTTTTTTGACAAGTATTTTTTCTTTATTATTCCTTCGTAGGTGTCCCTATATTAGACTGTCCTGACGAGACCCTTTAATTGGAATAGGGTCGAAACGCCGTTGACGTGAAAGGCGAATCATTCTGTCGACACTCAGAATGTTTGAGTGTTGCTAATTGGATTTATTAATTGTTTATGATTGCCTTCGTAATGAAAAATTGAAACCTTTTTGTATGTTGCACTTTATGTTATTTGTTTGTTTAGGTTAATTTTATCACTGGGACACTATTTGAAAATTGTATGAATATTGTCAATTTGTATTGTGAATTTATGTCCACTTTCTACAAAACTTTTTTGTTATATAAAAGAAAAATATTTTCTACAAAAGATCTAATGTGTATGGCTGTGCCTTTCTTTCTGACATCACATTTAACCCTCTTTTTTGGATCGCTATCATGTATTATACATTATATTAGTAAATATTAATCCACAAGAGCCATTGTTTCCTTACAACACATAATACCCAGGCTCCTTGTGGGTAGGGTTTCCTTGTTTCCTAATCAATTCGCTGGAATTATGAGGCAAGGGAGGGTCAAATTATGTGGCAGGTTTGAGTAAATTACTCAGCAAGAAAAGGTAGGTTATGCGGCATATTGCAGCACATTTTGTTATATTATTGCTTTAATATTTTGGCAATTTTACAATTGTTAACACTGGGCATTAGTTACACCACATTTACTACCTAAATATAGCAATAAGCAATAGAAAGATGAACAGTTAACCTTTGCAAAGGGCCTTTCACAGTGCTGCAATAAGTGCAACTGCATTTTTAGCAACCTTTGAACCTTTTGAACTGGAAAAAAAAATGTATTGGGTAATGTCTACAGATTATGCAGCCCATGAAGGATTCTGTGGCAAAATCAACAAATTTATAATTATGCTAAAAATGCCATGGCCGCATAATCACATATTTCTAGTGGCCCGAATATACCTAAAAATTACTAATGCCTGCCACCTAAGCTATTCTTATAACCCTGGCGTCCAGAAATTCTATGAATTGTCACACTTGTAGCAGTGTGATGGTTAGTAGTTGTGCTGGTATTGCCTTTGGCAGCGCTGTCAAGGGCAATGCGTGGTGCAACCTGCAGTGGCCTCCTGACGAGGGTCCTTGCACTTGTTATTGTTTTTTACAATTGAGCACTGATACACATAAAGAATTTAGAGTGATGCAGGCAGACTTAGCCACTTTAGTAATAAAACTAGATACTACAAAACAATTTCAAAACATTGTGGACCAGCAATACTCTTCAATAAGCATTACAGTATAATATTGTGAAGGCATGGTTCGATCAAGCAGGTATATATGACTTCGCCAAAATTCGTACACTGTCTAACATGCTAGTGTTCGGATCAGTATATGCTCCGCACACTGCCAAAACCCCATTCCTGTCAATTATTTGTAGACTCCCTGCAGAGTTTGGAAATAAAGATAATCAATGTTTGTGATTAGAACATGGTGATAGACCTACTTATAGACAGGACTGGCCCACTGAGGGACATCATGGATAACTAAGGTCTTATTAATTTATGGAGCATGACACCTCCTGGGGACAGAGTTCTAAAAATAACTTTTTTTCCTTATGCCTAAATTACTCCTTTGAACTACATCGGACTGTGCAATACTAGAAGGTGTTTTTAGACATGGCCCTTTTTGCAAGTTTAGCCCTAAACATTTTGCCTTTTGCCTCCTATTTTTCTGACACTGTTTTTGCTGGTTATAGGATTCTGGGCACTTTACCACCGTTGATCAATGCTGAAGTGCATATTCTCTCTGTGTAAATTGTGATTATGATTGGTTATCCATTATTGGCATATTTGATTTACTGGTAAGTCTCTAGTAAAGTGCACTGAGTGTGCCAGGGACTGTATATCCAATGCTACTAGTGGGCTTGCAGCACTAGTTGCGCCACCCACAAAAGTAGCCCTGTAAAAGTGTCTCAGACCTGCCACTGCAGTGTCTGCGCACACAGTTGTAAACTGCCAAGTTGACCTGGCAAGTGCACCTACTTGCCAGGCCCTAACCTTCCCTTTTCTTACATTTAAAACACCCCTCAGGTAGGCCCAAGATACCCCCTTGGGCAGGGTGCAGTGTATGTGAAAGGTAGGACATGTGCTGCTGGGTTTTGCATGTCTTGATAGTGAAATACTGGCAATCTAATTTTTCACTATTGAAAGGCTGCCTCTCCCATAGGTTAACATGTGAGCTGCCTTGTAACATCTTACAAGTGTTACTTTCCAGTGGGACAAGATGGAGAACTGGAGTTTAGGCTCTCTGAACTCAGAATGTAATAACACACCATTTAGTGAAAATATTTTTTAAATTATGTGTCTGAAAATGTCTGTGTGCCTCTGCCTGTTTGTATATTTACTGTCTGGTTTTGGATGACAAGAGTTGGGTATGTGCATTCACTCTAGACTAGGGGTGGGCGGAATTTGCGAAATCCACTTTCGCAAAGTATCGCGAAAATTTTTAAAATTATCGCAAACAAGCGGAAATATCGCGAAGATGCGGAAGTTTTTTTCCCGCATGTTCGCGAGATTTTCTGCATAGTTGCGGGTCGCCAACTTACCCATCTGGTTGCTCGCGGGCGCGGCCATCTTGTTTTGAGTTGTCTCGCGGTGCATGATCGCGAGAAGAAAGACGTGATCGCGCGACGCATGACGTCACTGCGGGCGCAAACTGTTGCGAGACAGCGCAAATGGCTAAAAACAATACAGCATCTCATGGAGAACGCGACCGGATCAAGAAAACTTGTCGGCGAACGCAGGGATTCAGGTAAGGCGATCGCGCGCGAGAATGTATTATTTTACAGCGCGAGCAAGAAACAAATTATCGCCAAGCTGCGGAAAGCGGAATTTTGATGTTTTCGCGCTCTCCGCGGAACGCGAAAATGTCAAATTATCGCAATTTCCGCGAACGGAACGAAATTTTAGCCCAGGCCTACTCTAGACAGTCACAAGCGGGGTTGAGGGGTGTCCTGCCTTTCCTGGGTGACTCGTTGCCAGGCTGAATAGACCTTTAGGCATTTAAAGTGGTGGGAGGAGTTTTCACTAGCACCTGAATAGGCTGTGTCTCCTTTGCACAATGCTGTCACCACCCCCTGTGGTCAAGCTGGACCAGAGAGGACATAACTGGCTTGCATTGAGCTCACAGACTCTGAAACAAAGACCACAATGAAAAAATTTGGTATAAGTATGAGACCTTAAACCCCAGGACTTAAGGTCTCTTCTGGAAACAAGAGGGCCCTACCAAGAAGAAGAGCTGTGTGAGGAGCGCTACTCTTTCTGTTGTGTGAGAGGTGGGTTGGCCTGCAGTTGCTGCTTCTATCTGTGGGCAGAGGAAAAGGACTGTCTTTTTTGCCCTGCTGTGGTATCCTGCTCGGGAAGGTCTCCAAGGGCTTGTGTGTGCTTGCCTCTTGTTGGAAGTCTCTGGGAAATCAAAGACTTCAAGAAAGATCCTTTCTGGATTAAAAGGAACCTGCCTGGAAGAGGAGCTGAAGAGCTGTGTGAGGAGTGCTGAACCTTGATGTGTGTGGGGTGGGTTGACCAGCAGTTGCTGCTTCTGTCTGGCACAGAGAATGGACTGGGCTGTTCTTTCAATTTTCATCTTAAAGATAAAGAAGGAAGTACGTAGGGGTGTGCTTTATACTGCATGGATCCTTCCAAAAGCGGGCACGTGGTGAGTGCTGCCCATTGCTGCTCCTGGCCCTGTAACTTTGGCCCATGGTGGGTGCTTCCCTGGCTTTCTGCCTGGGAGCTCATGATAATACTCTTGGGGGAGACCCCCACGCTGGGCTCAACGCACCGTTCCATCTTTCATTGTTGATTTACAGCAGGGGCTCTGCTTAAGTGGGCTGTGCTGGCGAAGATAATTGTGTTGAAGGGAGAGCACGCTACAGGCACTGCAACACTGTGTGGCTCTCCACGAGGCAGCGGGGTGCTGAAGCGCAAGATCGGAAGGTGCGTAGGGAGCCACAAGGGAGGAAAGTAATCCCTGGCTGGTGTGCCCCGTATTGCCTAACAATACCAACGTCCCGTTGGACACCCATCGCAGAAGGCTGTAAGGAAGGGAGCTGAGCCAACGGAGACTTCTTTCTGGTTCCTGCTAGGAAAAGGGAGGCTTTGTGCAGCACAGCAGCCCTCCCTGGCAGCTGGTACCGTTCAGAGCTGACCGGTGGAGGAGCGTACCGAATGCTTCACAACATCAGTCTTCCCAGTGCTGAGGAACACTGTGGAGTCCCTAAGGATGGCAGTGCAATGACTTCTGCTTCCCCCTGTCAGTTGGGAGTTGCAGTTATAGTTATTACAGAACAGCACAAGGGCATGCCAACACTTGTGGCCAGGAGATGGTTGTACTTCTGCTACTGCCATTGGTGTGCACCGACAAGAAGGCACTGTAACGAAAGGACCCAGTGGTCCCAGCAACTTAAATTATGACCCCCCCCCCTCGAGAGCCCTTACATTCCCTGTGGGCACTTGTTCGCTCATGGTCATATAGGGGTGAACTTGTGATGGGGCTCTCCATCTGCTTAGGAACAGGCCTCTGTCACTGTATGCATCATAGTAGGAGTGAAGTTGCTTCTGCGCACTACTGGGGCTAAAAAAAGTACCATATTACCCATAAGAGGAAGAAATATGCCCTGTGGCCAAGGATTTCTTATTGACATATGATGATGTACGTCCCGCAGTAAAGTACAACAATTCATGTACTATGATGGTTGGTGACCTATGTTTTCTCTTCCTAACGTAGCTGCTGCATTTTCATACCCTGATAGTATGATGTATGTCGTTCCGTGCCTTGCAATGATAAAATAACAAGTTTCATTTGTGGGACTTGCCCGTGATATACAGTGGAGTTGTTTATGACGTGTGCAACCTATAAGTATATACTTTATGGCACTACCTGGGATGTTATGACAATTGTCTAGTTGGTAAAGTGATTGTTGATTCATGTGATTTTGGTCTATGTGTTTATATACAATATATGAGATATTTTGAAGTAACCTGGTATAGAGTCTCTTTTGCGGTGCATCTAATGTATCACTGGTGTGTGTGTGTTGTGCAAATGCTTTACATATTGCCCATAGCATAAGCCTGACTGCTCTTCCCAGCTACCAAGGGGATGAGCAGAGGTTATCTTGGGTGTGTAACTTCCTCACCCTGACTAGAGTGGTGGGTTCTGATTGACTTAGGTGCACACCCTAGCCAACCAGAAACCCCACTTCTAACAAGGGGAAATTGGAGAGAACCGTCCCAGCAAACTCGACCACGTAGCACCAATATTCAAATGCTGGAAAATGAACGTAGCAATGTACAAAACATCAGTGGCCAAATCAAAGCTAATGGACCGCCTTTCCTAAATGGGAACTGTGCATTTAGGAAACGCTAATTACCATCAACTTCAAGTCGATGGTAACCATGTGCATACTTTGAAAAATTTACAAAAATGCATTTTGCAAAGTGCCATGTGGGGCACACATGCATCTAGGGCATGTGTGTGCCTTACATGTGCATCTTTTTTTGTTAGGGGCACCTCAGGGGGACCTTAGGCCCCCAGGCACCCTTGGATTTGCATTACCTAATTGTGCTGCCCCATAGAAAAGAATGGAGTCGCAATTGCAAATAGCGATTACCTAATTGCGTTTGCGATTATTAAGTAAACGCAATTAGAGAATTGCTAATTGGTGTCTGTTTTGTTGCATTTTATTTTGTGATTAGCAAATAGAGATTTCTAATAAATAACTAATTGGTAATCGCTAAATGAAACTTTCATGCATGTGCCCCTTAATCTCCCCGTGCCTATCAAAAAAATGAAGGAACCCTAGTTTAACGTAACTGGTGCTCATGTAAAGCGCATCCAATACCATTGGGTCGAGTGCGCGCTTTATAAATCTGCAACAAAAAAAAACTGACAGAAGAGGTCTTTCTGGAGCATATTAGACGGCTAATGCTTTCTGACAAAGTAAGGGCTCTCTGAGACAGAAAGATCATCAAAGAATAGACTGAGGCAGTGATTTTGGTACTACGTTGTGGTAAAGCTCCACCGGGCGATGGACTGCCAGGAGAATTTGGATCAACAGAAATATTAGCAAACCTCCTGACTAAAGTAATAATGCGCCTGATTCATGCCTCCCAGGTAGGTTTTGTACCTGGCAGATCATCCATGAACCCCCTACAGGATTGCGTTTTGTCTCCGTTTGATGCAGGGTTGATGGGGATGCCACCTTGCCTATGAAGAGGAAATAATGCTTTCCTATTTATGTGATTATAGAAAATATTAATGAACTATGTGCTCAAAGTGTTCACAAAATTCGACAAATTGTGAACAAGGTGCAGTTGTGACATCCACATGTAGCAAGTTTGGGAGATAGTTAATGCTACCTCATTAAACCCACTGAAGAGGCACAAGTCACCCTGAAGGAGCCCTTAAAGCTAGATGCATTTGAGCCAAGACAGCATGCACATTTTAAAATATACTGAGTAAGGGGATGCTCCACTGACTTTTGGTGAGGCAGTGTTTATTGGGTCACTCCAAGGACTACATGCCCCAGCTTCTTCCGGCTTCTCTGCCCTGCCCACTGTTCAGCGCACTTAGGGCACCTCTGTTACCTGCTGTGGGGAATGAGCTACTGACTTTTGGTTAGCCTGGCTTCATTGTAGCATACTGAGGACTACATAGCCCAGACACCTCCTGGCTTCTCCTGGCCCACTGCTCAGCGCCATTTAAAGTGCCTCCGTTACCCGTGGTATGGGACGCGCCACTGACTTTTTGTGAGCCAGGCTTCATTGGAGCACTTTGAGGACTTCACGCCACAGACGTCGGCAGCCTTCTCCGCCCGGCCCTATGCTCAGCTCCCTTTAAGGTGCCTTCAGTCCTGCCAAGTACCACGCATCAGGCTTTAGACTAATGCATTTCAGTATGGTTATCCGCATCACCGCACTGAAATACAAAGTCACGCATAATAGGTATAGCTTCTGTTTCAACTGTCAAGCGGTAGCGCTGCTATGCTGACGGTAAAACTAGCAGATAGAGTGGCGCAATGATGAGCTCACTGCTCCTGGTGGGCTTCGGGGGCTGGCTGAAGTGGAGCTTGGCTACAATGTATCGATATTCATCCTGGGCGAGGCATTACCTCATTACACTGATCTGTGTCAGGAGAGGCCGTATCCAATTGCTATTTCCGCTGCGCAGGACCTTATGTCTGGCTGCCGCATCCTGCTGCAGTGCAAGTGGGTGGGTAAAGTGTTGGAACTCAGGACGGGCACTTGGCACTGAATTGAATCCCCATGAGCTCTGCTGAGTACTGCAGCTGCTGCTGAGCCTTGAATGCAGCCGGGCAGAGGGACTCCAGTAGTTTATTGTGGCCTGGAGGGCTCTCTAAGGAGGTGAGAAGCCCACCCTTAAGCCACATTTCTCAGCCCCTGCTCGTAGTTTAAGTTTATTCAACAGTTACTGTCACAGCGCACCTCTGGAGCATGGTAATGCAGGTAAAATGTGCTTTATAATATAGTGTGGCTTGCTGCAAGGTACTTTACATCCTATAGTCCCCTACCTCACTCAGCTGCCACGCTGTGTGCGTGCGCCTTCCAGCCTCTTACCCCCAGTGAATGCCCGGACCGGTGCTCTTTGCCACAGCGGCAGTTAGGCAGTGACTTTTAAGTGTCTTGGCTCATTAAGGCAAATATCTGAGCCGCTAGCTAAGCCGATGCTGGGCATGTAGTGGCGAGTTGACCGGTTGCCAACCACTTGCTTCGGGGGTAAGAGTTTGTTAGGGCCTCACACATTCTGTTAGGGCGGCCCAGTTGTGAAGGGCACTACGTTATTGCCCTTTCATTACTGATGCTTTACAGCAGCCAACTCAAGAGTTTCTTTTTTAGTTCAATGGTTTTTATTGAGAAGACAATGAAGTGACCATACATAGTAAACACTATAAATCATATAACATCACATTCTAAGCTTGTTACTTACAGAGTATAGGAATTGGACTAAAATACAAGAGTGAAACACTGAAGGTATGTAGAAAATGAAGCATATAGATATATATATAAGGATAATAAAAGAAACTTAAAGAACTATTAGGGAAATCAGGGTGGTTTAGGAACCTCTTGCTGCGACGGCTTTGGCACAAAGTATCTCTTGGCACTATCATCAATAAACATTGTTACAGGCGACTATATGTCAATGCGTTTTATAGCCATTTAAGGAGGATATACAAAGGCAAGATCCAATCTGTGATTGTGGCATACAGTGTACCACCAAGCTCTGTATGACATTTTTGAGAAATCTTTTCAATTGACAGTAATTTGTTGAAAAGCAATTGCTAATAATAAATCAATAATCTTAACATTAAGTGAAACCCCCTCCCAAACAGAAGAAAGGCTGCCTAAAAACATATGGATATAAGAGAAGGGAAACGTAGTGCCATAAATCAAATTAATTTGTGACCCTACTTGCTTCCAAAAAGTTTGTACCAATGGGCAAATGAAGAACATGTGGAACAAATTGGCGTTAGGGGAGGAACAGGTCCAACATGTATCCGGAGAGGTTGAAAACCGTTTGCTTAAAGTGGCTGGTGTGAATAAAAGTCTATTATATACAGAAAATAGTGTCTGTGTGGTGTTTGCTGCTCTAGAGGCTTTGCGTAATTTGGACCAAATGCCATCCCAAAGAGAGAGTGGCCAACTAAACTCAAAGTCTCTCTCCCAAGCCTCTTCCGTTTTTGTTTTCCGTCTGTCAGTGTCAGAGCCATGTAGATGACTGTAAATAGTAGAAGCTCTAGGTGTGGTCATTAACAGGGCATGGAGTTTTAAAGAGGGATCCGAGTTATTGGAAATGGGTGGCGTGTCAGTAAAATGCGAATACGTTTCCAATACAGCTTTTTAAAGTAAATTGTTTTTATGTATAAAGGAAGTTGGTAAATTGAATTCCTGTTTGAGTGTTCTAAAGGGAAAAATTCTGAGTCTGAAAATAATTGATAGATCCATATCAAACCCCTTTCTCTCCAAGTCTTCCAATAAAAAGGTTTGTCACGTATTCGTAAATCTTTATTATGCCAAATTGTTGAATTTAAAAAAGAGTCTTTGGAATCAAGATTGGAGTGAGAGGATAGTTCAAGTAGTTTGGATGTATACTTTAATAATAGGAGTAGAAATGGATTGAGGCTTGCGTGAAAAGGATAAGTATTCACAAAATGAATAGGGAAACATAAACAGGCGTTCAATGGAGGTCCAGAGAGGGCAATTACTTGTATGGTCAAGCAACCACAAGGAAGCTTGTCGTAGTAAGAAAGCTTTATGATAAACCTGGAAATCTGGAAAGTTTACATCTCTCCTCTACTCAAATCCCCTCGCTGCAGTTTGCGCCAATGGCTTAATTTGCTCATTTTTTAATTTAGGAAGAGGGGTGCACCACGGCTGCCCTCTCTCTCCTTTTCTTTTCAACTTGGCCCTAGAGCCATTCCTATCCAAATTGCGTCAGAACCCAAGCATTTATGGATTTCAAACACCGAATATTCACATCAAACTTGCAGCTTATGCTGATGATATTCTGCTTTTTTTGTCTAATCCAGAAGAATCAATCCTGGCTTTTTTGGTGGAGGTGAAATCTTTTTCATTTATCTCCGGATATAAGTTAAATAATGATAAATGCGAAATCCTACCGCTAACAAAACATACTTTTAGTTCACATTTTCTAGCTGCTCGCTTTAAATGGAGTCCGAATCATATTAAGTATTTGGGTCTGCACTTCACACCCTCAATTTCACAAACAATCACATTATGCATGAAGAAATGTATCCAAAAACTCTCAGAATTGACTTCTAAATGGCATCCCCTTTATTTATCTTGGTGGGGTCATTTGGATACCATAAAGAGGATGTTATCACCCATAGTTTTGTATACTATTTCGAATATCCCAATCCCCATTGCTTCTAAATTAATTAAAAAAGTTAACTCCATTTTATCCTCTTTTTTATGGAATAATAAGAAACCTCGAATGTCTTTGTCAAAACTAACCCGTCCTAAAACAGAAGGTGAAATTAAATTTATAAACTTGGGACCAAATCCAAACCAATCAAGGGTATAAAACAAATATTTCCACTCAACTCTATCAAAAGCCTTTTCGGCATCCAGCGCAAATGCTGCCAAAGGGTAATCAAGATGGGAAGATTTGGAAAGGATATCGAAAAAGAGTTGCGTATTATCTGTAATGACTCGTCCTTTAACAAAGTCAGACTGTTCCCTTCCTAGTAAGTTAGGCAGGTAAGAGTCAAGGCAAATGGCTAAAGCTTTGGAAAATATTTTATAATCAATGTTGACCAGCGAGATAGGTCTGTAATTTTTACAGTATTTAGGGCCATATGTAGGTAGCCTCACATTTACCGATTCATAAATACCGAATTTTACCGATTCGGTATTTATGAATCGGTAAATGTGATGTAGGTAATGATTCGGTAAAGTTTACCGAATCGGAAAAATTCGGAAATTATGAATCGGTATTTACCGATTCGGTAATGAGGCATACCTTCCCATTGATTCCTATGGGCCTGGAGGCCCATAGTAAACAATGGGAAGGTATGCCTCATTACCGAATCTGTAAATACCGATTCGGTAATGGGGGGAGCATATACAATGGTGGCAGGGTGTCACATTGACACCCTGTTGCACCCCTGAATCTTGCATGTGTGCACATGTGGCGCACATACATGCCCTAAGGGCATGTATGTCTGCCACATGGCACTCTTAAATCAGCAAAATATTGCTTTTTGCAAGGTATTCGTTATTTATCACCAACCTGTATTTGGTGGTAAATAACAAATTCTTAATACTGATATTCACTCTTTAGAGTGCTCCCTACATTGCATTTCTGGATTCGGTATTTACCGAATCGGTATTTTACCGATTTCTTAATTTCCGATTCGGTAAATACCGAATCCAGAAATCAGCCCCCTACATAGCAAATGCCTAAATACCGGTCGGTAACGGGATATTTACCGAATTTCGGCCGTTACCGACCGGTATTTGGCTTCCTACATGAGGCCCTTAGAGTCTTTACCTTCTTTAGGAATGAGACAAATATGGGCCTCGGAGAATGAGCCAGAAGAATTTTTTGAGGCTCAAAAAAAATTGATAAGTGAATGTAATCTAGGTATTAAACGCTTGGAAAAGTGGACGTAAAATTCGACAGTGAAGTCATCTGGGCCAGGAGCTTTATCTTTTTTGAGATTTTGGAGAGCTTTCAGGAGTTCTTGTTGGGAGAGGTCTAATTCCAAGGGTGATAGATCCAAGGGAACCTGATGGGGCTTTTGAATGTTTGAGAAGAATTGTGACAAGAGGTCGTCTGTAGGGTGAGTTTCTGATGAGTATAGAGATTTATAAAAAAAGAGAAAATTCATTTAGAATTTCAGCATTCTTGAATTTTAAAACCGAGTGTTCGTCAAAGATAGATTCAATGTTTAGTTTGTTTTGGCGAATCTTTAAGTAATTGGCTAAAATCTTTCCAGCTTTGTTTTTACCTTCGTAGAATTTTGCACTGGATTTCAATAAATAGAGGGAGGCGTCTTCTGTTGATTTCTTATTAAATTTCAATTTGGCATTAATGAGGGCCTTTAAACATTCTTCTGAGTGTGATGAGTAATATGAATGTTCTAGTGAATTAATGTCTTGAAGGAGGTCGTTAGTGATCCTACACGCAGCTTTCCATTCCTTTGAAACGTATTGTAATATGAAATCTCTTGCCGACACCTTAAAGACGTCCTAGATGGTTGCGGGAGATAAAGAGTCTGTGTCATTTCTTTCAAAATATTCCGTAGAGAAGGAAGAAAAAGCTGTGGTAAATTTGGAATCTAAAAGGAGTGCATTGTTAAAACGCCATTTTCTGGGAGTATTTCTAGGAAGTATATCAAAACCAATGGAAACCGGGGCATGGTCTGATAAAAGAATGGGACCAATTTCTGCATGTGTAAGGGACTGTGAGATGTTATGGGATACAAAAACGTAGTCAATTCTTGATTGGGTATGATAGGTTGAAGAATAGAAGGAATATTCTCTGGTAGTTGGGTTACAAAGGCGCCATGCATCGAGCAATTTATGTTGATGTATAGTGTGAGTAAAGGATTTATGCGACTTGCTGGGCACAAAGGACACTTTGGAATTCCTATCTAGTAAGGGGTCAAGCACTTGGTTGCAGTCTCCAGCCATAATAAAATTTTCTTCAATGCAATGTGAGATTTGCTTAGCCATAGCGGCCCAAAAAGAAGCATCTCCACCTGCAGGTGCATAAATATTAAGAAGAGAGACTGAGACCCCTTTTAATGAGAGTTTAACAAAGAGCCACCTCCCTTCATCGTCTGATTCTTGTGATAACAGCGTAAGTGGCAAAGATTTACGACATAATATCACCACACCATTTCGTTTACCATCCCCTGGGGAGAAGTAAGCCTCACCCACCCAGCCCCTTTTCAATTTCAGAGATTCAGTATCAGAAAGGTGGGTTTCCTGTAAGAAAACAATATCAGCATTTAACTTAGCTAAGTGCGATAAAACTGTTTGCCTTTTGATGGGAGAGTTTAGGCCCATAATGTACCACAAAACTAACTTAAGCGACATGAGATCTTAAAATTGAATAATAAAAACAGCATAAAGTAACGATCCGAATTGATAAGATAAAAAATCCACCAATAGAATAATCTAATTCTATAATACAGGAGTCCAATTTGTTGCAAAGATATAATAGAGCATTGGAAAGGATAGATGGAAAGAGAAATGATAAAGCGAGTTTAAGAAATTGAGAAACATAGAGAATAACTAAGCAGAAGGGTAAAAAGATGATAAAGTTAGAAATGAAAGAATCCAAGGTTAAGATACTGAAATGAAGTTCAATACGAAAGGATTGCTTATCGCTTAGAGAAGTAAGAAAGAAAGGAAAGAGGAGAATGAGTTCATAGTGTAGAGAGATATATAGTGTAAATAAGCAGATATAGAGATAGGAGAAGAAGATGATCATAAGAGAAAAGACAAGTAAAAAGAATAGATGAAAGGTAAGTAAAGTAGCAGAACATAATGCAGCACACACAACACAAGACAGAACAGAGAGTACTCCTACAAGGAGAGAGCATAAAGATGAGGGAATGATATTCAAGAACTGCAAAGACAGAACAAAAGACAATACAAGAAACATCCCTATGAAAATGGAACAAATATGTGGTGGTAGGGAGGACCACATGGAGCAGACGAGACGTCCAGAGGAAGCTGAACCGCATCGGGGGGACATCACGTTATACTTAAACATAACTGCAAACAGCGAAGAAAAAACATATTAGCAAACAAATTATACATTAAACAGAGAAACAATATTAAAAGGATATGATAATTGAGTCAAGATAATTTAAGTCATAAACAACTCAAAATCAATAAAGAAAAGCTAACAACCCACAACTGAGAATAACATCATCAAACTAGTGATTGCAAAAGCAAAATATCCTACGGTCCATGCCTCAAACAAGTCAAGGAATAGGAAAGGGAGAGGGTTTTGAGGAGTCCATGTGCGACGTGCTATGAGAATTAATGAAGTTTTGTAGACGTAAAGGATCTTCGTATGATGTTGTTTTGTTGTTATAAGTGACTTTAAATAAGCACGGGTGATATAAACCGTATCTGGCTCCCATGGAGCGCAAGTCAGGTCTCATATTTAGGAAAGCTTTGCGTCTGGCTGCTGTAGCTTTTGAGTAATCCTGTGCGAAGAACAGTGTAGAACCTGATCAAGAAATCAGCTTAATGTTTTTGGAAGCTGCCAATACCTTCAGTAGATCTGTGTATTCGAGAAAGTAGAGAATAAAACCTCTTGGATGTTGTGAAGGGGCTGTACTGGCGGGAAGTCAGCCAAGTCTATAAGCTCTCTGTATGTTTAATAGAGTATCCTCTGGTAAACGAACTATCTTAGGGAGGAAGGATTCGAAGAAGCTAATAGGGTCTGCACCTTCCGTTCCCTCCGCCAGTCCATAAATGCGTACAATGCTCCTCCTATTGCGATTTTCTAAGTCCTCGACCTGCTTTTGGAATGATACAACTTGAGATTGAAAAAATGTGACACACTTGGTTGTTTCGGTAAGGGAGGAAACATTATGTTTCACAGTCCTGAGTCTATTATCCAGTTGAGACCAGTTGTCTGAAAAAGTTTATAACTTAGAGTTAGTTACCTCAATAAAAGGTCTGAGAGCTCTTATCTCATTCAATAACATTTCCATTGAGACTGGAGAAGGTGGTTTGGGTTGCGAAGGTGGGTCTTTTTTTAAGCGCTTGACATTAGACTTCCCTGGTGGTGCTACTGCGGAATCCATTGTAGTGCTATTATTTTCTGAGACTAGCAGGCCAGAATCCTCCAATTTGGAGAGTTCTGAAAAAAGTTTTTGAATTTTTAATGAAAGAGCACTGCGACTTGAATGCAGTACAGAGAGATCCTTTAATTCTGCCCATTTACATCTCAAATATGCAGAATAAGGAAAACAAGTAGCTGAGTCAAAGAACATTTAATTCTGGAAAGCACTGTTAAAAGCACTATGAAAATGGGGAATCTGCATCAGCAAAACAGATGTGTTGTCCTGCGCCCTTAAAAATACCAGCAAGTACGCTACAGTAGGTAATATGGTCTTATTTACCACAGAGAGTGCAAAGTCACATCACTTTATAAACAAATGAATGATGCTGGTGTTAATACTGAGTGAATGGTATAATAATGTTCAAAAGGTTCACTTAAAAAAAAAAAATAGCAGAAACTTGAGAGCATTCAACTGAAGAGAAAAAAACCCACAGTGCTTCAAAATCAGATTGGCAGATGCTGTGCACAAAATGGCGGTCGTCTGACACTTCCTGACAGCAACCTCGTCAAGAAGGTGAAAACGGGCATTCCGCTATGATTAAATCAAATTGAGGCATTTAAAGATGAACAGCTCGCATTGCAGGTGCAAGCGTGTGAGACGATGTGGAGATAACACTTCCGTATGAAAGCTACCGCTGCTATGGTTGCAGCGCTAAGATGGCGGCCGTTTCAGAGCGTCATAAAGGTTGGGCATTTACCTTATGAAAAACGCCTTAAAAACGAAGAGAGGAGCGTCGAAACGGAGTCCATTATGAAGGCCGACCCTTCAGACGCCGATGCCTACGTTTCACTTCGCTCAATATTTTCTCTGAGCGCGATGTCGCCGCGCCGGTCGTGGGAGCTTTACAGAGGCGCCGCCATGCTCGTCGGGCGCAAGCCACGACTCCCCCAACTCAAGAGTTTCTCATTGCTCAGATGGGTGTTATTTCTGATATTTCATTTCACTCCTCTTCATTCCTTGATTTTGCTTTTGAAAAAGTTTCACTCATATTTGTGGAAATGTCACTCATAATTACATTGAAAATATGTAAAAATCACACATAGCAATCGGATTGGCGAGGACTACATGCCCCAAACTCCTCCAGGCCCCTTCACCTGTCCCACTGCTCAGTGCCATTTAATACGCTTTCCTTACACAGGGTGTGGGATGGACATGGAAAGCTCCGAGCCACGGACAAGCTCAGACTGGTGATGCTGGGCTGGGCCATTCCTCTTGGCTTCCATATTTGTGAATTTAATGGGATACTTCTTCACTTTTGGAAAACCACACAACATGAGTAAGAGGAAGCCTTCAACATTGACTTTGCCTTTTAGGGATCGTCCTTTAACTGCTTCTATAAAGAGTTTTCTTACTAATGCAATGGGTGCGCCTAATTCAGATATAGAATGTATGGGAGAAAGACTGGGCGTAACTAAAATGCCCTATTAAAGGACCTGGTCAATGGTGTTCTGTCAGATTCTGCTTTCCCTCTCCCAGTCAACACATCCATGCACAGAAAACAGATAAGGAAGACATCCACCCATGTTATTTACTGGAGACCTATTGTTTGACGCTATTGCCAGTCAGATGGTCTCACTAATAGTAAAGAACTTACTGAACCTCCCTACTTAAAAAGAAAAAAGGATATGGATGACCGTCAAATTTTCGTGTAAGGAGATTGCCCGCCAGACCCAAAATACCATTGTTGACAGTGATTAATGCAGCGTCTCCAAATAGCGAATGTGGGACAGAGGCATACCAACACCATTTTTAAGCTCAGCCCATGTAAAAGGACCCACTCAAAAATATCTCATTAAGGTGGTTGAGGTAGCCCTAGTAAAACTACTAGATCCTCTTCTCACTATACTCAAAAGCATAGATTCTACACTCAAGTTGCTCTTAGATCAAAGGACCTATATGACAGCAACTAGAGGCTCGAGGATTATGGGTGCTTCATGTAGTGTTAGTGACACTAGAATCATGGATGGTCATTCTGGAAACACGGTGAACAACTCTTTATTGTCAAATGGAACAGCAAACTTCACTTGTGTTAACACAGCATGCAGTAACCCACTTTATTTGCTAAGCCATTCAAATGTACAAAACTACTAACAGTCCCTAATAGAGTTCCTTGATCTTAGAGCAGCTTTTAAAAAACTGGCAACATCAAAAATAATAGCATCAAAAAGGAATTGTAAAAACAAAAAAGCAGTCGAGATTGTTTAAATTGAAGGGTCGTCAACAGGGAGACAATTTAAGCTTTCCAAGCGATTTCAAAGTATCTGCAGAACAAAACAAAATGCATGGAGTTCTGCAGAGATGCCTGGTAACAGTCGCAGGGTGCTAATAGTTGCACATCCTGCTAGCCCCGAGGGGATGCTAGCAGCTGAGGCAACACATTTTAGCCTTAACCTGGTCAGCAGATACCAATCATAGTTAGATGTGACAATGGTATGGCTCCATGAATTGGGTAGTTTTCAACAGCAGATAGCCCTGTCTAACACCTTCAGAAGCGCATGACTGATCTCTGTTTTAGAAAGTTTTCCCTAACCCAGTTTCGATCTGCCCTAACAATCGCCCCCCCTTCCGGGTTGGTGAACAACTCGACCCTACCCAAGCTCTATAGAGTTACCTAAATGTATGTGACCCAGGGGATACATCGTGCATGATTAAGGGAAAGACAATTGAGCAGAACCGCTTTATTTAATTGGACACCTTTAGTCCAAATATCAACCCAGGATAAAAAGGGTCAAAGGGCTATTGCGTCTGTAAGGTAATTAGTCCCCAGTTCACCATGGACTATATAAGAAGGATTACACTGGGGCCACAGATAAGACACCTTAAAAAAAATGTCACCCCCTTGGGGGGAGGCAGGATTAATATAACCCCAGATGTAGCTCCTGTAGGAGGCTTTCATGACATTGCATTAGAGCAATTTTCTGCTTCCTGCCCAAATCCAGAGGCACACCTCCAGACTGCAGTATTGGTTCTGATGAGGTCCGACTTTTTCCCATTCACCAGGGAACTCCAACACAACTCAGCGTCACGCATGACACACAGGTACGGAAAGACTTTAACCCTCGACAGAGTTTGAGTTCCTACCTTAAAAATGTGTGTCTTCATGCTGCTGGGTCCTACTACCATCATATGGGATTCACCAATATTAAAGCTCAAGTCTAACTCCTTCATGATGCCCAAAAAGGCATTTATAAGGACTTGAAAGTCACTTGCAATCTTTGCCTTTTGCACTGCATCGTCCACATAAAGCAAGACTGGCCGTGTCTGAGCACCTATCAATGGGCAGTCCACCAACGTGTACACCAGGATCTGTATAAGTTTGTTGATGCACTGGGCGAACAAAAAGGGGGCCAGGATACACCCATACCTGACTCCCCATCTGCTTTTCAAAACTATGTGTGCAATGAGAGTCCTTAGTGTATCTAACAAGATGCTTGGGTATGGGCATGAAGGTCCCTCAAAAAGTGAACTATAACCCAATCAACCCCCATGTCCAAGATGATCTTCCATAGTCTATCACTGTTTACCTGGTCAAAGGTTAAGGTAAGATCCATAAAGGCAAGCTGGATAGAGCCTTTGCAAGCCACTATATATTTGGTCAGGACCTGAAATAGATTCAGGCACTAGTCAATAGTCGGTCTACCAGACCAGAATCCATATTGGAGGTCGAATAGAATGTTATGATCTGTGGCCCAAGTTGATAATCTATGCAGAAGGACACCTCCCACAACCTTAACAACAGAGTTAATCATGGAGATTGGTCTGTAACCCTGAGATTTATCCCTGTCACCTTTTTAAAAACTGGCACTATGAGGAAATAAGCCCAAGAGGCAGGAGTGCCTTCCCTAACTGTGGGATTCAATATGTGCGCCAGTGACGGAACTCAGGTGTACGTATGATGCAGGTAGAGGTCGGGTGGGATCCCAACAGGCCCTGGGGCCTTATTTTTAGTCACGCCTAATATACCCTTCTTCACTTCATCCAAAGTGAACGTGAGATCTGGGGTCCATACAAGGGACTGCTGGTCCAACAGATTTGCCAAGTCCCACCTGCCATTATAGGCCACTTCAAAGCTCTCAGCCTCAATGTTGTGCGCTTAGGAGGGTCGTCCTCCAGGTCAAGACACAGTTAATTAATAATACCCTAGAACTTGGCACTATTTTTTAGACAGCTAGGGTCAAGCAGACTATCCTAGGCAGAATCCCTTAAAGCATTTTTCCGTCTGCTAACTTCAAACTTATATTTATGACGGCATGTCACCACATTAGTGGGGTCTCTGGGGTGGCTTTTAAAACCTGTTTCAGATCTCTGGAGGCTTGGGAGCACCGTTTGTCAAACCATTTGGGACCAGTTATGGATTTGGGACCTACGGGACAACTAAGGCACTCTGAGATTATACATATAATTTGAGAAAAGTCTCCCAGAACCTCCCAAGGTCTAGAGATACCATCTAAACAGATTGCAATCTCATTCACACAGCTGGCGGACAGGTTATGCCTAAGACGCTGAACAGATGCCTGTGACCACCCGAGCCTTCTACCTTGACTAGTGGGCTTCAGAACTCCCCTTGGTCCTTTAGGATTCAACTTCATCACCTGCCCAAAGCAGAGAGATATAAAGGTAGGGTTGTGATCACTAAAGGGACTGCGCTTGATTTTAACATTTGGGAGCTGAGGATAGACGGGAGATGTAAAAAGATGAAGTCAATGATTGAGGCGCACCTCCTGTAGTGTAGTTCCTATTTCCCTAATAGGCTCTGCGCATTGGAATAATATACCCTATAGATTTGGCATAGGACTGAGGTCAGTAGGCCCCTATCGAGTATATTAAACTTAATTAATTTGTAACAGCTAACTCAGAGGCCACTAGAAACTCCTTGTAAGCAAGAAGGGAGTAGTTTCTGGCAACCGCATAAACATGATAACTTTGTTTCCCTTTAGAATTGGAACACTCTCAGAATCGTGGAAACAACAGATAACAGTTTCACTCAGCTAATCGTGCATGCTTAGTTTCTTCAGAGTTACACAGAAAGTATAGATGGGTGTTTCAATATAAGGATTTATTGAACAGTCTTGTTGCCCGTGTAAGAGATATGAGCTGTTACAATCACAAGACAGTATGCAAGATATATTATGTACAGCGTAAACAGTAGAAAGAAATAATACTGCGCTAGCATTATCTTTTAGCTATGACGCATATATTTAGATACATAATTAACATAAGCTAAAAATGCAAATACTCATAAGATGCTTCTCTAACTAGTTCTACCCCAGTGTACCTAACCTAAGTATAGTACAAGGTAAGAAGTAGGTGATATATTCTATAGTATGGTATGCTAAGTTTAGTATGCCAAGTCTAGTATGCCAAGTCTGGTATGCCAAGTCTGGTATGCCAAGTTTAGTATGCCAAGTCTGGTATGCCAAGCGTCCCTCTAGCTTCTTGTCAGCTCCATACCTTGAGAATGAGAGAGGTGGGAATCTCTTTCCGGGTCTCGAAAGCTAACACCCCGCAAAGGGACTCAGAACACTGGAAGCTGCATTCTCTGCGATCAGGGATAACAACGTCTCTTGTCAGTGCGTCAGGCCAGGACACGGGCTCCTCTAAAGTTGAGGTCTCCTCCTACTTGCTTGGGCAAGGGAAGGTATATTTATACCCGGTAGGTGTTTGGAATGTTAGCATTGACGTAAATTCGGGCAGAGAAAGACGTCAGGAACGAAACCTTAAGGAATAGCGGTTCATGCATAATACATGAGTTCTTGGAGAAATCAATAATCCTGTGCTAGGGGAACTCCCAAGAGCTTAAGGGTCTGGTTTCTAAGAACTCGTTGTGACGTTGGGGTGGACGGATATAGGTGACCATGCCTGTATTTGGATAGCATGGCTAATGCCTAACTAAGGGCTGGGACCTTATGCATATGTAAGGACATGTATCATGAAAACCTATATATGGACACCTAAAGCTGAATACAACACCCACTCCACTTTCGAATGAACGATAACACTAAATGCTAAACATTAAACTGAGTACCACATGTTGATAAAAACATTTGTAAAAGCATACTAAAATAATTTTTTTTTTAACTGTAGCTAAACATGTAATGCAAAGGTACTGTACATTTTAAAGCAGTTTTTCATTCTAAGCAAATATCGGAAATAAATGCAATAGAAATTAATAGAAATATATACACATGACGAAATGGTCGACAAGTATTCAAAAAATCAAAGCCATTTCATAACATGGTACTAAATGAAATTCTGGTAAATAAGGTGACAATGTGTCCCTGGAAGTATTCAAAGAAGTCCGTTCTATATGAATAGTTCTACTCTAAGCAGATTGATTTGCCATGTATTTTCAAATTTAGAAAAAGTCAATTTTAGGAAGAGTTCCAAGTTCTGTTCTGTTATGAAAATATGGAGGCCAAATTCATTGCTTTCCTGGTACACTGTGAGCCGAATCAAAGTCAATGTATGGGTCTGGAGAAAACATGAAGTTATCAACTCTTGTAGACAAAAGATCGTCTACCGATGTCGGTAACAGTTGGAACACATCGTTTAGAAGGTTAACTGCACAGAGATGTGAAGCATCGCCTTCAGCATGAGATGCCACAGCAGTGTTCGCGTCCGTTGTTACCTGTGTGCCTCTTGATCCATCTCGTACCTCATCAGCAGCAGGAAGCGTCTGTGAGATCTCAACAAATGCCGTCATCAGGATTGGTAGCCTCTGGGGACAACACAAAGCATGGGACATTATCGGGTCCAGCAGAGTATTGATATCCGTTGGCAAGACTGATGGGAGTGTTAGACATATGTCTAGCACACATTCTTCACTGCAAAGCAGGCAGTGTAGAACAGGTAAAATGCAATCTTGCCAGATTGGTCTAAATGACAGAGACCATTTTGTATTAAGTTCCCATAGACGAGGTATGCTCAAAAGTTGCACTATGCGCTCACGGCACTTACGTTCTAGGAGAGCTTTCTCCAAGTTGCTGGGAGTGACGCCGGTGGATAGGCTTGCCATAGCGTAGCAGTAGGAATAGAAACAGGATTCCTGCAATGAGTGCTAGAACTAATTGCAGACCACCAAACACAAAATGCACAAAGTTTGAATGATTCCGAGCACTGCCTGAAAAGGTGTTAACAGTCCTAAACATATGGTCTTAAATACATGTACAATCCCGCTCGTATCAGACATGTTTAAGATATGTCCCTTCATTTCTACAAAATGGATAGGGCAGTTTGTACTTATTAGAGCCTGTATCTCAGCCGAAGTCCTTGCAATTTGTAGATCATAGGTTTCTTTAGCCGAGGGGGCGTGGCCGAGGCTCGAATGCAGGCGTACGGGTGAGCCTGCAGCTCCGTCGAGGACCGGCCGAAACTCCTGATTTAAACGCCGAAAACGGCACCCCAGAGCGGCGTCCATTGGACCGCTGAACTGACACTACGGAGAGGAGTGTTGCGATGTGAGAAGCGAGACTACTGAAGGTGGCAAAGTGGGAATCAGCGAAGGCCGAAGGAGCGCCGTAGCCGAGAAACAAGATGGCGGCCGCGGTGCCTCTCGGGGCCCGCTCGAGCGATCTCTGGGTGTCTGCTGAGACGGAGGGCTGAGCACGACGGCGGGCGCGAGCTGGGCCGAGGCCGGGGGACGCTGTGGCGGCGTAGCGAGGCGGCGCCTGGGCGGTGGCCAGTACTCGGAAGGAACTTGGGAGCGGAGCGAGACCTGGCGGCGACGATCGAGAGGCAGATGGGAGCAGCAGCACAGGCGCTGGAGGACAGAGGGGTTCCAGGAGACCCGTGAGGAGTGCGGGGGGCTCGCCCAGAGAAGCATCGGAGCGGTATAGCCTGCGGGCGGGCCCGTGGAGCACGGCGGCTGCTGCAGGCCGCTTTCTCCCCCTCCTGGCCCCGGCACAGGCAGAAGGAGTAAGGGCGGACTGAGGGAGCTGGAGTAGAGACCACCGGGAGAGGAACAGCGGTGCAGTGGAGACGGGGGTACTTGAGAGCGGCAAAGGGATTTCCAACCCGGATCGTATTCAACCGCCGAGCAGGAGCGGCCCTCTGTCGCATCGAGGGCCCTGAACAGTGTCTGGCCCGGGACGCCCTAGCGCAGGAGGGTAGACGAGGCGCTGAGGGATTCAGTAGGGTTTGCAAGAGCGTGGCAACGAACAGCTATTTGACTCTGGACGGCTAGGCAGCCTGGAGTGGCAAACTTATTGCGAACAGCCGCAGCGAGAGAGGAGTTGGGGCCGGATCACCGAGTCCCGTGCGGACCCTGAGCTGGAGCGCGGGTTCCCCCATGAGCTGAGCGGCGGAGAGTGGAGCAGGCCGGTGATAGGAAGCAAAGCGGGCCGCAGGTGCAGGGAGTGTGTCGGGGTGAGACAAGAACCGCGGGAAGGAAAGTCCTGGCAGAACGCGCTGCTTCGCTGAAGACCATAACAGGGGCCTGGAGTGGGAAGGATAGCCTGTCTCAATTGGATCTGCCATCGACAGGACTGTGACCTCTGCGGTAGCGGTGTAAGGAGCCGGGGGACCTGCGGGCATGATGGGGAAGACCCGACACAGACAAGGCGGGGGACAGATAACCCGAGACAAAGAAGCAGGCCCTTCGGCGGAGTAGGTATTACAGCTGACATCAAATGATGGCCTCCCACAGCAGCAGGTTGACCAGATCTTGCAGGCCATAACCGCCACGCGAGAAGCGCTGCAAGCAGATATAGCGCAAGTCACGCAGAGTTTGGGATTACTGAGAGCGGATCACACCAAATTGGCCGACAGAGTGAAATTGACTGAAGCAGCCCTGGAAAGTATGGAACCGACTACAAAGGCATTAACAGCACAAGTGAAAAACGTGCAGAGTCGGGTACATGCACTGGAACAAAGAGCGGAGGATGCGGAAGGGAGAAATCGGCGAAGTAATATTCGCGTGGTGGGCTTGCCGGAAGGAACAGAGGGAAAGAACATGCTAGAATATTTGGAAACCTGGCTGAAAACGGTGGTAGCACCCGAAGGTTTGACCCCGTTCTACACGCTGGAAAGAGCGCATAGAGTGCCGGCGAGACCGCTGGCGCCGGGGCGCCCGCCCAGACCAGTGATTGCTAACTTGCTGCACTATAAAGATAGAGACTGGCTACTGACTCAGGCGCGCAGGAAAGGGCCGTTCAAAGTGGACAATGCCTCTGTGACACTATTACCGGACTACACATGGGAGGTGCAGCGTAAACGGTCATCCTACCTGGCAGTCAAAAAGGGGTTACAGGAAGAGGGACTGCAGTATGCCTTAATGTATCCGGCGAACCTAAAAATCCTAGTTAACGGCAAGTCATATTTCCACAGCAAACTGGAGGATGCCTGGGATTGGCTGGAGCGCTACAAAACGGGAGCCACGCAACCTACTGGAGAAGGAAGGGGTGACCAGGCGCAGCCCAGACCCAGACGCACTCCAAAGGATTGGAAACGAAGACCGGGATCCCCGCGACCCACGTTGCAACAAGCAGAACAAGAGAGATCGGCAGCAGTGGAGGCGGTAGTGGCGCTCTCCAGGACGGGGTTGGACTCACAGAGCGACAGAGGGGACTCGGAGCGAGGCACAGATGGTTCGGATGCGGAAACCTCAGGAGCAGACAGCGTGCGATTGCCGCATGTGACGGCAAGGACAGCGGACGAGCTGATGGACTTATAATACGCTACTCCCGAACATTTGAGGCAAACTCCTGCTGAGCTGGTCGGTATATTGCTGGATGGGGAAGACATAGCTTACTAAAGGCTGGGACTCGGCGGGAGCAGGGTGAACTGGGCCTCTTTGGACCTTTGGGCCTACCCCCATTGATATAGGGTGTTTGCGATTCCTTTGGGGTCCGAGCTCTCTGGTTACTTTGTTAGTTTGGATGGGTGTTCAGTTTGGGGCATCTGTCCGGGGGTGGGGGAGTTGGGGGGTGTTTGGTTTTGGTTGCGGGAATCAGGGGGGGACCAGTGTGCTCCAGACGACATGGCAGATAGATGGGGGTAGGAGATAGGACACAGGCCTCCAGCCCGGCTATTAAGTGCATAACCTGGAATGTCCGAGGACTCCACACTATGACCAGGCACCACCAGGTGCATGCTTACTTGGTGCGCAGGGGGCACATATTGCTCTTTTACAAGAGACGCACCTCACAGTGACTGAGGGGAGGGCGCTTCAGCGCAGATGGCGTGGGCAGGTGTATTATACTACCTATTCAGCATACGCGAGAGGGACGTTGGTGTGGATTAGGGCAGGAGTTCCCTTCCAGCTGTTGCACAAGGAGATAGATCCTGAGGGGCGCTATGTTCTGCTGGCGGGGCGCTTAAACGGGATAGATGTCACGATAGGGAGCATATATACCCCAAATGTTGAACAGGGTAGTTTCTTTGACCGCCTGTCCGGAGTCATGGCCGCGCATGCACCGGGCTCGATGCTCCTGGGGGGTGATTTCAACTCAGTGTTGGATGTAACCATGGACAGATCTCACCCGCCGCTACCTGAGTCGGCGAGTGTGAAACTGGCAGACAGGAGGCGGAGATGGCAGTCAAATTGGAACTTGATGGATATATGGCGAGAACAGCACCAGCAGGAGCGCGATTACTCATACTTCTCGGGCCTGCATGATCTGCATGTTAGGCTAGATGCGATGCTGGGAACGTCAGATGTATGTATTAAAGTGCAACACAGTGAGTATCTGACCAAAACATTGTCAGATCACAACCCCCTGCTGGTCCATTTAGGATGGCGCAAAGAACGGGCGTTGGTCCTGACTTGGCGACTGAGCCTGGAACTCCTGGAGGATCCGGTATTCCGGGATGAACTCCAACAGGGGATCAGCCATTATTTTAATGAAAATGATAATACAGCGACAAATGTAGCGACAGAATGGGAGGCATTCAAAGTAGTAGTCCGAGGGATCTGTATTTCTAAGAAGGTGGGGGTGCGGAAAACATTGCTAGATGATGTTCAGAGAGCGGATGAGCGGTTGCGGGAAGCAGAGAAGCAGAACCACACAGCGGAGAGGGCCCAGGATGCGGTGGCAGAAGCGAGGGAAGAGGTAGCGTGGCAAGTTGAAAGGCTCAGGGCGTTTGATTATAAAGCATACACAGCACGAATGCACGATGAGGGGGACAAAACGGGTAGGCTTTTGGCGCGACTCATTGCTCCGGAAACCAGAGGAGCTCCGATATTGGGGCTCAGAACTACGGCCGCTACGATGGAGTACACCCAACAGGGTATAAATGAGATGTTTGCGAGCTATTATGCAGCGCTGTATCGTAGCCTGGGGGTGGCAGATGTAGCAGATATGGAGAATTATTTTGCCGGGTTGGATTGGCCCCAGTTAGAAGAGGAACAGTCAAAAGTATTGGGACAAGAGATAACATTAGGGGAAATCCGGTCGGCGATCAAGCACATGGCCCGAAATAAGACCCCGGGAGTGGATGGACTACCAATCGAATTTTATGCCACGTTTGTGGACATACTAGCGCCCCTGCTACAGACGTTGTATAAACAGGCCTGGAGGGCAGGAGCGCTGCCAACCACCGCTCGGGAGGCTATTATAATTCCCCTTCTAAAGCCAGGCAAAGACTCTGCTGAACTAGCAGCATATAGGCCGCTATCGATGCTAACGGTGGATTATAAAATTCTGAGCAGGATACTGGCGACGCGACTGCTCCCTTACATGGCCTCCCTGGTCCACGGAGATCAGGGGGGGTTTATCCCCAAAAGGAACACGGCTGGTAATATTAGGCGTCTCCTGCGTATCCTAGAGGAACAGCGAGACACCACGCTGGGGGCAGCGATGCTGGCCGTAGATATTGAGAAGGCCTTTGACAGCCTAGAATGGCCTTTCCTACATTATGTGATGGGGAAAATGGGATTAGGAGACAACTACATAAGATGGACTGGGATTCTTTACAATGGGGCCACAGCAAGAGTAAGAACGGGTACGACAATTTCTAGAGCATATAAAGTAGACCGAGGGACGAGACAGGGGTGCTCTCTCTCA
This sequence comes from Triturus cristatus, assembly GCF_964204655.1. Taxonomy (NCBI): domain Eukaryota; kingdom Metazoa; phylum Chordata; class Amphibia; order Caudata; family Salamandridae; genus Triturus; species Triturus cristatus. The sequence continues at coordinate 975,387,203 of NC_140594.1, read as the reverse complement.
CCGCTGCTATTTGCAATAGCGATAGAGCCATTAGCTATGCAGGCAAGAACGGGAGAGCAGTACCGGGGCCTAACATTACAGGGAGATGCGCAATACATCTCGCTGTACGCAGATGACCTATTATTGTTTTTGGAAGGTACCGGGGAGGCTCTGGCGGCGGCGAAACAATTGCTGACAGGGTATGGAAGTAGATCAGGGTTGCGGGTCAATTGGCTGAAAACTTGCCTATTTCCGGTGCAGCCGGACTTGCCGGCGCTACCCCGAGAGCACGGAATCCGCTGGAAGGCACAGTGCCTGCCCTATTTGGGAGTTCACATCTATCACGCGCAAGATGGGCTCCTGGAAGGCAACATTGGTAGGGCAATTCGAGGAGTCAAGGGGAGTATGGAGTTCTGGACAGCCTTAAGGATATCGGTGGCTGGGAAGGTGGCCTTGTTAAAAATGGTAGTGTTACCGAGACTGTTATATTATTTTAGGACCCCCCCAATTTGGATACCTGGGGCGATATTTCGGCAGTTGAAAGCGATGGTAGGAGGCTTTATATGGGGGAACGGTAGGAGACGGGTTGCCATAGATATAATGATGCGCCCTAGAGCAGCAGGGGGATGGGCAGTTCCAGATTTTGAGCGTTATCATCTGGCGGCCCAATTACAGTGGCTTACGCAGGCAGTGGCAGCGACGTTTCGAGGGCCCTACCTAGGCAATAACTGCTGGATACCGCGACATGTGATCTCCTATATCTTGCTGGGGCAGAAACTGCGTAAAGATACCATCACTAGTGAGGAGAGAACGTTACAGCGTTGCTGGATCAGGAGCCATAAAAAGCATGGAGAAGAGGGCCCTTATGCGCCTGAGCTCCCGATCGGGGCGTGTACAGCGTTGCCCCATGGAGGAGATTGGTCTGCTCTGGGAGATTGGGAAGAGAAGGGAGTATTCATGGTGGGTGACCTATATGAAGACAGCGCATTACTGCCATTCTCGAACCTGCAAGATAGATATGACCTGCCGCAGGGGCACTACTTATTGCATGCGGCGCTGGTAGCGGGGATCCAACGTAGGTGAAAGATGGGACTGATGGAACCTGAGACATTGTTGGTTTGTCAATATGTGGCTATGGCAGCAGGCACGTTCAAGGCCGTCACGTGCCTTAACAGGAGAATGGAGCAGGAGGGAAGGCAACCGCTGGACAGACTAAAGGGGAAGTGGGAGCGGGACCTAGAGAGGGACATCCCAGAAGCTACTTGGCCTAAACTAGTGGAAAGGGCATGGAAGATTACACGGAACGCTAGATTTCAGCTCATACAATTTTATGTGCTCCATAGGGCATATATGACCCGAAGCATATCCAACAGATCTTTAAGGTGGAGAACGCTAGCTGCCCTAAATGTGGGACTGCAGAAGCGGATTTTCAGCATATGCTGTGGTCCTGCCCGAATCTGATAGCATATTGGAGAGAAGTAATAACAGAGCTGGAGGTGATTACAGAGCGAACACTTAGCAAGGATATAGGGGTGAGTTTGCTGCATTGGTACCCGCACACAAAACATAACAGGGTGACCAGCAAATTTATTGATTTGGGACTGATAATAGCTAAAAGGGAGATAACCAGCCATTGGAAACACAGCCAGGGACCTAGAGTACGGAGATGAAACACGAATTTCTTAAGTGGGCAGCGAGCGAAAGTGTGACTAAACTGCGGCTGGCGCATAGATTGCAGAAAGAGGCAATGCTGGAAGGGGCGCGGGCCTGGGAGGCACTAGTTGAGGCGCTGCGTAGGCCTGTCAGAGACCTGGAAGATGAACCGGAAGCTCCTTTAGACGGCGGACCACAAGGAGCTGTGGGGGGAGCGAGAGATCAGGAAGAGCCTTCAACAGGGAGAGCACCAGGAAACATGGGGAGGGAGGCCATACAATAGAGAAAGCACATTTCCGGTAAACCCCAAGGACCAGTTCGCATAAGACACGGAATACAGAAATGGAGCACACTGGAGGGGGGAGGGGAAGCAGGGGTGGGAAGGAGATAATAGATGGGTTGTTGGGAAGGGTTGAATGATTCGGAATATATTTGCTGCAAAATATGAAGATGTTAAGATGTTGATTGCAAACTAAAACAATAAAAAACTTTTCAAAAAATAGGTTTCTTTAGCCGAGGTCAAAGGCACGGTCCGTTGCAAAAGCAGGGCTTTCATTCTGCTTAAAGTATCAAAACGTATAAAAGAAACATTCAATGAAGGCCTAAGAGGCGACTCCCTGACTGTGTCTATTTGGGGGAACAATACTCGGATACAACAAGGAACCCTGGAGCTAACCGTTACCAGATATGGTATTCCTGGCAACATGCCACAGCAACTTTGATCATTCAACATGGGGTAACTCCCATTAGAAAGTTGGCCAAAAGTTGGATTAATCACAGCAGCTGGTGTACCCTGCAGGTGGCAGGACACGTTTGCCACAGAACCATTAAAAGCTCTGTGTAAATAAATGTAATGACATATGAGGGATCTGCTCAGTGCATTTTCACAGTGTGTACCGCTTAGAAACACTTCACGACTCCCACTCCAAAATCTGTATTCGTAAGTTAAAACCCAGGATGTCCTAATGTATTCTTTACCCAACCTTTCATATTTGCCTGCTTGCATTTGTTTGAGGCAATACTGAATATGAAAAGTAGTGACAGGCAGAGTTATTTTGCCATGAATAAGCCATTCTGTAGCTGTTTTTTCTGCTACCATAAATGGAAATGTTTCCAGTTTTTCAATGCTCAGCACTGTATACTTTGCTCTCCTTTGTGCCAGTTCGACCTGTTTATCCGTGAGTTTGTATTCTGAAAACAGAGACGACGTGTTGATAAAACGCCAAGGCACATAGTCTGCATGCAAGGATTGCAGCGTCCAGCCTAATAACATAATAGAACGTAACTGAGATTGGCCTGTGTTGTAACATGGCTAAATCTTGTTTCAGTATGTCAATAGCAGAGGATACAATGCTGTCCAGTGAATATATTCTGGATGACAAAGTTGTTAACCCATTGTCGACCACAGAGAGAGATTTCTCTAAGTTAATACGATCAAGTTCACGTATTCTTTCTGCAGCCTCCACCTGTGAAATCTTCCATATTTCATTATAAGCAGCATAAATGACTGCATGTATGAAACGTTTTTGACGCGGTTTTCTCGGTCCTAGCAAGAAATCCCTAAGGTCTGCGTCTTCTTTAAGTAAAGATAAGTGTTGTTTCACATCCTCGAGTGTAGATTTTTGTAACCAGACGAGGCACAATTTTCCTACACTGTATGTTGTAACTACCCCCGGGTGCTGTCATTGAACATAATGTGTCTGGCCTATGGATTGTAAAACCCTTCATTCTATTCAGGAATCTTTCTTGACAGATGTTTGTGTCTGTGGGCCAGAGCAGCCATTTTTTCCAATCAGGATCTGATCTGTTGTTTTGTAGTATTGTGTCTACTGTGACTGCTCCCTGTGTAGTGCTATTACTTGCAGGTGTTGGTACAGAAGGTGTGTTCATGTCTTTTATCTTGGCTAATCCAAGGCAAGACGTCTTCAAAAACATTATTTGCTGTGGGATGATACAGGCTCTAAACAAATCTTCTATTCTCTGCACTTGCCAATCTTTAGAACCCCAGACAGATTGTGTGTCGATTGTGTCTTTCCAAAAGTCAAATACCCTCTAAGTTTTCATTGTTACAGAATGCAGCAGACCTTTCTAGATCAGACATCATGTTATTAACAGTCTCAAAGTCCCAATCAATAGAATAGGTACTGGAGGTAATAAAGTTACTTAATGAAATTTTAAATAAATGTGGACTCTTCAAAAGTTCCTTCGGGCCGAATATGTCAAAATCGGTTTTGTCCCAAACTATACCATCCTGGATAGGAACGGCGCTGATGCCTACTGCTGACAATTCTCTTGCTTCACGATGGGAAGATTGGTGTGGTTTTAAAAGTAAGTTCACATTTTTACTTTCAGTGTCCAAACGAATGTATCTGCCATTCATAAGCATGCTAAGAGTCATTACCAAAGCTAGCCAAAGCTGAAAGAAAAGTATTCCAGAAATAACCCATAGTTCAATCCATGGTGAAACCAGATAAGTGTCTTTCAGAAAATGAAAAAATTCTTGTACTTGTTGTTTGAAAGTTTTTATGGCTGGCGTTGTTTCAGGCTCACTTGGATTCTCAGAAAACATTTCAAAGTTAATGAAGTAGCCAGAAGCAGTTCAGTAAATTGTTGGAATTGCATCAGGATTTGTTGAAATCACTGGAACCAGTTGATCATGTGTTACGTTTGTGTAGACAAGTGTATCTGGATGAACTGTTGCTTGAGTTTCAAGAAGGATGAGTTCCATAGCATTGTTACTTAGTCCTTCATCTATTACTGCTGAATTCTCGATGGTTATGAATCTTTCAGTCTGAACCTCTTGGATAGTAGCGAGAGGAGGGCATCTTCTAATAGGTTGGAGTCCACAAGGCCTACTATTTAGTATCGGCCACATAGCGTGGTTTGATGAGGTCGATTGACACAAATCTTTTCTCCTTTTTTCCAGCAAGGGGCGGCAGAAGTACTGTTCTTGTTCTGTGGACGGCTAGGCCAGGTACTGGTTGTCTGTAAGAAGGTCCAAATTCCTTCTTGTCCGCAATCTTCTCTCTGACAAGATCCCCAACTTTTGGGATCCAGACAGGCCTTGCTGGGACTGCCGGTTTTTCCCCAGTGGTGGTTGGCTTTAGGAACACATTGCTTTGTTTCGATCTTAGTTCATTTAGAGCCTGTAAAACAGCCAAACGATCTTTTATATCAAAGGGTTTATTTTCCACCACTGTGCCTTTACATTCGAGATCAGGAACCCACATTCTTGTCCCAAATAGGACCTCATATGGAGTGACCCCCCCTTGAGAACTTCTTGGCAAATTATATAATGAGCTTTGGACCCAATAAAGATGTTTGACCCACCCATCACCTGAACCTAATTCTCTAGCTATCATAGACTGCTTTATGTCCCGGTTTTTCCTTTCCACAACAGAATTTCCCTCAGGATGAAACGGAGAGGAGTACCACAATGCTACGCCCAAACAGGCCATGGCTTCTTTGTAAGCCCGAGAGCTAAACGCCGGGCCCTGGTCAGAATGTAGTGTGCCCATTGCGTAAGTGCTGATAAAGTCTCGCAAATCTTTTATAACAGTTTGAGCGTCAGCCGAGCGCTGAGGCCACATCCATAGGTCCACTGCGACCATTATATATTTATAGTTACCGTCCCTTTGCAAGGGACCGCAGTGGTCCAGGTAAACACAAGCTAACGGTTTGTCTGAAATCAACAGGGGTGTCTGCGCAGGACGTTTCACTGTGGAGACTTTCATCTGTTGGCATATTTCACATTCCAAAACATAGTTTTTGGTCTGTTTTCTAATGCCAGGCCACCAATATCTTCGTTTTAGCAAAGATACTGTTGCAGAAACACCTGCATGGGCAGAGGCTATCCCTTCATGTGCTGCTAGGATCAGTCCTGATCTACGTTACCTGTTTGGAATTACCCTATCCCCCACTCCAGGGATTCGAGCAAAAGGAACGTTGTTCGCATCAATTACATAAAAGTACTTGAGTGGAAATTTCTTTGGTACCACCGCCTTTGCTTGAAGCATTGACAGACAACAATATCTCACTGTCTATTCTCATTTTTGAACGAGTGGTCGCAGCTACGGAAGCCATCTGAACAGCCCCCTTTGCGACTTCACCAGCCAATGAGATCCCTGCAACGTAAACGCCATCATGTTGATGACTCAGCTATCACGTGAGTTTTTGGTAGTTCGTTTCTCAACTGAACTACTTGTTCCCAAAGCGTTTTATGCTTTATTGTGCCACCTTTTGTATCTTTGAATCCGTTTTGAAGCCAATTCTGTAAATATTCATTATATGACTGGACACAGTAAAAGGAATCGCACACTTAAAGTGTGGGGAATTCGTGATCTGTACTTTCAAGTGCCAGTTTGAATGCTTATAGTTCAGCTCGCTTGGTTGTACAATCTCCTAGAGATTGAGTTTTAGTGACCATTGGTCAGAAATTACCATCGCGCATTTGACCTTTATCGATTGTGCATGCTTCACTGTAAGCTTGCTTCCTCCCTGTAGCGGGTTGTGCTGATCCGTCAGTATAAATTATACATTCGTACTGCTCGAGAGACTGAATTTCAGTGGGAAAAGGACATTCATGTTCATATTGCAGGGACGCTTGTGTTTTTAAATCAGGATCAACAACATATTCAACATCTGTTGCAGCAAGAGAATTAACCCATTATATCTATCTAGGATGTAACGCTTTTTCATTTGGAATGCTCGCTTTTGTAAGTGCCTCTAAGGCTGGTACTGAATTCACGACAATAATGTGTTCCCCCTGGGCTAGAGCTCTTTCTTTTGCTACAGCGGTTTGAACTGCTGTTAGTATCTTTTCTGTTGAAGTGAAGCGCATTTCTGCTTGTGTATACAAATGTGTTTGTATGCTATTGGTACTTTTTCACCCTCAGTAAATGCTAAATAGTTGAATCCGCATTGACCCAAAATTATTCGGATCACTAAATTGCGTTTATTTACGCGTGTTTGTAAGTGATTTGTTGCTAACATGTTAGCTTGGAGTGAACGCAGGATGTCTGTGTATTCCTGTGTCTAATGTTTTGTTGAAAAATCAGGTTTGATTAATTCGTAGAGAGGTTTAACCCTTTCTGCTTAATTTAGAATGTAAGTTCTTCAAAAATTTAGGAAACCCAAGATGGATTGTAAGTTTTTCAGCTTTTTTGGAGGTTGGAACAGCGCACACTTTTTCTTAAAAGTTAGCTGCCAGGCTCTTGCCTTCACTTGAAAGCTACTATCCTAGGAAAAGGACATTGAGATGGGCAATTCTGGATTTTTTAAAGTTGAATTTAATGCTTTCAGAGGCGAAGCCCAGTATAATGGTATTCACCCTGTTCAAGTCCCTATCTAGGTCATCGTCTGTCAGATAGATGTCATTGACATATGACAATGCCTCGTTATCATAAATTTGTAGTAACTCTGTTACTCTTGCTGAGAATAACCCTGGACTGTTTTTGAACCCTTGTGGGAGTCGACAAAATTGATCATTCGTCCCCATTATTGAGAATGCTGTTAAGTACCTGCTTTCAGGTGATATGTTTTGACAAAAGAACCCATTTGAAATGTCCAATTTGGTTTTATATTTTTTACACACAACGTTATTCATTAATGTTGTACTATGTGCATTTTGCACTGCAAATGTTTTTGAACAAGTGTTCAAGTGTCTGAAATCCAAAACTAGACAATATGTATTGTCTGGTTTGGATACAGGAAACAAAGGATTGTTCATTGAGGACGTGCATGTTTCAATCACCCCTTGGTATTCAAGTTGATCTAAGATCTCCCAGACCTGTTTTTTAGCTTCTTGCTTTATTGGGCACTGCCTTTGTGCATTAGGTTGATTTTTTAGCTGTATTTTGTGGTGAGGCGAGTCCTCATCCCATCCTACATGATTTGTGTATAATGCTGGGGCCTGGGCTACTGCCCATTTCCTGGCATAAGTACATTTGAGGTGAATTGGAATATGGTTGGAGAAGGCTTGCATAATGATATCCTCGCCATGTGGGCAATCCCTGCCAAATGTTGGTGGCCAGTCCTGTTCTGCTGGAGGTATATCATAACCCCTTGAAAGTTTCTCCCAAAAGTGTGCTTCCACTTTTCTTGGTATGTCTCCCTCCATTCGGAGTGTTATTTCATATAACTTTTGTGGAGTACTAACCCTGGTGTCTACAGTCTCTACTGTGATGTATTCATTCAAGTCCACTACCTCAGAAGTTCCTTCAGGTTCTGACGAGCTATTATTACTTCCGCTGCACTGTCCAGCATTGTCTGAGCCCATTCTCCATTCTTGAACTGTGTTCTCAGTATTCTCGGCATGTCTGATCTTCAGACCTACTTCCTTCTTTTTTGTGAATTGAGGTTTTGATTTATTTTTCTGAATATGTTGATCGTCTTTGGACTTCACACATTCTTCTTTGTGATCAGACCGTCCTCTTCTGATGTCTGTGACATTATCTGAAAGGTACGATAGGAATGTGTATCAGTATCTTGATACCTGTCAGGTTTTCTTAAAGTATCCCTATTTCTGAGGTTATACCTCCTTTCAGAGGGCTCTTTTTGAGGAGACCTACCTCGGGATTGAGAACGTGTCTCTTTTGGATTTTGTTTATTAGTTTCCCACTTCTTTTTAGAAGATGTAGGATTTTGAATATTAGAGTCCTTCTCAGGACCTTCAGACAGTTTGGGCTTCAAAGGTTTTCCACCCAAACTATCTCTGCCTAATTCTGCATAAGGTTTTTCTATTATTCTGGATAGTTCATGTTGATGTTCTGTTACATCAAATTCCCTTAAGCGTTGGCGGATCGCCACTGATGCTGCCTCCCCTTTAATATTAGATAATATTATTGTTGAGACCTGGTCGAAGTTTTTCAGCAATTTCATACCTAAATTCAGAGCAGGCTCTGCCCCATATTCATTTTGAATTTGTTTCAGGACATCTGGTATTATTGCAATTGACGAAACACCATGTGTTTTAGTATAGATGGCAGCAAAGATTGTGCCCCAAGTGGTGCAGTCTTCCAGTTGTGGTGTGATCCCCATTGGCAAACAGATTGTTAGGATTCTGTGTTTCTCATAAGGGCTAGTATTTGCAAATACTTCTTCGATTTCAGTAACCTTTTTGAGCTCTCCAGAATGGAATTTGTTCACTTTTGGTGTCCGTCATATGCAAGATTACCAATATTAAGCACCTCAGTGCATCTGGTAGGGTTTCCAGCAGTAATGCCTGAAATGCTTTATCAATGTGGAATGCCTCTCTGTAGTTTATGCAGAACAGCCACAGATGAATTCCTCTGGCACCAAGTTCATTTTATTAGTAATAATCTCCCTGATGCTGTGTTGCTTGAACATGAAATACCTTGGAAAATCAAGAGATAACAGTTATTTGGCCATACAGTAAAAGTTCAGCTGGGAGATCAGCCATAGGCATAATTTCTGAGGAATGTGTCAATTTACAACCAGTTTAAAATTTGTTTTTATTCACTTCATCGAATGCAATACAATATTTCAGGCAATTCTTTTTTGGTACGGAATGAGAACCTCTGTCTTTGGAGTCATAAATTAATGTATTGGAGGAGTCCAGGTGGGCCTCAAACTTTCATGGACACAATGTGGTCAGTGGGTAAAATGTCTAGATGTACAGCATGGGCAGTGCATGTTCACTGTGTGTACTCTGTGTGCTGTGTCCTGATTGGCTATGTATTCCTAAGTTCATGTGTGACTTAAAGGTGTTTTGGGAATGTGCGCACCTCTTTGGCCATTTGTGCTTTATTGGGGCCAATATCCCTGGACCATTGTGGTGTCACTGCGCCTAACTGTGGGATTGATCTGAGATTTCCTGTTTGCGCATTTGTCTGCTGAATACGTCATTCCACCTGTGACCTGTCAATCAGTGACCTCGGACCTGGGTATCAGATCCTGCCTGACTACGTATTCCTGAGTTGGGATTGATGTGGACTTCACAACGGGAGAATTCGTCAATAAGGATACCATTTAGTTTTTATAGATGAATGTATCATTATTCATATTGACATCAACTTTTTTATTACTAACATTCTTACCTCTTGTTGAATTGTTAACGACACTATCTAACCCATACTTCATGACAGTTACTTTATCCTCTTCACTGCGGCGCAAATTCCGCTGCAGTGCTGGACATTCCAATCGCGGGCGTGGTCATGACGTCTCCCGGCCGTCGTCCGCACACGCCCATCGTGACTCATAACGGCCGGGAGACGTCATGAGCATGGAAGAGGTTATTGAGGAACTGTTGTTCTTCAGTTTTAAAAGTTACTACTTTCCTAGTTATTTGCATTTTACCCAATTTGAGGACGGCGTTTTACAGCATGAAATCCCCAAATGCATGGAATCACACATAAACAAGAACATGATGAAAACCTGCAATAGCGACGTGCATAATCTGGAAAGCCACCAAGGGAGCCAGGATAACCAATTCGAGAACTACTCCTGCTCAGGGGCATCTCCCTCCTCCCGTATGTCTCTTTGTAAACAGTGCAGTGCTTGGATGGCAAGCGTCAATATCCCATTATCCAGGCCATTCCCTGGGATAAAAGTGCAGCAGAGCAAACACAAGGAGATGATGGATGGAGTGCTGAAACTTTTCAGACTCTCACCCGCAGACACAGATCTGGGTTGAATCCATCATCTTTCTTTCGCTCACTTCGCCACCTCAGTTCAGACCCAGCTATATGCAAATCAGTCTTGACCCTGTGCCTCTTGGGAACAGTCCAGCCCGAATTGCCAATCAAGGTCTTCCCTGAACCAGAAACAAGCATACTGGAACTGGTTTGGGAGTAACACCCCTCATCAGGCAGGCTAGCTTGAATCCAGTGGCAAAGTTGGCAAGGGACCCACATCTGGGTATACCCTGCTAACTTAGGGCAAGCAAAGCAAACACAAGGAGATGATGGACGGAGCGCTGAAACTTTTCAGACAAAAGTGCAGCAGGACCCACCAATCTTGGCACACACCCCTCCCTCCATCACGGCCCTTAAGTCCAACAAATACCAATGGTGCATCACCATGAGGCGAATTGTTCTCAGTTAATTGAATAAAGGCTGAGCTGAGTGCTATTCATCATTTTAATCATTTTCCACCTGGTTATTTGGAGCTAGTGGGCATGTATGGTGAAGAAGGGTATAGACCCTCCTGCCAATACTTGTGAGCCCGAGAACAGTCTGAATTCTTCTGGACTATCCTTGAACTGAGCCAAGCCAAAATAATCCACAGTTCTTTTTTTTACAAGCCTGATGAAGCAGGGTTGTCTTTTCCTTAGCGAGTGCTGGTACAAGTCCAATAGTTCTTCTCTGGGAATGGCCAGGGTCGAGGTGTGTATGGTGACAAGAGGACAGAGTCTGCGCCATTCTGGGACAAGCGTAGGCAAACTCACTGCAAATACATATCCTTCAGAGTGGAGGTACCTCATTGCATATCCGGAAAGTGCAGGCCACCATTTTCATTCATGCCCAGTGGAACCGTTCCTTTACCTTTGAAAGCTAAGGAAAACAGTGCAAGCTTCAGTACAGTTAGGGTTTGCCCCTTCCCATCTAGCCAAGTATATCCACTCACCTCGGTATCCCAGATTTCATGATATGGGGCCTCTATGCTTTCGTTCAATCCTCCCCTACGAGATTCATTTCCCTTTGTATCATCTAGCTAGATGGCCCTACACAGGAACTTACTGGCACATGCATCAACATAGGGTTTTGAGATTCCTTAATTGCGATTATTAAGGAATCGCAATTAAGGAATAGCAAAACCCTATGCATGTAGGAATCGCTAAAGAAATAGCGATTCCCACAAATTCCTTATTTGCGACTCGCAAATTGCGAGTCGCAATTAAGGAAGGTCTTCCCATTCATTCCTATGGGCCTCCAGGCCCATAGGAATGAATTGGAGATTGCGGGAGCAATTTGCGAGTACCAGTAGGTACTCGCAAATTGCTCCCGCAATTTCTATGGTGCAAGGGTGTCAAAATGACACCCTATTGCACCCATGTATGTGAACTCTGCACAAATGTTGCATACACACATGCTCTAAGGGCATGTATATGTGCAATATGAAATTTAGAAAAAAGCAAAAAATTGCTTGTTTCTAAGTTTTAGCAAATTACCATGAAGTCCAGCTTCATGGTAATTTGCTCCCGCTAATAGCGAAATCGCTATTTTTTACACTTTAATGCATTGCATTTAAGGAATCTCAATTTGAGATTCCTTAAATGCAATCGCAATTTAAGGAATCGCTATTTTGAGATTCCTTAAATTGCGATTTTTGCATTTGGGATGATGCATCCCAAATGCAAAAATACCAGTCGCAAAGGGGCAGATTCTGAGAATCTGCCCGTTTGCGACCGGTTTTGTGGTTGATGCATGTACTTGTTAATGCCCGGGGTCCACTTGTTGTTGAAGAAGACTTCCCAGATACACCAAGGGCCACCTTTGGACCACAAAGGTAGACAGGAGCTGATGTGTTTGTGCACTGCATTTGTGGTTTTGTGGCCTCCAATGATTACTTCTGTGGAAAGTCTCGGGACAAGCAATATCCTTCCCTATGGTGCCCTTCCCGCATATCCTGTCCAGCTAAGTTTGAATGTCACTAGGCTCGGTGAAAAGGAATAGAGCCATTGGGTTGGTTCTGTAATGGGTCAGATTCTCTACTACTCTATGGGGTTCTACATTGTGGGGTTGGATTTTGGCCCCGATTTTGTACAGGAATAAGTGAAAACTGTGTTTTGCTTTTTCAGGGGCTAACTCTTGGGACAAGTAAAGTCAGTCTATGTCTACTGCATGGTATTTCAGTGAGCAGATGGAACACAACCTGGCTGATGTCTTGGAGTGATGTGTAAAAGGGACCTGTGTAGTGATGTGTAAAAGGGAGCGGTGTAGTGCATGTGGAATGCAAGTGTTCAGGTTGGTGAAATTCTAAGTAACATGAGAGAGATACCTATGCAAGCGCTGTGATCGTTTTTGAACAGACTCTATTTTGCCAGGCAGTTCTTTAGCAGTGAATAGGTGCAGCAGCGTCCAACTAGACTTAGAAGTGAAATAATACATAACTTCTTAGTGCATATTGCAGGTCTTGGTATGGATCCAGGGGAGGTGTCTGTGGTCCTCCGGTAATTGGGGTTTTTCATTCAACTATTAAATCAAAAAAAGTTCATAGTGTAGTTTGTAATTTTGATTCACACACTTTAGATCCGTATTGGGGTGATGATGTGGTAGCTGAAAGGTGGTGCACTTAGAGGTTCGATTGCAGACCTGTTGGATAAGAACTTAGTTCATTTGTTAACTCACAAAAACATTACATTAGTGTGGTAATTAATGTTATTTTCTTCAGGGTTTCTTTCATTTACGCTATTTTTAGTGAAGGTGGCCTTGTTAGAGCTGGCATACTTGTTAGAGCTGGCATACTTGGCATGGTTTCCCCTGTCTTTTTGCTTCTGCCTCCTGGATTTTAGACTGTATGCTCTACTTCGTTGTTGCTGATTTTTGTACTCTGGGCACTTTACCACTGATTTACAGTGCTAATGTGCACGTGCCCTCTGAAGAGATTAACAGTACATAGAGCTTGTGGAAGTAAGTTTCGATATCTTCTATTTAAAAGGTTAGTGATTTAACAATAGCACAAGTTTTACTGCTTTTATTTTCTCCTTCTTTTAGTTCTATTATTTCCCTATCTATCCTGGGGTACTGAAGTCTTCTGGACATGTTAATGAGGCATAGACAAAGGAGGTGGAGGTTATTGTTGCCCATCTTGGACTGGACAGAAACGCTCCCACTTGTTAGCCTTGAAACAACAAATACAGAGAGGATCTCTTTGAGGTTGCGTTCTTCTTTTCTCACCAGACCTTGACCAACACCCGTGGAAATAGTGAACATGCGAGAAAAGGGGTGGGACACTGCATGATTATCTCCCCTTAGCGGCTTTTTTCACCTTCTAATTTTTTTCTGGGTCATCAGTTATAACGGACCACACCTCCTCCCCATGAATGCCTAGCGTGGCACTTGCCTGCAGCCACTGCTCGGTGACGGAGCCATGGCGTCCTGGAGTTCCTTTCCTCCTAGCCCCATGTTTGTAGGGGGGTCTCTGGCATGTTCCCTTGGCGCTGAGGCCTCGGTGGGGTCACTCGCCCCAGGTGCTCCTCCGGTGGTGTCCCTGTCTCCCGCTCCTGGTACTTCTCTGCTGGTGTCTCGGACTCCTGTTCCCAGTATTCCTCTGGTGTTGTCCGGGTCTCCCACTCCCGGTACTCCTTTGGTGTTTGGTGGTGTTCCGGTTTCCCACTCCCCATACTCATCTGGAGCCGTTCCGGTCTCCCGCTCCCAGTACTACTCTGGTGGAGTCCCGGTCTCCTGCTCCTCATTTCTCTCTGGGTTACGCCTTGTTTTCCCCTCCGCTGAGATTCATTTCTTCTGGCTCGGCGTCTCTCCAGTCTCCTTGTCACCCCTGTTTCTACGTCCCGACTTTGATGTCAGGATCCCATGAGACCCAGTATCTGGAATGCTCTGTGTAGTTTTCCCTGGGTACACTTTGTCGGGCATATTGGGAAGGAAATTGTTCACAATATTACAATAGCCTCTTTCCAGAGTGGCTGATCAGGCAGTCAGCCATGGGTTCTCTGAAGAAATAGTCTACATTGTTCTGCAAACGTCCCGGCCGGTGTTCCACCCGGAATGACAAAGCTTGTAACGCCAGGAACCATCTTAATACCCTAGCATTTGTGTGTTTGTTTCTAGCCAATGACACAAGTGGTGCATTGTCAATAAGCAGAGTGAAAGTGTGTCCCAATGGATAATACTGTAGCGCTTCCACCTCCCACTTAATACCTAAGCATTCTTTTTCGATCGTGGGATACTTTCGTTCTCGGGCAAGCAAATTCCGGCTAATATAAACTACTTTGATGAAGGTTACCTCCACTGTCAGGCTGAGACAACACAGTGCCTAAAACCTTCCCTGAGGCATCAATTTGTAGGACAAAGGCTTGCTGAGAGTTAGAACAGCATAATACAGGCTCTTTACACAGAGGAGCTATTCTTTTAAATGGTCAAAACTCTTGTGCGCCGATTTAGACTAACATGAGATTTTGGTAGGGTGATGGTTTTTAGGTCTCGCTAGAGTCAGCGCATGTGCTGCTCTTGCGAGAAATTTAGTAGGTGGTTTAAAGGTGCTACCCAGCCGGTCACCAGCTAGCTATTACGCGCACAAGCGCGCATGACGTGCACAGCACTTTATCCCGTCGCGCGCGTGTGCATAACTCATGTCACCACTCGCGTTTTTATTTATTTTTTATTTCATTTCGCGGCCGCGCAGCGTTACGTTTACGGCTGCGTGGGCAATGGTTTTTGGTGGCTTAGATTCAACCGCTTTCACAGTGCTGCTTACAGCCCCTTTTCCAGGGCTTAATTTGTGATAAAAGATGCGCTGGGCCTCTTATGGCGTTAGTTTTCCTTAAAGTACACTGTACGCATATTTCCCTTCTGTGCGCAAAATGTACTTTCCATAAGTACACTTTTTATACATTTGTATGCATTGTACAACATATTTGTATATATCGTTCTCAATATGTGCCTCACCACTTGTGTGTGCCTTATAACTCACACATTTATCCTCTTACAGTCGTTGCTTTTACGCCCACCTATATGTAACAGAAATGGCCGTATTTGCTTTGTATATTTGTTTACAATTTACTGTCAATTAACTCATTTTACCTTACACATAATGCATATGTGTTCAGCTGTCTGCGGTTCATTGTTGGTTGCTGTCTATGAGTTGAAGTACATAAAACATGATGAGACAATTCACAGAAACTCACACTTCATCAGAATTTCAGGTGGCTTTTTTTACAAAACATACGTCGATCTATTACATTATATTAACCACGTTACAAAAGCAACGTTCAAGCTATTAAAAAAAATTGGAGCGTATTTTTACAAATTTATTATGCTAATATTTAATGCTACTAATTTTGGTTGTGTGTAGCTGCAAACATGTGGCTTCAGTTGTCCTGTTCGACACACCTGCCGCCTATAATTAACAGATTTTTTAAATTCTTTTGTACTGAGTGCGTTATTTACTTTTTATACGTACCCTATTGTACATTTTGTTGCCCGGGGTTTTTATTAGGTGGCTGATTTCTAAATACAATTTTGGGTGTTAGTTTGCCTAAGAAACAAAAAAAGAAACCGTATTATTGGGGAGGGCATGTTGTTTAAATGCAAACAATGAGAAATTCAGCACTTGCGGTTTACTAAATTTCAAAAGCAAATTCTTTCTTTATGTACGTGTACTTAGCCAGCTGCAGTTCCTTGTTGTTTTGGGATTAGCTACAGTCGCTTTCACAGTGCTGGTTACAGCTGCTTTTATAGAGCTTAATTTGTGACAGGATAGGAAATGGGGCTCTTATTAGGTGGAAGATTTTAAAGGAATTTGTTTGTGTTTGCCTGAATAAAAAACTACCTAGAAACCGTACAATTCTGAAGGGCATGTTGTTTCACTCACATTGCTCTTATTGTTCTCCTTCCATTTCACTCACACTGCTCTCATTACTCTTCCATTTCACTCACACTATTCTTATCACTCTCCTTCCATTTCACTCACACTGCTCTCATTACTCTTCCATTTCACTCACACTGCTCTCATTACTCTTCTAGTTCACTCACGCTGCTCTCGTTACTCTTCCATTTCACTCACGCTGCTCTTATGACTCTCCTTCCTTTTGACACATACTGCTCTTATTACTCTCCTTCCATTTCACTCATACTGCTCTTATTACTCTCCTTCCATTTCACTCACACTGCTCTTATTACTCTCCTTCCTTTTCACTCACACTGCTTTCATTACTCTTCCATTTCACTCATACTGCTCTTATTACTCTCCTTCCTTTTCACTCACACTGCTCTTATTACTCTCCTTCCTTTTCACTCACACTGCTCTTATTACTCTCCTTCCATTTCACTCACACTGCTCTCATTACTCTTCCATTTCACTCACACTGCTCTTATTACTCTCCTTCCATTTCACTCACACTGCTCTCATTACTCTTCCATTTCACTCACACTGCTCTTATTACTCTCCTTCCATTTCACTCACACTGCTCTCATTACTCTTCCATTTCACTCACGCTGCTCTTATGAATCTCCTTCCTTTTGACACATACTGCTCTTATTACTCTCCTTCCATTTCACTCATACTGCTCTTATTAATCTCCTTCCATTTCCCTCACACTGCTCTCATTGCTTTTCCATTTCACTCACTCTCTCTCATTACTCTTCCATTTCACTCATGCTGCTCTTACGACTCTCCTTCCTTTTAACTCGTACTGCTCTTATTACTCTCCTTCCATTTAACTCACACTGCTCTTATTACTCTCCCTCCATTTCACTCGCACTGCTCTCATTACTCTTCCATTTCACTCGCGCTGCTCTTATGACTCTCCTTCCTTTTGACTCATACTGCTCTTATTACTCTCCTTCCATTTCACTCACACTGCTCTCATTACTCCTCCATTTCACTCATGCTGCTCTTATGACTCTCCTTCCTTTTAACTCATACTGCTCTTATTACTCTTCTTCCATTTCACTCACACTGCTCTTATTACTCTCCTTCCATTTCACTTACACTGCTCTCATAACTCTTTCATTTCACTCACGCTGCTCTTATGACTCTCCTTCCTTTTGACTCATACTGCTCTTATTACTCTCCTTCCATTTCACTCACACTGCTCTTATTACTCTCCTTCCATTTCACTCACACTGCTCTCATTACTCTTCCATTTCACTCACACTGCTCTTATTACTCTCCTTCCATTTCACTCACACTGCTCTCATTACTCTTCCATTTCACTCATACTGCTCTTATTACTCTCCTTCCTTTTCACTCACACTGCTCTTATTACTCTCCTTCCTTTTCACTCACACTGCTTTCATTACTCTTCCATTTCACTCATACTGCTCTTATTACTCTCCTTCCTTTTCACTCACACTGCTCTCTTTACTCTTGCATTTCACTCACGCTGCTTTATTATTCTCCTTCCATTTCACTCATACTGCTCTTGCTACTCTCCTTCCTTTTCACTCACACTGCTCTTATTACTCTCCTTCCTTTTCACTCACACTGCTCTCATTACTCTTCCATTTCACTCACACTGCTCTCATTACTCTTTCATTTCACTCACACTGCTCTTATTAATCTCCTTCCATTTGACTCACACTGCTCTTATGACTATCATTCCTTTTGACTCATACTGCTCTCATTACTCTTCTATTTCACTCACACTGCTCTCATTACTCTTCCATTTCATTCACACCGCTCTCATTACTCTTCCATTTCACCCAGGCTGCTCTTATGACACTCCTTCCTTTTGACTCATACTGCTCTTATTACTCTCATTCCTTTTCAGTCACACTGCTCTTATTACTCTCCTTCCATTTCACTCACAATGCTCTCATTAGCTCTTCCATTTCACTCACACTGCTCTTCGCATACTCAGTCTCCTTCCTTATACTACATACTCCTCCATATCTAACATTTCTAATTCAATCCGCATCATTCAAATACACAACACATAATACATCCATAACACATAGATAAAAAACATTACCATTCACAACGCGAAATACTCAAAAATAACCAATTGCGATACCTATTGCATTTCCAATGCTCATACTGATCTTCAACTCCTCACTCTCCCTCCTCATCTCACCCTACTCTTCTTCTCACCCTTTCTTTACACCTCACACTACTTTTCTGTTCACTCTACATCCTTTTACCTCACAATACTCTTTTCCTCCTCACTCTCCTTCCTTATACCTCACACTATTCTTCTCCTCACTCTACATCTTTATACCTCACACTACTCTTCTCCACACTCTCCTTCCTTATACCTCACACTACTTTTCTCATCGCTCTACATCTTTATACCTCACAGTACTCTTCTCCTCACTCTCCTTCCTTATTCCTCAAACTTCTCTTCTTCCCACTCTCCTTCCTTATACCTCACACTGCACGTGTACTCCTCTCTCATTCCTTATTTCTCACTGTCCTCTTCTCATCACTCTACATCTTTATACCTCACACTACTCTTCTCCTCACTCTCCTTCCTTATACCTCACACTGCTCTTCAAATCATAACTCCCCTTCTTTATAACATATACCACTCTTCTCCTCCTCGGTCTCGTCCCTTATATCTCACACTACTCTTCTCCTCACACCCTTTCCTTATACCTCACACTACTCTTCTCATCAATCTACATCGTAATACCTCACACCACTCTTCTCCTCATTCTCCTTCCTTATACCTCATACTGCTCTTCTCCTCCTCACTCTCATTCCTTATACCTCACACTGATCTTCCCTTCACTCGACATCCTTATACCTCACCCTACTCTTCTCCTCACTTTACTTCCTTATACCCCACACTACTTTTCTCATTACTCTACATCCTTATGCCTCACACTATTCTTCTCACTCCCCTTCCTTATACCTCATACAACTCTTCTACTCATCACTCTCCTTTTTTATACCTCACACTACTCTTCTTCTTCCCACTCTCCTTCTTTATTCTTCACACTACTCTTCTCATCACTCTACAGCCTTATACCTCACACTACTCATCTCCTAATCACTCTCCTTTCTTATATCTCATACTACTCTTCTACTCCTCACTCTCCTTCCTTATACCTCACACTACTCTTCTCATCACTCTACATCCTTGTACCTCACACTACTCTTCTCCTCACTCCCCTTCCTTATACCTCACACTGCTCTTTTCTTCCTTACTCTCCTTTCTTATAGATCACACTACTCTTCTCCTCCTCACTCTCCTTCCTTAATCCTCACACTACTCTTCTCATCCCTCTACACCCTTATACCCGACATTACTCTTCTCCTCGTCACTCTCCTTTCTTATATCTCATGCTACTGCTACCCCCAATGCATAGCCAATAGGTCTCACCTGTGGAACATTATAAATGTTTGGTTATCCAGCACAATATCCTAGATTAGACAACATCAAATGTTGCATGGCTATTCACTTATAAGGTCCCAAAAGCGAGACCTATTGGCAATGCCAATGCTTGTTTAATAGGTCAGTGAGAGGAGCGGCCAAATCAGCAAAATGGAGAATAAACATCTATAATAACACACTAGTCCTAAGAAGGAGCAAATTTCTTTCTTGGTGGTGGGCCTTCTCTACTTGGGGAAAGATAGTACCCACTTGAATCTGGTATCCCACATACTTTATAGAGCCTGTGACAAGGTTCCATAACTTTGGGTTAGCTGTGAGGCCTCAGCTAGTAGATATAAAAAACTGAGGATAACTGTTCTAGATGAGAGTACCAAAAGGCACTATAGATCACAATGTTGTCTAGGAAGGCTGCTGCATTTGTATTGTGGGTTTTCAAAAACGTATCCATCAGACTCTGAACTGTTGAGGGGGCGCCATGTATGCCAAAAGGTAATCCCTTAAAATGATCTAGGTCCAAAGAGTCTCTTTTGCATCTTCAGCCAGGGCGCTTTGCCAATAGCCCTTCATCAGTTCTAAGGTTGCTTACACTAATCTCTCTATCAGTTTATCTACCCTAGACATGGGATATGGGTCAAACTTGTAAATGCTGTTCAGTTGTCTAAATTCTATGCAGAAATGTATAGAATCGTCTGGTTTTGGAACTACAACGATGGGGGAACACCAGTCACAAGTTGAGGCTCAATGATATCTCCTTTCAACATATTAACCACCTCCCTTTCAACCGCTTCCCTCCTTGCCTCAGGAATTTGGTATGGTTTCAACCTGACTACTTTATTCGCTTCAGTGATTATAAGATGTTAAGTTAAATTGGTTCTCCCTGGTTTCCCTGAGAACAATTTAGAAAAACTATGAATAAGATCATTTAGTTGTTTCCTTTGTTTTTGGTTAAGCTTGGACCTGATTTTTATGTTTTTTAAGTCTTCCAGCGTATTTGTGGGGCAAAACTCTATATCCAGGGGGACTAAGGCTGTTCTAAACAATGCCTGGTTCCCAGAACGACCTATATCTTTAGATTGGTTCCACTTCTTTTTTGAGTTGATATGGTACATTTGCCCATCCTTCCCCTTGTAGGGTACAGAAACCTTATAAGAAACCGGGGTAACCTGTTTAATGACTTTATAGGGTCCTTTCCACCACGCTAATAGTTTATTTTCTGAGGAGGGTAACAGGATCAAGACCTCCTCGCCAGGTAAGGGATATCTGTTTTGGTAGCTTTATTGTACTTCTTTTTTGGTTCACTTGGCATTTCTCTGAGTTCATTCTAATCGGTTGTACGATGGAGCAATACAGGGAAGTACATTGCATATCATAACCAGCATTTTGTACCCCACATCTTTTTACAACATGTATACTTTTACAGTGTATACCATTACCATGCATTGTTTTATTATATAAAAGCTATATATTTGTAGGGAGAGACCCCCCACACCTGCCAACTTACCTTAAATATGCGGTAAAGGCATGCATTGTAAAAACATACACTTGGTCAACACATGCGTGATAGGCTGTTTTTCATTCTCACCTGCTCCCACAAAGATTGCACTCCACTTTTCAGCTTAAAAGCATAATCTAACAAGTTATGACTTTCATCCTCCTCCTAGTGTTATGCATCCACATCTAGAAGTGTGTGAGATTAGCGTCCAAATAGTAACTCAAAAGGTGAAAATACAGTTGAAGATTGTTCATGGCTGCATATTGAAAAGAGGACCAAATGTAATTTCTTATCCCAGTCCCTCCCTGAGTTGGAAACCAATTTTCTTTTAAATTGTGTCGACCGTTCTGTTATATCTTTCTACTAAGCCATCAGTTTGTGAGTGGTAAACTGAAGTCCGAATTTTTTGTATCCCTAACACCTTACAAACTTGGGCCATCAAGCTAGGCAAGAAGGGAGTACCCTGGTCCGTGAATATGTCCTCAAGAAAAACAATATCATTGCCTGAGCGACCACCTAAGTAGACATGCTAGTTAGGGGTATCACTCCAGGATATCTGGTTGCATAGTCTACTGATACCAAAATATATTGATAACCCCTTAAGGAGGGCACTGACAGTCCTACTAGATCCATCCCTACTCTGGTAGATGGAATACCTATAATGGGGAGTGGCCTTATGGCTACTCTATGGTCGGTTGAAGGATTCATTAATTGACATTTCCTGCATTCTTCGCAAAATCTCCTGATGTCACATAATACCCCATGCCAGTAAAACTGTTTAAGTAGATATCCTTCTTTTGTCTTCTCCCGACCATAATGTCCTCTGCCATCTTGACTATGAGCTAGATGTAAAACCCGTTTTCTAAAGACTCTTGGGACAACAATTTGATGACACCTTTTCCCATTTCAACACTACTCAGATATAAAAGTCCCTTTCATATGAAGAATTGTGCTCCTGTTATGGGTTTTCCTCAGCTGTGTAGGTCCATGCAAGAGAAAGAGTTTGATCCTCCTGTTGTGCCTCCCTAAAACTGGGCTGGTGTTCCCATCCATCGATTGTAGAAAGAAAACCCAGTTCAGGTTCAGAGGATTTGGTTAAGAGAAATATTTGTTTATTTTGACTTTTTTTCTTATTTAGTCAATCTAGGTTTTTTCTTACCCTCCTCCACCTCATCCCTGTGAAATGGGGCCTCTTTCAACCAGCGGGTGTGTGCCTGTTCTTCCCCAGCTATCATTAGCTTATTATGGAAGTCAGTACAATCTGTGCCAAGGTAAGGTATAAGTCCTACATTCAAGTTGTCCTTGGTGTCTCCCAATTCCACAGTTACCCATGCTACTGGATACTCTCTAGTATCTCCATGTACACAGGTTATAAGCACCTTTTTTCCTCTCTGAACATCTTGGGGTTCCACACCAGATTGGGTTTAATCACTATGTATCTACACCCTGAATCCAATAAAGCTGTCCTAGTGTTCCCATTCATTTTAAGTTCAATTATATAACCTCGTTTGTCGGACCCACCCATACACAGCACTTGCCCTCTTGCAAAACCTACTTCCATAAGGTCAGGACAAGGAGATTTCTGGCGGGAGGTTTCTGGAGAACACTTATGGGCAAATTGTCCTCATTCAGCACAGTTATAACACTGGGGTCAATGCCCACCCTCTCTGCTTGGGCCTTTCACTATTGCCTTGGATTCAAAAGATGGTTTTACTAGGGTTATTACTCCACCACAGTTCTGATCGGCCTTAATATCTGTAACCTTGGATATTGAGGTTTTAAACTCGGGAAACCTATAATAGGCGCAGGCTAAATCTATAGCGGCTGTCACTGTCAAGTTAGGATGCTGTCTAGCCCAAATCCTGGTTGAACCTGGTAGGGCTTTGAGAAATTGTTCTAGCAATATTTTTTTCTACAACTTCCCGCATTGTGGACATGGTGGGCTTTAACTATCTATGTCCTAATTCCTGAATATGATAGAACACGGCTCTAGGGTTGTTGTTACTTCCCCATTTCTCCCTCCTAAAGTGAACCCTATATTATTTAGCATCACACCCAAGATGCTCCAGTGTTATTCTCTTTATAACATCGTAAGGAGTAACTCCTACTGGGTTGGGCGCCTGATAATAGGTCTGCAACTCTCCTGACAGAAGTGGGGCAATATAGTGAAGCCATTGTTCCTGATGACAGGATGCGGTGGAGGCCACTTTCTCAAAATTAGTGAAGAATGAGTCTGGGTCCTCCCTTTCTTGGTACTTTTGTACAACTGTAATGGGAATGTTAGGCTGTACTTTTGCATTATTAATTGCCTCTACCAATTTAAGAATAGCTGTATCCTGTACCTGCTGAGCCTCTGCTACAGAAGAAGCATGGGCTTTAAGGGCAGTATGAGGGTGCTCTCGGTCTTGTTTGGCAGCTTGGGCTTGCCGTTTCACTACAAGTTGCAGATGTCTCTGCCCCTCAGCCAATTGTTGAATCATATCCTCAATGGTGACCGGTTGGGTCATTGTTACTCTCTTTGGGAAATAAAAACACACTTCTGACACCACTGTAAAAAGAGTACCAGTAGATACAGCTCGTGGGAGTAGGTTTTGATATCTTTTATTTAAAAGGTTAGTGATTTAACAATGACAAAAGTTTTACTACTTTTGCTTTCTCCTTCTTTTAGCTCTATTATTCCCCCATCTATCCTGGGGTTCCAAAGTCTTCTGGACGTGTTAACAAGGCGTAGACACAGGACGTGGTAGTTAGTGTTGCCCTTCTTGGACTGGACAGCAACGCTCTCACTTGTTAGCCTCGAAACAACAAATATAGAGAGAATTCTTTTGAGGTTGTGTTCTTCTTGTCTCACCAGACCTTCACCAACACTCGTGGAAATAGCAAAAAAACGAGAAAAAGGGTGACAATATGTGATTACCCCCCCTCAGCAGCTCTTTTTCCATTGTCAACTTTTCTGGGTCGTCACTTAGAAAGGACCCCACCACCTCCTCAAGAATGACGAGTGTGGCACAGGCCTGTAGCCAGGGCTCGGTGACGAGCCGTGTCATCTTGGATTTCTCCTCGCCTCCTGGCCCCGTGTTCATAGAGAAGTCTCTGGTGTGTTCCCTTGGTACTGCTGCCTCAGTTTGGGTTGCTCGTCCTGGTGCTTCTCTGGTGGTGTCCAGGTCTCCCGCTCTCCATACTCCTCTGGTGGTGTTCCAGTCTTTTTTTCCCTGTACTCCTCTGGTGGTGTCCTGGAATCCAGCTCCTCATTTCTCTCTGGGTTACGCCTTGTCGTCCCCTCCACTGAGATTCTTTGCTTCTGGCACGTTGTATCTCCAGTCTCCTCGTGGCCCCTGTTTCTATGTTCTGGCTCTGACATCAGGGTCCCATGAGACACAGTACCTAGAATGTTCTGTATAGCTTTCCCTGAGTCCACTTTGTAGGCCATATTGAGAAGGAAATTTTTCACTATATCACATGCCCCATGTGTAAATTATGATTGCAATTTGTTATCAAAGATTGGCATATTTGATTTCCTGTTCAGACCCTAGTTAAGTGCACTGTGTGTGCCCGGGGCCTGTAATTCAAATGCTACTAGTGGGCCTGCAGCAATGATTGTACCACCCGCATGAGTAGACCTGCAAACCTGCCTCATGCCTCCACTGCAGGGTCTGTAAGTGCAGTGTTAATCTGCCATGTCGAACTGCACCCACATGCCAGGACCAAATCTTCCCTTTTTATTACATGTAAGGCATCTCTAAGGTAGGCCAAGGTAGCTCCATGGGCAGGGTGCAATGTATGTGAAAGGTACGATATGTACTGGTGTGTTTGTCCTAATAGTGAAAGACTGCTAACTTCATTTTTTACTATTGCAAGGATTGTCTCTCCCATAGGTCTTCATTGGAGGTGCCTTGTAACACCCTGCAAGTGTAACTTTCAATGTTATGTTTATGTTTGGGGTTTCGTAGTATCCATGGCTGCCCTAAGGCTTCACAGTGCTAGTAGAGGGAGTTGATGACTGTGGTATAAGTTGGACAATGAACGTTGGAACAGCCATTCCTCAAGCTTTTTCCTGGAGATGGGTTCTTCTTCCAGCAATCTCAGCTTCCTGGACATGGAGTTCCATAGCTTCAGGACCAAGTGTGAACATTATCTGCCTTCCTATCTTGAATTGGGAAGAGATATAGATTTGGAATTTGGGTTCCCTGAACTTGGATTTAAAAACACATCTTTCTGTGAAGGTGGTTTTTAAATTGTGTGTTTGAAAATGCCACTTTTAGAAAAGTTAATACTGTGGCCAGGTGTAGAGGAAACCTGGACTCAATGGTATTAAACATATATTTCCAACTAGTAAATATTAAAATCACTGTATTTATTTTTACAAATTATTATTGGTTGTTTTTCACACAACATATACACAACAATTTGCGTTGAACAATAAAGTTGATAAACAGTTAAACAATCACTGTCAATATTAACAATCACGTCATGAAAATTATTGTCGCCCAATGCATTTCGGGATGGGCAGTCCCTTTGTCAGGGGCAAACATATAAATACAAACAAAAATAGGCAAATCATGCTTTTAAATGGTTCAACCAACAGATGCAAAGTAGAAGTTATATCCAAATTATAAGAGTACACCAATTTAGTGAATACATGCAAATAGAAAACTGTGCTATCTCAAAATCGGCACAACAGCATGGTGTGCAATGTTAACACCAGAAATGGGTTGAAAGGTGCTACCACAACCTAAAAAGACCATCTTACTAAGACTCCGCGAAATACCAACACATGGGGTAAAGGACGTGCATTAATACAAGTCCACCAACTGAAAATCCTAGTGCGGCTATGTAACACGATGATATCTGAAAGCAATATGATTGACAATCAGTAAAGTAAGGACTTTGAAATGCTCGATGTGTACTACTCAGTTCATGAGTGAACTATACTTACCTGCTGCCAATGCACAAGAGACTTCCTGGTAATCTACACAAGTAAAAAGAATCCGCGAACAAAGGTCGTGTGTCAATCTGTCAAAAGAAGACTCCGTTATAAAACTACACATGTTTCACAGCATACCAACATCCCCGCCTCCGTGCCTCAGCAATCTCCTCAATGTTACCGGTAATCGGGTCGCGCTCGTAACTGGTCCACAACGATACGAAGTTTACCTTGTGATGTCGTATACTGAATATGAAATGCAACAAATCTTGTGAGGCCATCAGCGGTGTAGAAAACCGAGTGTCATCTTGTACAGTATGCCCACATATGACAGGACAATAGTCCCGCATGTTACAAACTTCCTAGATCACTGTAGTAGCAAAACTCTCCATCTTAATGTTTTTACCTAAAAAAAAACAGCGGGTCAAAGGGATACCGTCCCTCCCTTAAAATAAACACGCCAAATGTGTTCAACTTCCCTACTCAAAATGAAGCCGCCATCTCGGAGCAGTACGATCATGTGCAAATAGGGAAACCATAAACCCTCAACTTATGTGAGTAAAGATACACATACAACGGTGATCAGGGTAGTGAGAAATAAGTAATATTCCAAGATTTGTAGAATTGTGCGCAGAATCCTGGCTGGAAAGCTGACATGCATTAAGTTAAAACCATAAGCATCACAATTTCTGATATGGTTTTCAATACGTACAACAGAAGATGATGTTTAAATTCTAGTAAAATAATACACATCAAAATATTTTTAGGTGACAAATGTGTACAAAGTAACATGCTAAATTTCAAGCGTCCATATGTGTTTTCGTGTAACTAAGGTGCAACCATGTGGATGTGATGTCACCTACTGACTTAAGGAAGCATGCCATTTCAAATTTATCATTGAGGCCTGATGGTATAAGAGTATTTAATTTCTTAATCCAGAATGCCTCTCTTTGCAGTAGTCTCTTGGAGTTGTCCATTCCCTCATGCTTTGGTACTTGTTCGATGATTTGGAATTTTAATTGTGCAATGGTATGGCGACGTTCTTCCCAGTGTGTTGCCACACTCGAGTTTGGATTCTTATTCCTGATCTACTTTTGTGTTCTGTCAAACGTATCTTGATCTTCCTTTCCGTTTCTCCCATATAGAGTAGATCGCAGGGACATTTAATCGTGTAAAGCACGTTTGTGGAATTTAAGGTGGTGGAATGAGTCAATTTGACCTGTTTACCTGTCCTGGGGTGTAATAAGGTGTCTCCTTAAGATAACATTATTGCATTGAATGCAGTTCCAGCATTTCATGGTTCCTCCTCTTCCAGTGTAAGTCACACTCTTCGTCTGCATTAGAATTTCCTTAAGATTCCTCGCCCTCGTAAAGGTGAATAGTGGTTTCTCTTTGAGCAACCCATGAAAATCTGACTCTTCCTCTAAAAGTTCCCAGCTTTTGCAAATTATGTTTTTGACCATGCTAGAAACTGTTGAATATTTTAACACAAACACTGCTCTACTGGACTCCTTTTTAGGTTGTTTTTCAAGTAGATGTTCTCTAGTTCGAGATATGGCTCGTACTTTGTGTTTCTCCGATAGTGCAATAGGGTACCCTCTTTCCAGGTAAATCTTCTCTTGTATTGCCATGGTTTCTTCACATGTCTTGATTTCTGAAGTTATGCGCCGTGTTCTTAAACACTAGGAGTATGGTAAATTTCTAACAAGTGTAGGAGGGTGGGAACTTTGGAAAAGTAGTGAGTTTTTCCTATCAGTGGGTTTTTTATACATACATGTGCTGATTTTAAAAAAGGTGGCATCTCTTTGCTTCGCCATCCTGTGCCTCTGCCTGCCTGTAGAGTCCATGGCAGGTTTAGACTGACTGTTGGGCTATTTTTGCATTTACTCTAGACAGTCACACAAAGAGAGCTGAGGTGTGCCCTGCATATACTGGTTGCCCATCACCAGGCTGATGGGGCTCTCTGAGCCAGAGTGGTGGCAGGGGTTGTTCCTTTCCTCACACAAGCTGTCTCCACACCCTGTAGCGTGCCTGGAGCCAGGTTAGGGCAAGTCAGGATTTGTGCACTACAGTTGACTATCATTTAAACTATGCCTACATCAAAGGCAGAAAGGTGTATAAGTATAGGACCTCTAACCCAACATCATTAAAACACTTCTGGATCACGAAGAGATTCTGCCAAGAAGAAGAGCTGGAGAAGCTGTACAAGGGGAACTGCCACTCTGATTGGTGCTGTGTCCTGCTAGCCTGCAGCTTGCCGCTTCTGTCTTGGGTAGTGGAAGTACTGGACTTTACTTTCTTATCCTGCTTGTCAAGGTTCTCCAAGGGCGTGTGTGTGCTTGCCTCCTGTTGAAAATCTTAGGGCCATCAAGTACTTCATCTGCAGCTCCCCTGAACTCCTAGGCTGGGAGTTTCTAACCAGCCGAGTTGTGCCGATTCCATTTCTGGACCCTTGGAGGTGGTTTTGCTGCTTCAAGTACTGAAAAGATATGCATCGCCCTTCAACACCTGTTTTTCCTGCTGCAGCAACCCTGTGTAGTTGAAAAACCAACACATCGCCATGGTGTGTGACCGAAAAATCAATGAGCGGCTGTCATGCAGCTGAAAGATCACCGTAACCTGAGTCCTGAGCACCATGTCTCCGACGTTCGAGATCCCTGCTCTGACTCCAACGCAGGCCCTGCTGTGCAGCTGAAGGAATCGACTCATCACTTGTGCGAGGCTGAGAGAATCGACGCAGCGCCTGTTTCACTGCAGCTGCGTCATCCCAGCATGCTTACATTTTCGACTCATCTCACCTGTGCGCTAAGTCTCCAGCAACGCTGCCCCACAATAAGGACACAAGGCTGCGTGTCCGGAATTCAAAGCATCGCTTCCTCTCGCAGTGAAGAATTGATGCAGCACTTCTCCTGCCGTGCAGCAGAACTGATGCCTCCATTCCCCTGGGACTTAGGAATTGACGCATCGCTTGTGTTTTCTGATGCTTCCCTCTGCGGCTGATTTTCTCTTGAATTTTGACGCATCAAAGGTACACATCCATAGAGTTCAATGAACTAAACTTGCTAAACCTATTGGTTTCATTTTCATGATTAAACTTAAAGGTGGCTTGTTGGTGATCAGACTAAGTATTCTATTTTATAAGCCTTTGTACCTCACTGGGCGCTTGGATTAGTGTGAAATGTTTATGGGTGATCTTGTGATCACACGGTTGGATCATATCGGGTTGTATCTAGAGTTTTATGAATACTGCCAGTTTTCTGAGACCCTGTCTCTCCTGGTGTGTGCATGGGAGCACCATCTGTGCATGCTGCTTTCAACCTACACCTGTGCAGGACTGTGCAAGGAGGGGGCATGTCGCTCTTAAGTGTATTTGGTGGTTTCAACATGCCCCAAGGTCATGTGTATGTATTCTTCTCTGTTCTCAACTTGTGGCATGCAATGTGCCCTTCCCTTGTGGCACCAGATATCTCAACTCCACCCTTTCTCTAGAGACCTCTTTTCGGACAAACTTTTGGCTCCTTTTGTTGTCTTTCAAAGATCTCACGTGATCTGCTATCTCACTTATAATGAGGCTGACTGGGTTGGAAAGTTGTTCCTTGGCTCCCATGTACCCCTGATCGTGCAGTCTTGTGGGGTCTGATGTCGGGGCTTACAACTCTCTCCGGATGGTGCATGTGAGGCCTGGTACATTGGTTATTTGCTAGGGACTTCTAACTAGCCGGTATGCTCCTGTCACTATTTTGGAGGGGTGTGGCAAGGTGACCAGACTTTGGAGATTTGAAAAACCAGATGGAAAGAAAAGAAAACCCCACCGGGATCATAAGAACATCTGGAGCCTGGGCATAAGGCCAAGAACCCTTGCCAAATTTTGACTAGAGATGATGACTTGACTTGGACTGCCTTGCAATTCTGGGACATCTTGCTAACCTGCTGAACCTCTCGAACGACCTGACGCCATGAGGGTGCCTCGCAACTTATTGCCTCTTGTGCGTGTGCAGTGAAGGTTATGGGATCCTAACTATACCAGACGTATGTAAAAACCTGGCTCCCATCACTTTAGGCCAGCTTTGTTTTAGAACTAAAAGGTGGCCGCCTTTTTACCGGAGGCTTCTAGTCTTTTGAGGCACAGATGAAGCTTCACACCAGGAAAGAAATATGGGTCCCAGGCTGAATGCCAGAGAATGGGGACCTTTTGATTTGGGAATTGGAACCGGTGACTAATGGCTTCTGGTACAGGGATCTGGGTGCCTGTTTTTAAGTAATTGTCTCGCAAACTTTATTGAGAATACCCAATTGACAGAACACATACAGCAGTCCTGAATCCCCAGATGCAAGTAAAAGTTTGTGTTCCCAGCGTTGTCTCATTGGTCCTTCTTTTGATTTTGGTACAGTTCATTTTTGGTATGGGGGCACTGGGTGATATTTTACTCTGGGTTTTTATCTTATTACACATTTGGAATCTGTGTATGTGTGAAGGCATAACATCCCCAGACAGTTATCCCTCCTTGCTGAGGCTGAGGCTCCAGTCCCTGTTGGACTGAGTTCCCTGTCTGTGGTTGTTGTTACCAGATGTTTTTCCAACTACTTGATCACTGTTGCAGTGGTGTGGCAGCTGACTGACCTCCCTGCAGCTGAATGTAAGGTGCATTTGGGTATTCCTAGGTTTGATTTTCTGGATGAGGATTTTATGGTGGCTTGCCCTGGCCCATCGACCTCTATTCGTGTTATGTTTTTAACTGGCATCTGTCTGCCAGGTGGCCCATCCTGTGGCAATAGTAACATTCCCTAGGGTCTTGTTGCTGCTTACTTCCCTGTCCTCTGCCGCTATAACTGGGTTGAAACCATCTGGAGTTTTACAGTGGAGCTCCCTTTTATCCAGAAAATTGGATATTGTCTCCCCTGGCATTATAGTTTCTGCCATTAGCCCTCCTACATAAGGACAGTCAGGGAACATCTTCCTCAGGGCCTGTAGGAATTGAATGCCACCCGTCATGCTTGATGTTTCTCAGCATGATTCCTGCTATCCAAGCTGAGGCGAACACTGTGTTAGTCTGCTCTCCCATAAGACTACTTAGCAGACTTTTAATTTTGCATATTGCTAGGTTTACTCCTGCAGTATTCTTCTCACTTCCCCGCTCCATCTAGCAATTTCGGTAACTTTATCCTTAGCCCTGCTTTATACATTTGAGCCCACTGCATATAGATGGACCCTGGTGTGCCCTTCTGTAGTAGCGGGTATATTTTTTACTTTGGGTAGCTATACCTGTTTCTCCCTAACATGACGTTCCTTTCTTTTTAGGCATT
The DNA here is from genome assembly GCF_964204655.1 of Triturus cristatus. Lineage (NCBI taxonomy): Eukaryota > Metazoa > Chordata > Amphibia > Caudata > Salamandridae > Triturus > Triturus cristatus. Next base: position 975,355,874 of record NC_140594.1, on the reverse strand, counting down.
CCTGCATGTAGGGTAAGTTCCACTCTGGATTTCCTCCTCCATGCTGGATGTAGTCTTCTGCTACAGCCATGTCCTCTGGTTTGAAGGAACCCTTCGGCCAAAGTCTATCATACTGGTCTTTTCCCTTACTCCAGTGGGCCAACAGGTGTCAGAACAGCCGCACAAAGTTCTCGCCTTCTCTCTCGCCACTAACTCCCTTGGGGTCATTCTATTTGTCATGTGCGTTCAGGTGTAGCAGTGAACGCTTTTGCCACTGATTCCCTCGTGCACGTGCAAAGGTGCCATAATTCTTTTCCTATCTCTTTGTTGAGTCAGTACCAGACTACCTTGGTTGCTTATTTCTCGGTCAGCCCCTCTCCATCATTGAAAATTTGATGAGGCTCAGATCTCAGCCAGAAGCCTCTTATCTAATTCCTCATCTCTTTCTTCTCCGATCGGTGCGCTGAGCCTACCCCCGTTCTCCTCATGTAGGGGGTGTGCTGCTCTGTTTTCTTGCTATGCTTCATGGGTGGCATCTCTTCCTCTTTCCCTCCTTAGCTCGTGCCTTTATTCCACATCCCCTCTAGTTTGCTTCATTTGCTCGGAGCAACACACTGTTCTTTTCCATTGGGCTGTGCCCTCGGATTTGCACTTGGTTGTTTTCTCGTCTACCAGAGAAAATCCTGTAGCTCCACCCTCGTCATTGGATCCCAGGGGACTGGGGCCCCCTGCCTCACTCCCGCAAGCTATATCACTGTCTAGAACCACTACAAACCTCCCTGTTACTCGTGTGTGGTCACCTAGACCGGGGGGGGGGGGGATTTCAGCACTGCTGGGATTCTATGTGTTGGATGCGATGGATAGGGGGTCAAACTTCTGGGAGCCCTCACCCTGGACTGGGGTTGCGCTGGGACTGCCCGGGCCTGCTGTCTGGCTAATCTCTCATACCTGGGTCTAACCGTTCATTGTTCAGTAGAGGCCGCCAGCTTCTTCAACTGGTGGACGGGAGTATTCTAATACGGGGAGAGTGGGTGAGAGCACCTCCATACCTGCATATGGTAGGGGAGGTGCTGATGCCTTGCTCACTATCTATATTGCAGGACTGTCAATCTGGACTTCCTCAAAGATGGCCTATAATTGTAATAATGCCTCTCTCTTATCTTTATTTCTACCTGTGTATTTGGTTTGTAAGTTTGTTCTCATGTTTTCAATTGTGTTAGTGTCAAAAGCTCCCTCCTTTAGCCAGGTAAATGTGTTTGCCTTTGTGTGTGAGTGCCATGCTTGGCAAACCTTATTATGTTTTTTAGCTTGTGTGGGGACCTGGTTTGCATCTTTTTTAACGGTGTCTCTGTCATAAGCTTGGATAAGAATAAGATACTTTTGCTTCTTTGTTTTAGGGACTCTGTTTTTCATCTGAATCGGGAGGTGAGGTTACTGCTTCTAATTACATTACTACGAGGTCAGCGCTATCTGCAGATGCATCAACAATTAAACATGAACATTTGATAAACATAAATTACAATGCATATGAAGGGTTGCAACAATGAAAAAGTTAATTTTGCCAATAGAAGGAGTATCTGAACAATATTGACTCTTGGCATTAAATACAGTTTGTGAGAAATAGCAGCACCTTCATATGAAACATTAGGTCATCAACAAAAATGCTATACTTAAGACAAAACAAAGTTTGCTGTAATTAACAGTACCACAACATCACACATATATACCTTACATCAATAACCCCACCCTGTATCACACCAAGGGGCCAAGCGTATCATGTGTATCATGTGCAGTGTTCCAAGCGACTAGCACCTATAAAACTGACAGAGAATAAATTATGACTTATTAATTTAATTATGAATTCTGTCAAAAATAAATTCCTTAGCCCGCTCCTAGCGTATGCTATCCAGGGACCAGGGGCAGCCCTGCCTGTACACAAGACTAAGTGAGCCTGATAGTCTGTCAATATCAGCTCAGGGAAAAAGATAATAAGAATAGTATGCGGAAAAAGGAAATAACTCGAAAACCACACACCCCTCTTGGCCGAACACAAGTTACACCTAATCTCCCAGGTCCAAATCTTTTCCCTAAATGTCTGAATCACACCCTGTCTCACACCAGGGGCCAAGCGTACCTGCTGTGTCACGCCCAGTGGTCCAAGCGTCCAACACCTCTCACTCCTTTCAGATACCAAACGCATTGAGAAACCGGTGGCACTGAGAAAACATTTTTATACTCAGAAATAAGATTGCGGTGCCAACTCCGCCCAATCAGGATAGCCTAACACTAAAATACCATCCTAGGAGCCATAAAGGGATATGTAAATAAATAAATAAATAAATATTTACCTTTCCTAGCGTGCTGACTATTGAAAAAAGGTGACTGCTGCGGTATTGCCTTCGAGGCCACCTTGCGACAACTCAGCTAGGAAATATAAAATAGATCATATGCTGAATTTCCATCAGTGGCAGGGCACTCAGGTTATCTTTTTATGCTTCACTCTAGTTTGCCATATGCCACATGCTTTACTAAGATTCTGATGTAGTCTCTTATCCTCAGTGATGGCTGCTTCAGGACAGCTCTCCAACCCGTGGATTCAGCAGAACTTCCAATCAATTTTTGTGCCTGCTCACCTTGATGCAAAAATATGAATCCGGGTGGGGTCTCCTTCCTTTGGCGGCAATCAAGTTTGTGGTACCAATCAGCTCTTATCTGGCTAACCATAATGTTGCTTGAACATGAAATACCTTGAAAAACAAGAGACAAGCAGCGTTTGGCAAAACAGGAACAGTTTGTTTAATTAAACAGTGCAGGTGGGAGATTAGCCACAGGCATGGGGTCTGAGGACCGTCTCAATCTACAATCAGTCTAACATGGACTTTTATACAGTTCATTAAGTGCAATAAACTAGTTCTGGCAATCCTTCAATGGTAGGGAATATGAACCTCTGTCTTTGGAGTCATAAATTAATGTATTGGTTGAGGAATCCATGTGAGCCTCAACCTTGAGTGGACACAATGTGGCCAGTGGGTAACACGTCCAGATGTCCCTCATGGGGACTGTGTGATCACTGCATGTACTGTGTGTGCTGGGTACTGATAGGCTATGAGTTCCTAAGTTCATGTGGCATCTGACTTAATGGTGTTTTGGGAACAGGCTCACTCCTCCGGCCATGTGTGCTTTATTGAGGCCAATCTCCCTGGACCATTAAGGTGTCGCTGCACCTATCTGTGGGATAGATCTGTGATAGATATTGGATTTCCAGTTCGGGCATTTGTCTGCCAGCTACGTGCCACCCCAACTGTGACCTGTCAATCAGTGACCCCGGACCTGGACCTCAGAGCCTGCCTGACTTCGCATTTCTGAGTATGGGTTGACGTGGAGTTCACAACGGGCAAATTCAGCCATAAAGATGCAATTTCGTTTTGTACATGAATGTATCATTAATTTCGTATTGACATCAACTTTTTCAATATTATCAGCTGTATAAAGTATTACTCAACAATCACCTTAATGTATTTTTGGGAAATTCCCCTATTTTTCTCCAAATGTCAGCTTATGAGTTCTGAAAATACTCATATTTTTGTTGTGGATATGCACTTTTGAATTTTGGTATGAATATATTAGTAATTCCGCTAAGCAAAACTTCCAAGTTAGTAGGCTTTACTGCACGGAGGAAAACTACCTACAAGTACCTGGAGAACTACCAGTAGCTCACAAACTACTCGGTGGAGAAACATGTAACTTTGCTTCTTTACCTAAACATAGGTGCACTTCAATCCTCTTTAATCAAAGAATGGCTTACCAAGGATATCTCTTGGAGTTGCAACGTCTAAGACTCACCCTTACCCAGACTTTCAGATGGGGCCTTTTGTTAGTGCTTTCTTCTCTTTCTAGCTCAAGGGAGTGTTTTGTCTCTTCCTTGCCTCTCGTTCTCTCTGATTTACAGTCTGAACCATGGTCTTGCCTCCTTCAGGCTCTCATCCTGTGTCAAAAAGTCCTTCCCCAGTTTCCACTAGGCCATGGACCCTTACATTATCCTTTTGAAAACTATTCTTCAGTTCCTCACATTTCAGAAGGACTATTTCAGCTGTGTTCCTTAATACCATTATCCCCTCTGCCATCTTAGACTCAAATTTTTCGCTCCGTACTTTCTTATTTTCCCAGATTGACACCCTTTTGCTGAGATAATCCAAATCTAGTCTCATGGTTTCCATTGTGTGGGCCAGGGCATTGTACTCACTCCTGATGGCCATTAATTGAATCATCTGTCAAAACAAATGTCAGCTCTAATTTAAAGCTTACTAGGCCATCCCTGAACTCTCCTTTCATCAATACCATTACCAGTCTTTGAACATGGGCACTCAACATCTTCACAAAGAGCACTTCATTAATGGGTCACGGCTCATAGTTGGACCTGGAGAGCATGTCACATAATACCTACTGTGCACATAAAGGATGTCGAGTCCAAACCCAATCTCTCCCCCTGTAAGTTGACTTATTCTTTAAATGTGGTCAAAGATGGTGATGGTAAACCACAGCTAAGGCAAAAAGGATGTCAGGAAAGTGACGGAGATACCCTCCTGCAGGTTGGTAGTTAGACAATACTGTCTGGATTACATAGGCACAGAATCTTGAGTCCAAATTATCACGACTTAGGTCTCCACCTATTGGGTAGAGAATACAAATTATACACGTTATGTTATGTTATGTTATGTTATGTTATGTTATGTTATGTTATGTTATGTTATGTTATGTTACTAAGGGGTGAAACCACAGGAGGGAAATAAATATATAAATACCACAGATTGGGGCTTGCCTGGTACTAGCAGACGGTATGTAGTAACTATCCTCCAGTATATCACGAAATCAACACAGGAGCCGAAGTTGAAGACCACTGAAGCACCAGGAATGAGGTAGGCTAGACAGGAGATACAAAGTATGCAATGTGTATAAAGACAGACACCAATTCACATCATCAGTGGCTTCAGGGGTACCGAAGGGAACCAAACAGGGGGAAAAAACAACAAAGATGAAGGAACTAATTAGAAAAGAGGGAAGTCAAAACAACTTCTGTTGTCAGACAAGTGTGAGTTTGGCCTAAATACTCTGGGCCTGATTCACAAAGGTAAACTTAGACTTGAAGTCTAACTTTAGACCTGAAATCTAACTTGAGACCTGACATCTAAGTTTAGACATAAAGTCTGTTTTTAGACCTAAAGTCTTACTTTACTACTTTGTGATATTCACAAAGGTAAGTCTCCATGAGTACAGTTAGAGTTGTGGTCTAAGTTAGACTTTTAGTCTAACTCTACCTTTGTGAATACCAAAAAGTAGTAAAGTCAGACTTTTGGTCAAACTTTACTACTTTCAGTATTCTTACTATGAGTAAAGTTAGACTTCTGGTCTAAGTTAGACTTTTGGTCTAACTTTACCTTTGTGAATCAGGTTTTGTCTTTAGAACTGAACTCTAAGTTCAGACCTGATGTCTAAGCTTAAATTTCAGGTCTAAAGTTAGACTTCAGCTCTAAAGTTAGACTTTAGGTCTAGTTTACACTGTAGTTCCAACCTTAGACTGCAGGTCTAAACTTAGATTTTAGGTCTAAACTTAGATTTTAGGTCTAGATTTTCCTATGTGAACCAGGCCCTTTGTCTGCTACTATTTTCCTGACTGTGCTAGTCCTCTAAGTGTTGGGGAAGCAACTCTGACTCTGGGAAATATAGTTTTACTTGTCGAATGATGAAATTTCTATTGTCCTGAGTGTCATCTCTTCCATGTATGCCTTTGCTTGTGCCTCACTGTGCCTTGTGAACCCGAAACCTCAACACAGATTTCTATGGCAGTATCCAATGCTAGTCCAGGTCTTTTCATTTGGCCAGTCCGCTCAATGGGCCAGTCCTTGGATGAAAGCAATATGTGGATCCCAGTTCAGACTATTGACTACTCATATTCATTAAGTGCCAGAAGAAGAACATAGGGCGTATGGACTCAATAATCTACGTTCTGCAGAAGGTTGAGCACATAGAACAAAAATCACAAACCAATATTTTCGAGATGTGATGCTTGTTTAATTATGAATAATAACAAATAAAAATTAAATGATTTGCTTCAGTTCTTTTATTACTTCACAGGAAATGTTCTCCTGATATTTATTTATTTATTTTATATATAAAGTTTTATATAGCGCGGACATGACCCAAAGGTATCAGAGCGCTTCACAGTTGCATGATATAGATCTTTTAGAGAACAACGGCCACAGCAGTAATATACATATGGTTCCGGTACTTGTCTTTCGTATCAGTTTCCACGATAACAATTAGGATCAATTAGGTGTACAAGGTATAACAGTAGTATAATACGAAAGGTTCCGATGTGTGCCTTCATATCATTATTATCAACAATATTATAAAAAGATTAATTAGTTGTATTAGTGTACAGTCTACAGTGTCTTCGTCATTAACTGGTGAGTTTGCCCTTATATTAGTTATTGATCACGATGCACATGGTGATCAATCATTGTTTAGGGTAGGAACTTGCTCATCTGGAATATCTTTGCCTTCCTTTTCAAAGTTGATGTGTTTGGGATTTTTCTAATTTTTGGAGGGAGTGAGTTCCAGATTCTGGGGGCCGCTCCGGAGAATGCTCTGTCACATGTTTTCTTCTTCTGAAAGATGGGAGGTTTCAACAACAGGTCTCTGGCATTCTGGGATGGTCTGCTTCCACCTGATAATTACATTTTCTGGACTAGGTACATTGGTGTTTTGTAGTGGAGCGCTTTGTGGGTAATACATGCCAGTTTAAGTTGAATTCTGGCGTCATATGGTAGCCAGTATAATGCCTTCAGGTATGGGGAGATGTGGTCATATTTTCTTGAGCCTGTAATGAGTCTTGCGGCCGCATTGAGACAGGCTTTTAGTGGTGTTGTGGATATTTTTGATAGACCTGTTAATGTTGTACAGCCATATTCAATCCTTGATATGTCTAAGGACTGAACTGCCAGTTTAAGGTCCGATGTGGTGATAAACGTTTTCACTTTTCTAAGATAGTTCTGTTGAAAACGGGCACTTTTTGACATTGATTTGATGTGGGCTTTCATGTCTAGGTTCTTATCCAGTGTGATTCCTAGTGATTTGGTCGAGTCAGCTAGGATAGGAGTGCAGTTTAGTGCTATGATCAGTTTGGTCCATTTCTTCACATCTGCAGAGCTTTTTGGAGGGGATATTAGTGGGAATTCCGTTTTTTGCACATTTAATGTCGGATGATTGCTAGTTAACCACTGTACTGACACTTTTAAGGCCTCATTCATTGTCCTGATCTCTTCAAGTGATGAGATCTTGATGTAGATCTGAGTATCATCTGCATACATGTGATAGGAGATGATTGCTTGCCGGAGAATTTCTGTAAGGGGTTCGACATATAGGTTGAATAGTGATGGAAATAATGTTGATCCTTGTGGAACTCCAATCGAGTTAGGGCATGGCATGTATAGCACTTGGTTTTCCAAGAATCTTTGTGTTCTGTTCTGCAGGAAGGATTTAAACCATTTCAGTACAGTTCTAGATAGACCTATCCTGTTTTCAAGCCGGTCTAGTACTTTTCCATGATTAACCGTGTCAAATGCGGAAGACAGGTCCAGAAGAACTAGTAGACATGTTTCATTGTGATCCAGAGCCTGTACGGCGTCATCCACTATATGTAAGATCACTGTTTCCGTACTGTGGCCTGGTCTGAATCCTGATTGGCAGTCGTTCAAAAGGCTGAAATTGGAGATGTGGTGGCTCATTTGCTGTTGCACGCATTTTTCAAGCAGTTTGGCTAGTAATGGAACATTGGTCACTGGACGAAAGTTGTTTGGGTCTGCCGGGTCCTCTGTAGGTTTTTTGATGATGGGGAGGACTCAAAATATTTTTAGGCATTCTGGTAAAGTATCTTGAGGCAGTGAGGCATTTTTTATTTTCGTCCATATGGGGACGAGGATGTAATTGATTCTTTTCAGGCATTTTGATGGGAGGGGGTCATTGTAGTAGTTATTTGGTTTGATTTCTGATAGAATTTTGGCAATGGTATTCTGGTCATATAGCTTGAATGTCGACCATTGTGCTTTATTTTTCTTCATAGCTTGAGTGATGTGCATGGAAACATCAGTTTGTGATGTTAATGGGCTATGGTGGTTGTCAGCTGCCAATCTAAGTTCCCTTTCTAGAGAGTAGGCCTTGTCTGTGAAGAAGGTTGAGAACTTCTCGCAGCTCAGTTGGGTTTTATTTGATTCCTGAGCAGTTTTGGCCAGTTTATTGGATTGTTGTTTTAACATCTCGAATAGTTTCCGCCATCTGTTTTTAGCAATATCCAGCTCCTTTCTAAAAAATTATTTTTTGGATCTGAGAATGCTTTTGTTGTAGTCGTTTCTAATTTTCCTGAGAGTTTTCAGCTGGGGGGAAGATGGGTGCTGTCTCCATTTTCTTTCTGCTAATCTTAGTCTCTGCCTTTCTTCATTTAGAGATCCATTAAACAAGTGATTTTTATCTTTCTCTGTTATTCTTTTCAGTTTTCACGGCATGGTGGAGTTTATTATGTTCGTCATTGATACGTTGCAGTGATTGTGAGTTCGCTAACGTTCATCAAATTGTTGGGTGGATTAAGATCCTTCTCACATCGTGCTACTAATTGCTCAATATTATGGTTATTGGTGTCCCGAATCCACTGTTTGAGTTTGATCGGTTGTGTGGTCTTATTCTTCTTTACGGTAGATATATAGAAGGTTATGGCATGGTGATCTGACCAGTTGCAAGGAACAATTGAGTGCATTGTAGTAGCCTTAACTCTAGAGATCACCCAGTCTAAAGTTGACCCTTTCCAGTGTATTGACAGTGTGCAGACTTGAGTAAGGTTTAGGTCTGCTAAGAAGTCTTTGAGTTCGTTGACCTGTTTGTCATTATCATCGTCCCAGTGTAAATTAAAATCACCTAGGAATATATCATTAGTTTGAATGTTAGAGTTAGCTGTGATGATTTCCATTAGCTGGTCTATGAAGGACGCATTATTTCCTGGTGGATGGTAGAGTGCATGCAGATTGCATCTTTGATTATCTACAGTTTTTATAGTGAGACCGAGGTATTAACAGGATTCAAGAGGATTAGATTGTGTTTGGCTTACTGAGATATCCGAGCGATGTATGAAAGCTATACCAGCTCCTGTCTTCTTTTGTCTGTCCAGCCTCACAATGTTATATAGTGGAGGCACCAATAGGTCCATTAAAGGGGAAGAAGACTCCGCAAGCCATGTTTCTGTTAAGATTGCTCCGTCTACTTCCTGACTAATGATGAGGGGAACAATGTCTGATGCGTGTTTCACTGTAGAACGGCGGTTTAGCAGTAGGCAAAGAAGTGGTTTTCCTTAGTTACCCGAGTTCATCTCTTGAACACTGGTGGTTAATTTGGCTTGTTTTAGGTTGTTAGGATTGAGTTTTCTCTTATTAGGCATTGAAGTTCTATTTGCATCGATCTGGACTGATTTATTTACATTGAAGTTCTATTTGTATCGATCAGGACTGATTTATGATACTATTTCTTCTGCGGTGTAAGGCCATTCAGCGGGTCTTATTGGTTGATAAAATGGCTCTTGTCTACTTATCCTCCCAATAGCAGAGGGAGTTGTTGAGGCATCAGTATGTAGTGCAGCAGATGGTGGAAGTACGTCTTCTTCTGCTCCATTGTGACTGGGCATGTTTGTCTGTCTTTCAGACTCAGTGGTAAAATCATCACTTAGGAATGTTAGATGGATCCTGGCTCATGTTAATGCTTTGGTTGCCTCAGGCACATTAAATGAAGATTTTCCAAAAAGTTTGTCATTTTCTGATACAGTTTTTGAATTATTTTTCGAAGTTCAGCATTGCTATATTGTCTTGTATGTGCCCCATGATCTTGCATGCCCTGGCTTGTCATCTTCGAAGGATAAGAAATATTCTGGAACAATCCACACAAGGATTCTGCTGCTCTCCTCGCTTCGGAAGCAAAGCACCTACCTCACTTACTGGTTTTCCTATCACATAAGGGGAGAGATGTAGGGCAATTAGTGGGTTCATGCTTGCCTTAAGTTGATAATCAAAAACACAAAGATTGGCGTGACACCCCAGTGAATGACTCAGAGTGCTCCTTTAGAGAGACCTGAGAAAGAGGTGTGTTGACTTCCATGCTACGACCACCTACTTATACTCCTAGCTTTTGGGGCAACTCAAAGAATTGGACGAGGATGACTCACTCACGTAATGTGACATGCTTCATCATTTGCCACCTCGTCCCACCCTGTTAAGATGATATTGCCAGGGCAGACTCGACCTCGGACTGGGGCTTGCCTGAGGGAGTTCTTAGATATCTCTTGTCAGATAGTACCGTGATCAGGTTGAATGATTAAAAATATCTTAGGATAAACCACAAAAGTGTCCTTTATTCTGGTGGTATCCTAGATATATTTAAAGGTTACTAAAGGTGTAACTACAGGAGGTATATACAGGTTTAATGGCCGATATGTGTCTCTGCGTATAAGTATATTTATGGCATAAATCTCACTTACTGGTTTGCCACTGTCATTACCGACTGCCAGCACGACATTTGCAATCAGAAAATTTTTCTGAATCAGACTTTACAATTCGAATAATTTTGAATGCGAATCATAACGATTCGTAAATGACAACGACGTCTCTATAATGCATTCATTCTATTTGTTCAGATTTTGCCAGTAGCTATTTTTCGTAAAATACGAATCATTACTTTTAGATTTCGTACATATCATTTTTCGGGACATGCATGGGTGTAGGCACATGAATAGTCTATACCACCAGAAATTGCTTGTTTTTACACACAAATCGTTGTGCTGTGATGGTTCAATTTGCTGGTTCATGCGAGGTAAGTGCCAGCCTTCTACATGAGTTACAGGTGACTGTTTATAATATTGTGTCACTGCGCCGCTCACTATCACTAAAACACGTCCAGTGCTCACTTTGTGTGTTATGGTCATTGTATATTTAATTGTACTGTAGTGCTGCTATAACTACTTACAAATAATCCCTTTTTCACTCCAATTTCATGGTTGTGGTCTCCCTCTCTTATGTTCCCCATCCCCGTTGTGATTTGCATCACTGTTTTTTTACTGTCCCTTTTTTAATGATTTCCAGTTGAGACATTGTTGTTTGTTGTATACTTTACCCGGTCCCACCTGGGTTAACGGGTCCTACTCCTGTATTCGCTTCTTTGTTTATAATGAAAAGCATCTTAACACTCATGCATCAAAGAAAGTTAAGATTACCCAATTTTTTAACAGAATGTGCAATTTGGATGAATGACTAGATATAAACAATGCTCATGACTTCTCTCCCAATCTCGTTCTGTAAAATAGAGCATGGCACCTTCTTCTTCCAGGGCGCATAATTGTGGGCTGTCACCTTGTTTCCCTGGCATCAGAGTGGAGCTCAGATTCCCAGCACCTGCTAGCCTCCTGTAATTATACACCAGGTTTGCGTAGTGGCTCTGTACTGTAATCAGAGAGAACACATGAGCGCTGGATTATATAACTGCTTCTGAAGGTGTGTATTTACGGTATTACTCTTTTCATGCTTCAAGTTTCAATATAATTAGAGTAGAGATACTGTCTTAAGTTGGGCTTTCTCTTTCCGACCCTTATGTTTAAGGTCAGCGATTTCGGGAATCAAATTACATCTTCTGAAGAACAGTGTAATGACCCCGAGCCAATTACCTTCGTTTTCCTGGATACTACCGGTTGTGTTCGTGTCCTCAACCACATAGTAAGCGTTGCAGAAGCGTTGCAGACGTTTGTCATTGACAGTGCCTTTATTAGGCGACAAGATTACTGTTATATTTGGCACTTGGTACGCTCCACTCCCCCCCTCCCTCCTTCCCTGTTGGTCCATGCCCAGCTGACTTCAGCTGACTGGAACCTGTGATTGTGAAAGGTACGAATAAAGAAGTGTCTTCACGTATCCTGGCTCATTGACTTCTTTATATCAACTACATTGCTGAAGAATGCTTCCCAGTCTGCACCTATGTGTGATTTACAGCCCTTAACGCTGCATGTCGGGGGTAGCAGTAGAAATGCTAAAATGAGAGAAAGTTTATACTACGCTGTATTATTGAAAGGTTGTGCATATGTGCAACGTTTTCAGCTGCAAACTGCTTTTAATTACCATAAAGACAACCAACGCCAGTAGCTTACTAACGTAAGGCAAGTTGTTTTTCACACTAAAACCAGGGCGTTTGCACCCCTTTTGAGTTACCGATATTTTTCCATTTACAAGCAGTTTTAAAGTTAACTTGTGAAAAAAAAGATGCATCTGTGTTCAGCGGTTTGTTGGTCACACAAGGAAATATTGTAATTTTTAGAGATATAAACTTTGTCGGTTCTTAAATATAGGTAGGTGGAAACATCTGCGAAGCACAGGAAGGCAGATAATTGAGATCTATGCCAGACTCCTCTTGCATATTGACATTTCGGCTTACTGGCAGTCTCTTAATTCGGTTTGTCTTTTAATGAATGGGTAAACTTGTAAATAATTGCTGATGGGAAGAACTTAATACTTTTTGTGACCATGACTGAGGCAGTAGATATTAAACTTTCATGCCACACTTAAGGAAATCCGGTCCCAGTTGCTGCCTGCACAGTTTCACGTGGCTCCTTTGCCAATATATGCTTTTTGTTAAATGGATGCATTTTGCAAAAGAAATCAATAAAGATTAAATGAAGATGCAATTGCTAACTGTTCGGTGGGCTATCCGTGTTTCAATATCTTGATTGCATTGGATGCAAACTCGTCTCTGCCTTCAAGAGTCTTTCTGATGTGGGCATTGTTTCCACTCATAGGACCTAATTAGGAAACAGGAAGAGTGGAACTATGGGATGGAATTCCATTCCACCTGATTCGGAGTGGGCTTGTTTTCCCATCACCGGGTTTTCCCGGAAGTAATTCAGTCCAGTAAAAACACATGAGGTTTTAGCTGCAGCAGCAGTCAAGCCTCATTCCAAAATGATCCCTCCTCTTAGAATTTACTTTTCTCTTTCCTCCCCTACTCCCCACAACAACCTTCTATCCCCTTGCCACCCATTGGCAAAAGAATATGTTTACCACCTGCTAAGAGCAAGTGCTAAATGTATGCTTTAAACCTCACCAAATGGGGAATTCCATCTGGTTTTACAACTGGTGAATCTGGTCTCACACAGTTATTCCCCATTCCGTGGGGCTTACTTTGTAATTGCAGGGTACTGTTGCGGATTAACTGGAATGGTAAATTCACGACTGCGATTAGCTCCCTGCCAGGTATTGTGCAACTCAGAGTTAGGGCGGCAGTGCACTCATTCACGTATCCAGTTATTTTCGACCCCTCTACTGCCAAACACATTCAATACATAATGATAATGCAGGCCATAGGTTGTTCTTATTTATAGTATGCTGCAGCTTTATTTACTTTTAGGCTGCACACAAAACGAATTAAAAATTTCACATTGTGTGTTTACACAATTCTTTTATTGCCGAACATTGTTATTTATCATATCAGGTTTATATGTATGTCCCCTCAGACAGCCAACAAAAATCTGCATTGTCACTTTTACAACTCTTTTAACAGCACATCATTAGAGGTGGGCGGAAAGGGCAGAATTATTCTCCTCAAAATTACATAGAAACTCTGCAAGATTCTGAGGATTTTTGCAAACGGGCAGAAATGCAGACGTCCCACTGTGATTTTGCACTGGTAGCGCACTCTGTGCTGAGAAATCAGCACGAATGGCGCCACGCAGTGCGCAAAGGGGGTACCTAAACGAGTTGATTTTGCTGCTACCTGAGCAGATTTTCTACTCACACAGTAGTCTTCTGACCATGAATGGTTGCGACTGCTCACATTAGAATATTCTCGCTGGATGTCCTCCTAGCGACTGGAAATAACACTAGCAGATGCCATATGTCACTCACCAAATTTGCCTTTCTGGAAGTGCCATGGGAAAAAATTCCACCAGACAGTGATTGGCAGAATTTGTCCAGAACTCGTCAAAATTCCACCAAATCCGGGGGCAGAAACGAATATTCCGCCCACCCACACACATCATTATGCAACATAAACACATCTCATGTAACATATTTAGAAATGGATTCAACCAAAGATCTTCAAGGCATCATTCACTTGAACTCAACCACATGCATTTAACCTTTCTGTTGGACTTGGCCCTTCTGGCAGGTTCACCCCTGAACTTTTTGCTTTTTATTTGGTGACCTGGTGTAGTGATTTTTGGTTTCTGCGCACTTTACCGCTGTGTCCCAGGGTAAAGTGCGTGCGTGTAGTGAGGTTGGCCTGCCCTCCCATAGGAATGCATGGGGGAATGTATGTGTCCTGGTAGTTCCTGATGCGTGGGGTGTGCAGGCCCGAGTTTGGTATGTGCGGACTCGTGTGATTGAATGCTGCGCGATAATGTGTGCGGCGTGCATGTACCTAGTGTGGAAGTGCCACTTCTAGAAGTGGGCACTTCGGTGTACAGTATGAAATGTGTGCCTTGTCTGGCGATTGGCTGGTTGAGGTCATGTGACGGGCTAGGGATTCCCCAGGGTCAGGAGGAGTCACCCAGTGGTGAATAGGGAGCTTAGCATACTGATGGCTGGGGAGGAGTACACCTGGGTCCTGAATAGGGCAGGGCTTTCCCCACACAATGCTGGCTCCGGCCCCTGTGGTGCGTCTGATGACCCTGGCCTGTCCAGTGAATAGGGAGAGGGGCTGAGCAAAACAAAGTGCTCAGGAACCTGTTGTAACTGGTTCGCCCCTTCCCTGCACCTTCAGACAAAGGGTTTTTACTGTCTAAAAATGGGGCTGTGTCCCCACAGATGTTGTTCTCTTGCTGATCCAACTTGAGGGGGGCCTGCTGCTGCTGGGCGCCAGGAGAGACCGCCACTGGGGACTGCCTCCCTGCTGGAGGGCCCTGTGAGCTGGCCCCTGGGCCCAGTCTTTGCCCCCCTGCTTCTGCAGACTTTTGCTGGACTTGCTTTCTCCCCTGAAAGCCTGAAAGCGCTTTTTACTTATAGCGCTAGGAGCGCTCTATTTGTGGCCCCAGCAGCGCTGAGCTGCGATCCTCACGAGGGAACCCCGACGTAGGGATTCCCCCGTTCTTGCCGATTTGAAGTGGGTGCCCACCCCGCATTGCCGTGTTCGTTGGCGGGTGCCCACCCCGCTTATTTGCTTATTTCGTTGGCGGGTGCCCACCCCGCTCATTTGCTTATTTCGTTGGCGGGTGCCCACCCCGCTTATTTGGTTTGCTCACGAGGGAGCCTACCCCTCTTACTGCCGAAGAAAGTCACCGGCGCGGCCCCTGCGAGACCAGGAAGTCAGGCGCCCGAGCGAGGACGTGGGCGGGACTCCAAACAGGAAGCGGACGGGAGCCTACCCCGCGCTCCTGTGCCCAAGGATGACTCAGAAGTCAACGGGAGCCCACCCCGGGCTCCGGTGCAGCCATGAGAAGGAAGCCGGCACAGAGAAAGGTGCGTCGATCCCCCCAGCGGAGCTCTCGTGAAGTGAGAGAGCCCCGCCCACCACAGAGTAAACGGAGCGTTGTATGCTCCATCGTCGGCCCAGCAGAAGTCGACCGGTAGGCGGGAGCCTACCCCGCCGGGAGAAGCCGGGAGATCAACGCGTGCAGCCTGGGACCCGACGGAGACCGGTGAGTGGGGGCTCTTTGATACCTAGAGCATGGGGCTCCTCGTCGTGCTATCTGAGCGGCCCAGCACCTGACAGCGGGCCGCTCCACCGTCTGGCCTCCTTGTGTCTCAGAGCCCAGAGTGGTTCCAACGTTTAAGGGGGCAGTAGTATTCAAGAGTCCAGCGGGACTCCCACGTTAAGGGACATTATTCCTTCACGAGCCCTGTGAGGCTCCAACGGGGCACATTGTTTTGTAGAGTCCAGAGGGACTCCCACGCCGGGCATTAGAGCGCTGGTGCGCTCCAACGACGGGGCCAATATTTTCCCAGAGCCCAGAGAGGCTCCAACAACTGCCATTTGTTTTGAAAGGCACAGTGGTGCCCACGCTCATTTCCTCTAGCTGCCCAGCACTTAGTGGGCAGCTGCATCGTGTAGGTTGTGCCCCTGTGCTTCGCGCTTTGGCTTGCGCAGCCTGCGCAGTCGCGCCCTGACAGTATTGGATATTGGTCATTTCTACACCCCTGAGAGGCCAGTTGGACTGGGGACAGTTATCTTGTGTTGTGCCCTCACCTAGGGTACCTGGTGATTTTCATATATGTACTTTTGCGCCTGCGCAATGTCTTCATGAGATTTTCCTTCCTAAACTGTGTTTATGCGTTGGGGATTGTTTTACTAGTAGTAGTTATGCTAGTGTGTTCCTGTTTCCCTGCGTGACATTTTCCTAAGGTGGTTAGGGTTGCGTAGGTGGTGCTTACCTGATACCAGTAAGTACTGGTTGTGTGCTATATATGTTATTTTGTGCTACAGTAATTTTATTTCTATGTTCTAAGTGCTATTTCTAAAAAGTGCTAATTCCTGACAGTGGCCCATGTGGCCCTGTCCCCTGTACATATACTCCCTTGTAAATTCTGCCCGTGCCTATTGGCACATTGTAAAGTGTGTATTTTTATCTAATGTGTTTTGTATAATACAGAGGCTATTTTTATAGAATACCTTGTGTGGAGTTTCCTTTGTGGTGGGCCTTGGGTGTTGTTGCTGGGTGCGCGCGCAAACGCTTTACACCTTGCCCCAGAGATAAGCCTGACTGCTCGTGCCAAGCTACCAAGGGGGTGAGCAGGGGTTATCTTTGGCGTGTAACTTCCTTGCTCTGACTAGAGTGGTGGTTTCTGCCTGACTTTGGCGCAAGCCTTAGCCAACCAGAAATCCCATTTCTAACATTGGTGATCAGCGGTGGGATTTGGACTTGCGTTCGCGCTGTACCGCAGCGGCAACTGGCTGCACCACAAAACTCTGCATTTAGATAGTCACATGGTATAGGGATTATTGTTCTAAGGTTGCTTTTAAATGTCATTTCTTTGGAAATGTGTTTCTTGTGCACTGTGAGTTAGGTGTCCCTAGCTCGGGAGGGTAGATCATCCCCCTAAGTGCATTGTGTTTTCTGGATTCCCAAGTAAGGGTGGGATCCAGTGGTGGCAGCGTAATAGTGTCCTGTACATTTGTTCCCCGCCCTGCGCCCAGAGTTGGTACCTGTGTCACTTGTGGTCAGGTTGAGGAATCAGGGGTGGTAGAAACTGCCTTACCAGTCCGAGGGGAGGGTTGTGTGTGGATGAGTGGTGTGTGTCACTAGACAAGTGAGTGTGAGTTCTCTGGGATAGAGAGCTTGCTGAACCCTTTTTGTGAATGGTGTACTCCTGTGTTAAGCTCAGACCCCTAGGTTCCTTGTGTTGAACTTTTCTCGAGAACGTCCGCCAAAATGGAGCCCGCTTTTAATTTCTGTGGTCTGTTTAGATACAGTATGTTGGAGTTGGTAAGGTTCTGTGAAGAGAGAGACATTGAGGTGGGTGAGTCAGATACCCAGTCCAAACTAAGGGACAACCTGATCCTATGGCAAAAGGATGAATGGGAACGTGAGCGCAGTGAGGAAGATAGGGCCCGGGTCACACGCCAAGAGGGTGGTGAGTCTGAGGGGAGCCCTGAGGAATCGGAAGAGGAGGAAAAAAGTGACCTGACAGGGACGCCAGTAGAGAGTGAAGACCCCATAGATAGGGAGTCCCTTGCTGGGTCCAGTGTTAGGAGCAGCGCCCCATCCCTTTCCCTGTCCCCAGAGGAGTGGGTGGATAGGAGGGAAGAGAGGGAGCATCAGCTGGCCATGGAGAAGCTCAGGATAGAGCATGCCAAGCTGGAGACCGAGAGGGTCCTAGCGCAGGAGAGGATGGCAGAGGCAGAGAGGGCCTTTGCCAGAGAGAAAGTAGCTCTGGAGGGTAAGTCGTCCCCTGAGCGCAGTTGTAATTGTCTGGATTCACCAGGAAGGGTAGAGTCCAGTGGTGGCAGCGATATAGACTCCTGCGCAGGAAGTCCCATTTCCAGTTCCCAAAGTATGGTACCTTGTTCCCGAGAGGAGGAGTACAGGTTGAAGTTTAGGGGCAGTAAGAAACTGCCTCACCAGACTTGGGATGATTTTTCAGAAGAATGTGATGAGGCACTGACTAATTGGGTGACGGTTAACAAGGAACCTGATTATTCTGAAATGTTTGATCTGATTCTCAAAGAGCACCTGCTCAGTTGTTGTGTGCCGGAGTTGCGCCAACACCTGTTGGGGTGTGGGTTTTCTGATATATGGCCATTGGTAGTAGAAGCAGACTGCTGGGAAAAGGCCCAAGGTTCTGATGAGGTATGGGAGAGTACGTCCAACAGTAGTGGCTCAGGTATCTTCCCGTCCAGTGTTGGGGAAGAGGTTCAGAGTAGCCCGGCTAGGTCCCAGAGTAGTGAGAGGGGTGTAGGGGCTCACGTCCTATCTCAGTGGAGTGGGAGTGAGTGTGTGACTTCGAGTCCCCAGAGGCCCGAAACCCAGTCTAAGAGCCTGGATGGTTTCTTGAGGGAACACCAGGTTGGGGACCTAGGCTGTCCTGTTAGTCCATTTGAGGAAGATCTCCTAGTGAGTAGAGGACCTGGAGCGCCTGTAAACGGAATCAAATTACATCTTCTGAAGAACAGTGTAATAACCCCGAGCCAATTATCTCCGTTTTCCTGGATACTACTGGTTGTGTTCGTGTCCTCAACCACATAGTAAGCGTTGCAGAAGCGTTGCAGACGTTTGTCATTGACAGTGCCTTTATTAGGCGACAAGATTACTGTTATATTTGGCACTTGGTACGCTCCACTCCCCCCCTCCCTCCTTCCCTGTTGGTCCATGCCCAGCTGACTTCAGCTGACTGGAACCTGTGATTGTGAAAGGTACGAATAAAGAAGTGTCTTCACGTATCCTGGCTCATTGACTTCTTTATATCAACTACATTGCTGAAGAATGCTTCCCAGTCTGCACCTATGTGTGATTTACAGCCCATAACGCTGCATGTCGGGGGTAGCAGTAGAAATGCTAAAATGAGAGAAAGTTTATACTACGCTGTATTATTGAAGGTTGTGCATATGTGCAACGTTTTCAGCTGCAAACTGCTTTTAATTACCGTAAAGACAACCAACGCCAGTAGCTTACTAACGTAAGGCAAGTTGTTTTTCACACTAAAACCAGGGCGTTTGCACCCCTTTTGAGTTACCGATATTTTTCCATTTACAAGCAGTTTTAAAGTTAACTTGTGAAAAAAAAGATGCATCTGTGTTCAGCGGTTTGTTGGTCACACAAGGAAATATTGTAATTTTTAGAGATATAAACTTTGTCGGTTCTTAAATATAGGTAGGTGGAAACATCTGCGAAGCACAGGATGGCAGGTAATTGAGATCTATGCCAGACTCCTCTTGCATATTGACATTTCGGCTTACTGGCAGTCTCTTAATTCGGTTTGTCTTTTAATGAATGGGTAAACTTGTAAATAATTGCTGATGGGAAGAACTTAATACTTTTTGTGACCATGACTGAGGCAGTAGATATTAAACTTTCAGGCCACACTTAAGGAAATCCGGTCCCAGTTGCTGCCTGCACAGTTTCACGTGGCTCCTTTGCCAATATATGCTTTTTGTTAAATGGATGCATTTTGCAAAGGAAATCAATAAAGATTAAATGAAGATGCAATTGCTAACTGTTCGGTGGGCTATCTGCGTTTCAATATCTTGATTGCATTGGATGCAAACTCGTCTCTGCCTTCAAGAGTCTTTCTGATGTGGGCATTGTTTCCACTCATAGGACCTAATTAGGAAACAGGAAGAGTGGAACTATGGGATGGAATTCCATTCCACCTGATTCATAGTGGGCTTGTTTTCCCATCACCGGGTTTTCCCGGAAGTAATTCAGTCCAGTAAAAACACATGAGGTTTTAGCTGCAGCAGCAGTCAAGCCTCATTCCAAAATGATCCCTCCTCTTAGAATTTACTTTTCTCTTTCCTCCCCTACTCCCCACAACAACCTTCTATCCCCTTGCCACCCATTGGCAAAA
The DNA here is from genome assembly GCF_964204655.1 of Triturus cristatus. NCBI lineage: Eukaryota > Metazoa > Chordata > Amphibia > Caudata > Salamandridae > Triturus > Triturus cristatus. The sequence continues at coordinate 975,335,823 of NC_140594.1, read as the reverse complement.
GAATATGTTTACCACCTGCTGAGAGCAAGTGCTAAATGTATGCTTTAAACCTCACCAAATGGGGAATTCCATCTGGTTTTACAACTGGTGAATCTGGTCTCACACAGTTATTCCCCATTCCGTGGGGCTTACTTTGTAATTGCAGGGTACTGTTGCGGATTAACTGGAATGGTAAATTCACGACTGCGATTAGCTCCCTGCCAGGTATTGTGCAACTCAGAGTTAGGGCGGCAGTGCACTCATTCACGTATCCAGTTATTTTCGACCCCTCTACTGCCAAACACATTCAATACATAATGATAATGCAGGCCATAGGTTGTTCTTATTTATAGTATGCTGCAGCTTTATTTACTTTTAGGCTGCACACAAAACGAATTAAAAATTTCACATTGTGTGTTTACACAATTCTTTTATTGCTGAACATTGTTATTTATCATATCAGGTTTATATGTATGTCCCCTCAGACAGCCAACAAAAATCTGCATTGTCACTTTTACAACTCTTTTAACAGCACATCATTAGAGGTGGGCGGAAAGGGCAGAATTATTCTCCTCAAAATTACATAAAAACTCTGCAAGATTCTGAGGATTTTTGCAAACGGGCAGAAATGCAGACGTCCCACTGTGATTTTGCACTGGTAGCGCACTCTGTGCTGAGAAATCAGCACGAATGGCGCCACGCAGTGCGCAAAGGGGGTACCTAAACGAGTTGATTTTGCTGCTACCTGAGCAGATTTTCTACTCACACAGTAGTCTTCTGACCATGAATGGTTGCGACTGCTCACATTAGAATATTCTCGCTGGATGTCCTCCTAGCGACTGGAAATAACACTAGCAGATGCCATATGTCACTCACCAAATTTGCCTTTCTGGAAGTGCCATGGGAAAAAATTCCACCAGACAGTGATTGGCAGAATTTGTCCAGAACTCGTCAAAATTCCACCAAATCCGGGGGCAGAAACGAATATTCCGCCCACCCACACACATCATTATGCAACATAAACACATCTCATGTAACATATTTACAAATGGATTCAACCAAAGATCTTCAAGGCATCATTCACTTGAACTCAACCACATGCATTTAACCTTTCTGTTGGACTTGGCCCTTCTGGCAGGTTCACCCCTGAACTTTTTGCTTTTTATTTGGTGACCTGGTGTAGTGATTTTTGGTTTCTGCGCACTTTACCGCTGTGTCCCAGGGTAAAGTGCGTGCGTGTAGTGAGGTTGGCCTGCCCTCCCATAGGAATGCATGGGGGAATGTATGTGTCCTGGTAGTTCCTGATGCGTGGGGTGTGCAGGCCTGAGTTTGGTATGTGCGGACTCGTGTGATTGAATGCTGCGCGATAATGTGTGCGGCGTGCATGTACCTAGTGTGGAAGTGCCACTTCTAGAAGTGGGCACTTCGGTGTACAGTATGAAATGTGTGCCTTGTCTGGCGATTGGCTGGTTGAGGTCATGTGACGGGCTAGGGATTCCCCAGGGTCAGGAGGAGTCACCCAGTGGTGAATAGGGAGCTTAGCATACTGATGGCTGGGGAGGAGTACACCTGGGTCCTGAATAGGGCAGGGCTTTCCCCACACAATGCTGGCTCCGGCCCCTGTGGTGCGTCTGATGACCCTGGCCTGTCCAGTGAATAGGGAGAGGGGCTGAGCAAAACAAAGTGCTCAGGAACCTGTTGTAACTGGTTCGCCCCTTCCCTGCACCTTCAGACAAAGGGTTTTTACTGTCTAAAAATGGGGCTGTGTCCCCACAGATGTTGTTCTCTTGCTGATAGTAAGCGTTGCAGAAGCGTTGCAGACGTTTGTCATTGACAGTGCCTTTATTAGGCGACAAGATTACTGTTATATTTGGCACTTGGTACGCTCCACTCCCCCCCTCCCTCCTTCCCTGTTGGTCCATGCCCAGCTGACTTCAGCTGACTGGAACCTGTGATTGTGAAAGGTACGAATAAAGAAGTGTCTTCACGTATCCTGGCTCATTGACTTCTTTATATCAACTACATTGCTGAAGAATGCTTCCCAGTCTGCACCTATGTGTGATTTACAGCCCTTAACGCTGCATGTCGGGGGTAGCAGTAGAAATGCTAAAATGAGAGAAAGTTTATACTACGCTGTATTATTGAAGGTTGTGCATATGTGCAACGTTTTCAGCTGCAAACTGCTTTTAATTACCGTAAAGACAACCAACGCCAGTAGCTTACTAACGTAAGGCAAGTTGTTTTTCACACTAAAACCAGGGCGTTTGCACCCCTTTTGAGTTACCGATATTTTTCCATTTACAAGCAGTTTTAAAGTTAACTTGTGAAAAAAAAGATGCATCTGTGTTCAGCGGTTTGTTGGTCACACAAGGAAATATTGTAATTTTTAGAGATATAAACTTTGTCGGTTCTTAAATATAGGTAGGTGGAAACATCTGCGAAGCACAGGATGGCAGGTAATTGAGATCTATGCCAGACTCCTCTTGCATATTGACATTTCGGCTTACTGGCAGTCTCTTAATTCGGTTTGTCTTTTAATGAATGGGTAAACTTGTAAATAATTGCTGATGGGAAGAACTTAATACTTTTTGTGACCATGACTGAGGCAGTAGATATTAAACTTTCAGGCCACACTTAAGGAAATCCGGTCCCAGTTGCTGCCTGCACAGTTTCACGTGGCTCCTTTGCCAATATATGCTTTTTGTTAAATGGATGCATTTTGCAAAGGAAATCAATAAAGATTAAATGAAGATGCAATTGCTAACTGTTCGGTGGGCTATCTGCGTTTCAATATCTTGATTGCATTGGATGCAAACTCGTCTCTGCCTTCAAGAGTCTTTCTGATGTGGGCATTGTTTCCACTCATAGGACCTAATTAGGAAACAGGAAGAGTGGAACTATGGGATGGAATTCCATTCCACCTGATTCGGAGTGGGCTTGTTTTCCCATCACCGGGTTTTCCCGGAAGTAATTCAGTCCAGTAAAAACACATGAGGTTTTAGCTGCAGCAGCAGTCAAGCCTCATTCCAAAATGATCCCTCCTCTTAGAATTTACTTTTCTCTTTCCTCCCCTACTCCCCACAACAACCTTCTATCCCCTTGCCACCCATTGGCAAAAGAATATGTTTACCACCTGCTGAGAGCAAGTGCTAAATGTATGCTTTAAACCTCACCAAATGGGGAATTCCATCTGGTTTTACAACTGGTGAATCTGGTCTCACACAGTTATTCCCCATTCCGTGGGGCTTACTTTGTAATTGCAGGGTACTGTTGCGGATTAACTGGAATGGTAAATTCACGACTGCGATTAGCTCCCTGCCAGGTATTGTGCAACTCAGAGTTAGGGCGGCAGTGCACTCATTCACGTATCCAGTTATTTTCGACCCCTCTACTGCCAAACACATTCAATACATAATGATAATGCAGGTCATAGGTTGTTCTTATTTATAGTATGCTGCAGCTTTATTTACTTTTAGGCTGCACACAAAACGAATAAAAAATTTCACATTGTGTGTTTACACAATTCTTTTATTGCTGAACATTGTTATTTATCATATCAGGTTTATATGTATGTCCCCTCAGACAGCCAACAAAAATCTGCATTGTCACTTTTACAACTCTTTTAACAGCACATCATTAGAGGTGGGCGGAAAGGGCAGAATTATTCTCCTCAAAATTACATAAAAACTCTGCAAGATTCTGAGGATTTTTGCAAACGGGCAGAAATGCAGACGTCCCACTGTGATTTTGCACTGGTAGCGCACTCTGTGCTGAGAAATCAGCACGAATGGCGCCACGCAGTGCGCAAAGGGGGTACCTAAACGAGTTGATTTTGCTGCTACCTGAGCAGATTTTCTACTCACACAGTAGTCTTCTGACCATGAATGGTTGCGACTGCTCACATTAGAATATTCTCGCTGGATGTCCTCCTAGCGACTGGAAATAACACTAGCAGATGCCATATGTCACTCACCAAATTTGCCTTTCTGGAAGTGCCATGGGAAAAAATTCCACCAGACAGTGATTGGCAGAATTTGTCCAGAACTCGTCAAAATTCCACCAAATCCGGGGGCAGAAACGAATATTCCGCCCACCCACACACATCATTATGCAACATAAACACATCTCATGTAACATATTTACAAATGGATTCAACCAAAGATCTTCAAGGCATCATTCACTTGAACTCAACCACATGCATTTAACCTTTCTGTTGGACTTGGCCCTTCTGGCAGGTTCACCCCTGAACTTTTTGCTTTTTATTTGGTGACCTGGTGTAGTGATTTTTGGTTTCTGCGCACTTTACCGCTGTGTCCCAGGGTAAAGTGCGTGCGTGTAGTGAGGTTGGCCTGCCCTCCCATAGGAATGCATGGGGGAATGTATGTGTCCTGGTAGTTCCTGATGCGTGGGGTGTGCAGGCCCGAGTTTGGTATGTGCGGACTTGTGTGATTGAATGCTGCGCGATAATGTGTGCGGCGTGCATGTACCTAGTGTGGAAGTGCCACTTCTAGAAGTGGGCACTTCGGTGTACAGTATGAAATGTGTGCCTTGTCTGGCGATTGGCTGGTTGAGGTCATGTGACGGGCTAGGGATTCCCCAGGGTCAGGAGGAGTCACCCAGTGGTGAATAGGGAGCTTAGCATACTGATGGCTGGGGAGGAGTACACCTGGGTCCTGAATAGGGCAGGGCTTTCCCCACACAATGCTGGCTCCGGCCCCTGTGGTGCGTCTGATGACCCTGGCCTGTCCAGTGAATAGGGAGAGGGGCTGAGCAAAACAAAGTGCTCAGGAACCTGTTGTAACTGGTTCGCCCCTTCCCTGCACCTTCAGACAAAGGGTTTTTACTGTCTAAAAATGGGGCTGTGTCCCCACAGATGTTGTTCTCTTGCTGATCCAACTTGAGGGGGGGCTGCTGCTGCTGGGCGCCAGGAGAGACCGCCACTGGGGACTGCCTCCCTGCTGGAGGGCCCTGTGAGCTGGCCCCTGGGCCCAGTCTTTGCCCCCCTGCTTCTGCAGACTTTTGCTGGACTTGCTTTCTCCCTTGAAAGCCTGAAAGCGCTTTTTACTTATAGCGCTAGGAGCGCTCTATTTGTGGCCCCAGTAGCGCTGAGCTGCGATCCTCACGAGGGAACTCCGACGTAGGGATTCCCCCGTTCTTGCCGATTTGAAGCGGGTGTCCACCCCGCATTGCCGTGTTCGTTGGCGGGTGCCCACCCCGCTTATTTGCTTATTTCGTTGGCGGGTGCCCACCCCGCTTATTTGCTTATTTCGTTGGCGGGTGCCCACCCCGCTTATTTGGTTTGCTCACGAGGGAGCCTACCCCTCTTACTGCCGAAGAAAGTCACCGACGCGGCCCCTGCGAGACCAGGAAGTCAGGCGCCCGAGCGAGGACGTGGGCGGGACTCCAAACAGGAAGCGGACGGGAGCCTACCCCGCGCTCCTGTGCCCAAGGATGACCCAGAAGTCAACGGGAGCCCACCCCGGGCTCCGGTGCAGCCATGAGAAGGAAGCCGGCACAGAGAAAGGTGCGTCGATCCCCCCAGCGGAGCTCTCGTGAAGTGAGAGAGCCCCGCCCACCACAGAGTAAACGGAGCATTGTATGCTCCATCGTCGGCCCAGCAGAAGTCGACCGGTAGGCGGGAGCCTACCCCGCCGGGAGAAGCCGGGAGATCAACACGTGCAGCCTGGGACCCGACGGAGACCGGTGAGTGGGGGCTCTTTGATACCTAGAGCATGGGGCTCCTCGTCGTGCTATCTGAGCGGCCCAGCACCTGACAGCGGGCCGCTCCACCGTCTGGCCTCCTTGTGTCTCAGAGCCCAGAGTGGCTCCAACGTTTAAGGGGGCAGTAGTATTCAAGAGTCCAGCGGGACTCCCACGTTAAGGGACATTATTCCTTCACGAGCCCTGTGAGGCTCCAACGGGGCACATTGTTTTGTAAAGTCCAGAGGGACTCCCACGCCGGGCATTAGAGCGCTGGTGCGCTCCAACGACGGGGCCAATATTTTCCCAGAGCCCAGAGAGGCTCCAACAACTGCCATTTGTTTTGAAAGGCACAGTGGTGCCCACGCTCATTTCCTCTAGCTGCCCAGCACTTAGTGGGCAGCTGCATCGTGTAGGTTGTGCCCCTGTGCTTCGCGCTTTGGCTTGCGCAGCCTGCGCAGTCGCGCCCTGACAGTATTGGATATTGGTCATTTCTACACCCCTGAGAGGCCAGTTGGACTGGGGACAGTTATCTTGTGTTGTGCCCTCACCTAGGGTACCTGGTGATTTTCATATATGTACTTTTGCGCCTGCGCAATGTCTTCATGAGATTTTCCTTCCTAAACTGTGTTTATGCGTTGGGGATTGTTTTACTAGTAGTAGTTATGCTAGTGTGTTCCTGTTTCCCTGCGTGACATTTTCCTAAGGTGGTTAGGGTTGCGTAGGTGGTGCTTACCTGATACCAGTAAGTACTGGTTGTGTGCTATATATGTTATTTTGTGCTACAGTAATTTTATTCCTATGTTCTAAGTGCTATTTCTAAAAAGTGCTAATTCCTGACAGTGGCCCATGTGGCCCTGTCCCCTGTACATATAATCCCTTGTAAATTCTGCCCGTGCCTGTTGGCACATTGTAAAGTGTGTATTTTTATCTAATGTGTTTTGTATAATACAGAGGCTATTTTTATAGAATACCTTGTGTGGAGTTTCCTTTGTGGTGGGCCTTGGGTGTTGTTGCTGGGTGCGCGCGCAAACGCTTTACACCTTGCCCCAGAGATAAGCCTGACTGCTCGTGCCAAGCTACCAAGGGGGTGAGCAGGGGTTATCTTTGGCGTGTAACTTCCTTGCCCTGACTAGAGTGGTGGTTTCTGCCTGACTTTGGCGCAAGCCTTAGCCAACCAGAAATCCCATTTCTAACATTGGTGATCAGCGGTGGGATTTGGACTTGCGTTCGCGCTGTACCGCAGCGGCAACTGGCTGCACCACAAAACTCTGCATTTAGATAGTCACATGGTATAGGGATTATTGTTCTAAGGTTGCTTTTAAATGTCATTTCTTTGGAAATGTGTTTCTTGTGCACTGTGAGTTAGGTGTCCCTAGCTCGGGAGGGTAGATCATCCCCCTAAGTGCATTGTGTTTTCTGGATTCCCCAGTAAGGGTGGGATCCAGTGGTGGCAGCGTAATAGTGTCACCAGAGTTGGTACCTGTGTCACTTGTGGTCAGGTTGAGGAATCAGGGGTGGTAGAAACTGCCTTACCAGTCCGAGGGGAGGGTTGTGTGTGGATGAGTGGTGTGTGGCACTAGACAAGTGAGTGTGAGTTCTCTGGGATAGAGAGCTTGCTGAACCCTTTTTGTGAATGGTGTACTCCTGTGTTAAGCTCAGACCCCTAGGTTCCTTGTGTTGAACTTTTCTCGAGAACTTCCGCCAAAATGGAGCCCGCTTTTAATTTCTGTGGTCTGTTTAGATACAGTATGTTGGAGTTGGTAAGGTTCTGTGAAGAGAGAGACATTGAGGTGGGTGAGTCAGATACCCAGTCCAAACTAAGGGACAACCTGATCCTATGGCAAAAGGATGAATGGGAACGTGAGCGCAGTGAGGAAGATAGGGCCCGGGTCACACGCCAAGAGGGTGGTGAGTCTGAGGGGAGCCCTGAGGAATCGGAAGAGGAGGAAAAAAGTGACCTGACAGGGAAGCCAGTAGAGAGTGAAGACCCCATAGATAGGGAGTCCCTTGCTGGGTCCAGTTTTAGGAGCAGCGCCCTATCCCTTTCCCTGTCCCCAGAGGAGTGGGTGGATAGGAGTGAAGAGAGGGAGCATCAGCTGGCCATGGAGAAGCTCAGGATAGAGCATGCCAAGCTGGAGACCGAGAGGGTCCTAGCGCAGGAGAGGATGGCAGAGGCAGAGAGGGCCTTTGCCAGAGAGAAAGTAGCTCTGGAGGGTAAGTCGTCCCCTGAGCGCAGTTGTAATTGTCTGGATTCACCAGGAAGGGTAGAGTCCAGTGGTGGCAGCGATATAGACTCCTGCGCAGGAAGTCCCATTTCCAGTTCCCAAAGTATGGTACCTTGTTCCCGAGAGGAGGAGTACAGGTTGAAGTTTAGGGGCAGTAAGAAACTGCCTCACCAGACTTGGGATGATTTTTCAGAAGAATGTGATGAGGCACTGACTAATTGGGTGACGGTTAACAAGGAACCTGATTATTCTGAAATGTTTGATCTGATTCTCAAAGAGCACCTGCTCAGTTGTTGTGTGCTGGAGTTGCGCCAACACCTGTTGGGGTGTGGGTTTTCTGATATATGGCCATTGGTAGTAGAAGCAGACTGCTGGGAAAAGGCCCAAGGTTCTGATGAGGTATGGGAGAGTACGTCCAACAGTAGTGGCTCAGGTATCTTCCCGTCCAGTGTTGGGGAAGAGGTTCAGAGTAGCCCGGCTAGGTCCCAGAGTAGTGAGAGGGGTGTAGGGGCTCACGTCCTATCTCAGTGGAGTGGGAGTGAGTGTGTGACTTCGAGTCCCCAGAGGCCCGAAACCCAGTCTAAGAGCCTGGATGGTTTCTTGAGGGAACACCAGGTTGGGGACCTAGGCTGTCCTGTTAGTCCATTTGAGGAAGATCTCCTAGTGAGTAGAGGACCCGGAGCGCCTGTAAACAGGGCTCCTGTGGTTCTAGAGTCTGGCAGTACCGCTCCGGTAGGGAGAGTACAGGAGTCCAGTGTGGGGAGTGATTGGGGGATGAGTTTCCCAGTGGAAGAGCCAGTGGGTCAGGGACTACCCAGTTGGGCTAGGATCCCGTGTAGCGACCATGGGGACGCCACTTCTGTTCTGGGGATCTCTGCGCACTGTCAGGTGGACAGGGGACGGGAGATCCGCGCCAGACAGACAGTCACCCGACTTATGTGTCGTATGTTGGCCTCAGGGGGATGGCGTGCGAATCCCCAGAAGGCCTGGAGTGCCAGGCAAATATTCCACCGAAGGTTCTAGACCAGAGGTTGGGAGGCCAGGTTCAGGATCAGCCTGACCTGAAGGGTAGGACGACTGTAACCAGTGTCCTGACCGGTTCTTCTTCCAGAGGTACCGCCCCAGTTGATAGGGAGCAGGACTCTGGAAGGGGGTGCAGAGGGTGGGAGAGCCCGCCTCTGACCCCGGTGCAACCTGAGGGGTTAAACCCTAGGTTGGGAGACCAGTTCTCAGGGAGAGGTCCTGAGCTGGTGGGTAAATTGAGTTATGGGGGTGCCTCTCAGAGGAAGAGAGGACGGAACCCTAGAAGAAGAGGTAGGGGGAGGAGAGCCTCGCCCGTGACTTTTGGTCAGCTTGACGGTACAGACCCTAGGCTGGAGGATCAGTGGCAGTTTAGAACTGCCCTGATGAGGGGTAGAGTGGAAAATGGTCACTATGTGCCAGGGGTTACTACCCCCCACTCTGTGGTTGGGCAAGGACCAGTGGCGCCTAGATGGTCTAGGGCCTGGTCCTGGCCACGGACAGCTGAGGAGTACCAGGGGGGTAGCCCAGTTGGTCCGCCGAGTTTTTTCAGAGGAAACCATGTGAGTTCAGAGTGGCGTTAAACCGGAGAGTGTCCCTGCCGTTGCGGGCCTGTGTCCGTGTTTTATCGCCCAAAGCAGGAAAGACCATCACGGTGGTGATTGGTCTGCCCTGCGTTTTGGCTGGAAGGGGGTTGTGTTGGACTTGGCCCTTCTGGCAGGTTCACCCCTGAACTTTTTGCTTTTTATTTGGTGACCTGGTGTAGTGATTTTTGGTTTCTGCGCACTTTACCGCTGTGTCCCAGGGTAAAGTGCGTGCGTGTAGTGAGGTTGGCCTGCCCTCCCATAGGAATGCATGGGGGAATGTATGTGTCCTGGTAGTTCCTGATGCGTGGGGTGTGCAGGCCCGAGTTTGGTATGTGCGGACTCGTGTGATTGAATGCTGCGCGATGATGTGTGCGGCGTGCATGTACCAAGTGTGGAAGTGCCACTTCTAGAAGTGGGCACTTCGGTGTGCAGTATGAAATGTGTGCCTTGTCTGGCGATTGGCTGGTTGAGGTCATGTGACGGGCTAGGGATTCCCCAGGGTCAGGAGGAGTCACCCAGTGGTGAATAGGGAGCTTAGCATACTGATGGCTGGGGAGGAGTACACCTGGGTCCTGAATAGGGCAGGGCTTTCCCCACACAATGCTGGCTCCGGCCCCTGTGGTGCGTCTGATGAACCTGGCCTGTCCAGTGAATAGGGAGAGGGGCTGAGCAAAACAAAGTGCTCAGGAACCTGTTGTAACTGGTTCGCCCCTTCCCTGCACCTTCAGACAAAGGGTTTTTACTGTATAAAAATGGGGCTGTGTCCCCACAGATGTTGTTCTCTTGCTGATCCAACTTGAGGGGGGCCTGCTGCTGCTGGGCGCTAGGAGAGACCGCCACTGGGGACTGCCTCCCTGCTGGAGGGCCCTGAGAGCTGGCCCCTGGGCCCAGTCTTTGCCCCCCTGCTTCTGCAGACTTTTGCTGGACTTGCTTTCTCCCCTGAAAGCCTGAAAGCGCTTTTTACTTATAGCGCTAGGAGCGCTCTATTTGTGGCCCCAGCAGCGCTGAGCTGCGATCCTCACGAGGGAACCCCGACGTAGGGATTCCCCCGCTCTTGCCGATTTGAAGCGGGTGCCCACCCCGCATTGCCGTGTTCGTTGGCGGGTGCCCACCCCGCTTATTTGCTTATTTCGTTGGCGGGTGCCCACCCCACTTATTTGGTTTGCTAACGAGGGAGCCTACCCCTCTTACTGCCGAAGAAAGTCACCGCCGCGGCCCCTGCGAGACCAGGAATTCAGGCGCCCGAGCGAGGACGTGGGCGGGACTCCAAACAGGAAGCGGACGGGAGCCTACCCCGCGCTCCTGTGCCCAAGGACGACCCGGAAGTCAACGGGAGCCCACCCCGGGCTCCGGTGCAGCCAGGAGAAGGAAGCTGGCACAGAGAAAGGTGCGTCGATCCCCCCAGCGGAGCTCTCGTGAAGTGAGAGAGCCCCACCCACCACAGAGTAAACGGAGCGTTGTATGCTCCATCGTCGGCCCAGCAGAAGTCGACCGGTAGGCGGGAGCCTACCCCGCCGGGAGAAGCCGGGAGATCAACGCGTGCAGCCTGGGACCCGACAGAGACCGGTGAGTGGGGGCTGTTTGATACCTAGAGCATGGGGCTCTTCGTCGTGCTTTCTGAGCGGCCCCGCAGCTGACAGCGGGCCGCTCCACCGTCTGGCCTCCTTGTGTCTCAGAGCCCAGAGGGGCTCCAACGTTTAAGGGGGCAGTAGTATTCAAGAGTCCAGCGGGACTCCCACGTTAAGGGACATTATTCCTTCACGAGCCCTGTGAGGCTCCAACGGGGCACATTGTTTTGTAGAGTCCAGAGGGACTCCCACGCCGGGCATTAGAGCGCTGGTGCGCTCCAATGACGGGGCCAATATTTTCCCAGAGCCCAGAGAGGCTCCAACAACTGCCATTTGTTTTGAAAGGCACAGTGGTGCCTACGCTCATTTCCTCCAGCTGCCCAGCACTTAGTGGGCAGCTGCATCGTGTAGGTTGTGCCCCTGTGCTTCGCGCTTTGGCTTGCGCAGCCTGCGCAGTCGCGCCCTGACAGTATTGGATATTGGTCATTTCTACACCCCTGAGAGACTGGGGACAGTTATCTTGTGTTGTGCCCTTACCTAGGGTACCTGGTGATTTTCATATATGTACTTTTGCGCCTGCGCAATGTCTTCATGAGATTTTCCTTCCTAAACTGTGTTTATGCGTTGGGGATTGTTTTACTAGTAGTAGTTATGCTAGTGTGTTCCTGTTTCCCTGCGTGACATTTTCCTAAGGTGGTTAGGGTTGCGTAGGTGGTGCTTACCTGATACCAGTAAGTACTGGTTGTGTGCTATATATGTTATTTTGTGCTACAGTAATTTTATTCCTATGTTCTAAGTGCTATTTCTAAAAAGTGCTAATTCCTGACAGTGGCCCATGTGGCCCTGTACATATAATCCCTTGTAAATTCTACCCGTGCCTGTTGGCACATTGTAAAGTGTGTATTTTTATCTAATGTGTTTTGTATAATACAGAGGCTATTTTTATAGAATACCTTGTGTGGAGTTTCCTTTGTGGTGGGCCTTGGGTGTTGTTGCTGGGTGCGCGCGCAAACGCTTTACACCTTGCCCCAGAGATAAGCCTGACTGCTCGTGCCAAGCTACCAAGGGGGTGAGCAGGGGTTATCTTTGGCGTGTAACTTCCTTGCCCTGACTAGAGTGGTGGTTTCTGCCTGACTTTGGCGCAAGCCTTAGCCAACCAGAAATCCCATTTCTAACACTTTCCACCTGTGGGAAATCCCAGAGCAGGGCTAGAGAGAAGGTCTAGACCACCAGCAGGCCAATCCCCATTTTAGACTGTAACAGGCGCACCTGACCCTCTCATGGTGAGAGCAGACATCAAGAACATAATGTATCTTCAGGTCATAATGAGGCATTTTTTCTGTTTACTTCGGTAACAATTCTCAAGCCTTTGCAAGAACATAGTTGAGTGGTATTTCTGGAGCCTCAGCATGCTTCACTTTCTGGGTTGGTGACGACAGAAGACAGTGGTAGCTGTGCACTGCCCGCCCCTCCTCTTTCCTGATGTCACCCAGGTAGGCCACACATTTGGTAAAGATGGGAAATAGGACAAATGAGAATAGAAAAGACACTGGTCGCAAGACCAGGCTAACAGCAAGTGTATCACTTGCATGGTCGGACTGGGAACCAAAGCAGTCCTGGCAGTTTTGTCAGACTAGCGCCCTCCCTCCCCCCCCCCCCCCCTCCCCGAAGTGGGCATGTCAGAGTGTGGAGCACTGCTGCTTTTGTTGCTGGGGGCAGATATTGCAAAACCAGCCCCCATTACCAAAACCATCCCCCATCGCTGCAAAATCGGCCCCCACCCTTTCAGCCTCCCTTGGAAATGCTCATATTACCACTATGGCCAGTCCGGTCCTGACCACTTGTATCTACTAACGATGCCAAGGAAGTAACCAGAAAATAAAATACCCCCCATTTTAAAACAAAGCTCTTATGGCACTTAGCAAACAAAGCAAGTCATCACAACCCTCCCCAGAAGAGCTCTCTTGTCTCTTCCATCCAAGCATCTATCAGTTCATTCTTTTATCCTTCCATCGACCTAATATCCACAATGTCACCTTTGCATTCCTTCATCCACTCATCCTTTCATCTATCATTCAGTATTTCACCATTCCATCCATTTGCAAATTCATATCCAAAGCTATTCATCCATCTCCAGACCTATCTATCTATCTATCTATCTATCTATCTATCTATCTATCTATCTATCTATCTATCTATCTATCTATCTATCTATCTATCTATCTATCTATCTATCTATCTATCTATCTATCTATCTATCTATCTATCTATCTATCTATCTATCTATCTATCTATCTATCTATCTATCTATCTATCTATCTATCTATCTATCTATCTATCTATTCATTCACAATTTCACTCACCCATCTCTCCAGCAACTCTTTCACTCATCCATCCACCATCCACCCTTTCAGTCATTCATCCATCCTTTCAGTCATTCATTCATCCACCCATCCACACTTTCACTCCATCCATCCTCCCTTTCACTCATCCTTCCATGCTTCCATCCATCAATTCATCCATTCATTTACCATTTTACTCATCCATCCATGCACTCTCTAATCCATCCATGTTTTCACTCATCCATCCATCCATTCACCCTTCCTTTCACTCATCCATCCATCCTTTCTCTCATTTTCTATCCATTCATCCACCTTCAGTTTCACTCAGCCATCCATCCTTTCAATCACTTATCCATCCACCTTTTCTCTCATCATCCGTCCACCATTTCACTCATCCATCCAGCCTTTCATCAATCCATCCACCCCCATTCACTCATCACCGTTCTTTCACTCATCCATCTATCCATTCCTTTCATCCATACACCATCCCTTTCACCCATCCTTCCAGTCTTTTAATAATCCATTAATTCATCTACTCATCCATCCATCCTTTCACTTACACATCCATCCACTATTTCAATCAATCATCCACCTAGCCATCCTTTCACCCACTCATTCACCTTTGTCTGCCAAGTTGCAGACACAACAGGCTTATCAAGAACTCCACCCACACTGTAGCTGCTAAAATTGAGGTTTCAGGATGCCCCAGCTCCATCCTTTCACTCATCTAACCATCTATCATCCTTTTCCTTCTCCATATAACCATCCTTTCATTCTTCCATCCAGTTCCCCTTTCACTCAACCCATCCATCCATCCACCCTTTCACTCATCATCCATATATTTTTTACCTTATCCATCCATCCACCCTTTTAGCCATCCTTCAACCCTCCCTTTCACTAATCCATCCATTCTTCGACTCAACCATCCAATCATCCATCTACACATCAACCCTTCCACTCACCCATCCACCCATTCACTCACACACCCACACTTTCACTCACACACCCATCCATCTGTCCTTTCACTCAGTCAACCCTTTGATGTTATTTATGAGTTTTTGTCTGCCCAGTTGCAGATAGAAGAGGCTCATCAAGAACTCCACCCCCACTATAGCAGATAAAGCGGGATGCTGGTGACACTCCTGAATGGTGCTACCCTGCTAGTTGGAGGACGCTCTTTCCATGGTTTACATCTATCCCCTGAATTAGCAATGGATGTCATCCATTATTGAATTGAACCCTCTAATAGAACTCAAGATAGCTGCTGGGCCAAAGTGTTCTTTATTTTTCTGGCTATGTAAGAGGATGTGCTGAGTTGCAAATGATTTCCTTCACAGACTTTTGGAAGTGTTTTAAAAACGTGGCACGTTTGTGAAATTAGTGACAGTTGTTAAGTTTTAATAAGAAAAGTTGGAGAGGAGTAGATTGGAGCTAAGCAAGATAACCATTCCCCTCTGGAGTATTTGTGGGGGCACTGGCTCCCCTGCCTTGCTCTAGCGAACTGAGAGCCCCTTTGTGAATCAGTTGTTAGTTTTGCACTTTTAGAAAGTTGGCATTTTTCTGCCCATAGCCCTTTGTGCCTGAAGCCTGTCTTGGGTCACATGACTGGGTGTAGGTAACAGGGTCACATGACTGGGTGTAGCTGACAGTGAACTTTGTGAATTCCTCCCAGACTTTCATAACATAGAGAGATTAGTTGTGCCTCAATGGGTCATCTGCTGTCAGGATGGGGTCGCAGGGCTGAGCACAGCCATTCTTACACCTGAATAGCCTATACTCTGCTTTCACTGAAAGGGCCTAACGACTCTGCATGGTCACTGCAGCTAGCTTGGAGCTAGGGGAGGCAGGGAAGCCCATGCACTTCAAAGAACCTTTGTAGAAGCTTCTCCCACCTTCCAGAAGAAAATAAGATCTTCATACCCCCCTCTTCAATTCACCACTGTACCTGCGGAAAGACTCTCATAGGACTGCCTGCTGCTGTTACCTGCTGTGTACTCTGCCAGACTACTGTACCTGAAAGTACTGTTTCGCTGCCAGTAGCCTGCCTTGAATCCTCAGGAGCCAGCCCTGATATTGAACCCTGCATCTTAACCTGCATCCAGAACTACCAAAAGTTGCTCAAGGGGCAAGCTTGCTGGTCTCCTGTTCAAAACCACAGGGATATAACAAGCTCCCGCCGTCATAAATCCACACCTAGACCCAGCCCAAGTGAGTCCTAAGTCCCCAATAGGTATCCCATCCCTTTAGTCCTGAACCTTTGGATGTGGGGCTAAAGGTGCCAAGATGTCCATTTTCTAAAACCAAGACAAGATGTGGCCTAAAATTGCTCTGAGAACCAGGAGGAGACCGGGAACAACCTAGTTGCCTATCTGCCCGAGGTGCATCACCAGATGGATTTCTTTTGCAGCTTTTGCCACTACATTGTTCTCCGCAGCAGCAAATCATCATCATATATAACTTGAGTTTAAGATCATCACAGTACATAGAAGAACCTCAAGATAAAAATCCATTATTAAAATATTAAAATTTACAATAAAAACTTTATCTAAGATCACAAAGAAAATCAAATATATACAGGCATTGTATAAAAAAAAATACAATCCTAAAAAATCATACAATATTGTTAAAATATATAAAATAAAATTGATTACCCACACACTGTATATTAGGGTGATTTACAAATAATTTCAATGGGATAAAAGGCCCATGGGCCCCAGATTATAACAGTATTAAAACATGAAAATCAAGTTCCTATGGCACTGGCCCAAATGACCCAGCACCATTTCAGAAATGTGGCTACTGCGATTACTACAGCTTCTCTAGTTTCTACGCACAGTAACCTAGTGCAATACAGTACTGCCAACATCCCATTAACCTACATATAGGCAAAATCAATGTTTTCCTTGGTTATGTGTACCCTGTATAAAAGACACTTGCCCAGTGTGCTCTAGTATACAGGAGACCTAAGGTCTCCTGTATACTAGAGCACACTGGGCAAGTGTCCCTGCCAGCGGTCGTAGGCTGTCATTTTGCAGTGAAGGACAAAATGGGTACTGTTCCATGCCTTACCTTCAGGAACAGAGCTCTGTGCCCAGGTGACAATAAATTATCCAAAAAAAAGCTCATAGGCGCTCTGCGGCTTAATACTCAGGAAAGCATCAGTCAAGGGGCCAAGGTCCCCTCTTTGGAGTTCCGTGTCAGTGACCCATTTCCATATGACACTTTCGGCAATTCTCGCGATAGTGTTGGAAAATCCTCTGACCAATATTCGGTCAACCCAAGCGTCATCAACAAATCCTTTATAAAGATCACCCACTTGATGAAATGGAGCTTTTCGAGATGGACAATCTGCTTAAAAGCTAGGTAATATTCAGAAAAGCAGGAACATGTTTTAGTCTCCATCAAAAAAGAAGGGCCCGTAACCTGGCCTTTTTCTCCACCAGATGCAGCCCTAAGTCATGAAATAGAGGAAACAGAGGAGAGCTTTTAGGTAAGCTTATCAAAGAGCGTAGAATTTGATTTTCAGCTCTACTAAGGTCAGTAACACTGTCATAGCGCCACATCTCCACTCCATATACAGCACTAGCCTCTGCCTTGGCTCTGAAAAACCCTTAAAATAGGAGAGATCTGTTTTGCCTTTCCTAATTGAAAGCGTATACAAATAGCCGCAGTGTGATAAGCGAAGCTCACCACCCATGTCTTTATCTGATGCGTCCAGGACATTTTATTTTTTAATTTGATGCCCAGATAAATTAACTTTCTTACTCTTTCCAAAGGAGCGCCATGTAAAAAAATAGATCCAATGAATGAACTTCATTTTTCCAAGGTTTATCACCATCTCTCTTTCCTTACACAAGATATCAACCAATGTCTGTCACCCACAGGGGGTGTTGGAAATTAAAATGGTATCATCTGTGAACAGAAGAAGCAAACTTTTTCTCCCCACCAACTTAGATGTATCGTTTATGCGATTTCCAGGTAATGCACCACTCCATTCAGATTTAGAGAAAACAGGGTAGTTGCCAACACGCATCCTTGTTGAACACCCTTTTGTGTTGCTATTTCTTCAGTCAGATCACTCCTTGGACCCCACCGCACCTGGACGTAGGTTTCATAGTGCGGGCGCTTCACAATTTCCAGTAGATAATGAGGCAGCCCCATATCTCTGATGCTCCATACACCGGTGGATTGCTTGGCGACCCGTGTAAGCAAAACCAAAACACCCTTTCTTTGGACCTGGTTCCTAATATAGAACCTATTTTGGACCACCATCTTAGAGTGAAATTGGTCGGTTCTTGTGGCATGAGTGCTACTCTTATCGATTGTAACCATTCCTCTATCCTTTCCTCTTCCCTGGGCTCTAACCCACATGTCTACTGAGCGGGCACAGGGGTCATCCATTGCCCAACCAGAACCCCCTACTTAACAAGGGGGATGATGGTAAGAAGGGGCAACAGGAAAGATGGAAGCCTGTAGCTATTCAGAGCCCTTATGCTAATGGTAAGTGGGGTTTTTGGAAGGTACCCCACACCCAGTGCCTAGTGCATCTTTTCACAGTTCAATCAATCAATCAATCAATCAATCATGAACCTTCATAGAGCGCGCTACTCACCCGTGAGGGTCTCAAGGCGCTGGGGGGGGAGCTGCTACTGCCCGAAGAGCCAGGTCTTGAGGAGCTTCCTGAAGGAGAGATGGTCCTTGATAAGTCGTAGGTGGGTGGGGAGAGAGTTCCACGTCTTGGCCGCCCGGTAGGAGAATGATCTTCCTCCAGGGGTGGTTCTCCGAATCCGAGGGACGGTGGCGAGGGCGAGGCTGGCGGAGCGGAGCTGGCGGGTGGGTGTGTAGAACATGAGGCGGTTGTTGAGGTATTCGGGGCCCATGTTGTGTAGAGCTTTGTGTGCATGGGTGAGGAGCCTGAACGTGATCCTCTTGCTGACGGGGAGCCAGTGCAGGTCTCTCAGGTGGGCAGAGATGTGGCTGTGTCGAGGTATGTCCAGGAGGAGTCGTGCGGATGCGTTCTGTATGCGCTGGAGTCTTTTCTGTAGTTTGGCTGTGGTTCCAGCGTAGAGGGCGTTCCCGTAGTCTAGTCGGCTGGTGACGAGGGCCTGGGTGACCGCCTTTCTGGTTCCGGTGGGGATCCACCGAAAGATCTTGCGGCGCATGCGGAGGGTGTTGAAGCAGGAGGATGATACGGCGTTGCCTGTAGGTCTAGATACTTTTCAATGGACTTGTGATACTTAATACTTTCTGTGACGCTCCCTAGATGGCTCTCCCATACCTCAGCTTGATTCTTTAAACAGGCAAAGAGTACTATTACTATGTCAGCTTCCTGTCTGTTATACTGATATTTTTGGTTTTGAAGGTGTTATAACTCTTATGTTATGTGCATTAAAGTAATGTTTTGTGCTATTAGCCTACAGCCAGGATGCATTCTTTTTTATTTTCTTCTAGATGTTCTCGCTTATGCTGTATTCATGAGCAAAGATAAAGGATACTATCTGACATATGAGTCTAAAATGTGCTAGTAAAGGTCACCCTGAGCACACTATTAGTATATATATATACTCCAAAATGTAGTCGAAAATGTCCCCAAAAATCTTGATCCAAGTTCAAATTCTTTATTCAAATATATCGCGCCTCCAATAGAGTCAAGTTGAATTTTCAAAACATAGCTAGATCTTACGTTTTAATTGTAGATAGACAGCCAACACGTGTTTCGTTGTGCAGTGTAATGCACAATTGACTTCTTCAGGGCTGTAATCCCCCCAAAAAAGAAACAATTACTACTATATTCACAAAGTTAAATCTGTAGTGAAGAAAAGTACAAGCTCAAGTGATAAGCAGAAAGCCACCACCATCACCAATTTGTGAGAAAGATCTCATGAGAAATTATTAGGATGTCACCAAGTCAGTGCTGTCTAACCCCTATCACCAAGGCAAAATAACTAAAATGTGCTAGTCTGGTGCCTTTTGACATGCACCACATGTAGTACACACTCTGAATGGCCTCAGTGAAGAGATTTTTATAGTTGTGGATATATATATGTTTGTGTGTATGGTTGGTCCATAGAGGTGTTCCAAATTTACCGACTTATTATGATTCCAGCTGATATCCTCCTCTTCCCTTCCTTTCCCCTCCTCTCTTTCCTTTACTTTTCTCCCTGCAATGATGAGGAGTATATAAAGAAACATTATGAAACAAAATTAGAGTGGCCAGTGCCTTCCTACTGGCTACAATGAACTAGTTGCATACTCTGCCACTTCTGTGGGGGGCAAGTTACAGCCATTAACATTTGGTAACAGTGTTGTAAAGGATCTTCACATTCAGGGAAGGTTTGTTAGAGTAGCGTTTATAAAGGTAAATCAACAAGTCCACACTGGTGTAGAACGCTGTGCTCAACCGAGCTAACTATGTGGCCAGAATATACCTGGGTTTCCTGGTTTTGACCAGCATGACCTATGCCTATTGTTTTAATTTTCGTATTCATCATTGTCTATCATGCCTATTCAACTTTCAGACCTTCTAATAATTACTGCCTGCTTCTCCTATGGAATATCCTGATAACATTTTTATTAGACAGTGCTTGAATATATTTATAGCTAGCAAGGGCTGTTTCAGCTAACCAAGTACATGCCTCAGGTTTTTTGAGCAATCTTTGCTCCCTGGCGACAGGGATATTTGTTGTATGATTCAAAACTCTCTTTGAACAGGGACTGAACCATAATGGTGTAAAAGTGGGATTTTCTTTGGGTAGTTACAGATTACAAATTCCACTTTTCCTAAAATTTTAGTTTAGTATGCTTTTCTTTGTGGGACAAATTAAACATTTTTTAAAAATTGCAAACAACCAAAGGGATCCAGAAACACCCATATATTATCACTATTGTGTTGCTCTCAGCTTCTTCCACTCTGTAAATGTGCTGACCAAAATAGAAGAGTCTTACTTTTAGATCTGCTCAATGAATACCTCTTATTAGCTTGCTAGGCTGACTCAAACCAAGAACCTCAAACTCCATGGGAGGAAAACTGATATAGGAAAGGCCTATCTCTCCATCTGCCGTCCTACATTTCACATCTTTACATCAAGAATTTGTCAAGGTCCTTGAATCCTCGGAGTCGTACGATGCTCAAATGGGTTCCACCCCTTGATATCCCCAAGGTCTGAGTGAAACCGACAGACTCGTTGGAGGGATCAAGTGAGGGAAGGAAAGGATGGGGACAGCGGGGAGGGAGACCTGAAACGAGAGCAAAGCACCATGAAATTTACCATATAATTATAGCACTAGGAAATAATACTACCCTGAAACATACGCTACGCCTGGCGCTGTACCTGTAAAAGAAAGTAAGCAGTGTAGACATTTTCTCATGAATACCAGCGGGAAGTGTAGCACCCAGCCACCTGTGCGTCTGTCGGGTAGCCAATAAAGGGTAGGAGGAGCGAGGCGATTCTCCGTAGTTGCTGCGCCTTTCCTCCTATATTCATATATAAATCTGCATAGATGGCAAACAAAACACAACTGCAAGAAATGACACCACAGCTTCTTTAATATCCTGATTTCTGATAGACAATGGTTTAGGGGTGCTTCAGGAGCACAGAATCCACACCCAGGTTATTCTCCACACCTTTGTGTGGTAATGAAGCAAACAAGCGCACCCGGGAATTTCAATACAAATAAACGGTGCCAATAATCACAACATTATACATTATATTGCCACAACAATGATAAGCGTTAGCCTCATGCACGCAACCTTGTTTACGTCCCCAATGAGGTCAAGATCTCCCCCTTGCCCTTCCGCTTTGTTTTTAAGGGTGAGACGGGGTTTCGTTCCCAGCAGCTACTGAGTTTTCTTGAGCCAAAGACTTGAGGTCTGTTGCAGCAAAGGACTATGACATGCGGCGTTCAGGCAAAGTAATTCAAAGAATAAATGCGCCGATGAAAGGGCACGCCCCGCAAGAGTCACTCGGCTCGACCAACAGGGTGCCAAATGTACATTCGTACAAAGTCAAGGAGAATCAATGGGAGGCTGATACAATGGAACAAACAGTGAACAGAGGTTGGTGCTCAGGGACCCCTACTAGCCTTCCGTAGATCTGCCTGGAGCTTGCACACTGGACATCTTGGAATCAACGGCATCGTCCGATGCCCTGAAAGGTGTCTTTAACGGCTTCCGATGGCGTGATGGCGTTGCTCGCGCATGAAACCAGCAGTGCTTGGGAAGTGTATCTCAGTGAATAAATGGGTTAGTGAGTAATCTTTAAATGTGTAAATATCTGTATCAGTCTCTCACTTTGTGTATAAAAGGCAGCATGGGTTTGTAAGTAGCTACATGAGTGTCTATAAGGGTTATTAGTTGGTTTTTTGAGTATCAGTATGAGTGTCTGAGTTTGTGGTTTGTTGGGGGTATTACTTTGTGCATAGATGCATGAATGAGTAAGTTTCTGTTTGTATGCGTTGAAGACAGCATGTGTGCAGGACTGTATGGGTGGATGAGTGTGTGTATGGGTGTGTTGGTGAGTGAATGACTGTCTCAGTAGTGTCTTTATGAGTAACTGCATATGTTTTAAACTAGCATATGTGAGTATTGGTGTATGTAAATGAGTATATGTGAGAGTGAGAGATTGGAAGAGTACTTGTATAAATGAGTATGTGTTTCTATAAGTGATTGTTTAAGAGAGTAAGTATGTGTTAGTTTCTGTAGAAGAAAGTGTGGTGGTGTGTGTATAAATGTATACGCAAGTACATGGATGTTTGATACTTTCTTTGCATGTGTGACTACGTGTGTGAGTAACTCTATGGATGAGTGGCAGTGTGTAAGTGTATGTATAGGTGTATGAGGACATATGATGAGTGAGTGCATGTCTGAGTGACTGTATAGGACTTTCGGTGAATGAGTGGATGTGTGTGTAGATCTTAGTGAATGGGTATGTTGTAACTGGTATTGGTTTGTCCATTGTTTTGAAAATGGTATTTTGTATTTTAGAGTGTGTGTATCAAAGGTTATATTAGGGTGAGAGGAGGTCTGCCACTCTATCACAAGGCTGATGTCATCAGTGATGTCATTTGAGATGTCATCAGTGATGTCATGAGTGATGTCACTGACCATGTCATGAGTGATGTAATATGTGACGTCATCAGCAGTGCATTGCGGGGGCGCGAGTTATAGTTAGCTGAACTAACTATAACGGGGGAATTTCTATGGTTTTGTACGAGTGAAATGTCCTACTAACTATATCGCTCCTGAAACCTATGGTTTTTTCAGTGAATTTCTAAGGTTTTTTAAATGCTAATTTCTAACTATAACGTGCCTGAAACCTATGGTTTTTTCATTGAATTTCAAAGGTTTTTTAAATTTTAATTTCTAACTATATCGTGCCTGAAACCTATGGGTTTGTCACTGAATTTCAAAGGTTTTTTAAATGCTAGTTTTTAACTATGGCTACAGGGGTAGGACATGTGAAGAAAGAAGAAAAAACGCACAGAAAGAAGAAAAAGAAATGCAGAAAGAAGAAGACATGTGCAGAAAGAACCAACAAAGGAGCAGAAAGAGGCCTTGTTGCAAAATCATCCTGTGCCCACAACTTTTTCTGAGGGTACTGGTGGTAACTGACTCTGACTAACCAGGCCTAGAGCCAGTGCTATGCTAAAAGACACTTAGAATACAGTGAAAACACCTACATACACTAGGGAACACTGTGCGTTGGGGTACCCCTGTGATTAGCATGACCTCCCCTGTAAGCCCTTAGTACATAATAAGGAGGGGGGATTAAAATTACCTCTAAGTCAGAGGAGCAGAAATATGCTACTTTAACTAGTAGTCACATTTGCAGAGTGGTGGAGAAAGGGTTCTGGGCGTCCAACCAACGCTCAGAATATCCACTGCGTAGGACTTACAGGAGGTACCAGAAGGGATTCTTGGCCCCCAAAGTTCCTCAGGACTTAATTGGACTTCATCTCCCATCCCGTAGTCTGCCACGAGGCACGTTTGAAGAGTGGTAGAGAAAGGGGGCCATGGCCTCCGAAGACGTCTTAGCAAACCCACTGTGTGGGACCTACTGTAGGTAACAAAAGGGGTGGTTGGCCCCCAAGGACATCCTTGGGGGCCAACTTCCCAAACTATTACCTCCAGTCAGTCCCACACAGCAGCATTGTTAAGTGCTCGTACCAGGCCATGCCCACTTTGCCCACCACTACAAACGCACTCCGTGGCACGCTCTTGGATGGGGATTGAAGTCCCCTTCACTGCTGGGGGTCCTTTAGGGGCCAACTAGCCTACCTTTTACCTCTAGTAAGCCCCACGTAGTAGGATTGGTGAGAGGTAAACAAAGGCCATGCCCCCTTTCTCCACCACTCTACAAACACGCCCCCTGGCACGTTGTAAGTTGGGGGATTAAGTCCCCTTGAACCCTGCGGGTCCCTGGGGTCCAACTAGCCCTTCAAGTACCTCCAGTAAGTGACACAGAGCTGCGTTGCAGAGAGGCGTAAAAAGGGGCATGGCCTGGGCCACCTCTCTGCAACGCAGACCTGTGGCGCTCACTGGAGGTACCTGGTGGTCTAGTTGGCCCCCTCTGTGACTTTTGCAGATTTAAAAAACAAAATGCTTTTTTTGGCCCTGGGGGTCCTTGTGGGACCCCCTGAGCAGGCCTAGGGGGGTTTTTCTACCCTGCCCTCTTTTCTTGTTTTATGTCTTTGTTTACCTGTTTTCTTGTGCCTCGGTTACCGAGGCACAAGATGGCTGCCAACACTTCCTGGTTTGGAGTGTTGACCACCAATTAGAATAAAGATCGTGGTCGGGAGAATCTGCGGATCCTCCGTGCCTCTAAATATCGAAACTTTTATTTTTCGATTTTCTCACCAACTACTGAAGGGATTAACACTATTTAAAAAAGGTCTATTTCTGAGCCAAGGGCTACCTTTGTGCCAAATTTGGTGTAATTCCGTTCAGCAGTTTCGGCTGTAACCGTGTCTAAAGTTTCCTATGGGAAATTGATTTTCCGACCTCTATCTTTTGAATTTCTCAGGAACTACTGAACGGATTTACACCATTTAAGAAAAAAGGTCTCTTTCTGATCCAAGGGCTACCTTTTTGCCAAATTTGGTGTAATTCCGTTCAGCAGTTCAGGCTGTAGCCGTGTCTAAAGTTTCCTATGGGAATTAACATGGAGAAAACACATTTTGGGACCCCCCTTTTTTCTCGGCCCCCGCTTGCCGAATTACCCCGATACTTTCAAGATAGGAGCTGAGCGGAGCGTCCCACTAGTTTTGAAACTTTTGCAAAGATTCATCAACCGGCACTAAAGTTATTGGGAAAAGTAAAAAATGCTTTTTGAATAGAAACAAGGTCCTAACTATAACTACCTACTGGCGACCGCGGTTCTTTCAAGCAAAAGGATCTCTTCGTGGCATATGTTGTGTGCAAGTCCTGGGCGCACATGGAGGAGACCCGTGTCAACAAGAGGACAGAGTCATCCGGGGCAGCTTCGGAACATTCTTTGTATTCATGGTAATGGATAGGCTCTGACCCACCACATCCGCCCGCGGTATCTGTGCCGCTGTTAACTGCAGTTCGTGACTCCACGAAGGAATCCAGATCACTGTATCCGTGTTTTCCAGGCCACCCAAGGAGTGGGTCAGTGTGGTTTGAGGCGTTTTGGGGACTCTGGAAGAGTATTTGTTTTAAACTTCCTCGACTACCACAGCCCTGAACAGCGTTCTTAATGTTATCCCGATGGTTTTGTTTTACAGACATTGCCGGCTGATGTCAATTTAAACGGAACTGTGGTTGAATGGGGGAGGAGCGGGCATTTGAGAAAGGCAGTGTCCGAAACGCGTCATGCCCATGCTCTTTGAAATAAATCCCCTGTTTGAAGTACCCCATGGTGTCCCGCCGGTTCTTTCAAGCAAAAGGATCTCTTCGTGGCATATATATGTGTGAACAAGGGCACGGCTGTGCTCGAAACGCGTCACGGAGTAAGAAAATAAAATTCTACCTGCCATCGCTATCAGGGTCTGTTTCCCTCTGGTCGCCGCTGCTGTTGCTGTTACGCTGCTGTGGAGGTTCGGAGAGTTCTTGGCTGTAATATATATATATATATATATATATCCCAGAACAAAAGTTGCCTGCAGTGAGAGTGATACGTACACAAATGATAAAAGCATCCAACAATGTCACCACCCTATAGGGAGGGAATATGCAATTTTTTTAAGATCCAAACGACGTTGATGATACCCCTGAGTTAATAACTAAAGTGCAAGTGCTGGGCCACCCGCATATAATGTTATAATTTGCATAATAAATACATTTCATAAATAAATCTTCTGCATAGCAAAATACTATGATGTTACTTCAAACCTTCTACGTTCACTGTTTTAAAGGAAAACAAGCAAATGATTTTATCTAGGGATGGTAAATTAGCTTGCCCTGTTGGAGTAGCAGGTACCTGAAAAGAAGTGCAAAATGTTACATTAAAATTTAAAAAATATTAAAAACAATCTTCCGAAATCCTACTAATTAAATTGTCTCTTAATAAATTTTGCATGAAGTTAATTTGTTATATCGATGAGTGAACTAAACCCATGCCGGCATTGTTCGTGCTTTTTTTATTTTCCTCCAGATTAACTTCCCGTAAAAGTCTCCTTACTTCTGCCAGATATTTAACTCCCCGGCAGGACAAGATTATTGAGGACCCTTCCATCCAGCGAATCACGGGTTGCCTGCATGTGCGAATGTTCAATTCATTAAAAATAGGTTTTAAATACTGTCTCCTCAGGTCATTGACTGCTGTACATGCACATAGCAGGTGTGTTAATGTTTCTGTAAAAAAAGCCACGTAAACAACAATTCACTGCTTGTTGGTTGTTTTTCCAAGATGGATGTAGGTCTTTTGAATCGAACAAGCCCATCTGGCAGTCTGTAAAGCTCTTTTTTAACTCTATACTAAAATGGGCTTCTAAATAAGCTTGAGGCTTCAACGATGTGTAAGAGTTAATCACGGTCCACCCATGCCGACGTTTAGAAATTGCTTTTTTATCTTCCAGAAAAGATTTCTTCTTTGCTGCATCATTAACGGATTTACTGAGGTATGCTCGATCTGCCGTGTTGTCCCATGCTAGTTGTGTTTTCAACTCAGCCAGTGATTTTCTCAAGTGACTTCCCCATGAATTTGGTGTTTTTTGATCCATCTGGTGTTTAATTTCTTCCCAGCATAGACTATTCAATGTGCCAAGTTCGGAGGAGCGGAATTTATGACATAGCTTCACGAAGCCGCTCATGCCCCGGAATATCTGATTCTGGAGGCC